>NC_085844.1:160637659-161237659 GCF_035594765.1 Anolis carolinensis | reverse complement strand
ACAGAGAAGCATAAGGGGATTACTTTCAGTTTCTCTGTAGGAAGTTCTCATTTCCAGGAAGCACCATTTTAGCCTGTCTCCCATCATTGACTCGAGGTATCCTTTCATTCCCAAGAAAATACTGACTGGGTGGAAATTAATGTTAATCATTCCTTACTTTGTTCTGAAATGATATAACATGGAACTTTATTCCATCTGTTACTTCCACTGCTGAAGAATTTATTTTATGAAGGCATTGTCCCACAATAAGAATTCTGACTCCACCAATGACATTTTGCTTCAATCTCCAAATTTCTAGCATTGAAGTAATTGAAAATTTCACTACAGCATTTGGAAATAAGAGTCCAGCATCCAAAGAAAAGGTGCAGGAAAAATTACCAAGGGAATGTGAACACAACAAATACGTATATGGGTCCTTTGTGTTGATCATTTTCAAGATTACTAGGGAGGAAGATGGGATAACAACATAATCATCATCAACAACAACATTATCATTTTCATCATCATCATCATCCTCTCTGAAATTATAGGAATTTGGGCCGGCTTTAGCGCATCAGGTTAAACACCAGCTTGTCAGTTGAAAGGCTGCCAGTTCAAAGCCAGGTCAGGGTGAGCTCCTGGTCTTTAGCCCAGCTTCTGCCCACCTAGCAGTTCGAAAGCAAAGGTATCGCTCATAAAAAACATGGGAGGTATTCTGAGGCACCCAGAAGAAAAGCCGGTGATTCAGTCCAAAGGAGGACGTCATGAACTAGCTCTTCGGCAGTTCAACACAAAGTCTGTGGGCTGAATCCAGCCCGTCATGTCATTTTATGTGGTCTGCAAAGCTTTGAATGCCAGGTAAGTTAATTTATACAGTCTTAAAATTACAAACAGCACTCAATGAAAATGAGTTTATCACCCCTGCCCTATAAGGTAATATGTTCAAGCTGAAATTAATGACTTGGGGGAGTGAATTTTAAAATGTACAGAGTTCTAAGGAAAGGTACTGAATGCATGTTATGGACTGGCAAGTTTTTTCTGTGTGATCATGAAAAAACTTAAGATTTCTCTTCTTCCCTTTCTCAAACTACTCTTACTTCTACATATCATACAATAGATTACAACATATATTCTGTTCAAAGACAGGGTGGTAAAATTGAGGGTCACAAAATTTTAGCATTTAAAATAACCTTCTTCAGAATTGCAAAGAGATGGGTAGGAATCTGTATCACTTTACCTGAGATGATTGCAAAACTGTGAAACAACCTGCAATGATTGCAGCTGAAAATAATAACCCTAAAGTACCACTAGATGGCATAAGTGACTCATAATTTAGTATTTAAAATGTGAATAATATAAAGTACTTTCAGTTGTGCTTATTTGTTGTGACAGCTTCAGCCTTCTATTTTTTTATGAAAATAAAAAATATAGATAATATTGGGATAATGACAAAATTTTTGCTTATTCTGTATGTGAGACATTCTAAGATACATATGCCCTTTCCTTCACGCTGTATTCAAAATTTGAAACATAGGATTTTTTTTTTACTAAGTCTTTCCCTTTACAGGAAAATTTATTAACAGAGCCAGGATGGATCAGTGGTTTAAACATTGGACTACCATTTTAAATCCTTGCTCAGTCCAGAATCCCACTGGGTGATCTTAGGGAAGTCATACTCAACCTTAAACTGGATCTACACTGCCGTCTCTGAATCCGGACGAACTGGATTCTATGAGTCTATGCTGTCATATAATCCAATTCAAATCAGATAATCTGGATTTGGAAATTGGCCTCAGAGGAAGGGAAAACCAACCCATTTTGAACAAATGCTGCTAGGAAAACCCCATGATAGAGTCACCTTAGGATTCCTGCATGGAGGAAGTTGCACTGTTCTCCTGTGGTCTCTTCCCACTTTATGAGTCTGTGAAGACACAACAATTAACAAAAGTTTCCCTTGAATCGATATTGCATTTTAGAAACAGAGCTCAAACTATCTGTCAGAACTGGAAATGAGCAATGCACCTGGGGCTTAGACTAGTCATTCTATGAATGGAATATAGTTGACTGAATCAGATCGTTCGTCTCTCTGTTCAGTGATAGTAGCTTTGATTGGCAATGGCTTTCTATGCTTTTATGCTGTACTGTCTTAAAGCTCTGTCTGGAGTTCCCAGACAGTCTCTCATTCAAGGCCTAAATAGGCACGATCCTACGTAGGTTTTCAAGTCAAGCATTTTTAGATATGCACAAGGTGATAAACCCTCTCACAGTGAATGTGCACTGCCTTGAACCCTCTGCCAGGGTATCAAACAAAAGAATATCTTTCCAACTATAATGCACTGAGAGAACAGAGACTGCTGAAGATAGTATGTGGGGATGTCATCTTCCGTTAATGTTTGTCTGATCAGCTCTACCTGGTAATCCTCCTCCTCCTCCTCCTCCTCCTCTTCTTCTTCTTCTTCTTCTTCTTCTTCTTCTTCTTCTTCTTCTTCTTCTTCTTCTTCTCCCTCCTTCTCCTCCTCTTCCAAATGTAGTAAAGGTTCGGGGTGCTGTTTTGTTTTTCACCCAGCAGCTCTACTCCAGAGTTACCGCTTATGGTGATTTGGAAGGCCCCAATAGAGTAGTCTCTGAGAGCCCTTCCATACAGTCATATAACCTAGAATATCAAGGCAGAAAATCCCACAATATCTGCTTTATCACTCCTCTCTTTGTTATAGAGAATATATATGAATTTTCAAATACTTTATGTAATGAAAATATGTGTAATAGAAATGAAGAATTAGATGTAATAACCGTAACTATGTACATTGCCTTTTCTATTATCTCCTCACCCCCTCAATATATTCAATTTTGGTTAAGACTTAATTTACTAACAATAACTCCACTTTTCCTATCTTCCCTCTTTATTTCTTACTTGATTTTTATACCTTTGTCCTTTGTATGTCTGTGGAAAAAAATGGAAATGTCTAGTGTGTGTGTGTATGAGATACAACTTTCTGAATCTGTGCCCCAAATAATCCCAGGACTAGACCTAAAAACTAAGACATCAAGAAAAGACCTTTTTTGGTTGGGCTGTATAATGATTATAGGCTAGGACCTGAGAGCTGTCAGTTGAATGTGATCTATCTGGACACTATATTCTTCCACTCTACACCTTGATCTGGAATTAGAGATAAGACATAGTCTCCTACAGGTATTTAGCTGTGAAGTACAGGATTTTTAACAGCACTATCCTATACACATTTACTCATTGACTAAACCCATCAATCCACTGAGTTCAATGATTATTAGTTGAGTGCACTGCAGCCAAAGTCCAGACCTTGGAACAGGGGTGGTCTGTCAGCATGGCTGTAAGGCCTCATATTTACATTTGGGTGTCTTTAGCTGATCTCACAGCTGTGTTAGCAGATTATATGGTGTCATCATCCCACTCCAAGGGTCTTGTGTCTCTGGAAACAAAGAGTCTGGCTACATGGGAAATGCACTTTTGTTCAAGGTCCAGAGCTCTGAAGCAAAGAGAGCTTCTTCCCCCCCCCCCCACTCAGAGTAACACCCAGAGTGAAATAATTGTCCATGAAGGGACATTCCTTGTTGGCAACCATACCTTCATCTTGTGGATGTGAATTCCACAGAATAAATGTGTGAGAAGTACAAAGGTGCTTTTCATTAAAGGTCCTAACCTGGTGATGGGATGGGGGTGTTTTTTTTTAATTTTTAAAAAATTATTATTGTAGATGCAAGTAGAATGATACAAATCTCAATGACAATCCCGCAAGGTTAAATAGAACGAACAGATAATGATATTCCACTTACATTTTCTCTCAATTTGATAGGTCCTATTTTCTTAACTTTACCAAATCCACACTTATCTCCCACTTGTCTCCAACAGTTTTTAAAAATCAATTAAAATGGTGTCATGGATATAAGTTAAAACACTGCTACGATACAATAAAATATTTGTACAATTAAAATTGCATTTGAAACTAAGTATCGTCCCCAACTCCCCCCACAACCACCTCCACAACTTCCCTCCTCATCCTCCCAAATGTCTGCTGGCACAGAAAGTTTTTCCGAAAGCACGGATGGGGCCATCCTGGTCTCTCTTGGGAGCGAGTTCCAAAGTCTGTGAGAAGCCACCAAAAAGGCCCTCTCCCTTGTTCCCACCAAACACGCTTGAGTGGGTTGTGGGACAGAGAGAAGGCCCTCGCAGAGGACTATAGATTTCTAGCAGGTTCATAGAGAGAGATATGGTCTTTTAAATAACATGGACTCAAGTCAAATATTAACTTTAAAAAGTACAGGTGTACTAATACTTCTAACATTTATAATAATTTTAAGGGGATTTTTGGAAGACACATTTTCATGTAAGTTTGTTCTTTCCTTCATCTGGCTGAAGGCACAAATTTCATTATGTTTGAATTTTATAGTGAATAGTATCTTTCAGTCTTATCTGCCTTGTAATAGATGCTCAGAAATCTCAGTAGGGGGGCACTAATGAACGTGAGTTCTTGTCTTCAGAATAGCCAACAAAAAATGAAAGCAGCTTTTCAAAAATGGAAATAATATGATATATGTCAAACCTGTGTCCCAAATGAAAGAGAAGAAAGCAGTACTGTCCCAGCCAGTATTCCCACTACCCCCACTCTGCTCTTCAGCTCCAATCTATTTGAAGCCACTTTTGGAACAGAGCTTTGTGTGACAAAAAATGGACGCCTGCCACTGTCTGTGCTACCAAAGGCAAAACCAAACAAGCTCTGCGTCATTGTTCTTTTCTCTCAGCATGCCCGCTTCACCTCTCTTTTGGAGCCATTTGGCTGCCGCTATGATTTCCAGGTAACATTCATTCCAAATGCACCAGTTCTGCCTTTGATTGAACCATGTCATTGGATAGTGTTTTCCCATTGATGTAAGCAGAATGAAAATCAAATAGTTACTTTCTTCATGGCAGACTCCAGAGACAAACCACAATAATGTGAAACAATTGTACTGTTTCACTTCTGCATTTCAGCGGCACTTATATTATGATGCTGAGGGGCTGTCTTCAAAGTATTAAGAAAGCGACAGATGAAGTTTTGCAAACTTTTGTATTTGATAGGATAATGCCAGTGACAGCTTTAGAACGGACATAAAACTGAGGGAGAAAAAACCTCTCTTCAAGGGGTGTGAAGGCTCAGTAATGATGGTTGGGAATCCACTGTACCATTTCAAGGCAGAATAAATTTGAAGATTTCAAAACATTGAATAAAGGACAGTGTATTTTGAGAGATGCTATGGATGCTTATGCTTTCCCCAGTAACTGCACTTATGTGAACTAAAAACTGTTTAAGCTGCACATCTAGAAAGCTGGACATCATCTCAGGTACTTTAATAGGGATGGCCAGAAGAATGAAATTCCACTTGGGCCTTCAATCTCAAAAATATTATCAGGAAAAAAAAGAAAACTAAATGCAGGGAGCATTTATATATAATTCCTATTAAATTTATATTAACATTACACCTGAAAATCCTTGTGGAGGCCTGCATCTAACTGGCAGTCCCAGCTGAAGTTGACATGCTCAATTAATTTCTGGATGGCAAAGAATAGATGAAACAAATGTGCGATCGATGGAACAAATGTGCGATCGATGAAACAAATCTTTCAAAACTCATTACAAAATTATGGGGTGCCAGCATTTCATTTCTAAAGTGTTTTTAAGTTTAATTACTGAAAATTTCATTACTATAACAAGAGTAACGAAATTTTGTTACTTTTTCATTAGAGTAATTGCGCAAATGCGGAAATTTCAGAGCAATCTTTTCCCCTCATTTTTACAGCTATTGGGGTGAAATGTGCTACAATGGTAAAACACATTTACTACTGTTAGCCCATCAAGTATCAGAATGTTTCACTTATCCACAGATTTTTGAGGAATTTGCAAAGTTTTTATAAACATTTTTTTAAAAAACAAACTACAAGAGCTATCTCCTTGAAATTTCTGTACAATGACACAAGATAATAGAGATTATTCCCCCCAAACATTATTTCTACTTGGTTACTCGAAACCTTGAGATAGCATTGTGTTGTGATTTGAGTGCTGGACTAAGACTGTGGGAGACTAGGGTTTGGGGCCCCTTCCACACAGCTAAGTAAAATCTCACGTTATCTACTTTGTGGACTCAGATAACCCAGTTCAAAGCAGATATTGTGGGATTTTCTTCCATGATATTCTGGGTTATATGGCTGTGTGGAAGGGCCTTGAGTCCCTTCAACCATAGCATAGTTTTAACATCAATTTCAATGGTATGCAATGAAAATTACATGCACAGCTATTGCAAATAGTATTAAGTAGGGATTTTTGATAAATTACCATGAGTCTCTAAGGAAGCAGATTGTTAGGGTGCATCTACACTGCAGAATTAATGCAGCTTGGTACTTCTTTAACTGCTATGGCATTGAGCCATGGTGGCTAAAGTGGTGCCATACTGCATTAATTCTGCAGTGTAAATTTGGCTTAGTAAAAGAAAACAAAACAAAATGTTACAATTCTGGCTAGTATAGAAGATGGAAAGTCCCACCAATGTAAAATACCAATTGATGATTTGGTATAAATATAACACTAAAACACATGTTACATTTTATGCATGACCTTTCCCTCCCCTCACCACTCCTTCTCTGTTTCAACCACAAGAAATTCAGAAACATCTGCTTCCTTTTTCAGCTATCCAAGGTTTATCATGATGTCTGAATTGGAAACTGCACCCAATTTTAACTACTTATTTTATTGGAACAACCCAAGATCAGGATCTATTTTGACACTGGTTTGCTAGCACAAACCACCTGTTATGGTTGAGCCTCATGGCTCTACTACTGGGAGACGTGGGCGTAAGACTCCTCGAGAGTCAGATACTCTCGAGGAGCGAGAAAGGAAGCGGCTGCGAGATATCTTTGCAGAACCATCTGACGAGGATTCTTTTGAGGGGTTTACTGAGAGAATGGAGGAAGAGATGGTTAGTTCGGAAGAGGATGACATGGAATGGACTCGTGTAAGAGAGGATTTGGGTGCCACTGGCAATGATAGTATGGGAGGCGATTGGGGACCTTCAGGATTAGACCCGTGGACAAGCTGGAGGGATGGGACGGGATCCACAGCTGGGGATGCTGTGGGGCGTAGTCAAAGGTGTTCCAGTTCTGATGAGGAAAGTGATGAGGAAACGCCCGGGCTAAGGAGAACAGCTGATAGCGATGAGGACTTGTAACTGGCATAAAATGGGGTTTGGGAGCAATAGCAAATTGCGTTGGGCAAGGTAATCTGGATGAACGCTTGGGATCTGTGTGGGAAGTTTTCCTGAAGACGGGTGTGATTCGTTTGCTGACTACCTTTGACCTTCCGTCGTCTTCTTGACGGACGCCATCTGCTTACTCTGGACTTACGGACTGACTGACTACGGCCTCGGAATCTCCTACCTGTGTCTATCGTTGGAACTGGTGAACTACAAACGTCTGCATCTGCCTTACGACCTTCGGAACGGATTGGGACTTCGCTGACTGCTTCTGCCCTCGTCTGCTGTGTTTGTATCGGGAAATTGCCTGCTGTGTGGAGGAGTAACCTCTAAGTTACTCAAACATAGCTCTTGGCAGCAGAGAAGCATCTGCTGCCAATTAGTTGCATTCCTTTGAACTTTCTGTTCACCAGCTTCTGTTTGTTTATTCCCAGGCTGAAGCAAGCTGTTTTGATTTAACCCGGATTAAACTCCGGTTTAATCTGGTTTATCTTTTGAACGTTTTTCTTGTCTCTTTTTACTTTTAAGGCCAGTGTTTGCCTAGCCCTTGTCTTTTACGGGCATTTTTGGTTCTGTAACTCCAATAAACTTTGTTATCTTTTATCTTGTGGCGTTCTGTCTTTGACACCACCCTTATGTTATAGTTGAATTATAGTTTGTGACAGTTAAGACATAATACCTAAAATTGATGCATATGTTTTTTATTTCTTCTACTGAAGCATATCAGAGGATGAGAATGGAAGAAAGAAGCACATCCGAACCTCTTGTATGTGTACATTATTATCATTAATACATGATCATTAATGTCCCAACGCTCTGATAATGTTACTATATTTGTCTTAGAGCTTGGAACATTTTTTGAAAAAGTAACTTGTAACAGTTTATATAGTGACTACAAATACAATCCCTATGCTTATATCAAATTTTGTTGCATGCTATAAGCACTGTTACTATCGCTAAAGTGATTTTTGGGGAAAGTGAGTGGGTGGGTTGAAAGATTGCTTGCCCCCCAGGCCTTATGTTTTAAATAGAGCAAAAAACAATAATTCGTGTTATTTTCTACTCTGTTATTGTTATGGTCAGGGATGTAGCCGGGGGGGGGGGTTAGGGGTTCAACCCCCCCCCCCTGAAATTTTTCAGGTTAAAAAAAACTGGTTTACTCATGAATTTTAACTGGTTAACCAACTCCTCATGCTTAGTCTATGAGATGCAAAAAAATTAAGAGTCCCTCCAGAACTACAAGCACTATCTCAAGAAAATATTGACAGGCCTGTAGCAGGGGGGTGGGGGGAGATAGGGGTTCAATCCCCCCCCTGAAAATTTCAACCCCCCCCCATTTTTTTCTGGCTACAGCCCTGGTTATGGTAGTCTGTTAAGTTTTGAGATTGCCATTTATGTATTTTTTGTTTGTTTTTGACTTGGTTTTTGTATTGTGTTTTATTTTCTGTTAGGTTTTTGATATTGCCATTTATGTATTATGTTTTATTTTTGCTTTGGTTTTTGTACTGTGTTTTATTTTCTGCAAGTCTCACCAAGTCCTGTTTGGAAAGGGGGTGGGGTATAAATAAAGTTTATTATTATATTATTATTTCTAAGTGCATTGTGCCATGCAGCAATCTTCTCTACATGCCACTGAAAACTGAGCTCCCATCACATGGAACCTGTATAACTTCTTGGCAAATCTTGAAAATGGAAAGCCTCTTGGAAGTGTCAATGATAGAACCAGGGGTTCTGTGTAGCTATATCTGTAGAACATTCTAAAGTTATGGTGTTCAAGTACTATAGCTTGAGGAGGTTTTAAGTTCAAGTGCTCCCAGCAGTTTCCCCCCAGATCTCTGTTAGTTTTACAAGGAAGCTGTGTGGACTATGGATTGTGGATTTTGATGTACAGAGTGAGCTACTCATTACAATGAATTAAGAGATATAACCTCTGCAGTTTTCTGGGTGAGAAGAAGAATGTCAAGGATATTTGCTTCAAACTATTACACTGGCCAGCACATGTTGGTGCTTCAAGTGTTGGATCTGTTTCTGGGTATATTTGACTAGCTGATTCCAAAAATGGCAACAATTTTCCCCTGCCAGGTCTAGTTTTTGAACTACAGGAGAGAGGAAATAATAATAATAATAATAATAATAATAATAATAATAATAATAACCAATGACCATTTCCTTGCCCATTGTGATGCCTCATGGGCCTTGTAGTCCTGCCATCGTGGCAGATGAAGATGAAAACATGGGGTTTTCGCCGGTTCAACAAGAGCCGGAGTCCTTTCACCTGCCGGATGTTGATGTTTGTCCCCAAGAATTCAGTAAAACAGACCTTGGGCATTCCTCGCCTCTGTTTCCCAGAAGGGAATCTTACTCTAGAGACAGAGGAGTCAAAGAACAAAATCGCAGGAGTTTACAGATTGCTGCCAAACAACAGGCTGAATAGGCCTGCTTCCCTTGGGAAATTCTAAGGAGTCTTGCATCTGGATAGAGTTGGGTTTCGCTTCTCGTTCTCTAGGGAAAGAGATTGTTGGCGGGAAAACGAGACCCCAATATAGGTGCTTGACGCGGGAGAATCTTTGCGGAGTCAACAGAGCAGCTTCAGGAGTAAGATCGTGTGTGGACTTCGTAACCCCAGTTCCTTGTTTCCCGGATTAAATAATCAAGACTTGCCTCTCTTGCTTTTAACCACGGACCTTGTTCCAAGAATCATTGTTTGCCTTGTATCCAGCCTTGTTTCCAGCCTTGTTGTCAAGCTACCTAGGACTCCAGAGACTCAGACATTTCCCCACACTATTGCTTGGCAGACATTTCCCCACACTATTGCTTCGGTATTGGATAAAGAACTTTGAACTCTAATATCATTTATTGGACAATACATTTTTGGACTATATTTGACCTCATTTGAAAGGTCTGCTTCTGAACTATATTCTTCACTTGTTTTTATTGCTTTTATATATTTCCTTAATAAAGATATTAGATAGAGATTGGCCTCCGTGTATGGTTCTTGGTGCTCTGCTGCCAGGGGTCTGACACCCATAAATAATTATGATAACTATATATAAGAAACTAGAGCTGACGTGATATTATCCAATACAATTTTCTGAATTGGCATGCCAAATAACCGCAAGAACAAGCCTAAAAACCAAGACACCAAGAGAGAAAAGTTTTGTTGTGTTCTGTTATGTGGTTGGCAATCATTTCTATTACAAGGAATTAGTTACATGTACAATTTTAGTTTAATAAGTTATTTCTGATTTCTAGTTTATTTATTTGAGAAATAAGACTGCAGCTATCTTTATAAAATCAAATTATCTCATGAGTGTGCCATGACTATTTATGAGACATTCACTGATCAATCTATTTTTAGTCTAAAAGATTCTAAAGTTCTTGAAAATATTAATCACTAATGGGGCCGGGCTGTGGCGCAGCTAGCTAGTAGCCAGCTGCTATAAATCACTACTGACCGAGAGGTCATGAGTTTGAAGCCCGGGTCGGGTTAAGCCTCCGACCATAAAAAAAAAAAAAATAGCCCCGGCTTGCTGTTGACCTAGCAGCCCCGAAAGACAGTTGAATCTGTCAATTAGGGAAATTTAGGGACGCTTTATGTGGGAGGCTAATTTAACTAATCTACAACACCATAAAACTGCTCACGAGGAAAAGAAGAGGAAGAACAGCCACCAATGGACGGTGAAGCAACAGCTCCCCCTGTGGCCAGAAATCGTGAAGCTGGAAGATGTTAAAAAAATGCCTCTGTGTCTGTCTAAAACTGAATGTTGTTTGTCTATTGGCATTGAATGTTTGCCATATATGTGTTCATTGTAATCCGCCCTGAGTCCCCTTCGGGGTGAGAAGGGCGGAATATAAATACTGTAAATAAAAATAAATAAATAAATAAATAATAAACAATGAGTGATTCCAACATATTTTTGTCTTCTTATTTTAGGCATAAGAAACAACATAAAAAGAATTATTTATTAAATGTGTAATGTGTTTATTATGAATGACATTGGGTACACAATACATTTAATTTAAATTAGTTCATATTAACAGTAATTATATGATTTTATGTTTCTTGTGTGGCTGTCCAGTTGCTTTGAGTATCAAAGTTTCACAGTTAAGAAGCTTTTAAATGCAGTTTTCAAAATGTTCTTGTCACTTAGAGTTATGCTTTCTCTGCCTTCTCAGACTCAGATGATGTTGGTGTCCTTTCTATTAGAAAAAAAGTCACCATCAATATATTGCTGAAAGGATTCAAAGGAATTATAAGGATCACAAGTTCTTTTAGGAAATGAACATATTAACAATTACAATGTAAATCCAAAACCTACATTTAATTGTTAAGCACAGCTGAAACAGACTTACTAAACCAATTACTGGAATTGATTTAGGGAAAACTCATTGTCTGGTCTAGTTGGGACTGATAATTGAATTTAAGGCCAAATAATTAAATGGACAAATATATGATTTTTAAATAAAAATACTATTACAGGATTCCCATATCCATTATTATCATTATAGGGTTTATCAAAAAATTTAAAATAAATATTTGTGCACTCATTGTGTTATTCACATTATAATTTGTGGATCAATTGCCATCCAAACTAGAATAGATTTGTTTGTCCCATACTGGAAAACAGTTCATTCAACTATACTTGTATTCATCCAATTGAAAAACATAAATCGAACTAGATACTTCATTCAGATGTGATGATGAATTGGTGGGAAGAGTGTAATAATGGACTCTCTCATTATTTGGGCAATGCAGCCGAGGGATGTGGGTTCTCCTCCAGGAAAACCAAAGGTTAATGATATGATATGCTAGGCTACATTTATTAGAGTCAGTTCCACTGGAGAGCAGTAAAGATAAAGAGAGATAATTGCCCAGGAGGGTGACCAGCTTGTGAGAACTGTGAAAGCTCTGCAGTGCTTCCAGGTCAAAAATCACGGGACTTTAAGATACTTGGGAATCATTAATAGATAGGTGAGGTTCTGCTTTATTTAACCATCCCCAGGGAAGCTTGGAAGATATTTGTTGCTGTTACAGCTTCCAGATTTAACTGACCTGAAACACAGTTGTCTGGTGATGACCAAGATCGAAAATAATCAATGCCATTTAAGGCCAGCTCCTGATTTGGCATCAGACCTTCATTCCTTTGTTCTCCATTGTTGTCTCCACAGAGTCCACAGGTATGACCTTTCATCCTTGAAGCAACTGTGACCTGCATGGATAAGAAATGTTTGCTGTAGATATTCACAGCCCCCCTATAATGTAATACATTTAAGGAGAAAAGCAGAAGCAAAAGCAAAAGGTACTTACTTTTAGCAGGATTCGATTATATGTCACATTCATTAGTCCATGCTCTGGAGCCTCAATGGCAACAGTGGTGTTATCTTTGTAAATTTTAATTTTTGCTGCAAAAAGATGAGACAGTTTTGAATGGCTTTCCCACATCTAAAACAGTAATAGTTTTCAACAGAACACCAAAACATACAGAAATATTATTTACATATAGCCCTTTTACATTTGTTCATGCTTTTGGCCAACTGAATGGCAACATATACAGAATTGTGTTTTTTCCCCTCCAGATGTCTGAGATACTTTCAAATTGCATCACAAGGCCCTGTACGAGCTGCACCACCAAAATTGGTCTATCTGGTTAGTAGGTACAATGCCCAATTTACATAGTGGGAATCACAGCTTTATTGATTTATTGTACTGGAAAAATAACTTTATGTAGTATATAAAAGTAATTTCCCCAATCTTTGCCAATCAGATTTGTTATTCATCCCAGTTAGAGTATAGACCTACTTAGGAAATTAAAAACTGGTTGTGACTAAAAGTGGAAAGTATGACGTAAAAGTAAATACCTGCAGGATCTTCATACATCAATTTGTCCACTAGCACTTGCTTGCCATTTAACAGCACAATGTATGTATCCAATGAAGGTAAAACTTTGATATATCTTTGGAGTTGGGAAAAGCAATATATATATAGTTAGAAGGTGACAAACAAAACTCTTGATGTTAATGATAAGCATGAATGTATTCTTTACAACCTCCACTTAAAAAACTAATGTAATGCTCCCTCTGTTGTGACAAAGTGCTCATAGTTTTGCATTTGAACTCATAGAGATTCCAGAACGTAACTGAACTGTATACAGACAAGATTCTGTGACTCAGTTGTACATTATTGTAAGGCCAGTTACTGTAGGCATGCAATAAAACTGATGTACAATAATAACCTAAAACATGTAAGCAATTCTTTTCGATATATTTGACTCATATAACTTGTTCATGCCAAATGGGAAACCCTTTATTGTCTTTTAGACAGTTTCTCTATTTAGACATGATTTTCTAAGACTATCAAGTTTTAACTTGGAGTCACAATGACCATACAACGAAGTTATGTTGAAAAATTAGGTTCAATGAAGAGTTCCTAAAGAGATGGAAATGGGCAATAGTATGTCTGGAAGGAGAGCCAAAGAAGTGAATCATAAATAGTCCCAAGAGGAATTTATGAGCAAACTTGGTAGAAGGGTAAAAATAAGTAATCACAGTGACTAGGGATGGAAGTCAAGGTGCAAGGTGCACGGGTGTGTGGGATACCGATTAACTTTGTGTAGGATGTGGGCAAGAGGGATATCTTACATGTTGTAGTGTGGATGTCATGTGTGTTATGTCTACTCTGTGTATTTATCACATTTGCAAACACATATAGACAAACACATATAGACAGACACAGAGGTAATTTAACGTTCCAGCTTCTGGCTACATGAGGGTATGCTTGATTCCGGCCACAGGGGGAGCTACCATTTCACTGTCCACTTGTGACACTGAGTCCTTGATGGAATACTTCCTCATACTTCCGCACATCCAACAGACAAAAAAAAACCAAACAAAAATATTGTATAGTCACAACCTTTAGGAAATAATATCCCCTGATGGTGCAGCGTGTTAAAGCGCTGAGCTGCTGAACTTCTGGACTGAAAGGCCACAGGTTTTAATTGGGGGAGCGGAGAGAGCCCCCACTGTTAGCCCCAGCTTCTGCCAACCCAGAAGTTCAAAAACATGCAAATGTGAGTGCATCAATAGGTACTGTTCTGGCGGGAAGGTAACTCCGCTCCATGCAGTCATCCCACATGACCTTGGAGGTGTCTACGGACAACGCCAGCTCTTTGGCTTAGAAATGGAGATGTGCACCAACCCCCAGAGTCAGACACGACTGGACTTAATGTCAGGAGAAAACCTTTACCCTTTACCTTAACTACCACCAATTCCTCAATACTTTATTTCCCATACCCCCATACTTCACCCCAGCAACGCGTGGCCGGGCACAGCTAGTAGTCAATAAATTTCTGCACTGTGCCAAAAATATTGTATACAAAACACTGGATTCAGTTTAATAAGAAAGATTTCAGTTCATAGCCCCAAATCCATTTGCTAGATTCAATTATAAAACACTTACTGAATCAGTGTGATTTAGGTAAGCATTGACTATTTCATCAAAAATCCATCATATTCACCAATTGATTTAATAGACAGGGCTAACAAGTACATTTAGGCCATAGAAATAGTAACACTTTAAATATCATTTTGAGGAAATAAAGGAAACTACAGTTTGATACTTATTTTCATCATAAAAAGCTTTTACAGATGATAAAACTTACACAGTACTCAAATTGAGGTGAATCTCCCTTGGACGTTCAGGATCTGGTTTTCTTGTCCATATACGAAATTTTGGGTGATAACTGACACTTTTGTTGCAGTCCTGAACCACTAGTAGATCACAATCCTGGCCTTTGAGTGTAGTGTTGAATATCTTGCCATCAAAAGTTACAATCCTATCTTCACCCACCTCACATACAGCTGCAAAGATAACAAACACCATCACTGGGAGATGTAGCAATGAACATAGCCCTGATTACCTAGTGAATAGTCAGGTAAAATGTCTAGAAAGCTTTTCTCCTCTTGGACTCAGGTTTCATTCCTTCCAGTGCAGTTCCTGTGCTATACTCGTGACTGGCAGCTGTAATGAAGTGGTGTGGGTGGGATTTGGGGTATGATTGTGAGTTTTAAAGACTTTAACCTGGTGGTGCAGTGGGTTAAACTGCTGAGCTGCTGAATTTGCTGACCAAAAAGTTGGCTGGCGGCTTGAATCCGGGGAGCGGCATGAGCTCCTCCTGTTAGCTCCAGCTTCTGCCAACCCAGAAGTTCAAAAACAGGCAAATGTGAGTAGATCAATAGGTACCACTCCAGTGGGAAGGTTACAGCGCTCCATGCAGTCATGCCAGCCACATAACCTAGGAGTTGCCTATGGACAACGCTGGCTCTTCGGCTTAGAAATGGAGATGGGTACCAACCCCCAATGACTAGACTTAATGTCAGGGGAAACCTTTACCTTTACCTATGGGATCATTGGATATGTAGTTTTGTGTGGCACTCCATCCTTTGGCAGAGAAAACTAAAGATCTTGTTAGACTACAACTCCCAAAATTTCATAGTTTTGAACCAAGACAGTTTAAGTGATGTCAAACTGCATTAAGTCTACAGTGTAGATGCATCCAGAGTCTCATTGAAAGATTTTTTTCAGAAGACATGCACAAGACTGTACTATTTCAATGTTTTAACGTTGGAAATAGAAGTTTGGATTCAGCCTTAGAGTAGACACACTGAAATAGCTTGAATTTAAGGTATTCATGATTTCAAGGGGTCTGAAGTTTACCTGAAGGGCAGCTAAGGTTGGATCTAATCTCAGATGTATGCAGAGATGATTCTACAGTAAGCTAAGAGACAACTAAAGGTAATAAATCCAAATACTGGCTTAAAGTAAAACAGTATCCATTTACCTTGATCTCCTTGGGCTAGCCATGAAGCAAAATCTATAATGTTGAAGCTGGTTATTTGAGGAGGCTGATAATATGCACCTGGGATAACTGGTAAAATAAATGGAGAACAGAAACTATCTCTGTAAAAGGTTTCCTAGAAAGCAAATATTGAATATGTTAGGATCAGTGTGGCTAAAGACAAAAGCTAGCATCTTGACTGAAATTTAACAAAAAGACTAAAGCATATGCACTTTAAAATTTCTTCTCAAAGTAAATGAATTCAGTCTAAATGTAAATTCAAGAAAAAGTAACCCTTCCCTACAAAAATGCCATCAACTGCCCATCCGCATAAGTCAGCCTCAAACCTTTGGGAAAAATGTTAACATTTCTGCAAAATTAATCAAAGTACATCTCCACAAGTCAATAAAGAAACCCATTCCAAGAACAATCAAGCATTTTAAAATGAAGCAGCTGGAAGAGCCACTAACCTATAACAGGTGAGAGACTCTTTACTCTTCCAGATATTTGGGCTGACAGCTCTCACAGCAACCATCCAGTAATGACTGATGGCAAAAGACTGTGTGAGTTATAAACATACGGCAGATCAAGGGTTTTCAATCTCTGATATTCATGAGGAGAAAGAGAAAAATAGGATACAGTGTGCCTATTATGTAATTTTATTGCCTTCAGAAAAAGGGGTGATCCTGGGGATCAAAATACTCTTCCTTCCTGCTTAAAAAAAATCCTTTACAGCAGAGGTGGGAATTGAACATCCCTCCAAATGTTGTAGAACTGCAACTTCCAGCATATATCTACTCATTGCCTATGTTAGCTAGAGTTATGCAGTCTGAGCACTGCCACATGCACAATGGAGGACCTTCTTACAGCAACACCAGAGACACTCCAAGTGGCCAGCTACTGGTCAAAGGACATTTAGTATAATGCCAAGTTTTTAAACTTGGTTTGTATTTTCAAATACATTACAATTTGTACCCTCGCTTCGCTTCTGACACGATAAATAAATATAGCTAGAGTTGCTAAGAGTTGCAGACAACATCTGGAGGTTTGTGCAATCTGCAAACATCTTTACAGAAATTAAAGCATTTCTGTCCTGATTCCCAGTAACAAGAGGAAAAGTGAAGTAGAAGAGCTCTACAAATATTAAAATTATCAGAAAGTGATAATTGTATGGTATCTTTTTGCCTTGTAACAATGTATTCAAAACTGGGGTAAGATTGTATGGACTTCTTATGTAGTGTAAATATACACTAGAGGAGCTATATTGGATCTGACCATTGTGCCACTGATGACACAAGTAGGTGCCATAAGCTTGTGCCAACCTGTTGAAAAATGGTCAATGATCTCCCTGTCTGCCAGAATAAATTTGAAGATTCATCTTTATGACTTCCCACACTTTCTGGTTTCCCAAAATACAAAACTCCTTGTGCAAAAGTTCCTGCAATAGCTTAACACTCCAATAAGATCCTCAACTGCATTTCCTCCCTGTACCCTCAGCAGTTCATCTTTTACATAAATGTCATGTCTCTATCCATACTTGTTCATTTACCACTCATTTAATCCTTCGAAGCCAAAAATCAAACCATAGAAATTATTTTAAGAGATAATATTGAGCTCATACCCCAGGAATTTTAAAGATCATAGCAGTGGTATATGGAGTTGTTGCAATCATTCTTAGCATCAGTTCACGGGAAGGATTTTTCTCATAAACTGCTGTAAAGCCGGAAAGGTAGGCAATCCCAGGAAGGTATTCCACAGCCCTTAATAAAATCAAGATATGAAGAAGAGAATTAAATTAAATTATTTCAAATCCTGAAGTCCAGGAATTAGGATAATGAGAAACTTTGTCATTGGTATACCATGCTGCTTGTTCCCTGATGAAGGTTGGAAGCTTGGTCCACTTCATGTTCATTTGCAGGGCAGGATGTCTTGCAACTTGGCCTTTGGAAGCTTTCATTTCAATCCTGTAATCTCGGCATTTTTTACCCCAGTTTATAGAACTCTTTTGTAAGAAGTAAAACAAAAAAATTAATTTTATAGGAATGAAGCCTAATTTCCTATTTGGTTCAATACAATGGGTTATAAGATAATGGCAATTAAATTAATTCTATCCGTAGTCTGAACTAGAGTAAATTAGATATATAAATCTATGCAAATTTAATTATTGTGGGCAATAATGAATAATTCAATAATTTTTTGATTTGCATTTCAGGTTTTCTTGTGTAACAATCCACATGTGGGTTTTCTGCATAGAAAACAATGTTCTGAACACAATGCTCGGAATCACGTTTTCTGCAATGAAGAGAACATTTATGTGCAGAAAATGCATTTTTCTGTGAAAAACCCTTACTTTTCATGTAGAATGAGCCCTGAATGTCCATCCAAGATTTTCCTCATTATGGACACATGGGAAACCCCTTTTGTTTGGAATTTTGAGTATTCATTTAAAATCTTTCCATTGTTAGAGTAGACCCATGAAATCAATTGTTTATGTAAATCCAACTGACAGCTAGGTCTATTGTAACTTTATCTACTAATTGGATTGAGTTTATTACCTTCAACAGGTAACTGTGGACTCTGTCTACCCTAAATTGCAGAAAATCCCTGTCCTCTTATTATAATATCAGTTATGATTTGCCAAACTACAGTTTGAACGATTTCAAGTGGTGATTGCGTCAGATTTCAGATTTACCTCCTTCCTCAAACTCAAAAATACTTCCTTCTATAATTGTTGAGGAACTAATGAATAGTTCAGGTTTGCTAATATACTTATTTCTGAAATATTTCAGAGAATTGCTGATACTGCCATGAATTCAATTGACTTGGAAGAACTGAGGAGGCTTTCACTCTGAAGTGATTTGTAACCCCAAACCAGTCATTTACTCATATCTTACTTTTTGTGGTGTTATGTTTTGTGCTGTTACAGCTGTTATTTTGTGTGATTTGTTTTTTAAAAAGATCATTCTCATAAAATTGTGTACTTTTGGAAACATTGCTGAAAATATATTTCAAATTGCAAAAACTGAACAAAAACCAGAAATGGGAAAAATATTTACCTGGAATTTGTAAGGTAACACCTGGCTATCAAAACAGGCTCTCCACTTAGTTTTGGCAAGCTCTTTTGCAATCATTTTGATATGGAAATTGTAGCTTTCATGCTCCATGTACATGGACAAATTGTAGCCCTGATCTTTGTTGTCACTCCTATGTGCCCGAGCCTCAACAGTGAAGTAAGGTGTAAGCTCATCTCGACGGTTTTGAGACTGAAAAGCAAGCAAACAAGGGACACTGTTTCAATGTATATTGTGATCATTCACTGGATTACTTCTTTTTCAGAATTATACAAGAGCTACCACATTGGGGTTGGTGATTTAGAGATGTCACTTTTAGTGGAGCTAGCGTGGTGCAGTAATTTGAGAGTTGGACAAGATCTCTGGAGAACTGGATTTGAATCACTGCTCAGTCATTTTAATCATAGAATCATAGAATAGTAGAGTTGGAAGAGACCTCATGGGTCATCCAGTCCAACCCCCTGCCAAGAAGCAGGAAATCGCATTCAAAGCACCCCCGACAGATGGCCATCCAGCCTCTGCTTAAAAACCTCCAAAGAAGGAGCCTCCACAACAGTCCAGGGGAGAGAATTCCACTGCCGAACAGCTCTCACAGTGAGGAAGTTCTTCCTAATTTGATTGCTATAGGAGTAAAAAAGAATCATGTTGCTCTAAGAACCCCCTGTAATTTCAGTTATTGGCATTTCTATGCAATCACATTTAAAAAAGATTTTATTGGCATTTCTATGCATTCACATTTTATAAAGATTTTAATATTTAGGGGATGTTCAAATCAGACTGAAAATAAAGAGTTGACGTTGTGTAAATGTCAACATGCCTCTTTGGCTATGTTCATTCCTGTGACTGAGCATTTATATGTGGGTCAACCAGAGGTGCTTTACAATTGCACAGAGTATAGGAAGTAAATGGGCTTTTGAATATTTCCTTATTATTTACTTGACAATATTTTCAGGGAAATAGTCTTCCACAATTAAAAAAAGCGTGAAGAAAATATTTGAACACTTTTGCACATCTGAAATTGGGGTTCTATTAGTACTTTACTGTTTGCATTTTCAAAATGTTTTGCATTCTAAAAATATGACACCTGGTATATGCAAATATTTTAAACACTTTGACAAGGGAGAGGAGCTTGCTATCTTGCTTCTGAAAATGTACAATCCCTGGTCTAAATCCAACATTGTGCTTATGGTGTAATGATTATCAGGAGGGAAGAGAGATGTCGAGTATTATGGGATTGATTTATTTTTAATTGCCTAGACAGCCTAGGGTGCAAGTCCAGTTTTCTTGTGATATGGGGGGGGGGGGAAGCTGTTTTGTCAGTAAAACAGACAGAGGGGTTAACTGATTACAGACAACTGTGATGCATGGAAGCTTCTGAGGTGTGAGCAATTGGCTCCTTGGAGGTCATGTACAGGGCAGGGCATAAAGTCTCCCTTATTTCAAGGGACCCCTGTGTGGGCTGTAGTGGGGGGTAGAGAGGTGAGGTAGGTATATTTCGGTAAAGTAGGCTCTGACATTTTCAGTACCCATCATGAGTCTGACCGGTGAACATTGGGTCTCTGTTGTTCAAAGGTATTATGAGAACATTTTGTACATACTTTGCGCTTGGTTGAAATATATCTGTAGCAGATTGGAAAACTATTTTGCTATGGATTTCTAATCTTTGGGCAACTGGATCCACACTGAAAAGAAAATCATTGGCAGACCTACGACATTGGAATGCCAGAAAATGTGGAAGCAGTAAGAGCATCCACTCAGCAATTGCCACACAGTTCTGCTCATAAGCATGCCATGGCACACGGGATATCAAGTCAAAGTATGAGGAGGATGCTGCATGTCAATTTAAAACTGCATCCATTCAAAATGATTTGTCTGATACAATTTTTAAAAATTTTCAGAAATACATACATCTTTTTTCTAGATGACTTTGTTCATTTTTATACTCCTTCAAAATGTGGAAGGTCTTTATATTTTAGTGTGTGCCCCATGGATAGAGGAATCCAGGGTCCAGGAAGACTCTGGTGGCCACATGGAAATTCTGTCAACATGTTCTGGTATGATAGAACTTTCTTCCCCTTTCACTCTTGTTGGCAAGCTTTACATCCATGAGGGCGAAATGAGATGTTATATCCCTACCAGGTCTGCTGATGGAAGAAAACCCATCAGTGGAGAAAGAAAAACTATCGGGTCATACTCCTTGTAGCTGGTATTTAAAACAGCTAGGAGCTAATAAGGAGGGGGATAGTATTTCTAGTTTTTCCTTAAAAATCAACGACCTGGTTGTTATTACAACTGAATGTACATACAGTACGACCTCCTTATCTGTGAAGGATACATTCCCATACTTTGCATGGATAAATGCAGTCATGGATATTTATGACATACATTTGGCCCAAGAATACCATAGATCTGTCTTGAGTGTCCACTGAAGTTTATCAATGGAGTCTGATTTCTAAATTATTTTGCGTTATGGAACTACTCTTCATGATTTGCTAAAAAAAAGTTTCAACCCCCCCCCACCCAATTTTTTTCTGACTATGGCTCTGGTTGTGGCTAACCTCTTTCCTTTCTGCCTTCAACTTCATCAAACATTATTCATCTTTTCTTATGAACAAATATACAATAAAAGCACTCCTGAAAGATGCCCACCCAAACTCAGTTTAAAGACTGCCAAAAAAAGGGAAAGGGTACTATCCTCCATGATCATTTGTTCTAATACTTGAACATGTATTATAACATTTAAACCATACTTTTTGTGACTGGCTTGAATCACTGCTGCTTCTGCTACTGGAGCTGCTGCTGCTTCTGCTACTGGAGCTGCTGCTTCTCTTGCGACTGGAGCTGCTGCTTCTGCGGCTGGAGCTGCTGCTTTTGGGACTAGAGCTGCTGGAGCTGCTGGAGCTGCTGCTGCTTGATTCAGAGGAAGATGATGAACTACTTGATTCTTCCTGGTTTGCAAAACAAAGGGAGGAGGAGTTGAAAGAGCAAAAGCAGCAGGGAAAGAAGTGAGGACACTGTGATATATGTCAAAATGTAAGGCAACTTTCTGTCCCTTGAATTATTATTTTCAAAGCAGATTTCAGAGGCACTGGAAAGGCATGACATCTTTGTAGACTCTAGCAAAATGCCTTCTTGTATGGTGCTTCAGCCGTAAAGAGCAAATAGCCATATCTACTTTCTATATGTAAGATAAGGAAATCAAGTTGACATATCTATCCATCTCCTGCTTCCTAACTACAATCTAAAGTGAAATATCAAAGCCCTAGGGATGAACTGTCCCAGCCTTTTATTTATTTAGTTTTAAGAGGATAAATCCTCTTTATTACAGCGGGCCCCTTGGTATTTGCAGGAGTTTGGTTTTACCATTTATGGATACTCAAGTCCCACTTTATACAATGGTGCAGTAAAATGCTGCCCCTTATATAAAAAATAACAAAATCAAGATTTATATATATATATATAAATATATATATATATTTATATATATTTCCAAATCTGTGGATGCAGAACCTCTGGACATGGAGGATCAACTGTATGCAAGACTATGAGTGTCTAGAAAGCTATGCTGATTTTTTTTTTCTTACAGCGGAAAAACACCTTTTTTACTGGTAACATTCTGTAAGATAATTACCGTATATTAGTTTTGGGGATGCTATTGTGTCATGTGGGCCCCATGTTTAGAGAACACATATGGTTTGGGATTGTGGGAAATAATTTTGGCCCTAGGCAGAGGTTAACAATCAATAAATACATAAATAATTTCTAAATGGTATAGAATCCCCCTTCAATTAGCACATATAATCAGAAATATTTGCTACAAATGTTGGCATAATTGTGGGGGAATAGGTTCATTCTCCCAAATGTGGCAGGATTGCAGAAAAAAAATCAGAATTATTACAGTAAAATAAGAAATTCAATGGAAGAAATAATAGGGAATAATTAAAGTGAGATAAAACTAGATTCATATTTCTCACTATAGAGGCAAAGGGAGATAACAGTAAGTGGAGAGAAATCCTAAAATATATGATAGCTGCAATACAGGCTATGATAGCCCGAGGATGGAGAGACAATAAAAGATGGGATTTGGAAACTTGGTGGCCTTATCTCTCAGGATACATAATCAATGATTTCATTAATCAAAGGAAAAAACAAGTATATGAATACAAGTATACAAAACAAGACTGGTATAGGAAATGGTCTATTTTAACTGACAAAACAGATGGAGATGATTTGAACCAGGCTTTCCACACAGTTAAATCGATGCAATGACATCATTTGGAATTGCTGTTCCAGGAGGCAGGGGGGAAATGTAGGGGGAGGGCATGGGTAATGGGTGATATACATCTAAGGAATATATAAAGCATCATTTAAGGTAAAGTGACTTTTGGAATAATGTATATCAAGATAAGACTTGTATGACAAAAGTTTATTAATTGAATGGATGTATCAATATTTTTTAAAATAAATAAATAAATACCCATATACAAGAATCCATATGAGTCACTGTTTTAATGTCCAGCCATAAAACTAGACAAATTGTTCATATAGACAATATGAAATCACTCAGCAGAACCTATCCTGTTGTTCAGGATCCTGGGAGTAGTAGTTTCATGAGGCACCAGCACTCTTTGACAGAGAAGATCAAAGACCCTGTAAAACTGCAATTCTTGTGATTTCATAGCATTGAGTCATGGCAGTTTAAGAGGTGTCAAACTGCATTAATTCTAAGTGTAAATGCATCCAATGCCCATTTATTATTCCGAGCAATAGATGGGAGAATTTGTAATACAGTAGAGTCTCACTTATCCAACACTCACTTATCCAACGTTCTGGATTATCCAATGCATTTCTGTAGTCAATGTTTTCAATACATCATGATATTTTGGTGCTAAATTTGTAAATACAGTAATTACTACATAGCATAACTGCGTATTGAACTACTTTTTCTGTCAAATGTGTTGTATAACATGATGTTTTGATGCTTAATTTGTAAAATCATAACCTAATTTTATGTTTAATAGGCTTTCCCTTAATCCCTCCTTATTATCCAACATATTCACTTATCCAACGTTCTGCCGGCCTGTTTATGTTGAATAAGTGAGACTCTACTGTACCTATTTATTAGGCAAGTTTGCTTTAAGCAACGGGGAAGGTAAACACCACTGTTATCCTCCTCTTCCTACAAAGGAAGTGGATTTCAGATTTGAACCTACCTGGCTGGGATAGCTTTCCTTGAAGCTGAACATGGACCACTGCAGGCCTCGTATCCTCTGCAAAATTCCAAGAAGAAAGGCTTACTCAAATACATTATCACAAATAAACAAATGAATGTCATCTCAATTGTAGTGGGTTTTGAAGAAAACACTTACAGGAGGAGACAGGTCAGTCCAACTTTGCCTCTCTCGTTCTTCATTGTATTTGGTGGGAGGTCTCTCTGAATATTTGCTTTCATCAAAACGTCCCCTTTTATTGCTTGACTGATTCCTTCCGCGTTTCTTGTTCTGGTATTTTTGGGGTTTCCCTTTACCATGCTGCTTAGACCTGGTGTCACTGCTACTGTCACTGCTGCTGCTGTCGCTGCTGCTGGTTTGGGGGCTACTTTTACTGCTACTGCTATCACTGCTCCTCCCTTTTTGCTGTTGACTGCTGCTGCTGCTGCTGCTGCTACTGCTACTGCTACTCCTCCTAAAATGGGCAGATAATGTCTTCTTCCTTTTCTCTGGAGATTGCTTTTGATTATGGTAATGCTCCTGATCATGTTCCTGCTGCCCTTCTTCATTCTCAGCTCGCGCTTGCTTCAAATTCATGTTTTTATTTGAATCTCTGGCCAAAGATGAGCTATCAGAGCTGGAGTCAGAATCTTCAGAGCTGCTGCTCCTTTCCTGGTGGATATATCCAGAAAAATTATGTGACTCTTCCTCCTATTAAAATCTTTCATTACATTCCACCTCTTAAATGTGAGAGTGGTTTTCTGCACCACATACACTTGTATAATCTATCTATCTGTTTGTCTGTCTGTCTGTTTATCTGTCAAATAAAAACACAAAGTCAGATCAATTTTGCACATGACTCTTAAACAGAATCAATGTAGAATAAGACATATTTTAATATCAGATCCACAGAACAATGGAAGATTGGAGGTATTCTTGTCAATAGGGAACATTGATTTACTTATTTATAGAACTGGAACATATTTATAGTGTGGGCATTACATTGTTTTTCATTCTCATTGACTGCTTGTGCAGATTCATTAAACTAACTCTGAATTTCAAAAAAGGATTTGACAACATGAGATCTTATAATAACCATGGGACTGATTACTATTAGCCATCTGATTTTTAAATAGGTCAGAATCATATTTCCAGTCTCTCTCCTTCATGATGAATGATTGAGAATAAATTCTTTTGTAGTAAACCTATGATTCTTCGAATATATTACTGTGCTCTCTGGTGGCAAAAAATCGGTCATGGAGGCACATGTATCCAATTTAATACTTTAAGTAGTAAAATATGGAGGGGGGAGTACCTCCTCTCCCCAGAACAACTCAGGCCCAGAGGCTAGGATTGCTACAACCTTGCACTGCTTTTACTGGAAAAAACATGGAGTTCTCCAAACAGCTGCAAGCCATAGCATTGACCCCTTAGGAGCTTAGTTTAGTCCTGGACAATAAATGCATCATGAATATGGAAATGTTTTTCCATAGGACAGTTTGCATAAGATAGTATATTTGCAACTTTCTTGTATTGGATAGTACTATCATCCACATCATCTTTATTTTCAAATTAATATGCCTACCATGTCTAGTTAGGAAAAACATTGCTCAAGGCAACACAGTCAAGACTAGCTTTTTGTAACATGTATCCTGTTTTCCCCAAAATAAGACCTATGCTGAAAATAAGACCTATTATAATTTTTCAGCATTTCTGAGGATGCTTGAAATATAAGCCCTATTTCAAAAATAAGCCCTAGATATAGTCCATTTAAAAATTCAATTTGGAAAAATAATACTGTCCCTGAAAACAAGCCCTAGCACATTTTTGGAGCAAAAATTAATATAAGATCCTGTCTTATTTTGGCGAAACAGGGTATGTAACAACATTTTCCTAAAGTCTTGAATGTAGCAAATGTCCTAAAACAAGAACAAGTAGTAGACCATTCAAGATTTGGATCTTGCAATCGCATAACCATCAAAGCACATTATAGAGAAATACCCCAGTTCTTACTTTTCTCATCTGCAGCCGCACCTTTGCTTCAGCAGCTTGAGCACCTCCTTGAATTGTGAATTGTAACTTCTCAATCGGTGCTCTTGTATCATCTAAAATTATATAAATAATACAAGTGCTATTGCATAAGATCCTTATAATATATGCTAGAAACTATGGTTTCTCAAATATAGGCATTGGGCACTTAATACTGGGAGGTCTACCTGTTTGTTCTATTGATTCATATAGGCATGACTGTGGTGATAAAGAAGAATAAAGGTCTTTGAAATATATACATTTGCCAAATACACAGGCCCTTTCCCCCAAAAAACCAAAAAGACCATCTACTGTGCACTTGGAGATGTACTTCTTCCTTTTTCCTGTAGATGTTGCTAAAACCCACTCATGATAGTCACACACACCTCTGTGATTAATCCTGAAGCCATAACAAAAGGCCAGTTTGAAAGTCATTGCAATAAATCTTTAAAACACATTGTATTCTGCTTATTTTTTCACTAGCTCAGATTTTACCAGGACATTGCAAACATTGCAAAATTCTGTAGAATATAGACATGGAAACCACGTTATCAATACAGTAGGAAGGCAATGAACTCTAGATCCTAATACTGCAATCCAGAACTTTTACTCTTTCATTCACAAGTCAACCAAGCAAATGGCTTCAACTGCTTTCAGTGCAATTAGATTCAGATTAATCAACAACTGTCTCCATCTCCTCATGGAGGATTGGCACACATGAAAAGGCAAACATCTGGATGACTTATGATAACAATCAGTGGCAAATTATATTATTAAAATTGTCCTTTCCTAGATTTATAGAAATATATGTAAAATATTTCAGTGTATGTATGAGACTGGAAGAGTATACAATCAGACTAAAGCTTAAACATTTCTTCCTAGTCTACAACTACAAAAATAACTTTTCCAAGCTCTAAATCAGAGCAAATACAGTCCTGTCATGGCTACATTCACCAAAACCAATGGTCTTCAAACAGCCAATTCTAGTCATGAGGGTCCATCATAAACAAATAAATCATTTTATTTATTTGACTTGAGCATAGGAACCATGTTGTTTTAACTCTGCATTTCAAAGGCATTTTAATGCTTTTTTTTTTGGGCTCCAATTTGTAATTGTGGAAATACTATTTTTGAGGCCATTCACCCTCTTTTTAAAGCAAAAGCCTTGTCGCCCTTTGTACATCAACACACAGGACCCTTTCATGTTTGGAAACAGTACTACCTAATTGGTAAAGTGACAAAAGATTGAGATAAGAAATAACCCTGTATTGTCAAAATATAGAATTGTGGTACAGGAATTAATGCTTCCTCACAACATATTAGACATAAAAACACAAATCAGAGCTTGCATTCTATTCAGAAGTTATGAAGTGGTAAGCCAGATGTAAGATCTCGTTGCAGTCATTATCTGACTGTAGACCCCAAACCCTACATTTTCACATGGGAGCTCACTGAGAATTTCTCAGTTGCTGCAGATCACCTGAGTCTAATGGGAATGATGGTTGTAGTACTTTCCCATTTATGTGGCACCTTGAGACAAACAGTTATGTCAGGTTCCCAAGGGGTCCCTCCATTGCCTGTTTTTATATGCCCCACAACTCGAAGAGAACTGCACTTGTCATTCCCATTTCCCTGATCATCAGCACCTAAGAAATTCTTTGATAGAGGTGCTGCCAGGCTGAAAAAGTTGGGTTTTGGGGCAGGGTGGGAGTGAGGTGGCATTATTAGACTTAACCAACTAGAAGTCCATTATCATTATTATTGTATCTGATGATGCAGGATGGTTAAGTCAAGACTTATATAACGTCCACTAACTCAATGTGTCTCCTGTAGTTGGGACCTGCAAGTAGATTCAAACCATTTTCCCAGGATTCATATTTTAACACTTCATTACTGGCTAAAATATTATATAAATCAATGAACTATTACAAACTTGCATCATTCATTATACACTGTGTTCCATGTTGTAAATAGATTTTCTGGAGTTATTATTTCACACCTGTCACTGTTTTGCTCTAACATTTTTTCTGTGAGCTACAAACCAAATTATACTGTAAATAAGACTTACCTTGCTTGAGGGTTAATTTTAAAACATGTTCACCAACAATGTTGTATAGAGAGTCACCTAAGATACATCCAGCATATGCATTTGCTGACTCAAAGCAAGCTTTACATCCAAATGTACACGTTTCAAAGCACATAGTTTGTCGAATTGAATCTAAGTGGCGTTCTGATTGTTTTTGTGAGTAGATCTGTTCTGTTGATCTGATTTCTGAAAATGGTTCTTCCTAGATGAACAAGAAATATATTCAAGTAGAAGAAATCATAATTTTAGACTTGTAATCCATCCTTTTTAATAATGATAATGAAGTCATTTGGAGAGAGTGTCTAGTGTTCAATGGATCTTATTCAAGCATTATCATAGTAATGACTATATAACCTAGACCAGTGGTTCTCAACTTTGGTCTTCCATGTGTTTTGGACTTCAGCTCCCACAATTCCCAACAGATGGTAAACTGGCTGGGATTTCTGTGAGTTGAAGTCCAAAACAACTGGAGTACCAAAGATTGAGAACTACTGGTATAGATTTACATATCCATATCTGATATGTATTCACAGTTTCCACATATTCATGATAATATACTATTGCTACAATCATAAAAGTCTTCCAATCCTCTTTTACCAAACAACAACCACTGCAAGTTAAAGGATTATCACACTGCTTTTTCCAACCCACTCTCTTCAGTGATACCTAATGAAACAATTTGAGACATCACAGCTTGCTGGCAGGCAAGGACTGGAAATATCAGTCTGCTTCACCTTGCTTGAGCAAACCTCCATCACTGCCATTGTTTACTGGTGCTACCTGCTAAGGCTGAATTGGGGGAGGGGAGAAAAGGCAAGGGGGGCAGGCTAAGAAACCTAAACAGGTAATTAAAGATGCCAGCTATGATTACATAAAACACCAAAAACCAGTCAAAGAATGAAGAAATATACAATGTTGTGACAGGTCGTGGCATATATATGATAAACTGACACCATTCCTAGCTTGCTGAGCACACTTTTTATCATGTGATTTTGAAAGTTTATTTCAGCCTAATTAGTACTTAGTTGGGAGACTATAAAGACTGCTAGGAAGTGCCTGGTGGGCTAGGAAAGAATCCAGACTGAACAAACAGAGAGACTATGGCAGCCGGAATGGACAAGAATGGGGTCAAATGAACCAATGGTCTGATTCAGTGTAAAGCATCTTCCTATGTCTAGAATTCTGTTTGTGATATATAAAATCACTAGCTGTGCCCGGCCACGCGTTGCTGTGGCGAAGTATGGTGGTATGGGAAATAAAGTACTGAGGAATTGGTGGTAAAGTAGAATCTCACTTATCCAACACTCACTTATCCAACGTTCTGGATTATCCAACACATTTTTGTAGTCAATGTTTTCAATACATCGTGATATTTTGGTGCTAAATTCATAAATACAGTAATTACTACATAGCTATACTGCGTATTGAACTACTTTTTCTGTCAAATATTTGTAAAATCATAACTTAATTTGATGTGTAATAGGCTTTTCCTTAATCCCTCCTTATTATCCAACATATTCATTTATCCAACGTTCTGCCGGCCCTTTTATGTTGGATAAGTGAGACTCTACTGTAGTTAAGGTAAAGGGTAAATGTTTCCCCCTGACATTGAGTCGTGTCTGACTTTGGGGGTTGGTGGTCATCTCCATTTCTAAGCCGAAGAGCCGGCGTTGTCAGTAGACTCCCCCAAGCTCCTGTGGCATGACTGCATGGAGCGCCGTTACCTTCCCGCTGAAGGAGTACCTATTCATCTACTCTCATTTGCATGTTTTTGAACATTAAGGTTAGCAGAAGCTGGGGCTAACAGTGGGGGCTCTGTCCGCTCCCCCAATTCAAACCTGAATGAATGCTGTAATTAGGGAAAATGATTAGCATGTAATGGCCTTGCAGCTTTAAAGCCTGGCTGTTTCCTCTCTGAGTGAATTTTTTGTTGGGAGGTGTTAGCTGGCCCGGATTGTTTCATGTCTGGAATTCCCTTGTTTTCAGAGTGGTGTTGTTTGCGATATTTTATGTGCTTCTACTGTCTGTGGCCCTCAGAAAACAGAGGATTTGCCAGACTTTGGTGATGGGAAGACTTTGTTGGGAGGTGTTAGCTGGCCCTGATTGTTTCCTGTGTGGAATTCCCCTGCTTTCAGAGTGTTGTTCTTTATTTAGTGTTCTGATTTTAGAGAGTGTACTGTTCTGTTTTATTCTACCACAGTAATTTTATATATATTCTGATTTTAGTGTTTTTGAATACTTGGAGGCAGATTGTATTCATTTTCATGGTTCACAGCAACATAATAATAATAATAATAATAATAATAATAATAATAATAATAATAATAATAATAATAATGACTTTGTTAATACACACTGCTTCACTCCATTGTCAGCTTCCTTTCTGGAAGAATCCTTCCTTGGGAGGTGTTAGCTGGCCCTGATTGTTTCCTTTGTGGAATTTCCAATTTTCCTGCTTTCAGAGTGTTGCTCTTTATTTACTGTCCTGGTTTTAGAGATTATATTGTTCTGTATTATTCTATCACAGTAATTATTTCATATTACAGTAGAATCTCACTTATCCAACATTCACTTATCCAATGTTCTGGATTATCCAATGCAGTCTGTCTTTTAGTAGTCAATGTTTTTGTAGTCAGTGTTTTAAATTCATTGTGATATTTTGGCGGTAAATTTGTAAATACAGTAATTACTACATAGCATTACTGCACATGGAACTACTTTTTCTGTCAAATTTGTTGTATAACATGATGTTTTGATGCTTAATTTGTATAATGATTACCTAATTTGATGTTTAATCGGCTTTTCCTGAATCCCTTGTTATTATCCAACATATTCACTTATCCAACATTCTGCCAGCCTGTTTATGTTGGATAAGTGAGACTGTACTGTATATTTATAATCTTATATTATCTGCTTAGAACTGGATTATATGAGGCCCCTTCTACCCAGCTGGATAAAATGCACTCTGAAGTGGATTATATGGCAGTGTGGAGTCAATATAATCTGGTTTAAAGTAGATAAGATTATAAATGGGTTATATAGCTCTTGGAAGGGCTTTGAGTCTACACTGCCATATAATAAAATCTGGCAATCTGTATTTTATAGGCAGTGTGGAAGAGGCCTAACTGTGCCTGTCCCCTGGGCTGAGTAGGTTGCTAGGAGACCAAGTGGGCAGAGCTTAGCCTTCTAAATGGCAGCAATTGGATAAAAACAATTATTCCTTTCTCTCTAATTAGGACTTTATATTTCTTTTCTTTTTGTTGTATCAACCTAGAGGCGTGGATGATGGGTTGTGTTGTCAAATTTCGAGGTGGGGGCCTGTAGTTTTGTTGTTTTGTCGGTCGCCAGGATTCCATCACTCATATATATATATATATATATATATATATATATATATATATATGACCCCGGTTACATCTGTGCATGTGCTCTGGTGAACATTGCAGAAGGAGACATCAACTGCCTTCTTGTGCAAATCCTCTTCAAATCATATATACTTGAGCAGTTTCAAATTGCTACAGTGTTGCAGCTGGATCCTGGCATATCTCAAACCTATACTCCAAAGCTGTTACAATCAGTGGATTGGATCCAGACTTCAAAATGCTTGAAGGAGATCCATTGAAAGCAATGAAACAAATTAATCATGATTCCACTGGGTCTACACTAAACCTAGATCAGTCTAGAAACAATAGAATGTCCTGGCTGAATTTAGTCAAAGCCAAAATGATACACTAGTTTGAGTATTGCGCAAGGATTGGAGAAAACAATTCAAATCAGCCATAGACATCCACTAGGTTACCTTGGACAAGTTACATTATCTTATTATCAGAGGACAGCAATGGAAAACTCTTTCTGAAGAAAACTTGCCAAGAAAACCTTTTTTCTTCACCTTAGGGTTGACATAAGTTGAAAATAACTGGAAGGCACACAACAACAACAGCAATAAGAACCACAAATTTAGTTGGATCAGAACCAGGGCCAGCCCTAGGTAATTTTCAAGTGTAAGCAAATCGAATTTTGGCGCCTCCTAAACCAATCACTGAAAATAAAAGCATTGGATAAGTGAAAATGTTGGATAATAAGGAGGGATTAAGGAAAAGCCTATTAAACATCAAATTACATTATGATTTTACAAATTAAGCACCAAAACATCATGTTTTACAACAAATCAACAGAAAAAGCAGTTCAATACATGGTAATGTCATGTAGGAATTACTATATGTGCGAATTTAGCGCCAAACATTGAACTGGGATATAGGGCTGTGTGGACTCAGATAACCAAGTTCAAAGCAGATATTGTGGGTTATTCTGCTTTGATATTCTGGGTTATATGGCTGTGTGGAAGAGCCCTGAGGGTCCTTCCACACAGCCATATAACCCAGAATATCAAGGCAGATAATCCACATTATCTGCTTTGAACTGGATTATATAGAAGTGTGGACTCAGATAACCCAGATCAAGCCAGATATTGTGGGTTATTCTACTTTGATATTCTGGGTTATATGGATGTGGAAAAGCCCTGAGGGTCCTTGGGAATCCATAGGAATTAAAAAGCCACCGAAAGGGAATCTGGCCCCCGGTATTAAAAAAAACTCTAAAACCAAGGCAGTAAATAAAGAACAACACTCTGAAAACAGGGGAAATCCAGACAGGAAACAATCAGGGCCAGCTAACACCTCCCAACCAAGGATGCCCCCAGGGAGGAAGCAGCCAGGCTTTGAATCTGCAAGGCCATTAATTGCTAATCAAGCTGGCCAATTGCAACATTCACACTAGCCTCAAACAGACAAGAGCTCTTTCTCCCACCCTGGACTTTCTACAGATATATAAACCCCACTTACCTAGTTTCCAACAGACCTCACAACCTCGGAGGATGCTTGCCATAGGTGTGGGTTAACCGTCAGGAAAGAAAGCTTCTGGAACATGGTGAGGCAGCCCAGAGACCTGGCCTCGAGGGCGAAGGCCAGGCCAGGCCGCAGAAGGAGAGGAAGGCCATGCTTGGGCAGAGGGTGCTGCGGAGGCAGGCCATGCTGTGCCCGCGGAAAAAGAGGAAGGCCACGCCTGGGTGGAGGACCAGGAGGGAGGCCCAGGCATGGCCTTCCTCTCCTTCCTCCTATTCCGCCTCCTTCTCCTCTCAGCGGCAGTGACTTCCGCGACCCTGTCACCACTCCCCCCCGGGCTCCGAGAACACCGGCCCAGGAAGAGGGGGAGGGGGAGGAGGTCGGAGGGCACAAAGAGGGCAGGGGAGCCAGGGAGGGGGAGGAAGGCAGGCTGTGCCCTTCCGACTCATGGTGCCTTCAGCAAGCACATAGTTAGCCTAACGATTGAACCGCCCTGATCAGAACCACACATTTTACTCACCATTGCAAACTGTCATTGTATTTCTTCATGAATCAATAGAGTACGAGCTTTCCACATAGTATATTCTAATTCTAACTGCTGAACTATCCAACAATACAAATCGTAATAGACACTGATGTTTCTGGAAATATATCTACGCTTAATAGAAATGCTGTCTGGCAACTACAGTGCTTGCTGACTGCTAAGTCCAGGTTCCAATACATTATAACTATATTTATTAGAATGTACTATAGACCCATTTTACTATTATGAGAAAAAATTAATAAACAATTCATACTATTTCTTTTCTATATACCATTTTCAAGACAAAAAAACTGTGCATCTAAAAATCCAATATGGATTACCTTTCTTCTATCCTGTTCAACTGAAGAAGAATCAAAAGACTGCTTTATTATGTTAGACATCGTCTCGGGGAGAAGTACAGGAGTTGACTTACTAGCAGGTGCCTCTTCAATATTGCGAGTGACAGCAGATGTTTTAAGCCTACAAGATAAAGAGAAAGTGAAATAATGTGCTAGAACACAAATATGTTAAAAAGATCTGAGTTATTTATTGCAATATGGACTCTCTACCAAATGGCTGTTCTTTGCAAATTACCTTGTAAATTGAACGTGTAGATATGGCTAGTCATATTTTAAGCAAAAGCAAAAAATATGGGGTAATGGTTTCAGTTTTCAGCTGAAAAGTGGTATCACATTCTAGCAATATTCAAGTTGCGGTTAAAATCAAGGATATGTTTTCACCCACTTCAGTTTTATCACTACCCCCCCCCCCCCCCCCCCCTTGACTGAATAGTTCTATATGTCAGTAGTAGTTATTCTGATGAATCTTTCAATGAGAGCATACATTTAGAGGAATTTTTTTTGTAGGGGTGGGGTATAAAGAGGTGGGTAATTGTGAGATGGGCTTATCTGTTCTTCACTTGAGCAGGCTCCTCATACTATTATTATTGGAAAGAAGCAAAATGTCAACCAATTGAGATTAACCACAATGTGAAATGCTGATACTTCTGGTGCATATGAATATTGTGGAGGAAAGCAAAAGGAATTGTCATACTTTGTTCCCTATTGCTGAGGTCCATCTTCTGGGATGGCAACCAATCCCTGTCCTTTCCCTGTCTTTCCTCATTTTCTCCTGTTTTCCTCAGTTTGGAGTTGAGTAGCATCTGACTCCTGAAGACAAATTTTGGACTTTGTTTCCATATGCTGTGGAAACAGAGTTCCACAGAGTCTCACTGGAAGTGCCCTTACATCATGTGATGGCCTCTGAAGGACTCTGTTTTCAAAGCTCATGGAAATGGAGCCCAGAATGTGTGGGATGAGGTCCTTAGTGTCCTCAACCCCAAGTTCAAATCACAGTCCCCATTCACTGGAAGATTCTGGGGAGGTTGCTTTCTCATGGCTCAACTCTGAAGTAAATCATTGGGTGCCAATGTGAAGAGCTAATATAGTTAGTCCCCCACATTCTCTGGGATTAGCGACACAAGACCCCCGCAAAAGTGAAAAACCGCAAATAATAATATTGCTATTTTTTAATATGAGAGAATATCTCTCTAGAAATATCTAGTTTCTTCAGGACATCTCTATGGTCAACTTCTGCTGGATCGTACTTGAGGACCTTGAGATTCCTGGAGAGGTGTTCTCTAGGAACTTCTAGGTCTTCCAGTTTTTTTATTGTGTCAGGAGCTACTTGAGAAACTGCAAATCGCTTCTGGTGTAAGAGAATTGGCTGTCTGCAAGGACATTGCCCAGAAGACGCCTGGATGTTTCCCATCCTGTAGGAGGCTTCTCTCTTGCCCCAGGTCTTGCAGTATGACTCTATGATCAACTTCCAGCAGAGGTTCCTGGAGGTAACATTTTAATCAAATCTTCAAAAGTCAAATCTGAAAATGTGGCGGGCCAATATTTTCATAATTTTTAGCCAATTATCTAACATTTATAATGCAGTTCCATTCAGCAAACCAAGACAAAATTAATGACTGCTTTCCATATAATACTATGTTATAATCATATTCCATGTGCCTTTTCTCATAAAATATTATTTACATGAGGATTGATGTCCATGAGCAATCTATGTATCCAATGGCAGTTAATAAGGTGTGATCTCTGAACTTCTTGTAGTCCAAGAACATTGGCAATATGGGCCTTAACCCCTCACATTTTTGGTTGATCAGCTTCTTTAAAAGACACTAAGTTTGCATGCAGAGATAGACACACATTCAGTATTCAATGCAAACAATTGATGTTGTTGCCTCAGGGTGGTTGGGGGAACATTGTTGGGCTGGGTGACCTATCTGGCTGTGAACAGGAGATGATTGGTGTTCCCATGTTGAGTATAATGTGCTTCACACTTGGTAAAGAAAGAAACCTAAGAACACGTAATCTACTCCATTTGACAGCCCAATTTGCATTCCTTTTATCTTTCTCTCTTTTCCTTTTGTCAGTATCTGTAGTGGTGAGGATATCATAGAAAACATGTGGTTGTACTTCATACAAAGCATCTCAGTCAAATAAAAATAAATAAATAATGTGTTATCACCTGAGGGCTTTGTTTTCTTTCTAAACTCTCTGTTCCTGATAAAGGGCATGCTAGGCACACTCTGCGTTAAGCTTAGCTAGAAACTTCAGGAATAAAAAATTGAACCAAAATATTTTTTTCAGACAAGCTGAGGGGATGAAAGAAATTACAAATCAACTTGCATTTTACGATGGCTCATCCAGGCAGAACAGATTAAAAAGAAGTGGCTTTCACTTTATTCACATTCAATAATTTAAATCATCACCAAATCACAGTCTATTTCTCTGAGCAGAAATCATTGGCATCTTTGCCTCCCTGCACTTCCTACAATACTTTTTATTGTTTTAAGCCACTCTTCTCTTGCCACTTAATAAAAGTGGTTGATGGGTCGCATTGAGCATGGAGAGCCAGCAAATTCAGTTGCATCACAAATGACATATGTCACTGTCTGCAGAATCACAAGAAATAAAAATAAGTTTTAACAACAACAAGGGGAAGAACATGCAGGGAAGGCCTAAAGGTAGAGTATGAAGGTTTCTGCTTTCTCTGATCCTTGCTCAGGGGGAAAATAAAAAAGGAAGAATGGTACATTTTACACAATAAGAGAACTGGATTGTTTCTCAATACTAGCAAAATCTTCTACAGGTAAGATGAAATATTCAGTTGCATTTTTTCAAAAGTAAGTCTTGTTCATTTATTGAAATGGCTTTCTGATATGAACCGTGGTAGGTGCCATCTTTGATAAAATATATTCTTTGTATATATTTTAGGCTGTAGAAATAGAGGAAAAAAACAGGTAGATCTACTCAATCAAGGAAACCACAGCCCCAACTTTGCAAGAGCTAAGTAGGACTGGTGAAGAATGGGGCTCTTGGACGACTCTAATTCCAAGGGTACCATAAATTGAAGCTGATGTGATAGCAAATAGTCAGAAGATCTAACCACTCTACAGAATTTTTGTGGATAAAGGAGCAGCATGCAACTGTGCCATTCTTTAGCATCAGTAAAAAGTACATGAATTACAAAACAAAACAAAAAAATTCAAAAATCCCCTGGAATTGTTTTATTTCTTGACTGATAATGATATAGAACAAACGGTACCATAGTTTGTAAAGAAACAGGATCATATTGGCCACATTATGTATCTGGCATACATTTATGAAATACATTTGAGTTAGTCCCCAGCAGAGTGTACACATTAAATCAGTGTTACTTACATACGGGTTGACATACCATTCAACAATTGATTCAGTGAGTTTACTCTATATGGGATTTTACCATATGTCTCTGGTGATCCCAGGTGTTATATAAAAATGTATGCTAATCTTCATGGGAGGCATAAATACCGATGGATTACTAAATTAATCATATTTGTTATCAATCAAATAAACAGGATACATATGTGAATTATTTTATTGGATCTGTCCATAAATATTCTCAAAATATTGAAAAATGAACACTACTAAAGGGATATTTTTCAACAGCTTGCCATGCATGATGTATTTTGGATAGTATATTTTAGGCAGCTTTCCATATTCCTGCTTTAATCTCCTGAGTTTAGTTTTCCAAAAGGCTTATGTATGAGCTCATTTTTCTTCTTGAAGTTATGAAGAAAAATATGATTTTAAGTGTTTCTTTGTTTGTTCTGCAAATATTGCAAAGAAAGATCTGTTGCTTGGCAAGGTGTTAAAATAGCATACATTAACACACGTTATGGCACTGAAGTTTATGCAAACCTCTGCAGAGCCAATATCATTTCTAATCAGGGCAGTCATGCAATTAGAGAAATCATTACTGATTTAATGATGCAGTCATCAATTAATCAAACAATATAAAGTGGGGTAGAAGGGGAGGTCTACTGCTGAGTTGCACAGTAACCCAAACCCTGCCAACACCAAATTGGACTACATGAGGAGTGGAGTGGGTCTCTACAGTCTGTGTGTGTATGGTGTTGAAAAGGTTATTTGAGTTTAATGGAATCCTCATGGAATAGAGCATAGCAAGAAATCTATCAATCAACCCAACCAGGAATTGAAGGGCTTCTAGGGCTTCTCTGTGGAACGCTATCCCCTGAGAAATGCAAGTTGTACCCAGTTTTGAGTATCCAGTGAACACCTCTTTATTTATCTAAACATTTTAATAAACAGCAAGTCTTATTTTATTCCTGTGACTGTCAGTTTATCTGATTTACTTTCACCTGTTCAGATTGAACTGGCTGGCTACATAAAGTTAATATTGGGAACAATCTTAATTACAGTGATTTAATTAAATCTCTTTGACTTCTGGTATTAAATCTAATTGACTATTCTAAGTATTAATAAGTATGAATCCAAACCACTTTTCCTTTACAAACTATTGTTTAGAATATTTATTCATTGCCTGCAACCCTTCTAAAGTCATAAAGGGAGTAAAATATTAATATTAAGAACTACAGGTTGTTTACTATGACTGAAAATACCACTCACTGTACATGTATGTTTTTAACCAACAGTTAACGATATGGTTTCAGAATTGAGAATGTTTCTGTAGTTTCAGCCTTACAAGATGATTTTGAAGCCTGATTATACTGTAAGACTGTACAATGTCATTATGTATGAAAGACGTGATGTACCATACATTAAACGTATCTGTGTTAAGACTTAAATATTCTATATATTTAAAGGTAAAGGTAAACGTTTTCCCCTGACATTAAGTTTAGTTGTGTCCGACGCTAAGGATTGGTGCTCATCTCCATTTCTAAGCCGAAGAGCTGGCATTGTCCATAGACAACTCCAAGTTCATGTGGATGACATAACTGCATGGAGTGCCGTTACCTTTCTGCCGGAGAGGTACCTATTGACCTACTCATATTTGAATGTTTTCAAACTGCTAGGTTGGCAGAAGCTGGGGCTAACAGCGGGAGCTCACCCCCTCCACAAATTTGAACTGCCAACCTTTCGGTCAGCAAGTTCAGCAGCTTGGTTGTTTAACCTGCTGCGCCCCTGGGGGCTCTATATATTTACCTGGGAATATTTCCAAATTAAGTCAATGGGTGTTACTTTGGAATAGACATGTGCAGGAATTAATTGTTGAGCCTTTAAACTCATTTTAATTTTAATAAGATATCCATTTAACTCTACCCAACCACCAGCTTTAGACATTTTTTTTTCATGTCAGGAGCAACCGGAGTTGCTTTTGGAGTGAGAATTGGCCGTCTGCAAGGACGTTGCCCAGGGGACGCCCGGATGTTTTGATGTTTTACCATCCTTGTGGGAGGCTTCTCCAGCATGGAGCTGGAGCTGATAGAGGGAGCTCATCTGCGCTCTCCCCGGGTTGGGATTCGAACCTGGCAGCCTTCAGGTCAGCAACCCAACCTTCAAGTCACAAGGCTTTTATCCCCTAGGCCACCGGAGGCTCTACCAGCTTTAGATAATAAACTGAGAGAGTCAGTGCTATTTTTTTTAAAAGAAATCCCTTTGCATTCTGAAATTAGCAAACAAAATCCCTGGAGAAAATCCCAGCCTACCTTAGAGAAATGATGTCAGTTTCCTGGTTGCATGGTGGAAGTTCAACTTTGAAGATCTTTTCTTTAATATTTATGGTAAAATCAACATTCAAAGGGACATTTACTGTCAGTTTAGCATTTTCTTCCAGAACAGCTTGGATTTCAGGTGTTATAATTCCCATTGTCAAGCTCATATCTTTCAAGATGCTAAAAATGTCAAGGAAAGAGTATGCTGAGTTTACAGGTATATGCACTAAAGTATTAATGAAAACAGAAGGCACACTGTGTTTGATAACAATGTATCAGTATTTTTATTTACCTGAGATTCAGCTTGGTTTTCAATTTAAAGTTGCTGTTAATCATGTCTGGCAAAGTCAGTTGCGATGTTGGCTCAGGAGTTATTGATAACTGAGCTTTTGAAAGGAAGAAAAGAAAATTAATTGCTCTAAAATAACATTATCGTATTAAAGAGACTCAAATACAGTTGATATTCCCAGTTATAGCTGTCCCATGTAATTGGTTGGGGGGGGGGGAGTTCAGAATACATAATGTTATTATTCCACTTTAACTCCTGTTTGGTTAAATCCTATAGAATCCGGTCATTTTCATTTGCTGAGGTACCCAAGGAGCTGTCAGATTGAAAACGCGAAATACCCTCTCACTAAAATGCCATTCCCAGGATCCCAAAGGAGGGAACTAGGGGGATTAAAGTGGATAATAGTGTTATGATTCTGTAGTGTGAACACATCTTTTATGTAAATATAATTGATGCAATGCATATACTGTAGTTGGTACTAATAAACACATGTAACCCCCATTTCTCTCTATGCAAAGACATAATAATGTTAGTCTGAAATATCAGCATGCAAAGGGATCTTGTAATACCACAGCATAGTTTCTAAGGTGCTACAAGGTCTCTTTGCATTATATATAGATAGATATAGATATATAGTACTTTTATACTATATAGCTAAGGTTGTTTCTTGCTTAGAGATACAGAGGAGATGGCAGTGGAGAGTTTGAATAAACTACTTGTCTCTTCTTTAGGGACAAGGCATATGTTCTATTTTAAAAGTGCATTTTCTCCATCTTTGTCCTGCAGCAAAAGCAGCTGCATTAGTGTTAGATGGTAAATCTAGAGAAACATTATAGAATTCACTGAAAGAAAAGTACATCCTATTGCTCTGGAACTCTTACTGCCCACAAACTATGATTTGTCCCCATAGCTATAACTGCTGCAGAATAAAAGATAGGAATCCTTTGAATGGCGGCATTCCTTTAAAAATGTGATCTGAATCACTGTAGCAGGGATGATGAATAGCTTCTTATCTGTACCACTTTAAAGAGGTGCCAATATTCTCGAGAAGATCCTCTCCTCTTTAAAAATGGGCTGTTAGTAAGTTATGCAGATGTAAGTCCAAAATTTCTGCACAATTCAACTTTTAACTCATTTTAGGCGTCTTCTGACTACTCAACAACCAAATTCATTTCTGTGATGACTCATGGGCCTTGTAGTCCTGTTCCTAGTACTATTGTGGCAGACGAAGAGGAAAACATGGGGTTTTCGCCGGTTCAGCAAGAGCCGGAGTCTCTTCACCTGCAGGATGTTGATGTTTGCCCTCAAGAATTCAGCCAAACAGGCCTTGGGCAGAACTCCCCCCCGTTTTCCAGGAGGGAAAATTATTCTAAAGATAGGGGAGTCAGGGAGGCTAATCGGAGAAGCCTGAGAATCGCTGCCAAACAAATGGCTGATTAGATCTGCTTCCCTTGGGAAATTCTAAGGAGTCATGCATCTGGACAGAGTTGGGTTTCGCTTCTCGTTCTCTAGGGAAAGAGTTCTGTTGGTGGGAAAACGAGACCCAATATAGGTGTTTGGCGCGAGGGATTCTTTGCGGAGTCAATTGATCAGCTTGAGGAGAGAGATCGTGTGTGGACTTCGTAATCCCAGTTCCTTGCTTTCCGGATCTAGCTTCAAGCCTTGCCTTGTCTCACGGTTTTACCACGGACTCTGTTCATGCTTCATGTTCGTCTTGCCTCCAGTCACGGATCTAGTCAAGAATCAAGTTTATTTCCAGCCTTGTTGTCAAGCTTCATTGGACTTTAAAGACTCTGTTATTTCCCCACACTATTGCTTGGCAAAGTGTGTGTTTCGGTCAAGTGGATTAAAACTTTGAACTCTAATATCTTATATTGGACAATACATTTCTGGACTATATTTGACCTCATCTGAAAGGTCTGCTTCTGAACTATATTCTTCACTTGTTTTTATTGATTTTATATATTTCTTTAATAAAGATATTAGATAGAGACTGGCCTCTGTGTAAGGTTATTGGTGCTCTGCAGCCAGGGTCCTGACAATTTCCAGGCTTAACTTTTAGCATTGTGTTTGCTGGATGTCAGAGTATAAGGTAGTGGCAGAGAGGTGTCCAGCTATGATATTGTACTTGTGTGTACAGCAATGACTTCTTCCCCTCTTTTATGTTCCAATTCATGCTGGAAGAAGTACCAATGTACATATAAAGTGATCTGAGAGGTGGGAGTCCAGATAATCCCTGATTTTTGCTTCATTTCTTAGTGTCTTTCTTTGATTTATGTACTGAAGCCTTTTACCTTCTTCAATAAGTTAGTGTCTTTGTTCACTTATATCTGGAAAGGAGTTCCAACTCCAATAATAGCTGCTATTCATATCTACATTCCTTTCCTAAAATGGATTTACTCAACCAATAAGAATATGTATTATCTAGAGCAATTACTTTTATTTGTATCACATACTCATATTACACTAGAGCTGCCATACCCTGCTTGTTATAGATACTAAATATTCCTACATGGGGGACCTCCTAGGAGGTCTTGGAAGAGGGTATCTTTGGTGTGCATCTAAATACAGGAACACTGCTTGATCTTTCTATGCTGTCCTCCCACCAGTCAGTCAATAGCAGTGTGTGTGTATGCAGGGTGCTGAAAAGGAGACATTTCATCATTCCATCAGGACAGAACTTTATGATATATCTCCTAATGCAGGATCTTGGCTGTGAAGCTCTTGTGAATCACTATCTGGGAGTTAATATTCCATTGCCTTACCATTTCCAACCAGTTGTGTGTTACAGACATGAACCAAGCTGATTTGCCATGGGAGACCAGTACAGGTAGGCACAGCACGATGGATTTCTGCAGACATCAAATTCTTGTCCCACTGAAGGGTGTTGTGAATTTTAAGGGTATCCAAAATTTGCTGTGTCAAGGGAAATGGTGTTGTTCCTTGGTATCCCTGCAATGATATATTGGGCATATTTAAATACTGTAATGGTAATTGAAATATGACACACTTTATGGCAGTGGATGTCTCCCAGAAAGATATCATCAGTATGTTAATAAATATTGCTGATAAAATTTACACTGCATTACATCCTTAAAGAATTATCAACAGAGAGAACAAAAAAGGGAATTGTACATTCAAGGTTTTGATCATTAATCTGTCAGTGATGCCAAAAGTCACCTGAAGTAGTTCACGGATCATGTCAGTTTTGAAGGGCCCACTCATGATTTCTTGGCCAAACATTTTTATATATCCTTCTCCAATAGATAATCCACGAGCCGTTTGCTGATTAGAGAACTGTGGGTGACAAGATGCAGAATCTTATTGGGATATTCCTTTATTATTTCAACTATATGGCATCATGTAACCAAAACTGTCAAAAATAATAAAATCTAATATATATTAATCAAAATAACCAGCAAAAATAAACAGGAAAAACAGGTTTTAAAAAAAGTAGGTTTAGGAACATTCACAAAAGAAGTCTTAACCTAGTAGGTGATTTGTTTTTTGAATATCTTACAGTTGCTTCTAAGTATCAAAGAAAATGGAAAGGAAACAAAGAAACCTTCCAGATCAGGGAGAGATTTTATGACCACAGTCTAGGTCTTTCTTTTGTGACTCAGCCATATATGCTTGGTCACATAAAGATCTTAGGGAATCGGCAGACTGGTATAGGGGAGTACCTCATCTCAGGGCTTTAAATTCTCATGGCATTGGTATGATTAATTCCTACTAAAGTTTTTTTGTTTATATGCTGGTCACTTACCGGTTTGAGAAGATCATTTAGATCACTGGGTACATTGCCATCTTTGCCTCTTCCATACATCCTATCTAAGATATCAGATAACTTTGTATTTGTAATGCCAACCTATGTTGAAAGGTAAAATAAAATAACAAAAAAGACTTTCAATATTCCATATAAGTTAAATCACTGGATGTTTTCATTATTTTACTCTTTAAACAAGTTCATCAGTTACATTTCCAATTTACCTATGCATGGCTGTATTTATACATGCTCCATCTACACTGCCATATAATCCAATTTCTGAATCCAGATTATCTGATTTGGACTGGATTATATGGCAGTATAGATACAGCCTCAAATGTAAAACCACTATCATTTCCTGCATCTTGTTTTCAGGTTACTGTGCACAGGATTGCAATGAATACGTGCATTTTAATACCTCTGTGTGTGTTCAAGAATCACACAGAAGCACTTAATTTAAATATAACTGTTAGAATAAAAGGTTATATACAATCTATTTTTAAATCAAATTTGGGATTAGAGAATTACTATATTTTTTTAAAAAAAACCCTGAGTGAGATTGATTTCTGAAATAAACTAACACACTCTAGGTTCATCAGTATTGTAATCACTTGTGGTTTCCATATTGGCAAAGCAGTGAATCTGCTCCAGTTTTCAGATATTTTTTTAAAGCAGATCTACACCACATGTGGCTCGTGGGCCAAAGGTGGGGCTTCCCCAGTTGGCCCTTCATCTGTTTTCTTGCCTGACCAGGCAGGTGAAGGGATCACTGGTGAAGAAGAAGCCCAGATCCTTAGAATCATAGAATCATAGAATAGTAGAGTTGGAAGAGACCTCATGGGCCATCCAGTCCAACCCCCCTCTAAGAAGCAGGAAATCGCATTCAAAGCACCCCCGACAGATGGCCATCCAGCCTCTGTTTAAAAGCTTCCAAAGAAGGAGCCTCCACCACAGTCCGGGGGAGAGAGTTCCACTGCCGAACAGCTCTCACAGTGAGGAAGTTCTTCCTGATGTTCAGGTGGAATCTCCTTTCCTGTAGTTTGAAGCCATTGTTCCGCGTCCTAGTCTGCAGGGCAGCAGAAAACAAGCTTGCTCCCTCCTCCCTATGACTTCCCTTCACATATTTGTACATGGCTATCATGTCTCCTCTTAGCCTTCTCTTCTGTAGGCTAAACATGCCCAGTTCTTTAAGCCTCTCCTCATAGGGCTTGTTCTCCAGACCTTTGATCATTTTAGTTGCCCTCCTCTGGACACATTCCAGCTTGTCAACATCTCCCTTCAACTCCGGTACCCAGAAATGGACAGAGTATTCCAGGTGTGGTCTGACCAAGGCAGAATAGAGGGGTAGCATGACTTCCCTGGATCTAGACGCTATACCCCTATTGATGCAGGCCAGAATCCCATTGGCTTTCTTAGCAGCCGCATCACATTGCTGGCTCATGTTTAACTTGTTGTCCACAAGGACCCCAAGATCTTTTTCACATGTACTGCTGTCTAGCCAGGCTTCCCCATTCTGTATCTTTGCATTCCATTTTTTCTGCCGAAATGAAGTATCTTGCATTTATCCCTGTTGAACTTCATTTTGTTAGTTTTGGCCCATCTTTCTAGTCTGTCAAGATCGTTTTGAATTCTGCTCTTGTCTTCTGGAGTGTTGGCTATCCCTCCCAGTTTGGTGTCATCTGCAAACTTGATGATCGTGCCTTCTAGCCCTTCGTCTAAGTCGTTAATAAAGATGTTAAAGAGAACCTTTGTTGGCCTCACACCATTTCCATTTGCACTTTTGTATTAATGCAGTTTGGCACCACTTTGACCCTCCACTGTTCAATGCTATGAAATTTTTGGAGCTGTAGTTTAGTGAAACACCAACACAATTTAGCAGAGAAGGCTAAAAACCATATAAGACAACAGCTTCTATGATTCCATAGCATATAAAGTGGTGACATCAATTCTACCAGTAGGTCCATCTCTAATCCACATCCATTTAACCATGACTCTTAATATTGGAAAGAAAGCCACAGTACATGAGAGGCAAACTATGTGATACCTATAGATGTAGCTAGCAAAAATAATATTTTTGCAAAAATATAGTGCATTATAGGGATAGGAAGCCAAAATAGCCTGGCTGTAGAGCTTTGCACCATGACAGACTTGTTTATTGCTAACCTTGGTAATTAATGGAATGTGAGATGAAAGAGTAGAAAGAAGGCATGTATGAGTATTAATATTTGTTTCAGAGCAGAGGTAAATTGTGTAAATGCCCACTTACTTCCAAAGGAAAAAGGATATGGCCAAGAAAATCTGTCCTGAATCCGGCTATTGCTATGAATGGGAGCATGCTCCCATCTTTATGAATGAAGACAAATTTAGCCCCCATAGCAGCCATAAGAGATTCTGCAAAGACAAAGAAATCACAACAAGTTTGACCAGTGATTGAAACTGCAGAATATATACTCCGTTCAGTATATGTTTTCATAATACCTTATGAAAACGCCCTGAATCCCATGTAAAAAGCAGTATGTGAAAAACTGTAAAACAAAATCAGTCTACTGTTAGTGCATCTACATTGAAGAATTAGTGAAGTTTGACATCACTTTAACTGACATGGGCCAATGTAATGGAATCCTGAAGATTAATATTCTCAGTACAGAGGTTAGCTATAGATTAGTGTCTCCAATAACTCTTAACCAGATAAACATGTCTGATAATAAATTGTGGAATGCCAAATGAAATGGTGCTAATTGTTCAGTAACAGTTCATTATAAAGTAAGTGCCTATAAGTGTGGAAAATATTCCAGTTTGTAGATAACCTAGGCATAGGACTAGCAGTACAGCAAAAACATAAAAATAAATATATCCACATTCAAGGTAGGGATCAAACAATGTATGATTGGATAAAACAGCTGAAAATATGAGGAATATTAAGTTTCAGCAGACATAATTTTTGCCATTTTTTTTTCATTGTGGGTCTTATTTCATATTTTATGGTTTACATTGTTGCTTAGTACCGTGGGACGGTTTATTCTGAAAGTGGCTTTGAAATCTTTGAAATTGATTTTTTAAAAATAGGCTTTTTGAAAGCCCTTTATCTTGTTCTATATTCTTAAGGGAGATTTCATATAAGGTTTTTGGTGATGTTATTACCCCACCCCTGTCCATTTTCCATTAGGTCAACTTTGGTTAGAGGACAAAGTCACTAAATATATAAACCTGGCTACTGAATTGTTGGGCCTGACACACGAAACACATTTTTAAAGAATTAACAAGTATCATTAAGTGTTTAGAGCAGTAAAGAGAATAGAGATTTGAGTGGACAATGTGTGCCTTCCTTCCATCTGTAAGTTATAAGATTCCCCACTCTCTTTTAACACAGAGATTATGTTTTAGTACTTCATTACACATAATTCTTAGGTGGAGACCAGTAGACTTTTAAAATAATGGGACCCTTGTGGTGCTAAGCTGTTAAATTATACATGGGCAACAGATGCATTTTAAGGTATTTAAGCAAACAATTTTTATTTTTTAATTCATGAAATTCCTTTTAGTTTTAAGACACTGTAACATTGGAAGTAATAAACACTGTTTGGAATTAAAAAACAATTTCTTACCTCTGAAAGTGCCCAAGAGGAATATTCGGCTAAATCGATAACCTGCTGACTGTTGGATTTTCCTGCCCAGTACTTTGAGAGCCGCTCTGCTGGCAGAAGCCCTAAAAAAATGCATGATATGTGATTCTGCTTATTGTATGTCATTCATTTGAAAACAATTCAAAATTCTTATATGACTTACATCTCGTGAAAACTAGGAGTTTTCATTCTGGCCATTGCACTGAGCTGAGTGTAGACAAAATTTTCCACCTGCATGCTGGGTTCGTTCAACATAGAATTAGCCAAAGTCATCAACAAAGGAAGCGATGGTTTGGATTCAATCAACACCATGGAAGCAAGAGCTCGGAATTCAGCATTAATCTTGTAGTTCAGGATTATTTGAAGAGCAGTTCCTTGGATCTATGTAAAACACATGAGAAGGATCAATTTTTTCTCCTATTTTTTCCATCCAAAAGCCCTTTCAATACAACCTATTCAGGAACGATCTAGGCCCTCCTCTGCTTCTTTGTATTGAAAAGCCCACTCTAACTGCTCCTGTAAATTACTGTGTAAGACCTTAGCTCTGTCTCTTTTGTTATGGAATTCTTAATAGGAAATAGCCAGAAAATATACTCGGGAATCTCTGTCTCTCTCACACACAGACACACACACAACCATAGAGCAAATATCCAAAGCGGCACTATACATCTCCTCACTGTAAGATATATGTGATTCTAAATGCAGAAATCTCTACATGGACCATCACATTTAAAGTGTCAAAATGGGGATACAAGAATATCTTGTGCTTCTTCCTATTAAATCCTCATGAGGCTATTCATGCTAGAGATGTGTGGATCTGTCAGTTTAAGTTCTGCTTAAACTGTTTCCAGCTTTTCACTTCATATTGGTACATATCAAATTCCATTTTTTTTTTAAAAAGACAGTTTGAAAATGGGTACTCCTTTTCATGCACACTTCTCAATGTTCACATGATTATATACAGTCTTCTTAACATATACACTTCCATGTACCAGTAAGGCTTTCTCGCTGACCGCCCTGAGAATTTGGGGAGGGGGGGTGAAGCCCCTTAAGCCCCCCCCCCCCCGGCTACATGCCTGACTTGTACACTTCTTTTCTTAAATACCTTTTTTCTTTCAGCAATTTTCTTTATTCTATTTCCTATTTATTTTTGAAAATAATTTCCATTATTTCCATTAATACCTTTTTATAAACATCTTTACTGTGAGCATTTCTTTTCTAAGACACATACTTTTGTATATTAATTTTCTCTCTCCCTTTCTATTTGCACACATGCACACACACACATTTTGGAAAGTGATTTAACATAGCATAATCTTTCTCACTACACTAATAGACACAGTTTTTTGTGTGCACCTTCCTTTGAAATGCAAGTTTCTTTATGAATGTTTGTTGGGAGAATTTGACTAGAAAATTGGTAGAATGTGAATATCGGAGCACAATTGAGCTTCGGTCCTCTTATTTTGGTCCAGGAGGTGCAAAACGAACTTATGTTTAGCTTTGACTAGATGTATTTTCCTGTTATCCCTCTGTAGTGTTTTCAGAGGACAAATAATTAAGGGTTAGACAATAATTGTGTGCTAGACCAAGTGTAACTAATAAGTATGTATAATGATGTTCTTCAATTATTCCCAACTTACCCTTACTGGGTCTTTCCTGCCAATATTTCTTAGAGCCATTATTGCATTTGTAGGAACTCTAACATCAATAAACGATGGAGAATTTGGGATGAATTTCATAATTGGCTTCAAGACAGCTAGATGACCCACATTTCCATAGAATTTAAGAGCGAGAATAATTCCTTCTATATCAGATGATTCTGTTGCTTTTGTTGCAAAATCAGTCAGCGGCTATAAAAAAGAAGTGAATAAAAGTGGAATGAGTTGTGGAAGAGGTATGGCAGAAATCTAGAAAGATGAGCACATATCAGTAAAAAGATTTGGCATGGAAAAACCACCACACATAAAGACCCATAAGTAGTGGCATAGACATTATGAATTTGTCTATTTTGTGTTAACTGCATTCAAATCCATTTCAACTTATGGTAAAACTATGAATGAGAGATGCCCATGTTACTTTCTCATCAACAGCCCTGCCCAAGACTTGCAAGCTCAGGGTCAAAGCTTTCTTGATCCACCAGATTTTGTCTATACATTGCATATATTCCAGTAGAATTACTTTCCCATTCATTCCATTCAATTGCCATGCTTTGCTAATAATACATTCATAATTGCACATTGTTAAGCTACTGGTAGTTAATATGATGTAGTCTTACAGACTGCTATGATATTTGTCTTTTAAAGAAAGTATCTCTTTGATAGAAAAGTGGGATATTAAATAAAAGAATGAAAGTCAAATGTCAAATGCAATTCCATACAAGGAAGTTATTTTTGCTGTCTGACAATGAAGAAAAATCATAGAATAATTTAGTTGGAAGGAACCACAAGAGCCATGTAGTTTAACCTCTGGCCATGATTTTATACAATATGATATGCTAATCTATTTTCAAGATACATCATGTGGATGGACAGTCACCAACGCCCCTGATGCCATTCTCTTTCCTTTAAATCAAGCAAATGTGAATATATTCTTAGGGGAATACAGCTTGTTCAGGAAACATGAGATGTGATATTTTTAGAAATGTTAAAAGGAACTTCTAGGAAAGATTTAGCTTTAGTTGTCACCCTATTTTGAATGTCAATGTGCAATAGCATCTTATATTCCATATAATTTGAAGAAATTGATGTAAAATAAAATTATAACCATTGGATGTACTGACAGGGATGCTGATTTGTTATGTATTTTTGATAAATGTCTCCCTATTAGGCAATGTTTCATACTATATACTGCCACAGATTAATGGATATATGGTGCTATGTTCCTTTCAATAATGCAGAAAAATGTTAAGTTAAAAGATCTTTTAAGAATATTAAGTACAAATGCCTGTTAGAAATGGTATATGATTGCTTAAGTAAACTTTTGGTGTGTTGGTATTCTGAGAAATTTTCAGATACATCAGATCCATGGTATCTGGCAAACTGTTATTTCCCTGTATGAGCCTGCCAGATCCTGAGATCATCTCGAAAATCCCTCCTCTCTGACCCACTACCAGCACAACAGAATTGGCAGAGACACACCTTTAGGCTCTGGAACACATTTCCTATAGAGGTCAGAATTACCCACTCCTTGTTGTTCTTTCGTCAATAAGCTAAATGCCTTTTAGTCTGATAAGCTTCTAAAACAGAAGGCTATTATAGAAAATGGCTGAGGATGCAGTGCCATTTTAAATTGAACTATGTTAATTAGTTTTTTCAGTGCAATTTTGATTTTTTTCATATTGTGGATAGTTCTTTAATGCTCATGTTTTAATATAGATAGATAGATAGATAGATAGATAGATAGATAGATAGAATTGTCTAGAGACCAGGGTTTTAATCTTCACTAAGCCTTGGAAATCCACTGGCTGACCCTGAACAAGTTACAATCCCTCAGGTTCAGAAGAAGGCTAAGGCAAGGCAACCCTTTCTGAAAAACCTCATGATTGGTTTACTTTTGTCTCTCTAAGGCCCCTCCCACAGAGCTGAATAAAATCCCACAATATCTGCTTTGAATTGGGATATATAGCAGTGTGGACTCAGATAACCCCGTTCAAAGCAGATATTGTGGGTTATTCTGCCTTGATATTCTGAATTATATGACTATGTGGAAAGGCCCTAAAATGAGAAAGGACTTGAAGACACACAATGACAAACCCAATTTGAGCCCCAGTTTTGGGAGAAAGGTGGGGTGATTAATGATGATGATGATGATGATAAGAAGAAGAAGAAGAAGAAGAAGAAGAAGAAGAAGAAGAAGGTTTATTGAAATATTTTTGCATCCTCCCCTTGTTTTATTTAATGTTCCACTTGCATTATTATGGCATGTAATGAAAATCCAGACCTATACCTTGAGATACTTGTCAGGGCACACATTTAAGGGAGAGCAGTATCTGTTAAGTAATGATCCATAGCCAAGGGTGATAACTCTGCGATAGGCACTTTCGGGACCTTTAAGAACATCTGTCACAATGATCTGTGGGAAAAAAGTCAGTTGTTGCTCCAATTAATCATGAAAAGGAAGAAACAAATTCAAAGCAAGCATTTTGTGCAGACATAACAAACTCAGTGGAAAAAGCAATACAGACTGGACTCAGTGTTTAAGGAGAGACATCCATAACTGTTATGCTGTTTAGCATCAAAAAAGGGTAAGCATTGTAGGGAAAAGCATTAGAGGGGAGGGGGATCTAAGGACTTCAAGGGTCTCTGTAGAGATGGCTTTGGGACATAATTCTCCTACCCCTGCCAAGGATAGACAGTTATATTTTTAACTCTTTGACTGTACCTGCTGTCAGATTCCGAAGTCCCGCTACATGTGTTTTGCTTTTTAAAAACATCAGTTTTAGTCATTTTATTTATTTATTAAGGAGCCCCCGGTGGCGCAAAGGATTAAACTCTTGTGCCGGCAGGACTGCTGACCTGAAGGTTGGGTTGCTGACCTAAAGGTTGCTGGTTCGAATCTGGGGAGAGTGTGGATGAGCTCCCTCTGTCAGCTCCAGCTGCCCATGTGGGGACATGAGAGAAGCCTCCCAGAAGGATGGTGATAACATCAAAACATCTGGGCATCCCCTGGGCAATGTCCTTGCAGACAGCCAATTCCCTTACATCAGAAGCGACTTGCAGTTTCTCAAGTTGCTCCTGACATGAAAAAAAGTATTTGGGACATTTCTATACCACCTTTTTTGAAGACCCAAGGCGGTTTGCAATAGCAATTACATGTAGTTACTCGTAATATCCATCTATATATATAACTAGCTGTGCCCGGCCACGCGTTGCTGTGGCTTAGTCTGGTGGTGTTGGTCAGTCTACATTAGGTTGTATTGATGCTGTGAACTCCACCCTTCTTTATACTCACATTAGTAGTAGTATTTGAAGTCTGTTACCTTCTTCAATTTTTGTGTTGATTGATAATTGCTTGAGATCCCTGTTGTCTTTGGTTTGTTGTTAATTGTAATGTCTGATTCTGCTGAGTGCGGTTTATATTTTTATTGTGGTACAATAGTCTTTTTTTGTTTTGCCTGTGTAGGTGTTTATTATTATTGTTGTTGTTGTGATTATGAAGGTTGGATAAGTTAGATGCTACTGTATTGTTTTTTGGAGGCCCAGTGTAGCACTGACTGGCCTCTCAGCCTCAGTGCCTGGCTCTTTCTTGCCTGTGATGGTGTTGATTCTTATTGTTGTTGTTGTTGTCATTGTTATTATTGTAATTGTTTTTTTGGAGGCCAAGTGTGAATGTAGGGATTGGGGAGGTGGATGAGTTGTGTTGTCAAATGTTGTATTTGTTATAGTCACAATGCGTTGTTGTGAGTTTTGTGGGTCTGGATTGTGGTTTTGTGGTGTGGTTGTGTTGTTATAACTGAGAGGCAAGGCTTTTGTGTTGTGTTGCGAAGTTTTGTATTTCTGGGTCGTTTAGTTGTGTGCCAAGTTTTGTATTTCTGGGGCGTTTAGTTGTGTTGTTATAGTCACGATGCATTGTTGTGAGTTTTGTGGGTCCGGATTGTGGTTTTGTGGTGTGGTTGTGTTGTTACAATCGGGAGGGAATGCTTTTGTGTTGTGTTGCCCAGTTTCGTATTTCTGGGGCGTTTAGTTGTGTTGTTATAGTCATGATGCGTTGTTGTGAGTTTTGTGGGTCCGGTGTGGTTTTGTGGTGTGGTTGTGTTGTTACAACCGGGAGGCAAGGCTTTTGCATTGTTTTGCCAAGTTTTGTATTTCTGGGGCGTTTAGTTGTGTTGTTATAGTTATGATGCGTTGTTGTGAGTTTTGTGGGTCCAGATTGTGGTTTTGTGTTGTGGTTGTGTTCTTACAACTGGGAGGCAAGGCTTTTGCGTTGTGTTGTCAAATTTTGTATTTCTGGAGCGTTTTGTTGTGTTATAGTCACTATGCGTTGTTGTGAGTTTTGTGGGTCCGGATTGTGGTTTTGTGGTGTAGTTGTGTTGTTACAACCGGGAGAAAAGGCTTTTGTGTTGTGTTGTCAAGTTTTATATTTCTGGGGCGTTTAGTTGTGTGCCAAGTTTCGTATTTCTGGGACGTTTAGTTGTGTTGTTATAGTCATGATGCATTGTTGTGAGTTTTGTGGATCCGGATTGTAGTTTTGTGGTGTGGTTGTGTTGTTACAACCGGGAGGCAAGGCTTTTGCGTTGTGTTGTTAAGTTTTATATTTCTGGGGCATTTAGTTGTGTGCCATGTTTCGTATTTCTGGGGCGTTTAGTTGTGTTGTTATAGTCACGATGCATTGTTGTGAGTTTTATGGGTCCGAATTGTGGTTTTTTGGTGTGGTTGTGTTGTTACAACCTGGAGGGAAGGCTTTTGCGTTGTGTTGCCAAGTTTTGTATTTACGGGGCGTTTAGTTGTGTTGTCATAGTCACGATGCGTTGTTGTGAGTTTTGTGGGTCCTGTGTGGTTTTGTGGTGTGGTTGTGTTGTTACAACTGGGAGGCAAGGCTTTTGCATTGTGTTGCCAAGTTTTGTATTTCTGGGGCGTTTAGTTGTGTTGTTATCGCATGATGCGTTGTTGTGAGTTTTGTGGGTCTGGATTGTGGTTTTGTGGTGTGGTTGTGTTGTTGTAACCTGGAGGCAAGCCTTTTGCATTGTGTTGCCAAATTTCGTATTTCTGGGATGTTTAGTTTTGTTGTTATAGTCACTGCGCAAACAACTTTATCATTTTATATATATAGATAAAAGTGAAATCGGAGTATGTATCAGCGTTTTGATTGGCCTGGCGGAATATGTGCTCGTGTTTTGATTGGCCTCGCAGAATATGGATCAGCTTTCTAATTGGCCAGCCGGAATATGGGCCAGCTCTGATTGGCCTCCACTTTCACAGGCCACTGGGATCGCTGAGAGAAAAACTACTACCAACTGGCTTCGTTCGGCCTACTTCTCTCCTCAGAACGATGCTAGCTCTGGGAGAGTTAACAGCCTCGGCCTACACTTTGGTAATCCAAAACACCACTGCCACCACCAGAAAGGCCGGACCTGGACCAAACCTGACACACATCACCCCATGAACCCACTGACAACGGATGGCCCCCTTTGGCCCCTCTGCTGACATGTTTAAGGCCTTCCAGGCTGGCCCCTCGCTGCTAGGCCGAAAAGGAAGACGCCATCTTGCCTCAGCTTTCAACTTCTTTGTAAGGCCCTACTTGCCTCAAAAGACAGCAGAGAACATTGTTATTATCTTTTTAACGATATGCTTATGAACACTTCTAGCCCCCAAAGCCCCAATCCAAGCCTCCTTTGATCATTTTGCTAACACGTTTCAGGCCTTGCAGCCTGGCTCCATTGTGCTAGGCCGCAAAAGAGGCAGCCATCTTCCCTGTTCCACATGGTTCCAAACAGAGCAGCTTTTGCCTGTGTCTTTTGGATACAGCACTCTCCTTCAACAAGGTAAGGCGGCAGTACGTAAATACTATTCACAGCAGACTAAAGAGAAAATAATGACTATCTTTTTATTCTTTCCTTTTAAGGATCGTTTACTCCCCCCCCCCCCCCCCCCCAGTTTTTACTGAGGCAAAAAACTACCACAGAGCAGGCTTTGGCCTACTCACTCTAACAGGCCTGACACATACAGACTCCATGGCCTACTATACATCCGGGCCCTGTTTGGAGTGGGATGGACCATGGATGATGGACTTGCATATGGGAGTTGTAGTTCACCTGCCCCACTGAACCCTGCTATTTCTTATTTATACTACTATTGCTTGACATTACTTTTATGTTTTATTTATATAGTGGATGTTAGCACGTGGCTTAATGACCTTGCAAGCCACTTTGGGTCCATTGCAGAAAGGCGGGGAGAAATATCAGAATTAAATAAATACATAAATAAATAAATGTCTCAATGGTATGTATGGTTGGAATGACCTTCTGTCGGGAGGGCTTGAATGGTCTCTTCCTTTGTGGAAGAAGGGGCTGGACTGGATGACCTTCAAAGACCCCTTTCAAATCTAGGACTCTATCTATCTCCCAATCGTATGTATGACTGGATGGCCATCTGTCAGGAGGGCTTGGATGATGTCTTCCTTTACAGCAGAAGGGGCTGGACTGGATGACCTTCAGAGACCCCTTTCAAATCTAGGACTCTCTCTATCTCCCAATCGTATTTATGACTAGATGGCCATCTGTCGGGAAGGCTTGGATGGTGTCTTCCTCCATGGCAGAAAGGGGTTCGACTAGATGGCCTTTGGGGCCTTTAAACCAGGCATGGGCCAACTTGGGCAGGTGTTTTGGATTCCAACTCCCACAATTCCAGAGAGCCTACCCCATGATGCGCTTTATGTCCTGGTGCCGTTTGCAGGATGATGGACCATGGGTGATGGGATATGTAGTACTTTCAATCGCTACGATTCCCACAGACCACTGCGATGCCCACCAGTGACGGAACTGGACCAAATTTGGCACACAGATGGGACATGCAGTACCTTCACTCGCTTCTTGAGACCACAGCAACTGCTACATATGACAGAACTGAACCAAATCTGGTATATATATCCCAAATGACACACTTTATATGTTGCAGCAGTTTGGGGGAGGATGGACCAAGGACGATGGGATTTGCAGTACCTTCATCCAATTCACCTCCCACAGGCCACTGTGATTCCCATGAATGATGAAACTGTACCATACTTGACACACAGGTGCAATGTGGCCCCCTTTACACCCTGGTCCAGTTTGGCGCAGGGTGGGCCATGGATGATGGGATTTGCAGTACCCTCACCCAATTCACCTCCCATGGACCACTGTGATACCCATGAAAGATGAAACAGTACCATACTTGACACACAGGTGCAATGTGACACCATTTATGTCCTGGTGTGGTTTGCAGGAGAATGCACCAAGGATGATGGGATTTCCAGTACCTTCATCCAATTCACCTCCCACAGACCACTGTGATGCCCATGAATGATGAAACTGTACCAAACTTGACACACAAGTGCAATGTGGCCAGCTTTAAGTCCTCCTGCCGTTTGAGGAAACAACTGACCAGGGAAGATGGGATTTACAGTACCTTCACTCACTTCTTCAGACCACTGCAACCCACACCAATGACTGATCAAGATCAAACTTGACACATTGCATCCCCATGACCTACTTTACATCCTGGCGCTATTTGGAGGGGGATGGACCATGGACTTACATATGGGAGTTGTAGTTCACCCATACCAATTGAAGACAACTGACACTGAATCGAGACTAAACTTGGAACAAAGGCAAACAATTCCATTCTCAAATAACCCGGGCACCGCCGGGACCCCAAGCTAGTCAAAGATAAAAAGAAAAGTCCCCAAATAAAAAATGTCAATGCACTTTACCATTGCTTCATCTAATACTTCTTGAGAAGCATTGCAGAAATGGAAGAATACAAGCAGTGTGTGTGATATTTCAAAGTTGGTCAGTTCTCCATGTTCCATTTTATTCCTTAGGAATCTAATCGCAACTGGATTGCCAACAGCAGGAATTAAGTCCAAGATTACCCTCCTGTAGGCAAAGAAGCAGCAGTCACATCAGCACTCTGAGAACTAGTTCATACCATTCAGCTATATTTTTCAAATTGTAAAAGCACATCCTATATCCTCTTACCTGTATGCTGGCTGGTTAGAGTATCGTTTAAAGAATGAGTCAAAATAATCGATGTCATCTGCTGTGCGGAAAAGTTGTACAAGCTGTAAAATTTTTATTGGAGCGTCAACTGGAAACTTCTCATTTGAGTGGCCTGCCAAGTATTGTAATATATCTTCAATCTGTTCAAAAGAAAGATAAAAAGTAGCCTGTCAAATACTCTTTCAGGTCTTGGCTAAAGAATCCTGTCTATAGTTGAATCTCTGTGTTACCTCTTTTTCTCGATTCTTGATTTTCAGTAACTGGATAGGAAGTGAAGGAAGTTCACCTTTAAAACTGTATGCAAGTGACCCATATGTCTTCAAGTCATTAGGTATAGTGGGCAAGCGTTCCTGGGAACCAGTGAATACCATTCTCTGGCTGTAGATGAAACATTGAATGAAATTTCAAACAAAGTACTGTAGATGATGGGAAATGTTTCTATCTCTAGAATTTTGCTATAATAAACCTGGATGTTCTGCTGTGCTTTTGATTAGGCAGCCCCCCAGATAAGCTTGGCCTGGCCATGGCTTAAGTCTAGCCCTCACACTTTAACAGAGATATAAGGCTCAATTTTACATTGCCCTCCACCCCCAATTTCATCATATGGCTCCGGCACTTTATCTATTAGCACTGTCCTTGCAACTGAATTGCACTAGTTCTGCTATGCCCCTCAAAATTGTTTTTTTCAGGCCAGTGTTTGGCTCGATGGCGTTTATACTGTGTTATTTTGTGTGCTATTTTGTATATTATGATGTTGTTTTTATGAATTCTGTGCTATATTTTAATGATGTTGTTCGGGCTTGTCCCCATGTGAGCCGTCCCAAGTCCCTTCGGAGAGATGGAAGCAGGATATAAAAATAAAATTATTATTATTATTATTATTATTATTATTACCACAATCAATTTAGTGCTACTCAGCATTTTTCAAAGGAGACTTTTAAAAAAAAGGTAAAGTAGTAAATTGTGCTCTGGGTCTGATTGTTAAGCCACAAATATTTGCTGATCCTCTCAAACATGATGGTATACATTGTGCTTGTGTAGTATAAATCTACATTCATATTAATCACAATGATTAACTATTGCACCTTCTGTGTATGTTCAATGGTCCTTCCACGCAGATTTATAAAATCCACATTGAACTGGATTATATGACAGTGTGGACTCAGATATTCTAATTCAAAGCAGATATTGTGGATTATCTGCCTTGATATTCTGGGTTGTATGGCTGTGTGGAAGAGCCTCTAGTGTCCCTCTCATTTTGCAATGGAGAATGCACATTGAATAAAGACACTGACAAACAGTTATACGCTATCCAATAATTTACAATGAATTGATCAAATCATGTTTGTTAATGGCAAATAGAATACTCATGGATTGGTATTTGAATGGTGAGTTAACACTTTGGTCTATTTCGCATTGGAATAGTTGGATCTTGGAACTCTGCTTGGATGAACACAAATTACATCCAGTTATAGAATGGTCAAAAGGTGCAATCATATATGTATAACATTTATAGAAGTCTGTCCAAAGGTTACTCTGAATTAGAGAAGATTTATTGAATCCATGGGATTTAGTTGTGTGTTGGTTTAATTGATACAGTGGTTTTCCTTTGATTGAGGTTGACCCATCAGAATTCAGGCCCATATATAGATCTGATTTTAACTGTGTAGTTATCCATATTATTGCCATTAAGTTCCTGATTCATGGATGAATTTGTACAAGCTATTCACATAAACTTCACTTTTATGTATAGAAAGAAATGAAATTTGGTGAAACCTGCTGAGAAAACTGGCATGGGTCGCTGTTCTGTTTAGAAATCACATGCTATAGCCTGTGAATATTTTCCTAGCATGCCAACGAACCCAGGATATGCACTCTTCTTTAAACACATGACTAATGTCACATGTATTTTGGCCCCAAGAGATCCATTCATTATTGTTTCCCAGATCCCCCCCATCAGGATATTTTCATGTTTCAAATTATTTTACTGCTAGTATAACAATATTTGGTTTTCATATGAATGTATATTTGTGTTGGCTTTAAAGTTATATTTTGAATACTATCCATGTAAAAGAAACTAATCAGAAATTGGCAACTTCTCCTTAAAAAGGTTTGGTGATTTCTCCACCTGTTTCAGATTTATAGCAATCCATGACATTCTAGAATAAACAGGACACAGTAAATATTGAAGGTTAGTCTCAGGGCATTTGACTAGTTATATTTAGGAACATACACTAAAACAATTTTCAACATTTTAGTGCTGATACAATGGTGTGTACCTGGCTTCCATTAGGGCAATTCCTCCATTTAACTCATTGAATGGGCTAAACTGACGTATTTCAAGGCTATTGGCTTCCAGAAGCAGCCTCTGTCTGTCTCCATTCTGCATATCCTTAAATGTGTAGTTGTATGTCGCAGCTGCCTGGAAATTCATGTTTCTCTTTACAAACAAAGGTAATAGAAAAGTATTTTATTATCATGTTAGTATAATTATAAGAGGTCCAAAATTAAGCACTGATACAATATAGTTGGATCAGGTTCAGTTCTGGTCTTTCAAGAGTTTTCTCTTAACCAAGTGACAAAAAAGCCTACTTTCTCTATAGCTCTTTTTCACTTTGGTAATGCACTAGCAAGAAAGAGAAGATGGGAAAATGCTTTATGTTAAGTCCAGCTATTGGTGTATCTGCCTCTATACACCACCTCTATACACAGCTAAATAATAATTATTATGCCCACCTAAATGGCAACAGCCAGCTGTTTTAGAAAAGAGTATTTCCCTATTCTACTAGGAGAGTAAAAAGATTCACCCTTGGGACATTATTTATGCAAACCATCTGCTCTCACTTTAACTTAGCTTTTCCGGTACTGTTCCATTATCCAGGCAGAGACCACCGGGGGCGCTAGAGAGAGAAGGATTGTCCCATTTATGAGAGTGAAAGATGGGTTGAAGGAGGAAAAACATCCCCCCATGTTCCTCTTATTGGCCCCACCCATGTCCCCATCATAGAAACAACCCTCCTTTATGATATGCAAAGGGGGGAGGGCATTGCCAGCGAAAATGAGAGAAATGGTTTTCCTCCTTTAACTTCAGCTCCGTAAATGGAACGATTGGTCTCTCTTTAGAGCCCCTGGTGGCCTCTGCCCAGAGAATGGAACAGTACCGCTTTTTCTTTCTAAAGACAATAGAGAACCAAGAATATAATTATTTTGTGCAAACAGACTTCCTTTTTTTCTGTTGCCCTGATTTTCCATAAGATGAGCCCTGTTGGTTTAGATCAGTGATTCTCAACCTGTGGGTCCCCAGATGTTTTGGCCTTCTACTCCCAGAAATCCTAACAGCTGGTAAACTGTGTGGTCGAAGGCTTTCATGGCCGGGATCACAGGGTTGTTGTATGTCTTTCGGGCTGTGTGGCCATGTTCCAGAAGTATTCTCTCCTGATGTGGGCGAAATGTCAGGAGAAAATACTTCTGGAACATGGCCACACAGCCCGAAAGACATACAACAACACAGTTGGTAAACTGGCTGGGATTTCTGGGAGTTGTCTGTTTGTTGTTTGTATTAATACTGGCACTGAATTAACAGCAACAGCAGCACCCCTCTGGCAACTTGGGATTTCAGAAAAGCACACATATGCTGCACTTTGCACTGAACTGAGTTATACTTTAAAAACCAATAGAAAGGAAAGCAGGAAGACTAGATTAGATTTAAAATAGACTAGAAAATAAAGAAAACAGTTTGTAGAATTTTAAATTAAATAATTCCAAAGGGGAAAAAATTGAACCCCCAAAAATGATTCCTAAATGGAAAAAAATCCTACAAGCAAAGAAAAGGGATCCCAAACTCACCTGTAGTGATCCCAAAAGAAATCCTAAGATGTGGCAAACTAAGTTAAGTTTTCATGGCACAAGCAAAAAAAACTACATTATATACATTCACTGAGCTGACCTGCTGGCAGGACTTGCATGGTATTGCATATGCAGCACCAACAACCTTTAAAACCATGTCATCACAGTCAGTTAAATCTTTTGACTTGGTTACTAGGAGCTCATCATTTTTCTCCGAATTTCTCAGGAAGTATGTTGTGTTGCACTTGCCTTCAATGCCATTCTGAAAAACAAAAACAAATAAAAACAGATAGAAGATTAGATTGATACATAGAAAGATAGCTTATATTGTCTTCTTGGAAAATATTCATCCACTCTTGGAATTGCCTAAAATATCTCTGCTCTAATGTATGCCTTTAATCACTGTTTTTTTTACTCCTTTCTTTTTACATATTTCTTGTTAAAGATTCAGGCATGGGCTACTACTGAAAGATTACTTGAAAACCCCTACAGACTTCACTCAACTTGTGGCTTGGCCCACTAGGAAGTTCCTGATTCAGTTCCAATTAGGGCTTATTGTATATGAGACATAATTTGAGCATTTTAATAAAAAATGTGGTGCAATAATTTGATCAGTCAGAATTAAACCTCAAAAGGGAGAGCTTTCTGAGTCGACTGATATTCTGCCCCTAAAAATCCCATTACACCTAATCTACAGCTCACACATTCCTCTGTTAGAAGTCTTAGAATTATAGATGCACAGATGTGCCATAAAAGCAGTAATAATTAAGCACTGCTGAAGAGCTAAGGAATCTTAACTTTCTTCCTCACATTAGCAGGTTTCACTCAGATCTATAACATTAAAACACGATTTTGTATTCATCAGAAGTGCAATCTTGGTGTATGCTTAGAGAGTTTCTGATAAGTTTAAATCCTGTCTTTTCACCCCAAGGTGTTTCAAGTCTAGAGTCTTCCCTATGCCTTATGTTGCCCATTAGTTAATGAGCTGAAATGCAGCACTCCATAACCTGTCAGTACTGAATCCTGCGTAATGAGGGTTCATAATGAAAGGGGGGAAGAGTTTGCATTGGAAGGACACTTCACCACTTTCATACTTTGAATTTAAACAGCCCTTACCATGTAAGTTGTACTGCTCTGGGCCCTCTAAGACTTTCTCAATTCTCAAAGTTAGCTGCTAATGGGCAAATCACTACAAGAACGAATGTCACATGATGGGCCTCAACAAGTTGAATAAAAGCCATGTTGCTCTCTCTTTGAGGGTTCATCTACAGTGACCGCTTACATCAGTGTGTAACTGGATCAGCCCTGCAGTGGCTGAATGCCTCATGGGGCTGATCCAAGTTAATCACTACCTTCCTTGGGTTAAGCTAAGTCGGGTGAAGGCTCAAATCTTGAGCTAGGATTTAGGTTGTACCCCCAACTTGAGGGCAGTGAAGACAATTGGGCCAGCTCCTATCTGGAAATGGTTGCAATTGTCCTACTGTTATCCTGTACTCTCTGGGTTAAGTTGGCACAGAGACATGGAATGGCAGTCCCCTGTGATGAAGCTGTCTCTAGCAGTGACACACCGCCTACCTTGTTCTTGGCCCTCTGGCTAACATAAGCCAATGTGCCACCATAATAAAGAAGATCGAAAGGGTTTTTCCCTTCTCTTTCTCCTCCTCTTTTCTCCTTCAGTTCAGTGGTGCTCTGGTCGATGTCCATAAGAGTGCTGAAGAGCAGGAAGGTGACATGTCCGGGGGAAGCCACAACATGGGTGTGGGGAGACCTCTAGGCTGGCTGCCTACTGCCATCAACTTGTATTTGACATGGCTGGGCAATAGGCACTTTCCTCCAATGGGACTGAGAGAGCCCTGTCAGGTCTCCATGTGGGCCATTTCAGATGGTGCATCTGGCCCACACTTTGGGTCAGCACAGAAGGGCTCTGACATGCTGTCAGGTTGTCAGAACTCCAGTCAAGTGGTATTTCGCTCTCCCCCTACAAATGTCAATGGTATCATTTCTCAGGGCCATGGAGCTAAGGGAACCCACGTGTCTAGGTAAGGAGTTGGTTTTTTTTTTTACCTTTGGGGGTGAAATGGAGGGCAGGGAGGGGAGCGTGGCATTGCCATCCCACCTGTCAGGGCTGCCTGAGCCTAGGAAATACAGGGTGGCTTTGGGGATCGCAGAAAGGACAGACCTTACAGGCCCTATACCAAAGGATCAACCACGACTATTTGGATGTTTGCAAGTATTTTTAAAATACAGAACCTAGAATAAAAGGTTTATTCTGAGTTAAAATGCATTAGTCTGGTGTATTGTTTGGATGCCCCAGGCTAATGTGCTCTCTATATTGGATTACTTGCCAGTGTAGAAGGGCCCTGAGATCTCAGCCATAAAGTCAGCTTTAGGCAAAATATTACTTCTCAGCTACCAACTGAGCTAAACTGGCTTGCCTTAATATTGTGGAAACGACTTCTCAAAAGATATATGAAGCATTTTGAAAATATATATGAAGGAAAATATTCTAAAACAAGAGTTAAAAGCAGTTAGCATAGTAGGCATACTGTCTTGTGCTTCTTTAATTGAAGTATTCCATTCAATTTCAAAAGTTGTGTGTCTTTCATCTTGGAAATGCAGATTATGGATTACGTTTTCAATACACAGTATTACATTTCTTGACAATGCAATCTGGAATTGTTATACTAATATTAGTAGTGATTGCTGCACTGTATGTAAACTGGGATCACAGCCTATGAGAACCACCTTAATCCAATGCAGTCAACTACAGAGTGACCATTGACGAAATAATGTCTGTATTGGCAATTATTGCCTGGCAGAACAAGTCTTCAGACTCGAAAAAAAATAACTAGAATGGTAGCCATGTTAGTCCCTTGCAAGAAGGCTGGATCTACACTGCCATATAAGCCCATTTCAGAATGCACATTGACTGCTTTGAACTGGATTGTATGACTCTACACTACCATATAATCCAGTTCAATGCAGTTAATCTGCATTCAGAACTGGATTATATGGCAGTGTAGATGGGGCCTAAAACAACAAAGAACCTTGTGGTATTTAAATTCTTCTGTAGGTTTTCATGAATCTGAGCCCATTTCATCAGAGGCATCTGATGACAAGGGCTTTCTTAATGTTCTGGCTAAATAAAATTTACTAATCTTCTAAGTGGTACATGTTTGCATATAAATAAAACACACAACCATATGTGGAGAATAAAGAAAATATAAAAGCCACATGATGACAAATATAATTAAAAAATTAAGAGTTCACCTCTCTTAAATTATAGTTTTTCTGGTCGATCTTCAGGGTATATTCATGTAGATTCAAAATTCCTTTGAGGATGTTAAAAGCAAATTCTGAGATTTGTGCTGGAGCACTGATATCTTCGACATGGCCATTCCTGTGTTGAAATGTGATCACATCCTTCACCTCTCTTTCAAACAGTTCCGTCAGTTTTGGGGAGGGAATGAAAGTCTGCCAGGGGTAGACTCCATTGTAGTCAAATACTTCAAAGGAGCGGGTCTGTTAGACAAATAAACAAACAAACAAATGCACAAGTACATTTCTTGTTATTTCTCTCCCCTTCATGGAGATTTTTTATGCAGCTTATTTGAATGCCAACCTATTTTAAATATTTTTAAGGGGGAAAACCCACAACCACACATTCTTTCTGTTTATGCTTTGGAATGTCTATACACAAAATTGCAGTATTACATTTGCCATTTATTTATATAATATCTATATGATACAGTATGCAAATTATAATCTGTGAGTGGAAAAGACAGGTAGAGAAACAAAAGAAAATCTGTGATATGGTGAGTAAAATGCCTCCGTCTATCACACACTCCTTCCTAGAAATCAACAATTTGTGTCTGAAACAGGGATGGAAAAAAATGCTTTCCTGGAGCTGTGCGTGGCTCTCATTTTTGGCTATTTCTCTAGCCCTTGGCGTCTTCAGACTTCTTGGTTTGCCTCTTTAAAAGGTGAGCTATTTATACTGGAAGAGTGACCTTCCTATCTTGAAGCCTCCAAATGCAACTATTCACAATTCAAATAGGTCACAGAATATCTCTGTACTGTTTAACATGAATTTAAACACTTGCTCATCCCTCTCCCATCCTTTTTATGGTAAAGGAACCCACGATCAAGGCCAGAACAGAGGTATAAGAGAATGATACCATTTGCTCATTTGCTCTACATTGTGTTAAAGGCATTACAGACTGAGCATTCCTTATCCAGATTTATGAAACCTGAAGCACTCCAACATCCAAAATGTTTTGCTTACTGAATATTCTGTGTACACACACTTTCTTCAATGCACAACATTGTTTAAAATGTTGGATAAAATGACCATTATATTATTTGTGTAAGATGTATATTAAAATACGTGAATTTCAGTTTAGACTTAGGTGCCATCTTAGAAATATTTCATTATGTACCTATATACAAAATCTAATATACAAAACACGTCTGGTCCCCAAGCATTTGAGATAAAGAATACTCAACCTGTATTAACACTTTTTTTTCAGAATGAAGCACTAACCTATTTCCCACACTCCAAACTATGTATGTGGCTTGTACATGTCTTGCTGCTGTGTCTTGCTATATCAAGGAGAAGCTTTTAGGTGCTATAATAGCTTAAGACTAAACTCTCAGTTTTATGAATCTGTGATTCACCAAGCTAGGAATGAATATTACATGGCTTGAATATTGTTCTTCTCTTGAGCCAATCCTGTGCTCTTAATATTTAAATGATGAAAATGTCATTATTTAAAATATAAAAGCCTTATCCTTTTTTTTTTTTACAGCTGTGGCAGTTTGTCTACTGGGGTGTCAAATTTGAAGTCTGATGGGAACAGATCTGGAGCCCACATTAACAGAAAAGTGTTGGGTAAGCACTGCAGAACAATAACAGGGTGTGATTAAAAAGTGGAGTGAGGTGACAAGACAGCTAAGTTTATAATAAATCACTATTTTATGCAAAGAAATCCTGATACCCATGTTTAGCCAGCCCTCCACTGTCACTGGTGTTAAGGATATAGAACCCCAGAGAACGTGATAAAATCACAAATAAAAAACTGTCATTTTTTACCTGAAAGAACATTTCTCTGGAAAAGTCAAGATCTTCCAGTACAACTGGTGAATCTGGTGAAGCCCAGTTTGGAGCAATGGGAACTTGTCCCAATTGGGGGGGGGGGGGGGAAAGCATCCGCTGCCTGGCTTGCCCCCATTTATCCTAATGCGATGTGGGAAGCATCCCATGTTGCCACATAATCATTGTCATATGTTGATTCCTCTTCCATTTTGCCACGGAGCCCCACTGAAAGTAGATGTATGTCGTGGGATGGGAGCTGGTCGGCTTCATGGCAAAATGGAAGAGGAACCAGCCTATCCTGCCCAATTTGGATTATCTGATGAGGTCCTGGGTTAACAGTTACACTGGAGGACCTAGAGAGTCCTAGAGAGAATTTTTTTAAATCAAATCTGTAAATAATAAAACCCCCAAAATGTAAGCCAAAATGTAGAAAGCTGACTGTATTTAGTTCAGGCAGGGCAACATTTTGCCTTTCCCCTTCTCTGCCTCTTGCTTTGTTGGGTGCAAAGGGCTTTGTTGCCTTTCCTACAGCAATAGAGATTAAGTGATTGCAGTGGAAATGTATGAGAAGGTCCATGGGCTACTGCTCATGAGACTATTTTTCTATCACCTGTGTCATCAGCCTGAAGCACATCTATATAAATTCTGATTTGTGGATTGGTACACAATCCACCAACTTACTGAGGATGAAATAAACCTCCTATTTTTATTCACCAGGCCTTAAACGGAGCTGTTTCTAGCCCATTGGCTTCAGATTTGGCTCTATGGGGGTAAATGACAGTGTGAAGTAGAATATTGCTGAAAATTTATCCAGAACTCTTCTCTTTCAACTGTAATAGCAAAAGGAGTGTTTAAGAAATAATTGGCTGTGGTAGGATCATATTCAGCGTATAGAATTTCCAAGGAAGAACAGCAACAGGAACTCAAAATATGCAGAGGAGAGGATAAATGGCCATGTGCCCTCTGTAGTCATTGAAGCAGTCACATGAAATGAATAATCAGAAATATGAAATGACATTCAGCTTTACTGGAAAAGATATTATTGTTTACTAGTTATAAAAATCATATGATTAAAAAAAATTCAGGCATTACAGCCAGAGAACAATTGAATTGATCTAGCAATAAATTATTGTGCATCTGAAATTACATCCTATTGTCTATTTGACCACTGAGCAGAACAAATCCTCCAAGGCTTCAGCTGAGTGAGAATTAGCTGGGAAGGTGTGAATAGAAATTTAGGGCAGTACATAAAAATAGTAGTGAAAGTTTAATTCTACCTCAGCTGATAAAACTTCATAGAAAAAAGCAATGTCCATATTAGATTCATTTTCTTACCTGTACAAACTTGCGATCTGCATCAATTTGACCAATATCAACTTTACATTTTACTTTCATTCCAGCACTTGCAAAACCTTTTCCTGAAATTCTATTCTGAATTTCAAATTCATAGTCATAGGAGAGAACTTCATTTCTGTTTGATTGAGTTTCTAGGAAAAATATTCAAACAAATATTATAGACAATTTATGGAAATATTTGGATCAACTATCTGAAAAAATCCAAGATGGTGAACTATACTCTAGATGTTGAATAGACTTATTTTATTTTTAAAATCAGAACTAATAAAGGGATACTTACGTTGATTTTGTTGCTGACAACCTGAAATATAAAAACAGAAGCTAAAATATAAAAAATGTCATATATTTTGGTGAAACACATTAGTGCAACATATACAACATTCATTATGCCATGAAGACATTTCTGGTATTCTGCATTGAATTGTAAATTTTCACCAATTATTTGTGATAATAACAAGAACTCTCTTTAGAATTATAAGAATTTATACTTATCTCACTGAAAAATATCTTGTGAATTTTTCAGACTTTATTTTGTGTTGGATGGTGAATCTGTACTTACCCACAAGGGTTAAGGCTACTGCTAGAATTAAGACCTTCATTGTGAAGGGGGAAGGCAGAGCTGTTTGGCTTGATCTCTCTTTTATAGAGAATTACACACGGTCATGTGATTAATTTGCAACACTTTCTTATGAACTAGCACATTTTGCGTTCACTATTGATTGACCCAACAAACGTCCATTCCTTTGATAAGAAACATTACAAAACCAGGGCACAGGTTTGGGCAGGTCAGAAGCAACTCTGGCTTTGAGATTTCAGGGGCAAACCCTGAGATATAAGAACAACCTCTTTTGATGTTACAGGGGCAGACTCTGGTGATATCATTAAATACAGCCCCTTAAGCATGAACCCCAATAGCATAAAGTATGTCATTCAAGAAAAAAAAATCAAGTAGAAAGGTGAAGAAAATATACATGCATAAACTTCTCAAGGTAGTGCTCTTACACTAAGATTTCTTTGCCTTGTCCTATAGATTAGAAGAAATGGGCTGAGCTCTGAAATATGATCATGTTTAATGTATGCATTTATTTAAATGCATAACTTACATAATGTCAGCAAAATTTCAAATTTCTAGTAAATTTTAATAAAAAATATAATTCCAATAAGCAGTATAGCTCAATAGTTGGTATTAACAATAAAATTAAAAATAGCATTATGAATAGGATTTAGGTCACTCTTCCTATACATTGTCTAAAAAGTGAGGGTTTAAAAAGCATGAAATCAAATAGATCAAATAATAATAACCATCATGCAAAATTTTAAAAATCTCTGTTGAGATCCCTTTATACTGTTTCCTTTGATATTAAGTACTAAAGAAATGCATATTATCTATTTTAGCAGAGAAGAGTGTATGATTAGTACTGAATGAGAAACAAACATGTCTTTTGCCATCATAGGCTAACTCAGCAAAGCACATTTGGATTGGGTTGATCTTCTGCCAGTTGAACAAGCAGACACTGTGAAGGTTACATGTAATGTTTTGTTCCCTAGGAGAGCAAAGGAATGGGGAATGGGTTATGTAGCAAAGATTGGGGAAGTTGTGGTTAGCTGGCACCTAGGCTATAGTCACAATTTGGAATGTATTTGCTGAATAGAATTATTTTGTACACATGCATTTTGCAGTGGTGACTTGGCAACCTTGACTAACTATATTAGAGTGTACAAACCCTTGGTTCAGGGATCCCATTCTCTTAAGATTCAGTTCTCTCAGGGTGGTGCACAAGATATATTTCTTTATCTAAATAAAGTAGGATTCTAGATTCATCTAATTTCTCCTAAACTTAGTCCCACTGGACTATCACCTGTGGCTGCTGCCACTGCCAAAATGCCACATAATTCTGGGAGACCTCTTGCCAGTTGTGGGTGGTCCATAGTGATATCAGAAGAGACGACCAGGGAGAAGTAGGGGTGATTCCCTTATTTTTCTTTCTTTCTTATCATGCAAATTCTGTTTATTTCAGCACAAGGAGCCTGCAAGAGTAAGGAGCTCTCCTGGAGTTCAGTGACCATCTGGGAGCAGCAGATCTATGTGGACAGCTGACTGATCTGCATTGGGGATGGCCAGTGGCCAACAATCTGATTAAGACCTTGTAGTGATATTCACAATGTGACAAATTGGGGGGGGGGGCGGGCTGCTCTGGCATTTTGGACAAACTATGAATCATTTCATGCCTTTCTTTAGCTCATGGCTAAACTGGATTTACATTATGATATGAACCAGAAGTCGCTGGATGTCATGAAAACAGACAGAAGTGACTTCACAGTCATTGCAGGCTATTGAGTCAATTTACGTGAGCCACAGTTTTATCACCCAATGCAACTTCCCCAAACACCTCCTGCATGCAGAGTAGCACACTTTCAGGATCAATGTTCTCAACACGGATCTCCACTCTGATTTATGGTGACTATATTCTAGGGTTTTCTTGACCTTATTTATTCAGAAGATGTTTTCCATTGCATTTATCTTAGCCTGAAAGAATGTGAGTTGACCACAGTAACTCACTGAGTTACTGAGCAGGGATCAGAATCAATGGGCACATCTACACCAACCACTTAGGTCGGTATTAGAGGGGATCAGCCCCGTGGTAGCTAAATGGCACATTAGGCTGATAAAACTTGGATCATATATAGCTTAACCCGGGTCAAACCTTCTTACCACGGCTTTCTCCCAGGTTAATCTAACTCCGGCATAATTGAAATCCTGAAGTGGGATTCAGGTTGTTCCCTGAGTTAAGAGGTGTCAGGACAGATGGACCACTTCCCAAATAGGACCGGTGACAGCTGTCTTGACAGCCACCCTGTGCTCCCTGGGCTCAGATGGAGTCCCCTCCCTTTCCTCTCCCCATGACACAATCACCTACTTTACTCAGAGCTTTACACACTAAGTCTTTCCCCCCCTCAGCCTCCTTAGTTACCAGCACACTGGCTGACAACTTGAGTTCTCCCCAAAGAGACAGGTAAGTGGGTTGTTGTGCTTGTCAGCAGCTGAGACACTGGCTTTTTAGGGTGCCTCTTCAGAGGTGCCTAATCTGGCATCTCGAGTTAGCATCTGGGATGCCAGATTGAGTCGACTTGCAGGGTCAGTGTAGATGTGCCCTTGATCCAATAGTCAAACCTCTACACCATACGGACACTCTTCTGGACTAATACACAAATAGTAACTCAGTTGTCCTTTCATTTTCTGACTCCTTTTTCTGTTCAAGAAAAAAGTAGAGATCCAAAACATGTATCTTTTAGGTTAAAATATTTACTTAAATATTTATTTTAGATAATATCAGTACAAAACTATGACATTTTAGGATAAAATGCCCTGCCCGACTGACCAGTCAGGGATGTTGCGATGGTTGGTGCTCCCTTCTGCCTGCCATGTGTATAGTTCTCCTTATTCCCAGAACCCCTGTGCCCACTTTGGTGTGCTCCTGTCTGGTCAGCCAAGCAGGGGCAGGCCCCACCTTGCGCTCTGATAGGCTAAGCACCAGCTCGCCTTCAATCCACCCCAAGTGGATAAATATGGGTGTGCCGGGTTCTGCAGCTCAGTCTTCTTTGAACTGTCCCCCCTCCTACCCTGTACTTAGTTATCTTTATGTACTGTTATGTTGTTTGCATAATTCTGTTGATTTGTCGCAACTTGGGGCATGTAACATGGGCCCTGGATTCAGTTAGCGTACCTCTCCCTGCTTTCTGGTAAGAGTGGTGGAGCAGTAAGATGGCTGCTGAGTGGTGTGGCAGTACCGGTGTCCTGGGTTGGAAATGGATGGGAAACTGCACTGCACCCCCCACCATTTTCATGGCATCGGTCAGCAGTCGGGCTGTCCGATTCCTGTTCCAGGACTTATGCATGGCTGCCAGCCCTGTTTTTATTGTAACGAACAAATTCTGGCATTTGGTTATCCCAACATCTAGTATTAGTCTTTTTCTTGATGGGCTGGTGCAAGAGGAGTGTGGTTGCCCCAGTCAACGCAAAATTAAAGACAACACAAATGTTCATGTTAGCTTTTTTAAAAATAAATAAATAAATAAAGAATGAGACAGAGTTAAGAAAGAACCAATGTAAAAGTGACATACTCTGCAAATAGATTGATCTTGCTATACATATTCAAATGTAAGTGCTGTTTATTCAAAAATGAAGAAGACAAAGAAGAAAGTTTCTCAAGATGCTGATTCATTTAGAATATGAAGGATAAATGAAAACCCAGTGAGTTTCTCAAGGCCTTGTTTTTGTACCTATTTATTGTAGGGCCCATAAAGCAGCTGCCTCTCCTCTATAATAATATTATTCCATTTACGTGGAGTTCTGTCACCTAGCTACAGGAATAATGAAGGTTATTATTGCTGTGCCAGTTCACCTGAATTTTGCTGAGTGAGTGAACCAAGTCAGCTATGTAAGATAAAAAGATGCAAATTTGCACTGTATAATCAAGAGTACCATTCACCGTATATGCTTAGCTTAGTTGAAGCTGTGCTTTTAAAGCACACAGATGTCATGCAAGAGGCAAAGAATAAAAATATAAAAGGCAATTAGAATAGTCATGGGCAGTGTATGGCTATCCAGATGCATCAGTTTAAGCTGGTATGGCTAATGGCAATTGATGATGGGGTTTACAATCCAGTAGTTATCTGAAATGCCTCACTTTCCTAAATTAGGTTTAGGATTAGCTTTAAGATAAAGCCTCCCTCAGTGCCATGGTGATCTTCAGGTTGAAGGACCTCAAGGATTCTCCCAGTTTTCAACATCCCTGCTCAAGTCTTGCAAATTCAGGGCTGTGGCTTTTGTGATTGAATCAATACACCTGTAGTATTGTCTCCTGTTTTTTCTACAGCATTCCATTAATTAAGCATTATCTTATTTTTCAACATAATCAAGGGTCTGGACAACAAGCCCTATGAGGAGCGGCTTAAAGAACTGGGTATGTTTAGCCTGCAGAAGAGAAGGCTGAGAGGAGATAGGATAGCCATGTACAATTATGTGAGGGGAAATCATAGGGAGGAGGGAGCAAGCTTGTTTGCTGCTGCCCTGCAGACTAGGACGTGGAACAATGGCTTCAAACTACAGGAAAGGAGATTCCACCTGAACATCAGGAAGAACTTCCTCACTGTGAGAGCTGTTCGGCAGTGGAACTCTCTCCCGGAGTGTGGTGGAGGCTCCTTTTTTGGCGGCTTTTAAGCAGAGGCTGGATGGCCACCTGTCGGGGGTGATTTGAATGCGATTTTCCTGCTTCTTGCAGGGGGTTGGACCGGATGGCCCATGAGGTCTCTTCCAACTCTACTATTCTATGATTCTATGATTCTATGAATTTCATGATATGCCCAGAACAGGACAGCCTCAGTTTTTGAAAAGACATTTGTCTTTTTGCCAGACCATGTATAACTCTTCTCCAAATCCAAATGAATTGATTTTCAAGACTATACATAGAATAGAACAGTTACTGATTTTTGCATCTGTTTCATATTCACATTGGCTACATAGTCATGATTTGACACTATTATTGATATCCCTTCCTCTAACTATCATGCCTGCTCTATTTTCCTTTAATCCTACTTTCTATATATAAATGAAATAAATAGGATGAAAAAATGTAGGTTTTTCTAACCCTCTCACTAACGACAAACCATTCTTTTTCTCCATTTCATATGTGGACAGTAGCTTTTTGTCTAGAGTCAGGGCAACCATTATTTTATCTCTACTGCTATTTCCCTGGAATAAATGCTAATGTTCTTTGCTATTTGTTCCCTGAGAAAGACAGCACTTTTTTTTTGCAGGACCAGAACCAATCCTCCCAATACTAGATAGTAGGGTTGGGCGAATTTTTTGTATGCCTGTTAAATTCGTATCAAATTTGGATCTAAAGCACTTTTGAAGCGAGTTTTGACATATCTGCTCACTGCCTTCCTAATATTAAGAATTTGAATCAAAAGGCACCTTTTTTTTTGTCTGTCTCAGATGTCTTCGGATGTAGATGTAGCCCTGCTGAGAGGTGAAGCCATGTTGGCATGCCTCTCAGCCAATCAGGGTGGAAGGAAAAGGGAGGGAGAGGTGGGGCCATCGTTCTTGTAGCCTTTTAAAAATGTTGTTTGAAAATTCCCAAAAAATCAGTGGATGGATCAAACATTATGAAACTTGATAGGCAAAGAGTGGTGAATATTTGCTTTGATTGTGGAAAATTTCATCCCAATAGCTTTAAAAATGGAGGAGTACGAAGCCTCTGAATTTTCCTCATTTATTTAAGGGGAAGTGAAGCGAGAAGCCATTGCCTCGATGAAACTCCATTTCCTAGAAGCCTTGGGCTAAGCCAATCGGGGTGGAAGAAAGAGGGAGGGAAAGGCGGGATCATCATTCTTGTAGCCTTTTAAAAAAATTGTTTTAAAATTCCCAAAAAATCAGTGGATGGGTCAAACATTATGAAACTTGATAGGCAAAGAGTGGTGAATATTTGCTTTGATTGTGGCAAATTTAATCCCAATAGCTTTAAAAATGAAGGAGAACAGAGCCTCTGAATTTTCCCCATTTATAAAAGCTTTGGGCTGAAGCAGATGTTTCTCCAATAGTACGATGCCCGCTTCAAAATTACAATTCCCAGATGTCGTAGGCCCTCTCTCCTCTTAACATTCCCCACCCCCTTTTGTCCTCACTTGACCATCTTGACCAAACTTTCATACGGTATGTGAATTCTTGGAAGGTATGAGAAGTTTAGAGAGAGAGAGGGAGAGGGAGGGAGGGAGGGAGGGAGGGAGGGAGAGGTTTGAGTGTTGGACTCCGATTGTGGCGTGATTCCCCACTCAGCCACCTACTTGGGCAAATCACACATTCTCAGCCCCAGAAAAGCCAATGAAGCAGGAAATAGCACTTTCAAACCAGGAACTTTCCTTATTCAGAGGCTGATGGCCATCTGTCAAGAATGATTTGATGGTGTACTATGATTTCTGTTTCTGGGTGATAAATGTCATTTCCTAATTGGTTTTGTCATAAAAACATGGCAAAATTTATTACACTGCCTGAAATTTGTCTTTGCGCAAGGGACATGGAGCACATTATGGTTTCCTGGGACACTGTCCACCAATTTAACAAAGTTTCAGCCACAAAAACAAAGTTTCTGAAGTAGAACAATGACTTTCAAAGTAAAGACAACCCAATGAAACAGGAAATAAGACTTTCAAACCAGGAACAGATTTCTGCAATTATTAAAAAATGGTTTATTATAAAATCTATGAAAATTTGCCAAAAATCAGAGAATAAGGAAAACGTTCTGAATTTTTAATGAACTAGCAGTGTTAAATGTGTTCTACCACTGTACCAAGTTTGAAGAGGATAGCTCAAAAAATGAGGGCAGGAGAGTCCTGTAAAGTCCCCCCAGTGCTGTTTTTGGCCACCGTGCATGCGCGTTCGCCATTAACGAATTAATTTAGAATATTCCAAATATTTGTAAGTTTCAAAACTTTTTTGGGCCAAATTTCAGAAGTAGTTTCAGAAATGAAGCGCCAGCGCCCCCTACTTTAGAAGCGAATTTAGAACCATTTATTTCATGGATCACTCATGCCTACTAGATAGTCAGGACAGATTCTGTCTGTCCCTCTGCCCTGACAAAGCATATAAAGTATTGTCTGGTTGTAGTTCTCATGTCCAGCTCTGTTATTCAGGAGTTTGAGAGGTCTAATTGCTGTACCCTCCCACAAGAACCTCCTTTTAGGACCTTTAGTAACTTGCTGTGATATCTTCAATGACCATATTTGCAGATATAATTTCTCATATAAAAGCTGACTTGGACATCCTTGTTGGAGCAGAAGATGATAATAGGGTGCCCAGTAACTTTGTGAGTGGGACCGTACTGGATTAATTTCAATTTGTGAAAACTGCTGATGTAGACAAGCTGCTGGGGCAAGTAAGGACAACCTGTTTTCTTGATTCTTGCTCTTCTTGACTGGTAATTTAGGAAGGAGATGTAATTTGATCTCAAATCCAACATATTACTGATGCATCTCTTCCATCCTGTTTAAAAGAAGCCCCCCCCCCCAGATCCCCTGGTCCTTATTTCAACCTTCTTTTGTGGGTAAGGTAATTGAGAGGACAGTTTCCCCCCAACTCCAGATACTCTTGGATGATGCACACTTCCTTGATCCAATCCAAACTGGCTTCAAAGCAGGATATACAGATTTGAGACTGGTATGGTCATCTTGGTCGATGATCTCTGCCTTAACACTGATAGGGGGATTGTGTCCCTACATCTCTCAGCAGCTTTTGATACCATCAACCATGGTATCTTTCTGGAATGCCTGAGGAATTGAGAATCAAAGGCACTGGGTTGTAGTGGTCCCAGTCATACTTCTCAGGTAGATTACAGATTATGGTGATTGGAGATATCTGCTCCTCAAAAAAGGAGTTGTTATGTGGCATCCCAATGTTTTTTAAAATCTTTACATGAAACCGCTGTGGGAGATCATCCAGAGAAGGCATGGGCAAACTTTGACCTGGTAAACTGGCTGGGATTTCTGGAAACTGAAGTCCAAAACACTTGGAGGACCAAAGTTTGCCCATGCCAGATCCACAAAGCTCTGCACGGCTCAGGTCCTGCCTATTTACATGACCGCATCCCCCGTATAAACTTGTTCAGGCCTTACAATTTTCTGGGGGGGGGGGGGCTCTTCTCGGTCCCGCCTCCTTCACAAGTGAGGTTGGCAGTGACGAGGGAGAGGGCCTTCTCAGTAGTGGCCCCCAACTTTGGAACACCCTCCCCAGGGAGATTGGACAGGCATCCACCCCCACGGCATTCAGGAGGGATTTGAAAACCTGGTTATTTAAACAGGCTTTTGACAGTGATTAATCAATCTCTAGGATATGGATTTATGGTAGCAAGCCCCTTTTAGCTTATAAGAACAACTGTGTTTTAATCTAATACTTATATTTTATTGATATTTTTGTTAATTGATTGTGCTGTATTTTGTGTTTTATATTTATTGATATGTTATTAATTGTTTATTCCATTTTATGTGTTTTATTGTATTGCACTTATTGTATTATTTATGTTGTAAGCTGGCCTGAGTCCCCTGGGGAGAGGGGCGGGATATGTTGTTGTTTATTCATTCAGTTACTACCGACTCTTTGTGATCTCATGGACCAGTCCATGCTAGAGCTCCTGTCAGCCGTCAGCTCCCTCAGCTCTTTCAAGGCCAATCCAGTCACTTCAAGGATACCATCCATCCATCTTGCCCTTGGTCGACCCCTCTTCCTTTTTCCTTCAATTTTTCCCAGCATCATTATCTTCTCCAAGTTTTTCTAGCTTCTCATTATGTGGCCAAAGTACTTCATCTTTGCCTCTAATATCCTTCCTTCCTTCCAGTGAGCAGTTGGGCATTATTTCCTGGAGTATGGACTGGTTTGATCTTCTTGCAGTCCAAGGCACTCTCAGAATTTTCCTCTAACACCAGAATTCAAAAGCGTCTATCTTCCTTTGCTCAGACTTTCTTATGGCCCAGCTCTCGCATCCATAGGTTACTATGGGGAATTGCACTTATTGCACTTATTGTATTATTTATGTTGTAAGTTGCCCCGAGTCCCCTGGGGAGAGGGGCAGGATATAAGTCATCATCATCATCATCATCATCATCATCTATTGGGGGTTTATTGGTGGGATTTTCAGGGTTTCTCTGGGCTTTCCTATGGTTTCTGAACCACTTTGTATTTTCTATCAAGTGGTTTCAAATCCTTTCCTCCAAGGCTGAGCATGCATAGGAGTAGGCTTCCTATTCATGTAGCACCATGGAATCTGGCATAATGAAGGTATAGATTCACTGTGTGAAGGAAGTATTGTATAAGCTGTTTACAGTGTATTAAAATGCTTGGAAAACAAATGAAGCTTGTGAATGCATGAAGGAAAAGAAAATCATGAATATGGAATTTACAATGTTGCTGTTCAAAACATAGCTCTATAGTAATGTACCTGATTTGCACAAACGTTTTGCTGTACAGAATTTCAAAAAAAGGGAGGACAAAGTAAAAGAGAACATGATGTCTATATATGCTTATAAGGGCTGCAGTGAGATAAAGGAAGATGTTTTGAATTTGGAGGATACTTGCTCCGTAAGTGAAACATGAACGACCTAATTAACCTGATGAGAATTATCACTTTTGTTTCCATTGTCCCTCCAGAACATATTTTTCTCTGGTAACATGAGTCTTATTATCTGTTGTTGGACTGCTGCCGATAGTCCCAGAGTCTCCTTGTTGTATATTCATATTGTTAAATCATGCTGCAGTGAGACCATTTTCGTACTGTTAATATACTACCTAAAAACAAAGCAGGGATTAGCAAAACAGCTCCAAGCAGCAACAATATGCTCACATGGATACTGATAGTTATGTAGAGTAGCTTATTTATCTTCTTCCTAAAGAATAGTCAAAGTAGTGTCTGCTTTTCATTTTTTCTCAGGTCCTAGGAAATTTACATACTACGTTTTCCTTTCAAGAAGGACAAATTATTATTGGAATTATTTTAGAAGAGGTTCTTTGACTTACCGTGTTTCTCCCAAAATAAGACAGGGTCTTATATTAATTTTTGCTTGAAAAGACACTTTAGAGCTTGTTTTCAGTGGCAGTCTTATTTTTCCAAATTGACTTTTTAAATGAGCTACATCTAGGGCTTATTTTTGAAATAGGGCTTGTATTTTGAGCATCCCCAGATTACTGACAAATCATAATAGGTCTTATTTTTGGGGTAGGTCTTATTTTGGGGAAAACAGAATAAGCCCTTCAATAAAACTTATGAAGTTTGATTTCCTTTATGCACCATGGTATCAACTACAATCATGGAAAGGGTGTGAAAATCATGGCAGTGCGAATACAAAATAGATCTAGTGCAATGGCAGAATAAGTGTTGTGTGATAAGTACCTAAAATAACAATTAAAGTGTACAAGAAGATAGGGTCCAAGTAGATTGACTTTTCTTTTGTACTTGAATTTTTATACCACAGACTTTCCAAAAGGTAGTCGTTAAGGCTATGCAAAAAATAGTTTGTGTCTCATATGTTGGATGTATTTTGTTAGATTCGTATATACGACATGATATTAGGAAATGCAAGAGGTGCCCACACAAAAATCAAAACACTCACGTCTGACTTTTTATCTTTATTGTCCATTCAACTGTGAAATTTCCTTTTCCCATTTCGTAACACTCTGCACTTTGCCTGAGATCTACAAATTAGTCTCCTGTTTTTAACACTGTATCCTGCTTGTTGATTTTAATGATTGTTTTTATTGATGTTGATGTTTTTTCCTGGGATAATTGTTTTATTGCTTTGTTACTGTTATTTGTTTGTTTTATCGGGCCATGCCCCATGTAAGCCGCCCCAAGTCCCTTCGGGGAGATGGGGCGGGGTATAAAAATAAAGTTATTATTATAAAGTTATTATTATCAAAGTTCATTAAACCATGTAACTCTCCCAAAGTCAGTTTCATTTTCAGCACAAGCAGCCAACGGTGCCAGTGGTTAGAAGCCAAAGAGGTCATTCCACTTTTAATTAGGAGAGCCAGGTTGCCTGTTGCATTGTGGGAGTGGAAGCAAGCTGGGAGGGAGACTGAGAATTCTGGGAAATGTAATTTGGGAAGGCGAGGACCTCTGTGGCAGAGAATTCAAAAGGCCCAGCGCTAAACTAAATTTCCCAGAATTCTGCTTGCATCAGAAAGCCCCAATGAGGTAGGGAGAGCTACTGTACATCCATAGCAGCAGCCAGCCACACAGTTTGACTTTCGTGTTCCAATAAATTATTGAAACTGCAAAGAGGACTTATAGGAAATCTGTGCTGAACTGGGAGGAAAATCCCTAAGTTGAAGTTCTATGGTATGTGTTGTGTGTCATGTAGAAACATTCGAGGGGATAGGTGTGGCTTTATAAAAGAAATGTTTTTGTCAAAACTTTACAAATTCCCTAAAAATCAGTAGATGTGTGAATCTTTCTGAAACTTGAGGAAATGATACTCTGGTTATCTCGTGTCACTGTAGACAAAATCACAGAAATATCTGCTGCAGTTTTAAAAAAAAATGATCTTAGTAAAAACTTTAAAAAATTCCCCAAAATCTGTGGATGAGTGAAACACTCTGAAACTTTGGGCGGGGGGGGGGGGGGAGATGGTAAATGTGTTCTATAACTGTAGCAAGTCATATCCTGACAGCTCTAACAATGAGGGAGAAAGGAGCCCTTGAAGTTTCCTCATTGGCACAAATATTTAACAAAAAAGTAATTAAAATTATTATAGTTATGATATGAACCCCTTATGATATTTTAGAAACATTTTACAAAAGATTCAACCCCCCTCCCCAAATTTGGTAATGAGTACTGAAACATTTTTTTTTATTGGTCGCACAGGGGTAGTAGTCATGTTAGTCAAGACTCTACTGTTTCCGAACAAAAAGAGTTATGTTTTCATGCACATGTGCGACCATCCCACTACCACCAAAATCAGGACAGGCACACAAATATATGGGTGAAAACAGGCCACAACTTGCTTATTGGTTACTGCTGAAAAGATATTGGCAGCCAAATATGGGTCCTGGATTGGAAGATTGGACAGCCCACCTGCTGGATTGACACACCACGGGAAGACCCACTGGGAGTACAGGAATGCCATGCCAAACCTGTACTGGTACTGAGCGATTGTGGGGGCTGTAGTGTAGGGTTCCGTTCAGTACTGGTTTGGTATACCGAAACCACTGCACCTCTCATGATGATCCAGGACCTCCTACAAGGAGGGAGCACACACGATAACAGATTTAGGGCCCATGCCAATCCATCCCCAAGTTGTGACAAGAAAAAGAAATTAACACAAAGAACATCACAAAATGGTGGTGGTAGTGGTGGTGGTGGGGAGAGCTTGAAGCAAATGGCTGGGGGCAGCACATGCTGGCTAAAATCGTTGGCCAACTGACCAGAGGTAAGGGGACTTCCCTCAGGCCCATCTCCTTTGTAACCAGAGTGAGCCAAGAGGCTTGCCCTGATTGGTTGCTGGCCCTCTGCATGCTGGGAGGAGGAACCTCCCTCACAAGATGGCACAAAGGAGAGCGCCCAGCACCAAAACCTCCCTGTAAGTCGGGCAGGGTATTTATTTGAGCATGAGCTTCCATTGATTCTGCCCCACATTCAGATGTATGGAATACACTGTAGCTCACGCTGAAACAAATTTCTTAAATATATAGATGCCAGAGGACTCTTTGTTATGGTTTTTCTGTTGTTAAATTCATATGCCTATTACCATCAACTTGTGAAACTCTGTAAGTTGCAAGTTTTGTCTATTAATCCATGTAATAGTAATTATTAAGCAAACTGCTGTGGTTGTATATCTTCGAATGCAACTCCAAATAGCAAGTAGCTTTAAATGTAAAAAAAAAAAAAAAAGTGGTGTGGGAGTGAATAGGAGTCAAGAAGAGGTAGTATCTGGTTTGGAAAGCCCTGGAAGTGGCATTAATAGAATTGGTTGTAGAATCCAAAACATTGCAGATCCTCCAAGAGGCACTCAATCTTAATATTGAAACTACTTTAGCCTGCAGTTACCTAGTATATCCTCTTTGTTCTGTTAGGTAATAGCCATCGGATCTATTGAAATAATGGAGGATCCACTATATCCTTCTCTCAGCCTCATAAGGACATGTTAGCAATCTGCTATAAAACTGGTATAATTGAGCATTGAACTGTGTATGCAACACACTACGGCACTCTGCAACTCTTTATGATTAGATATTTGAAAGCCAAAGTATTACTGTAGTGCGAAGCTGCATGTTCAATTTAAATCTGAGTACACATGGGAACAATAGTAAATAGGATATTCTGGATCTCACTGTGACAGGTCACAGTGACTCAACTGATAAAAGCACTATTTGCAATATCAGGACAGCAAGACTCAATTCTCTGGCAGTACAAATAATGAATATAGGGAGAGTGAATCCACATCACAGGTCAGACAACAGACCCATTCTAGAAACACCTACTATGCACTCTTATATGAAAGTCCGAATGAGATCTTGAAAAAGTTATTTAGGGGCCCACAACTTCCAGAAATTCTTAGCCAACAATTATCCAGAAAAGTAACTTTTACAATGCTCAATCCTATTGTGCATAACCAGAAACAGGCATATGGCATTGCCAAAATCATAGTGGGATTCTATGCATCTTTACATAGGTAGAAGTCTTACCAGTTGCCCTTATCTCATTAGCACATATACTACACAATTCTGGGCAGGCATGTAGCTGGGGAGGGGGGAGGGGGCTTGAGGGGCTTCAGTCCCCCTGGAATTCTCAGGGTAGTCTGTGAGAAGGCCTTACTGGTACGTGGCACAGTGGCGTCCTTGTCCGCACCTGGGCCCTCGGCGCACTCTCTTTCCTTTTGGATGCCCCTGGTTTCAGTCTTTGGTGCCAGGAAAGGAAGGGGAGTGCACCAACACCCCAGACACCAAAGCGGATGCCGCCACACCACAGACCATTCGGAGGCCGCAACAGGCTTTCGGCAGGTTCACCATATAGAGCAACTGTCAGAATACTTTGAAAATTATGCAGCACTTGCTTCCATCAAGGCTGAGTACATAATGTGGTGTAATATTACACCATCAATTAAGAAAGATACTGAGGAACTTAAAGTGTTGGAAATGCGTGACAAAACCTACTATCTGTCAATAAATTTCCTTTTGACTTTTAGCTACTCTACCAGTAACGACATGCAATGTGGAAAGATCGTTTTCAACCATGAAGAGAGTGAAAAGTGTATCTAGAAGTTTATTGACAGACCAAAGACTTAGTGACTAGCAATGATTTCCATCCATCGGGACATCACTATCAAACCAGAAAAAGTAATTGACAAAATGGCCGGGGAGAAGAAAAGAAGACTGTTGCTGTAAAGTAAAAAATAAATCAAAAAGTATTCTAAACAATTTGTTAATGAAAGTAAATAAATAACATTTATTATTTAAACTGTTATGTTCATTCATATCATGATCTAATCACCATGCTCAATATATCCGGGCCTGATTCTGGGTATTTTAAATTTAAGGAGAAGTCCAATAGTATTTAACGAAGATCCAGCACACAACTTTTAGTTGTGTGAGGCAAAGGGCAAAATGACACCCATTCTCCATTCCATGTATAGAAGCTGAGTTAAAAACCAGTTGGATCTTAGATCAAGCAGAATCAAGACAGCCATATTGTCTATTAACAGAATGAAATTATTGGGAGACTTAGGATGGATAGTAAGGTAATTGGTGCCACCTTATTATTTGCCAGCTGAGACGTTGCCTTATTTTGACCACAACCAGCCTGATTAAATCAACCTTGTTCTTAAGGAGATGCAACTACAACTACAGCTTTAGGAAATCAATTGGATAAGAACTAAAACAATGCCAATTAACATAGGCTGTACGCCCACTGCAAAATTATAGGAATTTGACCCCCCAACCTTTAACAGTAATGGTTCTGTCTTGTAGAATTCTGGGATTTGTAGCTTGAGGAGATAATAATCATCTCCACTAGGAAACTTTGGTATCACTTTCTTGAATGACAACGGTAAAGCTTTCTAGTAGAACAGTGGTTCTCAACTTTAAGTCCCCCAGATGTTTGAAATGCCAGCCTCCAGAATTCCTGATCATTGATTATATTGCTGAACATCCGGAGGACCAATAGTTGGGATCTACTATAAAAGAGAATTCTAAATCTCTCTCCATACTATAAATTCTAGTATTCCACAGCATGAAGAATTATTAAGGTGCTATAGCTATTTAGTGTGGGTGCATACAGGTTTACATTTTAAATTTATCTGATGTTATATCAATGATATTCAAATATATTTATAGCAAAGTATATTTTAAATTAATTTAGAAGACATAATATAAAATGTAGAAAGATGAACATTGCTTGAGATAGAAGCATCAAGAGCTGGTGGCAGAAGTGTTATTTATTCAGGTTTAATTCTGTCTTCTTGACAGACAGGAACATGATGATATGGCTGAATTTGGCACTAGGATTGGGGGTACATCAGCTTGTTTAAGGGGCCATACACCTGTCAAAGTATAGTTTCCAGCTATAACAACAAAAAAGCAGCAAGATGATTGCTGGGAGGAGAAGAACTAGTGGTGGCAGAAGTTATTTCTCAGAAAGGCAGTATCCCATTGTCAGATTAGTATTGTCAGATTCGTAATGTTATCAAGCCAATACTTCTTTGCGTTTTTGGAAAATGCCATTTATTTCAGTAGAAGCCAACAATGAACAATTTTGTAACATAAGATACAGAACTGTGGTAACGAATGCAAGTTTAAAGAAAGGGACCAATACTACTGCTAATGCCCCAATACATTCCTTCTTGCAAGCCTATATAGTTTTCCAACTGGATAGTGAACTCATGTATTCTAATGGTCTTTCTCTTTTTTAGAAATTTGAAAAGCAAACAGTTTATATTTCAGCTTATATTTGTGTATTGGTGGGAAAGACAGTATGTACTTTGGCTCTCACAAAAATAGGTTGTAGTGACTCCAGGTCATGATATAGATAGGAGAGTCATGGTATTATATCAAGCAACTATGGACACTTGTGTCTAATACAAACACTGAGTGTAGACTTTAACTTTCCAAACAGCAAATCATGTGGCAATATTATATCACCTACTGGCAGGATTTTTTTTGTCTTGTGCAAGTTCACAGAGAATAAGTATTGTTGTGTTCACCTGGGTACAACTCATATAGGAGATAGTTACCCCACAAAACAATTGTATTAATATTTCCTGGGCGAGTTCATTGAGCCTCACTATAGATTTCTTATAAATTGTTTCAAAGGTAAGGGTACATGTAAGCCTTCAACTCAGTTCTTTATTGTCTCCTGCCCCAACAACTCTCAAGTAGTACTTTCACTATCTACAGTGGACAAATTAATGACAACACAAAATTGAATTTCTCAAAAAGCAAACTTTTTTCTTATTGTCATGCCAGGATTTAGAAATGGACCACATACTCACCCTTCTATTATGGGATTATGGAAGAAGGAAATTGAACTGAATGGGGTAATAATACCTGGTGCGTAGGCAGAATGCTGTTGCCTATAACTGTGGAGATGAGAATTAGGAGCCTTCTACACAGGCCCAAATCCTAAGAGGGACTGGGAGGGGTATAGAGGCTCCTCCCTCTCCAAAGCCCCTAATGCATCATTTTGATGCATCAGAAGCATGGAGTCAGGCCCCTCTGGTAAGTTTACGGGGCAAACGGGGGGTTGGGAGAGGAGGATGGGATTGCCATCTCACTCCTTAGAGCCCGAAGAACTGGGATGTCAATGGGGATTGAGAGCTGGGATCATGGAACCTGGTCCCAGGAGTCAATCACCACAGGCTCAGCACCTCAACAGATCTGGACCTGTCAGTAAGGTCCGGATCTATTGAAGTGTTTAGTTAATCAAAGTAAACTGGGAAATCCCAGTTTACTTTGGATTAATCTGGGTTAACCTGAGGTGTTATGAGTTTTGGGTCTGTAAAAGGGCCCTTAGAAGATTTTGTACTGGTCATAAAACCTCACTCCATGAGCAGTGGGAAAGCAGTAGAAAGGGAGGAAAAATGAAGGGAAGCATCTTACCCTGTTCCATCTTTCCCCATTTTCTGGGATGGCAGTCATCCCACATCATTATTGCGCCAATGCCTGCTTTTTTTCAGGTTTCTGCGGTTTGGAGTTGGGTAACAGCTGACTCTTGAAGATGACATTTAGTTTCTGTTTCCATGCATTGTGCAAACAGAGCCCCATGGAGTCCCATTGAAAGTGTCCTTATATCATGTGATGGCCTCTGTGGGACTCCCATGGGGCTCTGTTTCCAAAGTGCATGGAAACACAGCCTAGAAGCAATGGGATGAAGTCCATAGCTATGTCCATGAACAGATTTCAGACCACGTGAATTGTATACCAAAGTCTTAGGTGAGACAAGAACCACATATTCCAAGATATGGTCAAAATAGTTGTACTGTAAGGATTTTATTAATTTCATCAATAAACACAGAATTGGGAAAAAACTCACAAACTAAATCATACCTATCAAGTAATTTATATGTTTTATGCAGTCATTTATTTATTTTCCCTGCTAAGCAAAATTGGAACAGTTTTTTTTTTTTTTTGGCATTTTGAAGTGTTAGGGATTTTTTTTTGCCTGTTGGGGCTTTTCTGTGAAAATTTTGTGAGGCTTTTAAATGCAAAATCACTGAAATATCTGAAAAACATACTTTTGCACAAACACGTTTTTGCACAGAATATTGTATTTAGAGTAAAAAAATCTGCAGAAATACCCCTTAAGTAAACATTAACTTGTGCAAATAATAATAATCACAGATCGCTCTCCAAATCCCATGAAAATAGTTCTAGCTGTTATTCTCTGATGCTATGGCAAAACTGGACGGAAAACAAGGTGTCTCAAAAAGTCAAAATGGTCCTTCCCATTGAGAAAGAGTATGGATTTTTATATCCATAATATAAGGTCTACTTACTTGAAGCCTTGATTGAAGTAAAGAGTATAGTTGATCTAACAGTGGACCATGAGGTTAAAATCAATATTAATATCAAACAACAGGAAAACCAGAAAATTTATCATGGTTTTTGATCTTTTGCTTCTGTACCAACTGACCTTAGACATAGCAAATAAATTGTTCACCGCTCTAGCAGCAGGACATATTCAAGTTTTGCTTCAGCCCACTGTTACAATTGTGTAATTTGAATGCCACTGGAATCTCCTTAGCCTACAACCTTTCATTATATTCTTGCCATGCAATCTATAAAGAAATGTCACTTGAAAAAAAAGCCCAGGGCATCTCATCTTCAAGATGCCTAGTAGTTACTGACTGACAGCGAAAAGGAAGAAAGTGAGATATGAAATGTATCACAGTAAAAGAAAATCTGCTTTACATGAAAGCACATCAGCAACTCCATCTATAAATTCCCATTCACCTATGGGAAATGTATGGGAAGATATAAAAGAGAATTATGTTAGAGCATATTCGGATACCTGGATAGCCTCTGAAGAGAAAGTAACAAATGCAGTATGTTAATGAAGCTCAGAAAAGGCAGGTGCATTAAAGTAGATTTTGGAAAGCCAGTGTAGACACCTGGGGAATGAGAGAGAGAGAGTGAGAGAATGAATAAAGGGGGGGAAAAGACAAGTGACTAGGCTACTAGATCAAGCCTCAAGAAGTATTCACCAAATAAAACAATCCATATATTTGCAAGTTAGTCGTTAAGAGGCTTTAAAAGCTTTAAGGCTGTCTCAACTACATCTTCCGCCACTGAGAAAAAATGTTTTCCTTTTAGCATCTAAGAAACAAAACCTTAAAAATATGACAGCATTTTAAGTAACAGGCTCCAATTTTTGAGTCTTCAGGTATTTTTGGACTGTAGCTCCAAGACTCCCTTGACCATTTGTCTAATAGTACTTGAGCACTCATGTCTGGGAAACACAGGTTTGATCAAGGGATGTTAGACCCATATTAAAGCAAGAATGGGGGAAAGTCAGCTTAGGGATCACATGCAGCCTCCAGGACTGATTTTGTTCTCCAAAGTCTGTTGGAGACAGATTCTCACATCCATACTTTGTATGTGTGTCTCTGTCTCTGTCTGTCTGTCTGTCTGTCTCTCCCTCTGAACACCGGATGAGAGACTCCCTCCTGGGCACACAGAAGACTTGGTGACTTGGAAGGTGCTGAACAGCTCTGGCACCACAAGATGCAGAGCCAACCTTAAGAAATGGGGCTACAAAGTGGAGTCCACAACATGCGAGTGTGCAGAAGAGCAAACCACAGACCACCTACTACAATACAGACTGAGCCCTGCCACATGCACAATGGAGGAATTACTTATAGCAATACCAGAGGCATTCCATGTGGCCAGCTACTGGTCAAAGGATATTTAGTATAATGTCAATTTTTTAACTTTGTTTGTGTTTTCAAATACATTACAACTTGTAGCCTTGGTTCGCTTCTGAGATGATAAATAAAAATCTCTCTCTCTCTCTCTCTCTCTCTCTCTCTCTCTCTCTCTCTATATATATATATATATATATATATATATATATATATATATGTGTGTGTGTGTGTGTGTGTGTGTGTGTGTGTGTGTGTGTGTGTGTGTGTGTGTGTATAATGTGTGTATATAAACACACACTTCACACACACACTAAAAGCATGAAATTACAAGGATGTAGGAGTTTAACTCTTCTGGCCCTTTGCTTCCCAAATTTGACAAAAGCAGAAATTGGTTATATTTTGGCCCATTGGCTGGAAGTTTTGGCCTTTCACCAGCCACTGGGACCAAGTAGCTGTGCTGGTTGCTTTTGTCTACCTTGCAGGCCATATCAATTTCCTTCTGGGGTAGTTTGGATAATCTGGAAGGCATTTTCAGAGATCCATAGTTCCAAAGCTTTGCATATTATAGACATGAATCCAAGAGTATTTGTTGAGTTGGGGAATGCTGAGCACTGGATGAAATTAGGCCAAGATGTCCCAGCCCTATTATAAAACTAGCTTCCCATTCAACCACATTAAATAAAGGTCTGTTCAGTTGCCAATTGGGATGGAAGGAGGATGGTGTTTCTAGTTCCCTTTCCATCAGCAAGTGAGGCTGGGATGAGGAATTATGATGGGGAGCCTGCTTCTGATTGTCTTAGTCTCACTCTCTGGCATGATTGCAGCTTCATGAAGAAATGTCCCCAGGTTAGGAACACATTTATTAACCTCTGGGATAAAAGCCAATTAATATAAGACAGTGTTCAGCAGTGTATGTGTGGAGAAAAGTATGACCCTATAAAATGATTCTCTGGATATTACCTGTAGGAATATGAAGCAGGATGCATATACACTGTAAAATTAATGCAGTTGGACACTACTTGAATTGCCATGGCTCAATGCTATGGAATTGTGGGACTTGCAGTTTTACGAGGTCTTTAGTCTTCTCTTCTAAAAAGGTGTTGGTATCTCACAAAACATTTCCCAGGATTCTATAGCATTTATGCTATTGCAATTAAAGAGGTATTAAACTGCATTAATTCTACAGTGTAGCTGCACCTGCAGACATCGATGAAATTCCTTAGGTTTTAGTAGACATTTTAAGAAGTTACTTTTTTGGACTATAGCTCCCAGACTTCCCCAACTGGCATAACCACTGACTGTACTGACCGGGAAATTCTGCAAACTGCAGCCTGATTTTTCCCTCTACTCTCTAGGTTTCAGAATCTAACATCTGCCAAGTTGTGCATCATTCTAATATTTTCTTTGGCAGCCAGAATGAGATACCTCATGGCTAACAGATTAACATGGGGAATAATTTCACTGCTTCTCTCCCCATCTCTATCTATTTCTCATTAATTGGGAACTCTCCTGCCACAGTACATATTAACCTCATTACAGAGAAGGTAATCATGGAGCTAGGTTTCTCTAGAGGGCTTCTTTTTACTTTAGCTGTTCATGATTAAGAAGGATGCAGCTCCTACTTTCCTCTCACCTGATTTTATTCAATTTCATTTTAAAAAACTGGTGGTGAGTAGTAATGATCATTTTCTATGCGCTCATTGAAGAGGAGCTATGCAAAAGCTTCATAGTCCTTTACATCCCATAGCACAGAAGTGATCCTTTGGGGGCAGCTGGGGGAAAAAGTTTTGAAAAACTTGATTTCATTCAGACCAGAATCAAAGAGTTTAGTCAAGAAATTGCCTTTTTACACACATGAAAATGAAGGCTTTCCAAAAGGATCTTTTAGCCAGATGACAGTAACCCTGCATTTTCTAATACCACAGGGGTTCTTTTAATAAGTCATTGAAAAGCTCCATTTGATGAAGGAAGCCTTGATATGTATTTTTTCAGACTTATTATAGGTAAGGAGGTGCTAACCTAATACAATGGATGAGAGTGTGCAATTCCAATTGAATAGAGAAGGCTGAGTTAGTATAATGCTGGAAAATGGCATTCATATAAGGAGTGAAAGTGGCTATGTCGATTAAACAGGACGCAAGCTTGAGCTGAACCAGCTAGCAAGCAGCAACATGAAAGCTCCGCTAGTAACTAAAGTCAGAATAATCCTTACTTGGATAATGGAACACCTTAAATACAGAAACACATTGATGCTAAAATACATCACAGTGATATTTTAGTCTACACCAGGTAGAAAGGAATGATTCACCTTGCGGTATCTATAGTTACACACTCAAGAGCATTAAAGTTTATTGTAGCTCTACCTATTAGCTTCTTCGGGTGTCATATCAGGCCCTGTACAGATCTTATATACTTGTAGGGAATTCATGCACTAACGGAGGAGTGGAAGCATTTTGTTGGCACCTCCTCTTAAGCTGTGAGCCCTAGAGCTGGGGACCTTACTGGCATGGGAGATAAGTGCCACTGTACGGAAGTTTGAGCATTCTTTAGCGTTTCCCTTTTTTGATCCCATCATCTCCTGCTGCCTTGTTATTAGCAATGCTTCTTAAGGCCCATTCAACCTCACTCATCAGGATGTCTGGTTGTAGTTCACTCAACACACTGTCAAAGCTATCCTCTAAATTATTATCCTTCCTATACAGATCTTCTGTATATTCTCGCCACCTTTTCTTGATCTCTTCAGCTTCTGTTAGGTCCCTGCCATCTTTGTTTTTGAGCATGCCTATTCTATTGTCTTCTTCCACTTCCATGCATTGCTTGTTTAAAAATAGTTCCGTGTCTCTCTTGGCTAACCTCTGGAATTGTGCATTTAATTGGGCATGTTTCCCTTTATCACTGTTACCTTTTGCCTTCCTTCTTTCTTGGGCTATTTCCAGTGTCTCAGCAGACAACCACTTTGCCTTCTTGGTTTTCTTTTTCTTGGGACGTACTTTGTTCCCGCTTCCTTAACAATGTTGTGAGCTTCTGTCCATAGTTCTTCTGGGACTCTATTTATTAAATCTAGTTCCTGAAATCTATTCTTCACCTCCACTGCATATTCACTAGGAATATTTGTGAGATCATATCTAATTGGTCTGTGTATTTTCCCCATTCTCAATTTGATTCTAAATTGTGCAATAAGAAATTCGTGATCTGAACTACAGTCAGCTCCAGGTCTTGTTTTCACCGACTGGACGGATGTCCACCACCTTTGGTTGCAAAGGATGTAGTCAATCTGATTTTGGTGTTGACCATCTGGTCAAGTCCATGTGGGGTAGGAAGTCAAGTTATTTCCAACAGAGGAGCAGAATAAAGTGCAAAATATAGCGATTTTTGTTTAGATGGGGCCTGTCATGGGGACTGATTATTCAAAGGTGCACTGGAAAAGCCAAGTTTTGAACTCTTTTCTAAAGGCTGACAGGGTGGGTGCTTGCCTAATCTCCAGAGCTGGAGAGCCACCATGGAAAAGGCCCTTTCCCTCACCACAACAAGCCATGCTTGTGATGGAGGAGGAAGCGAGTGAAGAGCCTCCCCAGATGATTGCAGAGATCATGCAGGTTCATAGGGGGAAAAACGATCACGAAGGTAGGTGGGTCCTGAACCATTCAGGGTTTTGTAGGTGATAACCTGCACCTTGAATTGGGACTGGAAAATGATCTGTAGCCAATGGAGCTCCTTAAACAGGAGGTTAGACAGCTCCTTGTAATTTGCTCTGGTTAGCAGTCTGGCTGCTGATTGTTGGACCAATTGTAGTTTCCGGGCCGTCTTCAAGGGCAGCCCCACGTAGAGCGTGTTGCAATAGTCCAAGCTAGAGGCAACTAAGGCATGGACCACTGTGACCAAGTCAGACTTCACAAAGTATGGTCGCAGCTGGAGCACAAGTTTTAGTTGTGCAAAGGCCCTCCCGGCCACTTCCAACACCTGTGCATCAAGTGTCAGTGCTAAGTCCAGGAGGACCCCCAGACTGCGGACCTGTGTCTTCAGGGGGAGTGTGACCCCCATCAAGCATAGGTTGCCACCCTATACCCCGATCTGATGTGCAACTGACCTCGAGGACCTCTGTCTTGTCAGGATTAAGCTTCAGTTTGTTTACCCTCATACAGCCCATCACAGCAGCCAGGCACTGGTTCAGGATCCGAGGGGCTTCCTTGGATTTAGGTGGAAAAGAATAGTAGAGTTGAGTGTCATCTGCGTAGAGATGGCACCGAACTCCAAAACTCCGGATGACCTCTTCCAGCGGTTTCATGTAGATGTTAAAAAGCATGGGGACAGAATAGAACCTTGCAGGACTCCACAGGCCAAAGGTTAGAGGTCCGAGCAGGTGTCCCCCCACTTCACCGACTGGGAATGGCCCTCCAGGAAGGAACACAGCCACTGTAGAGCCGTGCCCCTGGGATCCATCCCAGAAAGCTGACCTAGAAGGATACCATGGTTGATTAAATCCCATAGATGTGCAGCAATCATAACTGTACCTTCTTGTAAATCTCCTAGTATTTCAGTAAAAAAAAAACCCAAAAAATTCTAGTCAAACAAATTTTCATAATGATGTAAAAAATCCAAGCTTTCAAAACAAAATGGCTTGGTACCAGATTGGCTTTTTATGAAAGGCACCAGAACTCAGTCGAGGCTGTGTACTGAAGGAAAGGGCAAGAAAGAAATTCTTCATACTGCAAATCCTTGAAAGGCTTCTATGCTGCTATAGATGATCCCCAGGAGCAAGGGCATAGTTGGGTCTGCAGGGATCAGAATGAAAAATGGCTTCCATACCCCTGTTTCCTATTGATAAGAAACTCTGTACATGCTACTTTTTATCCAACATTTAGATATGAGAATTAATATTTTATTGATTATTAAAGAAAGCAAGTGATTCCTTCACTAATACAAAATATATTCTATATGCTCAGTCCTTCAGCAGAAAACTTAGGTTTATATTTATCATTTGTCTTAAGGGTTTTGTGGCAGCTTGGAAATAATGGGTCACCTTTGGAGATTATTGTTTAATTCCTTTTCATTAGTATCAAATGGATGGCAAATCCATATCTTCTTTTTAAAAAAAATAGTTTTTATTGAATTTAAAAATTTCCATACAATAATCACTTTTATCACATAACAGATATATAATACATCATACAATACTTGCATTGTTCTTTTATATCTACTGTTGATATATATCTACTATTATGTAACATTTGTCCATCTACATTTCTTCACCACTGTGTATCCCCGTCCCACCCCAAGCCACTTCTTATGTATTGTCTAACCTTCCTGAGGCAGTAGCCCTCCATCCCTTTTTTGGAGTCCTTTTTCAATAAATTTCCCCCATACATCTTCAAAATCATTTTTTCCCCATATCTCACTTTTAACTTTTAATTTGCATGTTAGCTTATCATTTATTGCCAATTTCCATACTTCCTTATGCCATTCTTCGATCTGAACATTTATTACTTTTCTCCATATCTTTAACATGATCTTCAGCTCCCTGTCCCACCAATAATTACGTTTCTGTTAGGGAAGGGGAATCAAGTATTTCCTTGGAATGAAACAAAGGCATATCAATTCTGGTTTTTGCTCTCTTTTGCTCTTTTGACTTCAGGCTGTAGAGAATGTAGAAATTACTAAACTCATAAGGTTTCCTGTTGAACTATACCCTATGAAAGCTCAGAGCTACTGTTTTTCCCCATAAAATGAAGTAAAATATTTTGCCAGCCTAACAATCAAAAGTATATGTGGGTAAACAAGATGTAATTGTCTTTTCAGGAAGATTTTGTGTGCCAAGCTGTTTCAATGTGAGAGAAAAATGTATATGTTAGGCCTGTAATGTGAAAAAAGGGAAGGAAGTGAGCAATGTGAACAAATTATAGGCATATATAAACATGGAAAGTTATATTTTTACTACACTTTTTGACAGTCTCTCATTTTGTCCATGATTCTTTTTACATCTCTAATATAGAGCTGCGGGTCACATCATGGAAATAGTGATGATAATTCATTCCAAATCCCCAATTGATCTCCTACTGAACAAGAAATAATTCCTGGCTTGAATACTCTTTGCTGCTGTTATTCCATATTTAACTAGATGTGTAGTTAAATATGTTGTAGCCATTCATTTGCCATCCCAACATAAGACAGAAATTTAATGTAATATATTTTGTATTTTAAGGATGAATAAAAGGAAATGGCAATAGAAGGCAATATGCGTAACTGATTGTCATCATTGCATTATCAGTTGAAATTTTGTGACCGAAACGTCTTTTTGGGTGTATCTGACATGTAGAATTAATATAGGTTGACAATACTTTAACTATCCTGGCTCAGTGCGATGAGATCATGTATTGTAGTTTTACAAAGACTCCATCTACACTGCCATATCAAATCAAGATTATCTACTTTGAACTGGATTATATGAGTCTACAATGCTAGATAATTCAGTATAAAGCAGATAATCTGGATTTTATATGGCAGTGTCGAAGGGGCCAAAGTCTTTAACTTTCTCTGTCAAAGACTGCCAATGCCTCACCAAACTACAACACTCATGATTCCATAGCATTGAGTCAATAAATGTGGTGTCAAACTGCATTTATTCTACAGTATAGATGCATCCTTTGCTTCAAGTTCTTATGGATCTTGTGGCATGCTTCCTCGTTTTATTGGAAATAAATTGTTAAAATTGTGTTGCTGTTTAGTTTAAATGTGCAGTTGTTATTTTTGGTCAGTATTATTTATATCTTCATCTCATATTCTCCTTGAACAGCTTTACACAGCAATGAAAGCAAATGATTTGAATGGGATGCAAAAAGAGTAAACAAACCTTTACCCTGCAATTGTTCTGGGCACTATGAAAGAACAAATAATTCTGACAAGCAGACAGAGAACAGGTCAAAGTGGTCTGATGAAAGTTTGCTTAAAAGCAGAGTTTGCTGACATACAGCCTTCCCTCCCCCCCCCCCCTTTTATTTGAATTTCAGGGTGACCCAACAGCATTTACAGGTACAAAGCCGAAGCAATCATTGACTTCATTCACAGACATAATTTCTGGTTTCTCCGGTGCAGGTGTCACTTTGCTGAAAGAAGTACTTTCCTTGCATTTTTGAGCAGGTAGACAAATTGTATTTGCTTTTGTGGTAGAAATTGTAGCTGCTAGCACAGCATCCAAAATGTGGCATTTATGGCAGTGTTCACGACCTCTGTTCTATGTGCCATCTAGATTCTTTTGAGTTCCCATATTCAACTCTCTCTTAGTGTCTCTTTTCATCATCTTATATAGGTAACTACTCTGTGAAACACACAATTTCAAGCCAAAATATACATTTGAAGTATCTTTAAAAAGAAAAAAAGACAGAAAGCAGTAGCAAGAGCCAAAATAAATGTTCTTATCACTAAAAATACCCCAAAAGCCAGAAAAAGAGACAATAGTTACCTGGGGCTCTTTGGACAGCAGTCCCAGGGCTGCACTGCATGTCCAGGATTGCCCCTTCAGTTTCCTCCATTGGACTAAAAGTACCTCCATCATTATATGGGGGAAGTTGAAGAGAGGTGGTAGGGTCACTTTCGAGGGTAAATGTAACACTAAAGCCCCCTTCCAAACTCTTCCACATAGTTTAGTTTGCTATTGAAACCCCCAGAAAATCCCTGTAGATTTTGGTACATCTGAATACAGATAGCCAGATGCTTTTCTGATCCTGCCTTGTTGATAAGTATGGAATGATTGTTCAAGTCGTTTCAGGTAGCTTTGCTAAATCGCGGGAGTGCCTAGCTTCCCAGAAGGTCGAATGAGACACAGATGGGTAGAAGGCAAAAGCAGAAGTTTTATTTTCAGTGGCTAAAGAGGATGTTAACTGAGATAGCACTCCAAAGTACTGACATACCGCAATTGCAAAGTACTGACATGTCTCAAATACAGAACATTTTTATTTCAGTTGACAGCTATTCAAGAAATCTGTACCAGCTTCTGATTGGCTCAGAAACTGTCCAGCTAGGATCCGCATCCTGATTGGCTCAGGAATCAGTCAGATGTCATCGCTGGTTGGCTTTTTGTGGTGGCAGGAAAATCAATAAACTGTCACTGGAGCATTTGAAGTGTCAATCTGTTTAATTGACATCTGAAGTGTCAATCTGCCTCTGAGAAGGGGTGTGATCTGAAAGGAGTGTGATATAGCATTAGGCAATGAGCCCTTGATGAGCTTAATGGACTGACTATGGTGGAAACAATAGGGTTAGTTGAAAGTATACAATGGATGCTTGGGGATGATGTTCATTTCAATAGGTGAGGCTACTTTGAGGAATGGGAGCCAAGCCATTCCCACTAATATCTTAGATAACATCAAGGAAGTCAGTAAGCAAATCCAGAAATTCTAATGCAAATTCATTATGTGTTCCCCTCATGTTTCCCAGTTCATTGTGAGGGGATTATGGAAATTAGAGGAATGGAGTTTGGGTGTGATCCGATTCCAGAGATAATTCGCACAAAATAGGAATGTAAGACGATGGGTGAGCATGCTTTCTAGGTCCTAGAGGAGTTGTGACTTCTATTTTATATAATTTTGTACATTTTATACTTTGAGGTCTGGTTTCTCAATATCATAATGGTCTTTGTAGTAACTCTCTCTCTCTTTCTCTGTCTTATAAGTGGTTCAGTATAGTGTAACTTAGCATGCAGATACTTATGCTGTGTTGAGGGGATGTTAGATTCATGCCCAAGACTTTTAAGACAGTAGAAAGGGACAAAACCTACTGATGGACAAGAAATCAAGCTGGGACTCGAGGCAGCATCAATGCTAGAGGAAGCCATCCTTGTTCCAAAGCAACAAGAAGGGGAGCTGAGATTTTTGTGTGTTCACAAAGTGAGGTCTGGGACAATTTGGGGAAGCATCTCAGTGAGTAATAAAATTTGGCGGAATTCCTAACAAAGCTGAAATGATATATATCTACAAGATTGAGAATGTGAATACTACATACTCTAACTGGCTACAGGTTTTAATTTAAAATGAAATCTGAGGTATTTGGGGTGGATATTTTTAGTATAGCATTGGAAAATATCCTGTCTCAAGACCTTCATAGAAGCATGTGGCAGGATAAATATCTATAAATAAAAATGTCTGTACTCTGGTTATGCAAACAAAATCCCTTTACATGCCAAGTCACTTTGCTGCTTCTTTGATTTTTGATGATATAAAATCAGTGTAATCATAATAAAATAATTTTGATTAAACATTCTTGAAATACATAGTGGCCTAGCAATTTAATTTTGCATGGGTTCAGCCACTAGACCCTTACTGTCTTACTTCCTTCTTATCCTGATTCTCATCTAGCAAAACCTGATGCGGTCTCTGTTAAGGGTTTGTGTACATTTTTCAATAACAAGTTAAGTAAAATACACCCCCCTCTTTTTAAAAAAGATATATGTTATAGTGTTTATCTTCATTTTGTGGTTTGATGAGTAAGGCAAGCTATAGTGCTTAGTACAGTGTACATGAAGAAATATGAATTATCTTTCTGTTTGCAGAATGGTATACAGAGTTGACTTTTCTTTTTCAGACCATATTGGACCCCTATTTGGGAACTGGGTACCTAATACAAATAGGTGTACCTTATTCAGGCACTGAGCAAGGGGCATGCAGGTGGACACATTTGTCCAGTTTCCTATGTCTCACTCTCTTCCTTCTCAATGTACAACGTCCTGGTCCTCTCAATCCTTGGCATTACTACACTGTTTGACTTTTAATCACTTTTTGCTTGATTCCTTTTATAAGTATCCATGAAGGCAGCATTCTTTTTTCCTTCACACAAATGTAACTGAAATACTTCTTTAAACTTTGCTGTCTTTATGTGTGTATCGCTGGTATTCTGATAGGATCAGATAGTTTGATGACCTTTTTCAGTTGGTCTGGGATTGCTATTCTGTCCTTCCTTTACATTGCCCAAGCACCATATGTGCCCCTTCCCCACTGCCCTTTATCCCAGGATCTGATCCCAGAATATCTTCTTTAAACCGGATTATATGTGTCTCCACTGCCAGATAACCTGCGATAAACAGATAATCTGGGATCAGATCCTGGGAAATAGGGGCAGTGTGGAAGGGGCCTTGGTTTACCAAAAAGCCCCTTGAAGCCACTCTGTTTAGCCATTGTATGCTTTGTGGTGGGCCAGCAAAACTGAAGAAGTGCCTGGCCTGGTCCACGTAGCAAACAAAATGATTGCAACAACGTTGAGATCCACTAGGGTCCTCCAGAAGACTCAAAATTGCTATAAATTATGGCTCGGGTGGTCAGAAATATTATGTGTGAACTCACTGATTACTGTTCTTAATAATTTATCATGTACAGAAATGTTGAGTCTGAAGGCCCAATACATAACAATGCATGTGTTGAAATACTGTTTGGAAGATGCATAGCCTAAGTGGAGTCCACTTTAGGGACTATGTAAGTCACCAATTGCTATTTTCTGGGCAACAGTCACTGCAATTGACAGAGGTTTGTTCCCATGTCAGCCAGGCCGCATCTAACTGATGCCCCACTTTATGTTAGGGATCTTCAATACAGGAAGAAATTGTGACAGGGATTCTGATTCTGCCTGTCACATAGGAGGTTGCTGTGGGGTGGAAACAGCACTCTGCTGCATCCCAAGTAACAATAGAACAGACTCCCATCTATCAAAGCAACTGCTGTGGGGATTGGGAGAGGTGTCAGCCCAAGATTCACTGCATAGAACTGTAGCTGTAATGCATGCACATACGTAATTCCCTCACAGGACTCTGGTCATAATTTGTTAATGTCAATTACTTTTTTCAAGAAAAAAATCAGGGTTATTTCTAGAATCCAAATGTGTTTTGTTTTTGACTGAAACAGGTAGGAGACCATAATTCTATCTGTGAGCAGATTCTCCCTCTTTCGCTTTTGTCCTTGGCTTGCTTCATTTGCAAACTGACTGCAAAATATTTTGAACTCAAATAATTCCAAACATAATTAAGATCTCAGAGTCCTCATGTCCTCATGGACAACAAGTTAAACATGAGCCAACAATGTGATGCGGCAACTAAAAAAGCCAATGGGAGATTGGCTTGCATAAATAGGAGTATAGTCTCTATATCCAGGGAAGTCATGCTACCCCTCTATTCTGCCTTGGTCAGACCACACCTGGAATACTCTGTCCAATTCTGGGCATTGCAAGTTAAGGGAGATGTTGACAAGCTGGAATGTGTCCAGAGGAAGGCGACTAAAATGATCAAGGGTATGGAGAACAAGCCCTATGAGGAGCAACTGAAAGAGCTGGGCATGTTTAGCCTGCAGAAGAGAAGGTTGAGAGGAGACATGACAGCCATGTGAGGGGGAGTCACAGGGAGGAGGGAGCAAGTTTGTTTTCTGCTGCCCTGGAGACTAGGATGCAGAACAATGGCTTCAAACTCAGAAAAGGAGATTCCACCTGAATATTAGGAAAACTTCCTAACTGTGAGAGCTATTTGGCAGTGGAACTCTCTGCCCCAGAGTGTGGTGGAGGCTCCTTCTTTGGAGGCTTTAAAGCAGAGGCTGGATGTCCATCTTTCAGAGGTGCCTTGAATGCGATTTTCCTACTTGTTGGCAGAGGGTAGGGCTGGATGATAAATAGCGCAATGCAAAACAATTTTTTTACCTGGAAAGAGTGCAATGGCTTTTGAAACGGGTTTAGACCTTGCCTTTGGATGATGTGTCTCATATTGCAATGTATTTTAATTATGTTTTATGTCTGTTTTAATTTTATAATTTTATTTCATGTCTGTGTTTTATGCCTAAGGCACTGTAAAAGTGTAGTTTGTAAGCCGCCTTGAGTCCCCCTTGGGGTAGAGAAAGGCGGGATATAAAAATGGCAAATAAATAAATAAATGAGGTCTCTTCCAACTTATATGATTATATGATTCAAAGGGGGAGATGATCAGTAGGTTCAGACAACAGCAAACTACTGTAGCATCTCCTAGTTTGTGTATCCCTCGATCTTGACCATTCTTTCATGTCGCTTGGCCATACATGTCCCGATTTTCATCTGTGAAATGTTGGAACATATGTGGAAGAACTTGGGTGGGTGAAGTTATGGTGGCTGTGAATTTAGTCTCAAGAAATAGGCTGGCAAGGATAGCCAAGCCACAACTTTCGGTTGTAGTTACAAGAAAGAAAGAAAGAAAGAAAGAAAGAAAGAAAGAAAGAAAGAAAGAAAGAAAGAAGAAAGGAAGAAAGAAATGCAACCAACTCTTGGCTGCATTATTAATGTTAATTAATTATTTTTAAGGAAAATATATTATTCCCCCTTTAATCTAGACCATTATTTTTTCTAATGGCATCTGTGTTGTTTGGTGTGGTTTGCATGCTTTTATCCAGCAGATGGCACTAAAATAATATGACATGACAACTCAAAAGCCATGAGGCTATAAGAAGAGAAGGGGGAGGGAGCTGCATTTCTAAACAAAGACTCCTTCAAAAGATCTTTCTGTAACTATTTTGAATTTACCTTCTATTTGAGAAAAAAGAAGACAGAAAATAATGCAGCTTAAGGACAAAAAAAGTGTATGGTAGGACATGTGTACTTTCTGGAAAATCAGTATTTCATTGTGCCTCTCATACAAAGAATCTGCATAAAATAAAAAATATTTAAAAATCATTTCTTACTATCTTCAGGGCATGAGTATACTTCTTCCTGAAATATGTGTGAGTATGTATGTGTATCGGGTGGTGGTTATACACTCAATACATGCTCAAATGCCTATTAGTCTTAATGGAAATTATGTGTGCAAATCCCCAAGTCCCACATGAATGAGAATGAGAAAGGCCCTGTAAGCACTGAAATATGTATTTGAATTAAAACAAGCTGCTGGAAGACTCATAATGCTGTAGCCGTTATGACTTTTTACTAACTAGAATAATGTTTCACCTGAAACACAGCCCGAGCTTTATGCATTCCAGCAGTAATTTGGTTAGATTTGATAATTGATGCACAGTAGTAGGTCAATGACTTGGCTGCTTAAAAGATTCAGTAGATTTTAGACATACTAGGCCAAAAATAAGGTGGGACAAATCTTATAAAGGTGCATTCCAATCCCTGAGAAATCCCAAGTACAAAATTTGGCATTGGGACTGTGAATTTCTTCAACATTTTCCATGTAAAATGAGCATTTTCATTTCTATTGATATTGCTTACAATATGACCCCTGCATTTTCTAACTTTCAGTGCAGTACCATGGTCCGCAGTGTTGCCCTGGAGGACCTAGACATGCTAGGTGGATATTTTCTCTAGACATTTCCTCGGTGCTTCAGCATGATTCTATGGTATGCTTCCACCAGAAGTCATTCATTTCAATGGAGTTCATTATTATGCCCACGTTCACATTTCCACTGTAAATCCAGGATGCATCCCCTGTGGATATGGGGGCTATACCATACAAAGATCTGAGCATCCTTCTTATCTTTGGCTTTTATCATCATGCAGTATGATGTAGTGATTTGAGCATTGGACTCTGACTCTGGAGCTTGAACCCCTGCTAGGGCATGAAACCTTGGAAAAATCTCATTTTGTCAGCTTTAGGTGAAGCCTCTGAACACATCTCACCAATAAAATGCAATAGGTTTGCCTTAGGGTCACTATAGATTGGAAGTGATTTGGAGGCATACAGCAACAAATTTCCTATGTTCATTTAGCCTTTGTCAGCATTACAGCATTATAGGATAAATGTGTGCTATTCGTAACAACAACATTGGGTAGACACTTTAACACTGACATTAAAAAAATTCTTACCAGTAAATCTATTGCTCTTTGGATATTGCTGAACCACAACTCTCATCATTCCTACTGGTTGGCCTACTGGATGGGGCTAATGAGTCATCTAGTCAATTTCATTTGCTACAGAATAGTCAATTTCATTTATTACAGAATTCTAATACAAGTTATCAGCATACCAAGGCACATTACAAACTCTCTGAATAAAGGGTGTCAAACTAATTTTCATTGAAGGCCATATCGGCCTTCTGGTTGCCTTCAAAGGGCTATTGAATCTATGGATGGAGACTCTGTAGTTACAGAGGGCAAGTATACTTTTTTTTAACATCGTGGTCAATGCTTTTCTAGGTCTCGAGATGGTATTGAATGACAGCTCTCATAACTTTTTATTATCGGCCATTTGGACTGGAGATAATTGGAATTACAACCCAACAGCACTTGTGGCTCTGAGGTTGGGGAAAGGCTAAAGGACATTTTGAAGTCAAACATCATATATACAAAGCCTTGTATCTACATTTAAACCCAATTCTCCTTACTAAACAAATCAAACTGCTGTCTTCCAGATATTCCTGTATCACAATTTCCATCAGCTCTAGTCATGATAAGAAATGTAGGAATTGTAGTCCAGCATCTGGAGGGCCACATAAAATGACACGGAGAACCAGATTCGTCCTGCACGCCTTGAATTTAACACAAGTGCTCTGAATGTTAAAGAGAGACGTCTTGAGATAAATATGACAATATGCCACAAACTAGTTTTCAAACATCTTGCAGAAAACTTTGAAATTGAATAGAATTAGTTATGTTTTTTATTAGAACACAGTGAAAAGCTGTTGCAGCGTTACTGTGTTTTTTGTAATAATTTGTTTCGCTAGGGGATCAAAGAGGCTGTTGTCAATGGTTGGCTGAAGCTGAAAAGTTCATTTAATAACATACAAATATATGACGATTTCATTACAATAAAATCATGTTAAAATTAGAAGGCTGTTCTTTTGCATGCTTATTGGCAACAAGGCATATGCCTTATGCCTTTGAACTGTAGATTTGCCCTTATAATTCATTGCATTGTAATCCTATTTTGTTCATGCTTATCCAAAGGTTTTGCCAAATATAATCCCAGAAATGTGGAAAACATGAGTGATGAAAAAGTGTAGATTTTGCAAGAATAATTTCATCTTATTATTTTATATTATTAGGTTGCTATTTTAATTATTTCCTAGAAAAGGGACTAAGAATGTGTCAACATGTGTGATTAATGTGTTTATTCTATCTGCTTAAAAATGCTGTTTTTACATGTATTTAATTCTGCTTATTATTAGTTCTTTGGGCTTGGCCCCTTTCTCGCTGCCCCAAGTCCCTGAGGGGAGATGGAGGCGAGATAGAAAAATAAAGTATTATTGTTATTATTATTATCATCCAGATGTTGTTGGCCTATATTGCCCATCTGATATGACCTGTGCAATCGATGGTGAAGGATAATGGAAGTTGTAGTCTTATGGTATGTGGAGCTGCAGTGGAATAATATCTAATCGGCCAGAAATTCTACATTTATAGTTGGAGATGCATCTAATAGCTGATTAGGCTGATCCAGAAAAGTGATTATGATACCTAAGGTGTAAAATCTCTCTTGAAGTTCTCTTTGTTCCTAGCTTGGCAAATACAACATTAATAAATTAAACAATTAACACTTATAAAATCACTGCCTGAGTTGCTAACTTCAACATGGTGTAAATATCTGCCAATGGGGTTACATAAGACAACCCATATGAATACTAATACACTGAATACAAGTTGAACATCCCTTACACAGAATTCCAAAATCCAAAATACTCCCAGATCCCAAACTGTTCACATGGGGAGCTGAGATAGTTACACTTTTGCTTTCCCGTGGTTTAATGTATTTATATGCAAATACAAGCATTTCAAAATCCAAACAAATCAGAAACACTTTTAATCCCAAGCATTTTGGGTAAGTGATACCCAATTTGCACTAAGGTATGTGGATCAATAGTCAATGTGTATGGCAGACACCCCATTGTGCAATTTCATTACACATTTGTAATGCATAGAGGCAATACACATTTCATATGTTACTATGTGTATTGTAATGTGCTGCCACATATTAGTGTCCAATATGTACAACTCTTTTTATGCTGCTACTACCTGAATGACTAGCTTTTCTTTCTCCTACTTAGTCCTCAAGGTAATCAGGTAGGTCATTTTGGGGAAGAGAGCAACTGACCCGAGGCCACCCAGTGAGTTTCACAGCTGTCATGACTGCAATCTTGATCTTCCAATTCCCAGTTCAAGACTCTCATAATCGCCCACTGGTAGAACTCTGCCCCCCCTCCCTTCATGTTCTTGACTTGTTTCTATTTCTCTCTCTTCTATATCTTCTATAACTTCACTGCTAGCCATTTTCATTTCATATGACATTCCTCTGAAATGACTGTGAATGGTTGATAAAAGCCCTGGAAAAATCAGACAGCATAAATTTCATCAGACAATATGGATCCTGATGCTAGAAAATTGCCACCAATTGAAATAAGACAAAGGGGAAGAGAGTCATCAGGAAGCAAAGAACTTAAACAAATGTGTTGCGGAAATATATTTTCCTTGTAAGAATAGGTTTGGGTGATGCTAAGCCAAAACATGTTGTGTGTAATAACTAAGCAGAGGCACCCAACACCCTTCCGTTGTGGGAATTAATGTTTGAAGAAAAATAAATCATTGCTTTGCTAAAGACAATAGTGTTTGAACTACACTGGTGAAATGCTAGCATTCAATTTTGTCCCCTTGCTACATTTCTGAGCATCCGAGAAGAGGATCCCACCTTCCTAAAATACTGTAGAACACTGATAGGCTATTCCCCCTAATATTTCTGAAAACAGCCCTGTATCTTTCTACACAAAAATATCTCTGTATCAGAGGCTGTGCTGTATTGAATGGAGGAAGGCTAGTATCCTCCCAACTCTCCCAGTCCAGTGTTCACATCTTCTATTGCTTTTTTCCTATTAATAATATTTTGTTTGCTTTGTGTTAAACCTCTTTTCTTCATCCATTATTCCTTGCATCATGTAATCCTGCTGGTTGTCTGGGTTATATTAAATATGTGGGATAAAATGCATGCTCAGCATGTTTGCTCCCCACATTTATGTCAAGGAAAGGGGCACAGAAGGCACTTCATATGCCTTCCTCATATGATCAGGAGTGTGTCTGATAAGAAGTTAGCATTTCTTTCTTTTTAGCGGTGGGGTAGGGAAATGAATGGGCATCAAAGTACTCTCTGTTATCACCTCTGCACTGTGCCCTGGTGCTGTGCCATTTTTTTAGAAATTGCCAGTGGAAGAGAAGGCACGTAGGGTGGCTCGTGGTGCCCCATGCACCCTCCCTCCTTCCCCCATCATATGGTGGGGATGAGACAAATTGCATTGGTGCCCTGTCTGCATCATATGGGAGAAAGAGCAGTATTTATTTATTTATTTATTTATTTATTTATTTACAGTATTTATATTCCGCCCTTCTCACCCCGAAGGGGACTCAGGGCAGATCACATTACACATATAAGGCAAACATTCAATGCCTTAACATAGAACAAAGACAAGACAAACATGGGGCTCCGAGCTGGCCTCGAACTCATGACCTCCTGGTCAGAGTGATTCATTGCAGCTGGCTGCAGCTGGTTGCTCAACAGCCTGCGCCACAGCCCGGCCCCAGTAATATTGCGTCCGCGAAGAACCGTCAGGCGGAGCTGTTTCGAGTTGTCAGAGGTTTGTTAAATCCCACCACTCAAGATGGGATCCCTGACAGCTCGGCAGCTCGCTGTGAAGCATTTGCTCGGTTCTTCGTGGATAAAGTCGCTCTGATCCACTCTGGCTTCGACGCCATATTAACGGCAGTCTCCGGGGATGTAACACGAGCACCTTCTTGTCCTATTTTGATGGATTCTTTTCAATTAATTGAGCTCGAGGATGCGGACAAGGTGCTTGGAGAGGCAAGGGCCACTTCATGCATCCTAGACCCCTGCCCATCCTGGCTGGTTAGAGAGGCCAGAGGGGGATTGGCCGAGTGGGTGAAGGTGGTGGTGAATGCCTCCCTTAGGGACGGCATTTTTCCAGCGCGCTTCAAATTGGCTGTGATAAAACCGCTGTTGAAAAAGCCATCACTGGACCCCACATAACTATCGGCCGATTTCCAATCTCCCCTTTTTGGGCAAGGTCGTGGAACGGGTGGTGGCAGTGCAACTCCAGGCATTCTTGGTAGATGCTGATATTCTAGATCCGGCACAGTCTGGCTTCAGGTCGGGGCATGGCACCGAGACAGCCTTGGTCACCTTAGTCGATGATCTTCACCGGGAACTGGACAAGGGGAGTGTGTCCTTGCTGGTTCTGCTGTATCTCTCAGCGGCCTTCGATACCATTGACCACGGTATCCTTCTGGGACGACTCGCCGGGTTGGGCATTGGAGGCACTGTTCTGCAGTGGCTCCGGCCCTTCCTGGAGGGACGATCCCAGATGGTGTCACTGGGGGACACCTGCTCGGCTCCACAGCCATTGTCCTGTGGGGTCCCACAGGGGTCGATATTGTCCCCCATGTTGTTTAACATCTACATGAAGCCGCTGGGAGAGATCATCCGGAGTTTCGGGGTAAGATGTCATCTGTACGCAGATGATGTCCAGCTCTGTCACTCCTTCCCACCTGTCACTAAGGAGGCTGTCCAGGTCCTGAACTGGTGTCTGGCCGCTGTGTCGGACTGGATGGGGGCCAATAAATTGAAATTGAATCCAGACAAGATGGAGGTCCTCCTGGTTAGTCGCAAGGCTGAACAGGGAATAGGGTTACAGCCTGTGTTGGACGGGGTCGCACTCCCCCTAAAGACGCAGGTTCGCAGTCTGGGGGTTCTCCTTGACTCATCGCTGAGCCTGGAGCCTCAGGTTTCAGCGGTGGCCGGGAGAGCCTTTGCACAACTCCGCCTTGTGCGCCAGCTGCGCCCGTTCCTTGGGAGGTCTGACTTGGCCACGGTGGTCCATGCTCTGGTCACATCCCGGCTGGATTACTGCAATGCACTCTATGTGGGGCTGCCTTTGAAGACGGCCCGAAAGCTCCAGCTGGAAGCTCCAACGGGAGCGGCTTACAGGGAGCGTACAACCCCCCTGCTAAGCCAGCTCCACTGGCTGCCGATATGCTACCGAGCCCAATTCAAAGTGCTGGTTTTGACCTACAAAGCCCTAAATGGTTCTGGTCCTGCTTATCTATCCGAACGTATCTCCTCCTATGTGCCCATTAGAACCTTAAGATCTTCCGGGGAGGCCCTGCTCTCGATCCCACCTGCCTCACAGGCGCGGCTGGTGGGGACGATGGACAGGGCCTTCTCGGTGGTGGCTCCTCGGCTGTGGAACTCCCTCCCCAGCGATATCCGGTAAACCCCATCCCTCCTGGGATTTAGAAGAAAACTAAAAACTTGGTTCTGCGCCCAGGCATTCAGCGAATAAGCTCATTGGCTGTTGTAATCGGGTCGCAAATCTGTAATTGTAGCAGTAGTGAATGACTGAGGATGGTGCAATATTGCTGCCTTGCAGCGTTTTAATTTTTGTATACTTTTTATCATGTTTTTAATCATGTTTTTATCATGTTTTAATTGTTTTGTTTTTATAGTATATTTGTTGCTGGCCCTCGTGGCAGAATGTAAGCCACTCTGAGTCCCCCCGGGGAGAAGGGCGGGGTATAAATGCATGTAATAAATAAATAAATAAATAAATAAATAAATAAACGTGTGTGGCACCATTGCTCTTTCCCCCATTAAAAGGAGGAAAAGGAGAGGATAGTGTGGGTCATCAGAGCTATCTGAAAAACACTTTCCCCTCTGTCATGGAAGAGGAAGCTTCCCCTCCACTTCAGGAGGAAAGTGGGCAGGACCAAGCCAGCATTGTCTGATGACACTCAGCAGGTTCTGTCTAAAAGAAGGAAGAAGAGCACAAAAAAAGCCCTGTGTGAAGAGATCCTTAGTCCTTCCAAAATCCTTGCATGTGTGCACACTGGCAACATCTAAATCTTATTAAAACCTGTGGAAAGGAGTGAAGAACAGCAGGAAGGCATCCATTAATTCCCTTTGCCATAAAAGTGGCAAGAGAAATTGAGTGCATTTGTGTATCTTGGGGATGTAGAAGAGTCAGTTACATAAATTATAGTATCAAAACATAATTGTAATAAGGGAGAAGTTACAGCGTTTCTGGAAGTGAGAGCTCCTTCCTACTCCCTCCTCCCTTCTCCTGTTGGACTGAATATCATCTGGGTCTCAGTGAGAGAAGGCAAGGGAGAAGTTACAGTGTTTCTGGAGGTGAGAGCTCCTTCCCACTCCCTCCTCCCTTCTCCTGTTGGACTGAATATCATCTGGGCCTCAGTGAGAGAAGGCAAGGGAGAAGCTGCATCCATTGGAGTCAGCACTTTTACCACCCTAGAAGATCCACTCGGAAAGTCTTCGCCAGTCCGGAGGCCTTCCATTGATTATTTTTTGCTGACTTTGTCATGGAACCTGTTGTCCTTGTATGAGTGTTTCCCTCATCAGACGAACCAGTTGCTGCCGCTATTTGGCCTTTTCTCCTCTTTTTTGTTCTCTCCCGTCCCTTTTAAAATTCTATGTTATTTTATTTTAGCTGTGTAAGTATATAGAGTATACTCAACCTACACTTTTTAATTGCTCTGGGCCATTAGTATTCTTTTTTTTTTTTTACTACGGTTTTGATATTTTAGTGGAAAATGAATCAGCTGGATACATATGGGATCTGCGAACTGTCCCAGTTATGCCACCTTATGGGCAGATCTTTTAACCTCGTTTTTTCACAGCTTGTAACTATGAATAAGAAACTAGATCATCTCATCAAGGGAATTTTGCAACTGGCAAATGCCACTAGACATCAAGATGTTCCTGAGGATGAGAATAATATTGGATATAACTCGAGGGAATCCAGTTGGCATTTAGATTTTGGGGGGGAGGGAATATCTGGGTTTCAAAATGGCAGCAAGGAGTTAATATTGGATAATGGAAATATCGAGGGAATGGATGATATGTGTGCTGAACAAACTGGCCCGAGAAGGGAAGATATGGATATGGATATAGGTTTGGGAGTGGCGAAGTCATCAACGAAGGCTCCATTGGAGGGGGATTTCTCTCCTCCTCATGTTGAGTGCCACCATGGCCATACCTTGCAAACGAAACAACTGGCCTTTCTAATTAGAGACTCCACATGGAATAGGGGTAGATGGACCTCGAAAAGAGCGATCCAGAGGTCCTTGGTTCAAATTTTATCAAGGAGCCTGACTACAGTCAAGATTAAGACCATTACGTGGCTCCAGAAGGACTATCAATCGCATGATCGCTCTATACGCCTCATTTCCACCTTTGAGGATAAGTCTATTATAGAGGAGTTATGGGCCCTTAGGTCCTGGCTGCTATTATGGGGCATCACCATCAGAAAAGTAATAGTAGACCCTGTGATTCGTCCTCTTGTGGCCAACTTGTCTTTATATACTCAAGCACTAACTAGGTCCAATGATAATAGGATGTTCAATCCTCACTGTAGGTCCCCTCCCTCAGAAAAGTCGCATCTAGATGTTCTGGCCCAATCTTTCTCAGTCCCTTACCAGCAATGGTTGCCTCCCCCTACTCCTCGAAGATTTTCCGGTAGGCCCCACTTGTCCCCTTTCTTGGAAGCTAGGCTAGTTGGAAATTCCAGCAGTCATTTGGACTTGGGGAGTTGACTAGACTCTCCAAATGATGTTCCAACTGAGCCAGATTCCCTGGGGGGTGGGAACCGGGTGGGGTTTGGGTCCATCGAGGTCGTGTGGGGGAGGAGGAATTGCGGTCGACGGATTCCCAGGGAGAAGCGCAACAGAGTTCTTGCGACCCTGGAGAAGGATAGGTGTGGTAGCCTCGATGGCAGCCCCTCCGGGCTGAAGGTCCTGCTGCTCAATGCCAGATCCGTCAAGGGTAAATCATCTATTATCCAGGATTTAATCCTGGATGAGCAGGCGGATCTGGCTTGCATCACCGAGACCTGGCTGGATGAACTGGGTGGGGTTAGTCTTTCCCAGCTTTGTCCTCCGGGTTTCGGGGTGCATCAGCAGGCCAGGCCGGGAGAGCGGGGAGGTGGGGTTGCGGTGGTCTTTCGGCAGTCCATCGCCCTGGTCAGATGCGCCGCTTTGCAACCTGCCGGGTTTGAGTGTCTCCACCTGAGGGTGGGTACCCGGGACAGTTTGGGGATTCTGCTGGTGTACCGTCCACCCCGCGACACAGCAGTCTCCCTGCCTGAGCTAGCAGAGGTGGTCTCTAGCGTGGTGCTGGGTTCCCAGCGCCTGGTGGTGCTGGGAGATTTCAACATTCACGCTGAGGCCACCTTGACAGGTGCAGCTCAGGAATTCATGGCCGCCATGACGACCATGGGACTGTCCCAAGTGATATCGGGTCCCACTCATCAAGCTGGACATACACTCGACCTGGTTTTTGTTGCAGGTGACGGTTTGGTTGGAGTGGAAGAGCAAACTATCCTTCCATTGTCATGGTCCGACCATTATCTGATCAGTTTAAGACTCACCACACCCGTAAACCTCCGCAGGGGTGGTGGACCCATTAAGATGGTCCGCCCCAGGAGACTTATGGATCCTGAGGGATTCCTGAGGTCTCTTGGGGATCTGTCTGCCATGGAGCCTGACGATCCTGTCGATGCCTTGGTCGCTCGCTATAACAGTGAGTTGTCCAGGGCTATAGACATGATCGCCCCCGAACGTCCACTCTCGCTACGTGGAGTTGCCCCAGCCCCCTGGTTTACTGGGGAGCTGGCGGAGATGAAACGTGCGAGGAGGAGACTAGAGTGCCGCTGGCGGACAACTCGTGATGCATCTGACCGAGCACGGTCTAGAGCCGCTATTAGGGCCTATTTCGCGGCGTTGCGAGCAGTCGGGAAGGCTTTCTCGACTGCCCGCATCGCGTCTGCAACAAACTAGATCCTCAGACCTGTTTCGGGTTGTTGGGGAGCTCCTCCACCCTCCTCAGGCTGGGGGGGCACCTGACATCCCGGCAACTCGGTGTAGCTAGTTCGCTCACCATTTTGCAGACAAAGTCGCTCAGATTCGTTCCGACTTAGATGCTGGCCTTGTTGCAATGCCAGGTGAGGTAACCGAGGCTTCTGTCTGTTCGATCTTGTGGGATTCGTTTCAGCTTGTGCAGCCTGATGATGTGGACAAGATTCTTGGAGCGGTGAGGGCGACCACCTGTGCCCTTGACCCTTGCCCATCTTGGCTTTTAAAACAGGCCAGTGGTGGGTTGGTTGATTGGTTTGTGAGAATAATTAATGCCTCTTTGGAGCAGGGTAGATTTCCATCTAATCTAAAACAAGCGGTGGTGAGACCTATCTTAAAGAAGGCCTCCCTAGATTCGACCAACTTACATAACTACAGACCAATCTCCAACCTTCCATTTTTGGGCAAGGTCTTGGAGCGGGTGGTTGCCTCTCAGCTCCAGGGATTCTTGGATGATACGGATTCTCTGGACCAATCGCAGTCTGGCTTCAGGCCTGGTTTCAGTACCGAGACGGCTTTGGTCGCCTTGGTGGATGACCTCCGCAGGGAGCTGGACAGGGGGAGTGTGACCCTGCTCGTTCTCTTGGATATCTCAGCGGCTTTCGATACCATCGACCATGGTATCCTTCTGGGACGTCTCTCCGGGATGGGCCTTGGGGGTACTGTTCTGCAGTGGCTTCAGTCCTTCCTAGAGGGGCGTTCCCAGATGGTGAAGCTGGGGGACACCTGCTCGGACCCCTGGCCATTGTCCTGTGGGGTCCCGCAAGGTTCTATTCTGTCCCCCATGCTTTTCAATATCTACATGAAACCGCTGGGCGAGGTCATCCGGGGTTTTGGAGTTCAGTGCCATCTCTACGCGGATGACACCCAACTCTACTACTCTTTTTCACCAAAATCCAAAGAAGCCCCTCGGATACTGGACCAGTGTCTGGCCGCTGTATTGGCCTGGATGAGGGCGAACAAGCTGAAGCTCAATCCTGACAAGACAGAGGTCCTCCAGGTCAGTCGAAAGTCCGATCGGGGTATTGGGTGGCAACCTGTGCTTGACGGGGTCGCACTCCCCCTGAAGGCGCAGGTCCGCAGCTTGGGGGTCCTCCTGGATTCGAGGCTGATGCTTGAGGCTCAGGTGTCGGCCGTGGCCGGGAGGGCCTTTGCACAACTAAAACTTGTGCGCCAGCTGCGACCATACCTCGAGAATTCTGATCTGACTACGGTGGTCCACGCCTTAGTTACCTCTAGACTGGACTATTGCAATGCGCTCTACGTGGGGCTGCCTTTGAAGACGGCCCGGAAATTGCAATTAGTTCAGCGCTCGGCAGCCAGGCTTCTAACAGGAGCAAACTACAGGGCGCGTTCTACGCCTCTGTTTAAGGAGCTCCACTGGCTGCCGTTTGTTTTCCGGGCCCAATTCAAGGTGCAGGTTATCACCTACAAAGCCCTAAACGGTTTGGGACCCACCTAACTTAGAGACCGCATCTCCCCCTATGAACCTGCACGATCTCTTCGCTCTTCGGGGGAGGCCCTCCTCTCGCTCCCACCACCTTCGCAGTTGCGGCTGGTGGGGACGAGAGAGAGGGCCTTCTCCGCTGTGGCCCCCCGCCTCTGGAACTCACTCCCGAGGGAGATTAGACAGGCCCCCACCCTCCTTGCCTTTCGAAAAAGCCTTAAAACCTGGCTTTTCCAGAGGGCCTTCGACGACTAATTTTTGGGGGTTGATTTGTCTGCCCATTTAATTTAATTAGAGAGTGTTCTGCCATGATTATTGATACCTTGCTGAATACTTCTGCCACGAAGCTACAGAAGCCCTCTATTTCGGCCTAGAACTGTTTTATCTCCTTGTTTTTAACATGTGATGTATGTATTGATTGTATGACTGCTTTTCATGTTTGATTTTACAATGTGTAATTTGTCACTGTTTTTATTATTGTTGTGAGCCGCCCCGAGTCCCCTCGGGGAGATGGGGTGGGATATAAGAATAAATTTATTATTATTATTATTATTATTATTATTATTATTTATTATAACACCAAAGTGAAAGCACAACTTTTAAAAATCAACAAAACCCACCCACAAACATATCTTTCACTATAGTGAGTTGATTGCAGTAATGTCTCCAGAAATATATTTGCTTGCCAATATTAAACTCCATCAGTCCTATGGCCTGGGAACTGCAACCAAGAAGGTCTTTTCCTGTTTTCCAACAATGTGCTTCTGATAACGATAGGGCTGGGAGAAAAACTTCTCTCAAAGATATGGGAGAACATAATCTTTCATGATGTCTGGACCCAAACTATTTGCATTGCAAAGACTAGCCGCTCCTGGTGAAATGACGTATTGCCTGTTTTAAAAGTGTTGGAGGGAGCTAAGAAATGGGTGCAAAGAATCTGTTGTTCTGTGAGCTCCAAAGAGACTTTTATCCTACTGTAATTGTATTTTATCAACCTTGTGTGATAACATGATTCATCCTTTTGCATCTTTGTTCTACTGTCAATTTCCTTAGGATCTGAAAAAGGAGTTGTCTTTCTATTTATCCATAACCTTCTTTTGTTTTTCACCCACTGCTGCCACAACACTTAATGTCCTTCCCATCCCACCCTGCTTTCATTAGCCACAAGCTTTGCAGTTGTTTAATGCCACGCAGATGGAACAGTGGGATCTTTCTCAAGTAGGCAGGCAAGCAACATTTCATCTTCAGCTGCCTCTAATGTGCTTTTTTGAATCTGTTCCAAGAGAAGACACAGAAAAGGAATTGTGTGTGTGTTTAGGTTGCCTGTAGGAACAAAACATACTTTTTTATTTTTAATAAGCAAATGCTAGTAGAGTCTTCAGAGAAAGTTAAAATTGCATTCCTTCACTGTCAGCAGCATTAGATCTTTGTCAACATAAAAAACAGCAAAAGGAGGAAAAGTTATATGAAGACACTTTGCTCAGTCTATTCATAGATCATTCACAGAAAGGGATTCTTGTAAGATTACAGCTGACTGTAATGTTACACCAGGCCTTTTGCTACAAGATGAGGAAAAAACCTCAGGCGTCCCCTCCTCCCAGTAGATTTTTTCTTCAGTTTCCAAATGTATAATTTGCAGAGAATGAGACATTGAAAGTTGTTCACACATAGTGTTCATATTTGCTGTGTTCACATCCATTGGTAACTTTGCCTGCTTCTTTTCTTTGGATGCCTCAACTGTATTTTTAAATGCTTTGTTGAGATGTAAGGTTACTGCAATGCTAAACATTTGGGGAGAAGTGTTCTTAGTATTTTTGAGTGAAAGCAGTATTAATTTTACTCACTGCTTTACCCTGTAGTGCAGTGGTTCTCAACCTGGGGTCCTCAGATGTTTTTGGCCTTCAACTTCTAGAAATCCTAACAGCTGGTAAACTGTCTGGGATTTCTGGGAGTTGTAGGCCAAAAACATCTGGGGACCCCAGGTTGAGAACCACTGCTGTAGTGCATCCTATATGTCAATGGTTCTCAACCTGTGGTCCCCAGATATTTTTGGCCTACAACTCCCAGAAATCCCAACCAGTTTACCAGCTGTTTCTGGGAGTTGAAGGCCAAAAACACATGGGGACCCTAGGTTGAGAACCACTGCAATATGTGGATGACCTACATTAGGGACTTCATCCCATGGTGCCTCTCCAAATGTTAAACCATGGAGCCCACCAGATGACACAAGATTATTCTGTGGATTCCCTGTTAGAGCCCATTTCTTAAGTGTGTAGAAATGCAAGGATTTTAAAGACACTTGGGAATTTACTCCAAATGGTTCCCTGCACATAGAGACAATTTAAAATGGAAAAATGTAGGTGTGATGAGAGTCTCCTGTTTTTAATACTTTATGCTGTATGTTGATTACTATGATGGTTTTATTGATATTGATGTTTTACTGTTGGACTAATTGTTTTATCGTTTTACTGTTGTATGTTTTGGGCTTGGTCCCCATGTAAGCCGCTCCGAGTCCCCACTGGGGAGATGGGGCGGGGTATAAAAATAAAGTTATAATAATAATTGTATTCATTTCCCCTGTTCTTTCTGTTTTGTGACATTTTCCTGGGGTCAGTCCTTAAATACACCTCAATGATATAGTTATTGCCATTACTATAAGGACAGCAGACAGAGTAGTAAATAATTACATTAATTTTATTTTTTATTTATGAGCATTCACAATGCTGAGGTAAGGGTACTTATTGTATAGGAACTGAGAAGCTCCCTTTTAAAAAAAATGTTAGGGGAGAGAAAGGGTGAGGAGCTTGCACTCTCACACGTGATAGCAAAGCAAACATGATTTCTGTAGAAAGGGGAGAAGAAAAATATGTGTGATAGAGGTAAGTTCTCTGGATGAAATGACATCAAACACCATGCTAAGAAGGCAATTTCCTCCAACGCTTCTCCAACATCCCTTCCCCTCCCAGTGGGATGAAGTCTTATGAGTTGAACGGGGAGTGACTATCTATTGAATCAATTGGATTTTTCAATGACATCTGATGACATTGACATGGCATCCTTCTAGGACATCTGGCTGGTATGGGACCTGGAGACATTGCTTTGCAGACATTCCGATCTTTTCTGGCTGAACATTCCCTGAAGGCTAAGAACTGTTGTTTGGCTTTGTGACTTTAGCATATAGTTTCAGTAGGACTGATACCAAGATATATCCGAGGAAATAGGCTAGGTCTTTATCATCACTTTAAGCCAGAGAGGGGCCGAATCAGCTCAGTGACCATTATATGATGCACAGAGCTGATTCAGCATAACGTGTGTCAAGGCTGCTTAGCCTTGCCTTGAACTTTTTAAAGAGAAGCCACTGGATACTCCAGTGCTTTCCCAAAACTCTGGCATAAGTGGCGACTTTGGACATGGGTAATCAACTGGATCACTTCCTATTTGGGAAGTGGTACAGTTCATTGCATTCCATCTCTTTGTTCCAGGGATTGGGCAGTCAGGGGATAGGGGATAATGCCTACTTGCCCTCCTTAACCCTCTGTTTGCTGTGCTCACTGAGCATGAAAATTGTGCTATTTGTTGTTTGGTTCCTGGAGTAATGACATCCATAGTCCAGAGGTGATTGGGCAAGTAAAGGGGGAGAGGGGGAGTGTTTCCCCATCTCTCCATCACATTTGTTGCTCTGGATTCAGGGCCTCATCACATGGAGGTCCTTAAGCCAGGGGACAGTGGGGGGATCCATCAGGCAGTGGGGAGAATCTGTGCGACACCGGGGAAAACCATTGGGCAGTGCCCCACATTGCCCCCTTACCATCGCACGTAATTTCCCATCTGTTTCCAGCTTGATCCTGCAGTGTCACCAGCTCAATGAGAATTGTTTTTTTTATTTCTTCCTGAGAGATGAATAGTCTCCTAATCCATAACCATTTACAGACCCAACTACCAGATGGAGACTCAATGTGGGAGTCGAAACTGGTTGTGGATTAGGTGACTGCCTATCTTCTCAGGGCAGCCTCTCAACATGATGCTGAGATGCAGCCAGGATGGAGTCCCACCAGAAGTAGCCCTGCATCATGTGATGGGCTCCAGTGGGCTCCATCCTGCCTGAGTCTCGGCAGCATCCTGCTGCTGCTGCTGCTGAATTGCATAGTCGTTTCCAACTCTTCATGACCTCATGGACCAGTCCACACCAGAGCTCCCTGTCGGCTGTCACCACCCCCAGTTCCTTCAAGGTCAAGCCAGTCACTTCAAGGATACTGTCCATCCATCTCGCCCTTGGTCAGCCTCTCTTCCTTTTTCCTTCCATTTTCCCCAGCATCATGATCTTTTCCAAGCTTTCCTGTCTTCTCATGATGTGGCCAAAATACTTCATCTTCGCCTCTAATATCCTCCCCTCCAGTGAGCAGCCGGGCATTATTTCCTGGATGATGGACTGGTTGGGTCTTCTTGCGGTCCAAGGCACTCTCAGGATTTTCCTCCAGCACCAAAGTTCAAAAGCGTCTATCTTCCTTCGCTCAGCCTTCCTTATGGTCCAGCTCTCACAACCAGAGGTTACTATGGGGAATACCATTGCTTTGACTATGCAGACCTTCATTGCCAGTGTGATGTCTCTGCTCTTTACTATTTTATCAAGGTTGGCCATTGCTCTCCTCCCAAGAAGTAAACGTCTTCTGATTTCCTGGCTGCAAGTCTGCATCTGCAGTGATCTTCGCGCCTAGAAATATAAAGTCTGTCACTGCCTCCACGTTTCTGTCAGAGTTTTATATTATTTGGGTCATTTCTTAAGTGAAAATGAATAAGTGTTTGCAGGAATCATGTCCCATCTGTATTTGACCAGCAGCAATTAAGACACCTGCTTTAGATTGAGGGCTATTAATAGAGTCTGAGTAAGTCTTATGTTAGTGTTGTTAGAGTGTTGTAAAGTGCAGTGTTGTGCAGTGCAGTGTTGTAGTGTTGTAGTGTGTGCTGTGATGGTGGCAAAGATGGTATTGCTGCTGAAGAGCTACTGAAGTGGAACCGAAGAGAGGTTTGAAGACGGAGAGTCCAGAAACCACAGAGGTTAAAGCGTCAAGATAAGAAAGCTTTGTGTTTGCTGCTGATAAAAGCAAAGGACTGTGTTTTGTATGTTTTGTTTATATAAATCTTTCTTTACCAAAGGACAGTTTTGTTTTGGAGTTTTTCTCCTTGGACGAGGGTGCAACTTCCGCAGAAGGGGTTGAGAGTTTGGAACCCAATTGGCTAGCTGCGACAGTTTCTCCTTCTATTTGCCAGTTATCAATAGGTGTAGTTGCCATGATCTTGGTTTTCTTGATGTTTAACTGCAACCCAGCTTTTGCACTTTCTTCTTTCACCTTGGTGATAAGGCTCCTCAGCTCTTCCTCACTTTCGGCCATCAGAGTGGTATTATCTGCATACCTAAGGTTGTTAATGTTTCTTCGAGCAATTTTAACTCTGGCCTTGGAATCGTCAAGCCCCACACGTCGCATGATGTGTTCTGCGTACAAGTTGAATAGGAAGGGTGAAAGTATGTAGCCCTGCCGCACTCCTTTCTCAATCTTGAACCAGTCTGTTGTTCCCTGATCTGTTCTTACTGTGGCTACTTCGTCTTTATACAGATTTCTCAGGAGACAGACACGGTGACTTGGTATCCCCATACCACCAAGAACATGCCATAGTTTATTATGATCCACACAGTCGAAGGCTTTAGAGTAGTCAATAAAGCAGAAGTAGATGTTTTTCTGAAACTCCGTGGCTTCCTCCATTATCCAGCGGATATTGGCAATTTGGTCTCTCGTTCCTCTGCCTTTTCTGAACCCAACTTGTACATCTGGCAACTCTCGCTCCATGTATTGCTGGAGTCTGCCTTGCAGGATCTTGAGCATTACCTTACTGGCATGGGAAATAAGTGCCACTGTACGGAAGTTTGAGCATTCTTTAGCGTTTCCCTTTTTTGGTATGGGGATATAAATTGATTTTTTTCCAATCTGATGGCCAATCTTGTGTTTTCCATATTTGCTGGCATATGGCATGCATCCCCTTGACAGCATCACCTTCCAAGATTTTAAACAACTCAGCTGGGATCCCATCGTCTCCTGCTGCCTTGTTATTAGTAATGCTTCTTAAGGCCCATTCAACTTCACTCCTCAGGATGTCTGGTTCTAATTCACTCACCACACCGTCAGAACTATCCTCTATATTATTCTCCTTCCTATACAGATCTTCTGTATATTCTCGCCACCTTTTCTTGATCTCTTCAGCTTCTGTTAGGTCCCTGCCATCTTTGTTTTTGATCATGCCCATTTTTGCCTGAAATTTGCCTCTGATGTTTCTGATTTTCTGGAAGAGGTCTCTTGTCCTTCCTATTCTGTTGTCTTCTTCCACTTCCATGCATTGCTTGTTTAAAAATAGTTCTTTGTCTCTTCTGGCTAGCCTCTGGAATTGTGCATTTAATTGGGCATATCTCCCCCTATCTCTGTTTTCTTTTGCCTTCCTTCTTTCTTGGGCTACTTCCAGTGTCTCTGCAGTAGCCCTGTATCATGTGATGGGCTCCATTGGCTTTATCCTGCCTGCGTCTCGGCAGCATCCTAGGATGAAGATTTTTGCCCATGCAATGAGGTCCATAGTCAATCAGGTGCCAAGTAACAAAAGTACTCACCATTATTGAGGCCACTGAGCATCGCAAAAGGAAGATTGAAAGGGGCAATATAAGGGTCATGGGTGTGTGACACCAAACTGGTTCTCGTACAACTCACTCATGCAGTCACCACCCAGCTGCCAGAATTTAAGGACATGGAGTTTAGCCTCTATCCAGCTCCCAAGTAGTGTAAGGGGCAGGTAATGTAACCTCAGAGATACTGATCTGAAGTACCTCATTCTGGACAAGCATCATTGTTTATGCTTTGGCATGTTGACCCATTGAAGCTTATTCTACAAACTTCTTTCTTTCAGTTAGTTTCTAAAGTGCAATAAGATCCCTTTTTGATACTGATATGTACATTATAGATATCTTGTAATGCCCTTAGGACAGCAGTGCAACATGGTGGATTATCTATGTCTGAACCATCAGAATTATTGACAAAAGAACAAGCAATATAAATTGGATAATGGCTTGACCTGTTCATTCTCCAAGGTCACTTTTATTTGTGTCAATCCTAGAGAGGATAGCACAGCTAGTGTAAGTCTAATTTGAGCTCTGTACGGCATGGGAAACTTACCTTAACTCCTATCATGTTGAGCATCTGTCTGGTTACCAGTAGGTAAACAAAAAAATTAGTTTGGTTGAGATAATAGGCACAGAATGTATGCAATAGCTGGGTGTCCATGATTAAGGGAAAACAAATTAGAAGATGTCCTGTTCTTTGGTGACTTAGTATATATGTGTAGGTGCCATGGACTTTTTACATGCCTACTTTTCCAGGTGGAAGTCCCTAGCTAAGAGATACTAATGAGGCATTATGGGAATTACAACCCCGTTTTTATAAGTCTATACATTCCCCATTCATGGAGACCATGTTTTCTATTAATGACATTTTAAGGCAAAGTACCTCTGAGGAATGAGGAGTGAACCACCCTTAATGGAAAGAAAACATACTTCCTTACTCCAATGGAGAGATATGCAAGCCACATTGATGACACTCAGCTGAGTTATTGTGAGGGAGGTGTGTGTGAAGGGTGGGTTTGAGGAAGATTGAAAAGGGAGATGTGGAGAGGGAAAAGGGGGAGGAGGACACGAAAGGATGGGAAGAGATGCCTTTAAATATTTCTGTGAGGAATATGGAATAAAATAATTCTTTGTAAATACATTGACAAGCCTGTCTGCTTTGTTTATGGACTATTTAACTGGGTGTTATTATTGACCCACACAGCAAAAGGGCTACTTTTACCATGGAAGCCGAAACGTTTGCCATTCCTCTTTCAGAGGAAGAGGAGCAACCTGTAACATTGTCTAAGAATCTGAAAATGTTAGTGTTGCGCATTGCCATTTCTTGCATTTTTCAGCTTTATCTCCTTTTGTGCAAAGCGAACCATTGCCATCTGTGTGCTCAGTTATTTCTTCCTAGACATAGGAACACCATTGATATAGATCAGACCTGTGCCATGTGTTTTGATATATCTCAGTTGGAGATACTTTATGAATGTTTACAGCATTAGTCAAAATCCCATCCTATGTTGTGCACACGAGGCAGAAAGGGAACAGTATGAAATGCAGTAATGAAGGGGCCTGATTTCATTAGGAATATTTATTCCATTTATTCTGCAGGTATAATACTATGCTAGTATTTATTATCCTGAGAAGAGCATCCACTTTTCATCTGCTAGGCCAGTAGTAGTTATCTACAGCCAGTGCAAAGTAACAGCTACTTGATTCATTTTCTTTCATCCTGGCATAGCACTGGATCAAGAGGGTTTACACATGTCCCTTGATCACCCAAATAGTAAAGAATTGGGAATTCATTCACATATATTTCCGTAGGTCATAATTTTACAAATGCAAACTTGGTGAAGAAACTGGTACATTACATGAAGCATATTCTTTCATTTAGGATTTTTGTAAAACCTTTTAGTTAGCTTTATCATCAGCACTAATAAGACATTTGTCCTTAGAGACTATTTTTCTTACGATTCCAGATGGCTTTCAAAATTCTCAGAGGTTTGCTGTTGTGATAAATGACAGATGTGAGAGCTATCATTTGGTTTTTTAGGTCCAATAATGTTAGTCATGGTAAAATCCTAGTAAATGAAATTGTGACTTATCACAAGACAGTGGTAAAGGATTGCAAAGTTGTTTCTTTGCTGAAATGAAGTCTCTCAAGAGAATAAAAGAAGTGTAGTGTTCTTTCCCTGTAATTCCCTTTGCTTCTAAACTTTCTTCAAAATGTCTGTCAGAATTTTGCAACATCATGTGTCATGGAAATAATAATTAAAACATGTTTGTTCAAAAGAGGGGAGAAACCCCTATTATTTCATTATGTGAGAGACCACAATCTTATGGCCACTTCCCCTATATTAAGTCTCTCTGAACTCAGTTGGACCTTCTTTAGGGCAGATGTACAAAGAACGGCATTATAATACTTGAAACATGATTTTAAAAAAAATCAGAAAAATTGATCATAGAAGCATAGAATAATAGAGTTGGAAGAGACCTCATGGGCCATCCAGTCCAACCCCCTGCCAAGAAGCAGGAAATCACATTCAAAGTACCCTGACAGATGGCCATCCAGCCTCTGGTTAAAAGCCTCCAAAGAAGGAGCCTCCACCATAGTCCGGGGCAGAGAGTTCCACTTCCGAACAGCTCTCACAGTTAGGAAGTTCTTCCTGATGTTCAGGTGAAATGTCCTTTCCTTTAGTTTAAAGCCATTGTTCCGCGTCCTAGACTCCAGGGCAGCAGAAAACAAACTTTCTCCCTCCTCCCTGTGACTCCCCCTCACATGGCTGTCATGTCTCCTCTCAACCTTCTCTTCTGCAGGCTAAACATGCCCAGCTCTTTCAGTTGCTCCTCATAGGGCTTGTTCTCCATACCCTTGATCATTTTAGTTGCTCTCCTCTGGAAACATTCCAGCTTGTCAACATTTCCCTTCAATTGCGGTGTCCAGAATTGGACACAGTATTCCAGGTGTGGTCTGACCAAGGCAGAATAGAGGGGTAGCATGACTTCCCAGGATCTAGACACTATACTCTTATTGATGCAGGCCAAAATCCTGTTGGCTTTTTAGCTGCCGCATCACATTGTTGGCTCATGTTTAACTTGTTGTCAACGAGGACTCCAAGGTCTTTTTCACACGTACTGCTGTCGAGCCATGCATCCCCCATTCTGTATCTTTGCATTCCATTTTTTCTGTCGAAGTGAAGTATCTTGCACTTGTCCCTGTTGAACTTCATTTTGTTAGTTTCGGCCCATCTCTTTAGTCTGTTAAGATCATTTTGAATTCTGCTCCTGTCTTCTGGAGTGTTAGCTATCCCTCCCAGTTTGGTGTCATCTGCAAACTTGATGATCATGCCTTCTAACCCTTCATCTAAGTCGTTAATAGAGATGTTGAACAGAACCAGGCCCAGGAATGAACCCTGCGGCACTCCACTTGTCACTTCTTTCTAAGATGAAGTGAGCACCCTTTGGGTTTGTTCACTTAACCAGTTACAGATCCATTTAACTGTAGTTTTTTCTACTAGTTTACTAGTTTGTTTGCCAGAAGGTCATGGGGGATTTTGTCAAAGGCCTTACTGAAATCCAGGTACACTACATCCACAGCGTTCTCTGTATCGACCCAGCTTGTAACTCTATCGAAAAAAGAGATCAGATTAGTCTGGCATGACTTGTTTTTGGTAAATCCGTGTTGACTATTAGCGATGACCGCATTTGTTTCTAAGTGTTCGCAGACCACTTCCTTAATGATCTTTTCCAGAATCTTGCCTAATTATTTGGGTCGTTCTTTTTTCCCCTTCTTGAAGATAGGGACAACATTGGCCCATCTCCATTCTGCTGGGACTTCTCCCATCCTCCAAGAACTCTCAAAGAGGATTGCCAGTGATTCTGAAATAACTTCTGCTAGTTCCTTCAATAGTCTTGGAGTTCCTTCAATACTCTTGGAATGTTGTAATTTAGGGTAGTAAACAGAAACTTGGTCTTTTAAAGAAATATAAGTTTGGATTATCTTAGCAGCTAAGTAATTAGCGAACAGTGCTCATAATTCTTTTGGTAGTAATAACTCTTTTAGTAGATGCCATAACATCCCTGCCTTGTAGGTCTGGTTTCATGTTCATTGTGCAATAAAACTCTGAAAGTGTGACATTCCCTGGCTGAGTTGATTTAGGCCTTCAACTCCCAGAAATCCTAACAGCTGGTAAACTGGCTGAAATTTCTGGGAGTTATAGGCCAAAAACATCTGGAGACCCCAGGTTGAGAACCACTGATTTAGGCTCAAGGAAGAGACTGCAGAAGAATCTGTACATGCAGCTGGGAAATAACCTGGATTGTAGGCTTCAATCATGCATTCACAGTTTCCAGTCTTGTCCAAAGATGTTCTCCAATGACTCCATTGTCTCATCTATCAGAAAGAAGTCAGAGAAGAATAGATCAGGAACTAGGGATCTTTGCAACTGAACTGCAGGAGTCAGGAATCTTTGCCCAAAATGAAGAAACAAAATCAATTTTATGGTCGGCCCTCTACAGTTGCATGGATTTAGGGTCCAGCACTCCCATGAATATGAAAAAAACCCATGAGTACTCTTCTCCCTATAGACTACTGCCTCCCAAGATTGTGCAAATTGGTCTGAATTAGTTGGACCTTTTTTATTCAGAATTCATCTGAAGTGGTTGGGCAACTTACCCCACCGTTGTGTTGCCTGTCACCCTGTGAAAGGAAACCGGGAAAAGAAAAACATTTTGTTTGCTTTATAATCTTCCTTGTAGGCAGCTGAGTGAACTCACAATAGAGGAAGAAGGCAAATATTTGTACAGAGTAACAGTTCCAAAAACAATGTTGGCTGCCTTAGGAGGGGATCTTTATTGAAAACTTTACACTCAAAGTCTCTATACAATTTGGAGCAAACAATACCAGTTCTGCATTGAATGCATCCACGTGCCTGTGTGGTTAATAGATAGAGGTAATGGAACATAACTGAGTACATGAATTTATCCTATGTATAGTACAAGAATGCAGCATAAAGGAAATATGAAGATTAGCAGATACACACTTCTGGGCAAATAAAATGTTAACCTGCTTGTCAGTAGCTGGACTTTTAGATTAGATCTATGTAAGCCGCTGCCTGCCTGGAAAAGCTATTTATAAACAAAATGAATAGAAGAGAAAATATAACATGTTCAGCACACTGACACCCCATTTAGCCTTGGCTAGAGTGTCAAACGGCAGCATAATAAAGTTGTTCACAACATCTAGTTTTCGTCATGTTTCTCTGCAGAAAGGATATAAGCTGTGCTGATCTTATTTAGTCACTCACTTTAGGAGACTTCACCTAATCCACCTTATAGAAAATAATTTAGCCACAGTAAAGTCACACACACAATTTTCTTGTGAAATCTCGCCCCCCCCCTCCTGCCTCTTTCTCTTAAAATAATGTGTTCTTGTTGTAGTAGTTAATTTCTGTCATGGTGGTTTCAACTTAGGATGACCCATGAATGAAAGTCCTCCAAGAGACCCTGTTATTAACAGCTCTATTGAAATCTTGTATAATGAAGACCAAGATTCCTTGACTGAATCTATCCAGCTGTAATGGGGTCTTCCTACTGGCTTCCATCTTACAAGCATTATTACCCTTTCTAATGAAACATGTCTCATGATACATCCAAAGTTCAATGGCCTCAATTTATCCATTTTGGCTTCTAGGATGAGTTTTCAGGCTAGATTTGCCCTATTTGTCTTTTTTTTTTTTTGTAATCTGTACTGTTCACAAAACTTTCATTTAGCATCACAGTTCAGATGAATTGATTTCTATTTCTAATGCCACAATAATTCTGAAGTGCAGAAAATATTTTGCTTATTTTGTATGTGAAGACGAGTTACATAAAGGAACTCTGATGTTCCAAACCGGCAAGAGTTGTTGGGATCATATGATGTAGGCCCAATTTTGCATGCAGAAGTGGGAACCTTTATGGTGTTTTTGAGATAGTGTTGTTTTCCCATTTATCACTTGATGCCTGGACCTATTTGAGATCACTTAAAACTGATTTGTTTTCCCATAACACATTTTAACCACTACATTGTATTCTAAGGAAGTGTAAAAGAGAGTGCCATATCCATTTTTTCAATACATGTTGATGAATCAATATTAGGGACTTCATCACACGGGTTTTCTTACCCGTCGTAGGATGCTTCCAGTATAGTTCCTGGATGGAGTCTGCCAGATCCCATCAGATGACGCACAGATACTACTGGCAGAGCTTTGTCCATGAACTGTGCTGGAAGCCTCCTACAATGGAACCTTGAGAACACAGGAGGCTTCCTGTGCTCTCATTTGATTGAATGGGGAAAGCACAGGGAGAAGCCGGGGAGTGATGTTTTCCCTTGTGGAATGGGGAAGGGTGCAAAGTGGGGTGAGAGATTCCTACACTGCCCATTGGATTTACTCCACTGCCCAATGAATGCCCTTGCTGTTCCCTGGCTTCTGGACCTCAATGAGATGAGATTTGTAGTGATAGCGAGCACAGAACATAAAGGTGATGCTCATTAATAAATATAAACCAAAAGAGTGTAGTTTTGTGTATATGACATAAGACATAAAGCTATTTCAAAATAGCTGGAATTGATTGCTTTTGCTAATGGAGGCTGAGGTTAAACTTCAGGATTGTCTGCTAATGGGATGGAGGAACATCAAGTTTATTCAACCTTCCATGGGCCACTTTCTGTCCTGCCATCATGCACAATTAAAGTTTGTGTGCCAGTTGCGTCCATATTTTGGAATGCCAGATCTGGCCATGATCGTCTATGCTTTAGTCACATCCAGCTTGGATTATTGCAACACTATCTATGTGGGGCTGCCTTTGAAGATAGTTTGGAAGCTGAAATAGTTCAGAGATCGGCGACCAGGTTCCTAACTGGAGCACCGTGTCTTGAGAGGACTACTCCCATGCTGCGGCAGCTCCAATGGCTGCCAGTCTGCTTCTAGGCTAAATACAAAGTGCTGGTTATTACCTATAAATCCCTAAATGGTTCAGGCCAAGGCTATTTGACATCCCGCATCCCTGCTTATAAACCTGTTCAGACTTTGCAACATAAGAGGGGGACCATCTCTTGGTCCCACCCCCCATTCTCAAGCATGACTGGTGGGAATGAGAGAGGGGGCCTTTTATGTGGTTGCCCCTTCCTTCTAGAATTCCCTCCAAAATAAATTAGAATAGCCCCCACACTCCACTCCTTAAAGAAAGAGCTGAAACTAACCTTTGCTCATTTGCTTATGGAGAGGAGGATGAGTAACATCATTGACGCTTTAAGAGGACTGAAGCAGACAATAATAATTTAATTGTAATTTATTGAACAGCTATATTTTTTATATTTTTATAGTCTGTACAACTTAATTACACAACTGTATGTTCCATGATGTTGACAGCCAGATCATCAGCTATTGTTTTATTCTACTTTAATTTATTTGTATAAATGTATTATGTTGTTGAAATGGCATTGAATGTTTGTCAGTTTTTATGCTTTATGTTTGGAAGCCACCCTGAGTTCCTCAGAGGAGATAGGGTGGGTTAAAAACAAACTTTTATTATTATTATTATAAATGTAGCTGTATCTAGAGCCCATAGAAATGAATTCTCAGGCTGTGGGCTATATGTTGTATCCTCTTAGCCTAATATGAAAATTGATGGTTGCCTTTGAGAACCCCTAGTCCCTATTTGATCCATGCAAGTCTTGCACTTCATCCCATGGTTACAGTTTTGCACTTATCCTACTCTCTGTCCGATTGTTTACAGCCTGGCCATGTTTATAGTAGCTTACCACCACTAGTTGATGAGTGCTATTTTAATTGAGTTTTAAGTTGTCATTTAATATGTCTATATGTTTTATTCAACTGTATTTTAAAACTGTGTTTTATTTTATGTTCTGATTTTGGTATTTGGTGCCATGTGTAAGCAGCACCAAGTTTCTTCAAGAGAGATGGTGGTGGGATACAACAATAAAGTTGTTGTTGTTGTTGTTGTTGTTGTTGTTTGATACATGAAAAGATTAGTACACAGCAAACAAGATCACTCTTCTGGCTGTTGTATTGGATCACATGTTGGACATTTCTCATGTCTAGGACTATGTGATGTATTGGCGAATAATGCATGCAGATCCGTGTAGGGTGGCCTTTTGCAGCTGGCAAATGGTAATTTTGTCAGCATCAATTGTTTTTAAATGCAGGCCAAGGTTTTTAGACACTGCACCCAGTGTGCCGACCATGTTATTGTTGTTGTTGTTGTTGTTGTTAATATGATTGTTATTATTATTAATAATATTAATCTTCCCCTGTCCTAAATAATTTCTCTCCCACTATGGAAGTGATTTCTTTTTAAAAATGCATCTATGGGCAAAAAAGCAGGGCAAAAATTAAAAATAAAGCAGTGAACTCCTTTCTTGGAAGTCCATGTGGCAACTATTTGCTCAGGCATGCCCGTTTAAACTTGTTTGAGATTGTCCCATTTTAGTATTTTTCCTTACTGGCAATGCAAGCCATATTGTACTTATCATTTGAAGAAAGCCATATGAAGTTGTGAAAAGAAAATATTGCACCTAACACACAACTATGGTGATGTATATAAAAGATTAAATGACATTCATTATAGTCCTACCTTCTGTTCTTTCAAGTGTCTTTTCAAGGAAAGCCCTGTTGACTTGCAATGAGAGGGATAGAAGAAGATCATGAAAGAATGGGGCATACACTACATTGTTTCTGATTGGCTCTGGGAAATATGGGGCAATGTTATAACACTTACTTTTATATTACACACTATTTTTACACATATTGAGTTAGAAATTGAAGAGCTTCTTCAAAGATATATCTGCTGACAACTTTCTTTGTTGCTTATTACCCATCTTGTTAATTCCACAGATCCGAAATTTCAAAAGAAATCTATTGTTGCAAAGAGTTTTCTTCCATTTTCACCCAAGATTGAATTAATTTCCCCCTGTAGTTTGATATATTACTAGTACATTTTATGTTGGCAAGAGTGTAAGGGAGGCCATAAGTTCAGTGACAGAATACATTTACTTTCTTGCTAACTAAATTCATTTCCTAAAACTACATGTTGAATTTTCTAAAATTATGTCTCAAATCAAGGAATATACAAATACATCATTTAGAAAGACATGGACCTTTCTTATACAGAACAACAGAGCAAAGAAAGCATATTAAGTGAGTTGGAGGAGAGCAGATTTATGAATTATGGAAAATTGAGAGATGCATCAAATGACTGCAGTTTGAAGGGATATCTCCCCTGAAGCTAAGCAAAATTGAAAAGGCATCTACCGAATCTTAAAAGAAATTCCAGTGATATCACATATTCTACCCTTTTAATAGATTATTTGTATGCAACACTTCCAAGACAGCTGAGGGTATTACAGGTTACTGAGTCGGACACAATTGTCTTGTAGAGAAAACATGAAAATCTTTGTTGTAATAGGAGAAACATATGATCTTAAATTTCATCAAACTTTCTATAAAGCCACCAACACTCCCAAAGTAACTGACATGTGATCTAGGACCCCCAGGGTATGCTATCTTTTTCAACAGTTTGAACCTCCTCAGTTTTCCTTATTTACAAAAGGAGAAGTTTATGCTTCTGTCCTGGTGTTTGGGGACTAGACACTGAGTCCTATTGTTAGTTCTAGTCAGAGTTGATTTAGAATTAATTTAGTAGGTTTAGTCCAGCTGGAGCTACCAATATCATTTAGGCCTGGAATTCCAGATAGCGTGATGTTCCAGAATTGAATTTCCACTGAATATCTTTGCTTCATCTTGCCCATATTTCATCATATGTAGGTCCTTTGATCTCCTTGTTCCCTTGCCGCCCATCTGCTAATACATCTCAGTCCTCTCCTCTGTAAAATAAAACTTTGGATTAAATCTTCCCTTACCAGTGTTTAGAACGTTATTTTTATTTTGTTTGTCAGAGGTGTGAGCCTTGAACCACAGTCAATAGTGTTAGAACATGTCTCTCTCTTTCTACTCTGATGTGAATATTGCGTTGCTGGCCAACTCATTCATGCTTACTGATCTCCTTAAAGAAAAGTATAGCTTTGTGCAAAAACAAACTATTAGGACTGGTTCTAGAGGTGTCCATAGGTATTTCGCCTTAGTAGGCAAAATGAATTTTGGCTCCCCCCCATGTCGCGGGAGGCATGACCACGCACCTCAGGAGGCGTGACCGAGTGCCTCGGGAGGCGTGACCACGCGCCGCAGGAGGCATGGCTGCCTGACGTGGGAGGCGGGGCCAGGGTGCGCACCGTGGGAGGCGTGGCTGCGTGCTGCGGGAGGTGTGGCCGTGTGCTGTGGGAAGCGTGGCCGGATGATGTGGGAGACAGAGCTAGGGTGCGTGGCGAGGGAGGTGTGGCCGTGCGATGCACCCTGGCCCTGCCTCCTGCGTTGGGCGGCCACACCTCCTGCATTGTGCAGCCACGCCTCCTGGCAGGGCAAGAGCGCGTGGGCAGCAGCGGGAAGGCCCAGCCAGGCTGGGCCTCCCTGGCCCTGCCTCCTGCGCCTCGCGCCCTGGCCCCACCTCCCGCACCGTACGCCCTGGCCCTGCTTTCCATGCCTCCTTCCCCATGCGGTTGGACCACCTCTGACTGGTTCTACCATTAGGCTAAATGAGTATAAGCATTAAATTTTAGCAGTAATGTATGGGACATATTCTGGAGATAATTTTCTCCATTGCTAAAATAACCTGACTAGGAAGCTCATTAGATGACACACAGGCACTTCCGGCTGGGCTCCATACAGAAAGAGGAGAGGAAGTGGCACAAGCCACTGCAGTGGCAACACAGGAGCTTTCCCATGTTGCCTTCCCAGCAATGGGGGGAAGCCAGGCAGCGACACTTTCCCCATGGGATGAGTGGTAAGCCAATTTGTGCGATGTGGGGTGTGGAGGGATGGCTTGTTCATGCTTCCCACCAGGAGCCCATGGAGTCACCACAGGGTGAATCCATTGGCCTTTATGATGAGGTTGTATGTTAAGTATTGCACACTTTGATCTGGAGATGAGTAGTATTTTTTGTTGCTGACACCAAACACCATAGGTGACCTTACAAGGGAAACTGTGTTTTAAAAAATTGGGACTTGGATGCAAATGGAGACAATATTCCAGAGTTTTGTCATATTTGAAGGCTCCCTGGGACCTTAAAAAACTGAAATGAGAATCAGTTGTTTCTCCATGGATGTCTGGAGTAGTTTTAAGTTGTGAATTTTAAGTTACAAATTTTAATCTGGATTTTTATAAGCTAATTTTAACTTGCATTTTAACTGTGTGCATCTTGTTGTATGTCTTTTAATACTGTTTTATCTCTTGTTTTAATTATGTTATATCCTCAGGAAGTCAGGTAATACATTCATTATTATATTGTAGGTATACATACAGGATCAGAACAGGTAGTGATTACCCAGATAACATGTTACTTATGATTATTTCCAGTTTCAATTACAGAATAGAAGTACAGTAGAGTCTCACTTATCCAACATAAACGGGCCAGCAGAAAGTTGGATAAGTGAATATGTTGGATAATAAAGAGGGATTAAGGAAAAGCCTATTACACATCAAATTAAGTTATGATTTTACAAATTAAGCACTAAAATATAATGTTTAACAACAAATTTGACAGAAAAAGTAGTTCAATACGCAGTAATGCTATGTAGTAATTACTGTATTTATGAATTTCAGCACCAAAATATCACGATGTATTGAAAACATTGACTACAAAAATGCGTTGGATAATCCAGAACATTGGATAAGCGAGTGTTGGATAAGTGAGACTCTACTGTAGTCCCATTGCCATTATGAATGTATCTGAATGAAGGACAAACCACTGCTATTATGGTTTTACTGTAACCTTTTGTCACTTTTAAGATTAAAGGGGCAAGATTTGACTAAATTATAGAGAAAAAATATCCCATAGTTCAAGTACTGGCATTTGCTGCACCTTGTGTCACTGACCCATACTTTCATGTGACAGTTGAACTGACAACATTAAACCCATATCACACTAGATATGTTTACGATGTCGAGCAGAGTACAGTGCAGCATAGCCAGTGTTATAAGTGACTTTTTGGGTTCCAGGACTGGGGCCCCTTCCACACAGCTGTATAAAATCCACATTGAACTGGATTATCTGGCAGTGAGGATTTAGATAATCCAGGTCAAAGCAGATATTATGGATTCTCTGCCTTGATATTCTGGTTTATATGACTGTGTGGATGGGCCCTTGGAGAAAGATGGGGAACAAATAAAGAGTATAAACAAAATATTTTGAGTTTCACAGATGTAAGAAATAGATGTGGTAACAAGTCAGAAGGATTGCATCACAGGATTCTCTGTGTTCCTAATTGCTTTATATTTACTTGTTGATGATTTCTCACTTCCATCAGTCACTGAGCCCATAGTATGGAAAGTTTGTTTTGTACCCTGCAGGCTGTCCCTTCCCTTTTGCATTCGTTTTAAACTGCTTATGTGCCCAGGGCTCTGATTTCCCCACTTAATACAATCATACCTTTCTTGGCAACTTTGAAACCATGAAATCTAAAATTGAGTTGAGCCCTCTGTCAAACTCGTAAATTAGCAAGCTGAATAAAAATAATAACACTTCTCTGAAGGCAGAGAAACAGGCCTGTAAGGGCAAGCACCTGGAGCCCCCCATTAAACTGTCTAAAGCTCAGCTGGAAGAGGTGGGTTGGATTGAAAAGATATAGTAAGGTGCCTATATGAATAACTGTGTTTAAAAGAAAATACCCTTTGGCATTGAAATCTGGGAGAGCTGAGTGCAAGTTCAACATACATAATGACTTCCTTATACTGTGTTTAAAGTTTTCATTTTTAAAGTCAAATAATCAGTTGACACTAATATTTTGATATAAATATGATCATTTGTTGCCAAGCGGACTGAAAGGAAGAATGGGTGCCAATCATTACAACATTAAAGAGTTGAGGAAAGAAATAGAGAATTTTATGTTGAATTTGCTTGGAAGATGCCAGTAAAGCTGTGCTTCTGTTACAGCAGCTTTTGGGAGGTGGTCTCAAGGGCCCATTCCACACAGCCATATAACCCAGAATATCAAGGCAGAACATCCCACAATATCTGCTTTGAACTGGGTTATCGGAGTCCAAACTGCCATATATTTCAGTTCAAAGCAGATAATGTGGGATTTCATTCAGCTGTGTGGAAGGGGCCTTGGACAATATTTTAAAGTCTCATAGTATCAGTGATCTTCAGTTTAATAAGGACTTGTGACAAGAGTCATGTCTCTGACTGTTGCAGCCTTGCTTGCTGGTAACATGGGGCTGTAAAGGTCATATTATTACTGTACCGTCAGCAGCAGCTAAACATACTTCCACCGCACAATGCAACTGCTGGTCATCAAGGTAGGTTTGGAGTGAGACATTTACAATCCTGGCAATAGTGCCGCTGTCATGACTATATTGTCTTACTCAATACAAAGAAGTTAGGAATCCATGGCTCTACATTTCTAATTCATAAGTTCAACATAATAAAAAGCCAACACTTTTATGTATAATGTGCGTTCCCCCCAGTTTGGGACTCAAAAGTGGCTTAAAGCAGTCAAGATAAACTTAGTTAAAATTTACTTGGCACACATACTTGATATGCCTAAATTTGAATATTTGTGGGTTTGGGGGAGATTTGGCCTTGACATTTGAGAGTTGTATGTACTGGGATTTATAGTTAGAATTATATTTAAACTATTAACATTTTAAAATATCAATATCTATGTAATACAAGTGAAGATATGTATGCATGTGGCTGGGGTGCGCACTTACACAAACAGGCTCCCACCACCCAAGTGAATGCTTTCATACAGTGACAATTTCATCCTAGATTTTATGTTTTTCCTCCACCACAGACATCCCAGTGTTTCTTAGGGCACATCCAGATAGCACCTATAGTGTTTGTGGACTAGAACCTTGATGCAATCGTGTTTTTAAAATGCGATTGCTATTGGGTTAAAGGGCTGTGTGGAACCACACTTACTCTCGCCATTGGTGTGGAATTTGCATGATCCCATTCACTGCCTCTCCCTTAACCCTTTCCTATTATTTTCTATGGCACACAGTAAACAGAGATGAATTTATCAGCAACTGAACACACTAGAGAGATTTTGGGGGGATTCACAGGCATTGTAGGTATTGAGATTTATAGTTCACCTGCAATCAAAGAGTACTCTGAACCGCACCAGTGATGAACCTGGAACTAACGTGGCACACAGAACCTTCATGACCAACAAAAAATACTGGTGGTTTTTGTGGGGGGTGGGTGGATTTATAGGAGCTGTAGTTCACCTACATCCAGAGAGCATTGTGAACCCAAACAATGATGGATCTGGACCAAACTTGGCATGCATACCTGATAAGCCCAAATTTAAATACTGGTGCATTTTGGGGGGAAATTGGCCTTGACATTTGGGAATTTTAGGTACTGGGATTTGTTTATAGCTCACTCTGAACTTCACCAAAGATGAAACTGGACCAGACTTGGCACACAGAACCCCCATGAATAAAAATTAATAAATACTGGAGGTCTTTGGGAGAAAGTCGCCTTAATTTGAATGAGTTGTAGTTCACCTGCATCCAGAGAGTACTGTAAACCCAAATGCTGATGGATCTGGACCATACTTGGCATGCATACTTGATATGCCAAAATTTTATCATTGGAGGGTGTTATATCATGTCTTATTTATTACATCTTTTTTATGTAGATTGTAAGCCTGAGGATATACTTTCTAAGCCACTCTGAGTGACTTTATGGCTGTAGAATGGGGCAAAATTTTTCTAAACAAAACAAAACAAAACAAATAAATATTTCCACCAGAGGTCTCTTTGGTGGTGGTGGGACAGAGGCAAGGCTCTCTCAAGAAGGTACAAAACTCGGTTAATATGTAAGGGATTTCTGACCGGAACCACATAATGAATGCTACTGAATGGAAAACTATAGATAGCAGGAAGAAGAACTCTAGTCCAACGTAACCTCTTTCCTCATATACTATTTTTATGTGATTAGTTTGTTTATTTGTTTTTATTGAGTATTTGATTATACTTGCCCCCACCAGTATGAAATTATCAGTTCTAGACACAGACTTGCCACCTCAGTCAGAAGCAAGTCTTTGGATAATTTGACTCTCTCTCTTTGTGTGTGCACATGCATGATTATGGTAGAAGCGTATACTTATTTCTTCACATCAGGTAATAGTTTCTGGGAGTCTATTCGGTGCTACTATTCATGCTTTTTGATATTGTGACTGTTTTGCTCCTAGTGAGGATAATTAACCCCTTGTCCCCTGCTTGCTGTGGGGCCTTTGAAATTCACTTCTAAATACAAGATGGAATTGTGAAGGTGGGAAACATTACTTTGAAAACAATCAAGCTTTTGTTGAAACAGATATTCTAGTGTTTGAAAAAGCAAAGCTGCCTTTGATAAGCATAATATAATAAATATCTGGAACTGCATAGTGGATAGTGCTGCAGGGAAAGATACACATTTCATGGTCTCCAGGGACAGAAGCCAGAAATTATTGCATGCGGCACCGTGCCAAAATGCTGTATGCGATGGGGCAGATCCAGAGGCCATTACAGGATTGATTGCACTTTCATGCTTCCTCTTTGGATATTTTTTTCATGATCATATCACATGCATGTACATGGATGGATAATGGGGAAATGGAGGCTGAATAGCAGATCTTTAGAGGGGAGCTAGATCCTGACTCTTAGACAAGTCATTTTAGTACCATTTGAGACAAGCTGTGTCTGGTCTCATTATTCCATAGTTGGTCATCAAAGGATTTGTTCTATTCAGTAAGCAGATCTTTTTATACTTCAGTCTAAGCACTTATGTGCAGCTATCATTTTCATTGTCCTCTAAATTATGTTTCTTATCAAACTCTCCTGGAGAGATCATGAATTTCTGAAGAAAAGTAAACTTATTTTTAAACTGAAGGTGAGGTTTAATGATTTGTTGAAATCAGTCTGCCAGTGAAAAAATTGACATGGTGATTTCTTACTCTTTCATATTTGCCAGCTTGTAGCTACATGGGAATCTGCTTCATATTGACAGAAACAAACTAGATGTGACATTTGTCACATAGCCTGACCTTGCCTGAGAATGAAATGAAATGGAATATCCAATGTGGCTTGTGGGTAGGTCAGATCAAAAGAATGGCTTTAATACTTTTCATCTGTTGCAACCCTAGCCAGGATACAACTCATTCTTACGTCAAACATGAATGGGAGTTTTCCTTTAATGAGCGACAGTGGGACTATTTAGTCATATTTGGGTTTTTGAAAAATCGACTACACAAGTAAAAAATATGTGATTTGCTTTGTCGAGCTTAGTGGTGTCTACAGGTTGGCTGTTGTGTTCCAGGATTTTCAAAAGGGATTATTTCTAACCATATCTCATGGACTGAGATTTCCAACAGGCAAAGTATGTGCTTTGTCACTGGGGTAAAGTACACAAATGTAACCAAATACAATAGACTCTCGGTTAACTGGAACCCAAGCAACCAGAACTCTCAAGCAACCACCAAAACATTAAATACTGCATTCACAAAGCTGTTTTATAATACAGTAAAGCTGTTTTACATTAAGTTATGTTTGTCTTTATTTGTCTTTAATTACTGTATTTCAATATTAATATCAAATCAATACAGAGATTATTTATAACACAGATATTATGGGATATAGCATGAGGTAAGGGCTATTTTTAATAGTAACATTCAAGCAACCAGAAACTACATTTATCCAGGATCTATCAATTCTCATGGGTGCTGATTTACTGAGAGTCTACTGTATATTTATAGTCTAGTTTACATATACAAAATTGTGTTCAGTTGTAGGTGGTTTCAGTATTATATTCACCTTTCTTAAAAGCTACTTTTCAAGCTCTGCTCCTGAGGCAATAAATAGCTTGAAGATATCACTGCATGACTCAATAGAGACAAATGGCTTTCATCTTAGGGATGTAGTAACTACACTGTGGGTTTTAGTCCAAACTTCAAAGGATGATCCAAAAGACTGAACTGATTTGTGCAGCATATTGGAGAGCTCCTTCAAAGATTGGAATAAACACCAGATCAGTTTTAACACTTCCCTGACATGGAAACAACTTCAGTGCTATGACTTGAAGAATAATTACTTTCATCAAATACATTCAAATTCTGCTCATTCAGTATTGGAGTCATGGAGGGTTAAATTCCTTGTATTTCAGATTGCAGGAGTTTAGGTAACAGTTCTTCTTTCAGAATTCTGACACTGATGCCTCCTTAGGCCCTTGGGAACTGTCCTCCATTGCATGAGGACATTACTTTGCCAGCTGTAAATATTGTGTGAATGCCATGTTTTGCAAATAAAGGGCATGAGTGAACAGCCATGTTATACGACCTGTGTACAATAGCATAACTCCCCACCACCACAGGCCATCACTAGTTTTAAAAGGGTTACATTTATTCAGTTTTAGTTCTGCACTAAACTAGCTAGGGTTGCCAGAACACAATACAGACATCCTGCCTGACCTTTGAAACACTTTAAATCCACAGAAGATTGCAATGGTTTCATTATCTGAATGATTTTAATACTAATATCATTTCTTGTTTTCCTTCTACCAGTAATGGAGCAAGTTGTAGTCTTCCTCCTCTTTATTGCAGGCATCTGTTAAAACAGTGGGATGGAAGAGCAATCTCTGTCTTTTTTACTGTAGATTTGCACATCTATGTTGATACATGGAATTGATTGCTTAACATTGGATTGCTTCCTGTCACACTCCAGCAGAGTGCAAACTCCAGTTTCATACCTCCTTCCTCACAAAAACCCGCACAAAACAAATGCTAACCTTCAAATGTTCTTATGTTATGGTCCCCAGCTGTGTATATTTCCAATGCTGAGAAGGAATGTGGGGTAACTACTATTGCTGTGATGCCTAGGGCACCTTTGGCCCCTGACCCTTGGCCATTACTGTCCAGGACGAAGAAGACTTTGGTTTTCTCCCACGTCAGCAAGATTCAACTCCTTTCCAGACGCCTTCTGTTGACATCTCCGAGCCAGAGCCAATTAAGGATGCCCTTGAAACAGTGCAGGCTCTCCCAGATTCTCCTGGAGGGTTAGTGTTTGATCGCAGGGCTTTTTTGAAAACAGAGAGATCGCAGAGACAAAGTTTCAGGAGAAGCGCCAGATTAGCAGAGCGTGGTGACTATGGCTAAACTCCGTTCTCTTGGGAAGAATTTGGGAGTCAGGCACCTGGTTTGGGGGAACTTATGAACTTCAATAAAAGTATTGTGCTGGGAACTTTCCTTCGTGGTGTCAACGTTACTTCTTACTGAGAAGCATCATCGTCTCTAGCTCTTGAAATCCAAGCGGCCTGAAGTTGCGCTTACTCTTGAGTAGACCGGGCGCTGGTCTACCTCCTTGCCCAGGTTAGGACTGTGTTTCAGCTCCTGCACATCCAGTTCATGCCTTGCCCTGAAATCCTGCTTTTGGACATTTACTCCAGAGAACTCTTCTTTGCCACCTTGCTTTTTTCCCCCACTCAATACTCAAGCCGAGTTTGAGTGTGTTTCAGTTTCTGGACTTTGGACTTTAATATTGGACATAAGACTTTCACTTATTGGACTAATTTTGATCTTTCCTGAAAGGTCAATTGCTTATTCAACTTTGCTGCTTATTTCCTTTTGGAACTTTATTTGCTTTAATAAAGATATTATATTGTTATTGGCCTCTGTCAGAACCCTGCTACTAGAGCCTGGATGTGGCTCTGAGTTTCAGGGTCACTGACATTGATAAGACACCTGCGGCTCAGGACTCGGAGAAGAAACGGCTGCTGGACTTGGCGGGGAATTTGCGCGGGGTTTTGCTGAGCGGGAAGAGACTTTTCAAATGAGGGGGAGGGTATATAAAGGATGGTTGGCCGGAGCCTCCCATTCTTGGCTTTTTTGATGTTCATGTTTCCTACAGTAAAAGTTTCTGGTGATAACACAGAGAGTCTCGTGTGTTCATTCAGGAGCGGCTGTGGTGAGCTGACACTAAGCCAAGAATACGGACACCATCCCGCTGTAGCGGTGAGGTGTAACATGCAAGTGGAGGATGAAGAGCTCTTGGGCGCAGGAGGAGGAAGGTCGGAAAGGGCCACTCCCGAGCCGGACGCTGAGTTCCACCAGCTGGCGGCCCTGGCGTCATCCACCGCTTATGCCCAGCCAAATGGGGTAACCCAGAGGCGTGGAGTGGTGCGGGGAGACAGCACCGGAGGAGAGGAAGGTTCACCTTCCCCAGGCCCACAAAGGATGGTGTTTCTGGAGGAGAGGATGTCGGCGATGGAGACCACCCTGGCAGTGATGTCGAGGGCGATGGAGCGCCTGGCGTTTTTCGCGGAGCCAGAGAGAGGAAGGGAACTTCGGGCTGGCTCAATGTGGGACGTGAGCGTGGGAAGCAGCCAGGGCTTTGCAGACCTCCCAGCACCGAAGGGAAGGGAAATGCGAAAGGAGCCCGGCGCCCGGCCCAAGACCCAAACAAGCCTGACGCGGGTGGAGGAGAGTGACGACGAAGGGGAAAAACCTCCGAGAATCCCAGCTACGCTCCCAGCTGAGACCCTGGTGCCCCTGGCGAATGCCGGGCGTGGCACAGGGCCAAGAGAAGCAGCAGCGGGGCCCACTGGTCCGCAAGGGGGCTTGCGACGGGCGGAGAATTGGGGATTGCCACCACAGGGACCCCTACCGAGACGAGAGGAACTAAGGATCGAGTTTGGGGGAGAGTCCTCTGAACTGGATTTTTTCCTGACCACGGTGAGGGGCTATATGGAGGACAATGCTCACACTTTTAGAACGGAATCCAGCCGGATACGGGCCATTGGTGCAGTGTTGAAGAGGGGAGCGGCCAGCTGGTACGTTCAGCTGCACGCGCGGCGCGACCCATGTCTGGGGTCACTCCGACGCTTTATGGGGGCCCTGGAGACCCGTTTCCGAGATCCACTGGAGCAGATCCGGGCGAGGGAGAAGTTGAAGACCGTCTCCCAGGGGCAGAGGTCGGTATCTGAGTATGCGGAGGAGTTCCAATGCCTCGCCGAAAAGGTGCCGGAATGGTCTGCAGTAACAAAGATAGAACTCTTCAAAGAGGGTCTCAGGTGGGAGATCCTCTCCTGGGCGGTGCATCGTGATGAGCCTGACACACTGCGCGGATGGATTCAGCTGGCGGGGCGCGTCGAGACATCGCTGGCCCAGGCGAGGAGGCACCGAGGAGGGCTACAGCAGCGGCCGCAGATGAAAGAGGGGAGCCGGAAGGAGGGATCAACCCCAGCCGGGAGGAGAACGGAGCCGACAGGGAACGTGAGCGCCAGCAGGAGTGGCTGCTTCGTGTGCGGCCGGTTGGGCCACAGGGATGCCGAGTGCTGGCAGAGAAAAGGGGAAGGCGGAGGCCAGCCCAAACCCAGAGCCGTGGCAGGAAAACGCGCCGAGGAAGAACCACCGATGAGGCACCACTCGGGGGGGTTGGTAAGTCAGGACAAAGCTATGATAGTGGTCCCCATTCAGCTTGAAAATGGCAGCAAACAAGCAACCTGCAAAGCATTTGTGGATTGTGGATGTTCCAGGAACATCATCTCCCCTGAATTAGCCGAGGGATTGGGATGCGAAAGAACGAACCTAGAATCCCCAATAGCTTTTTCGCAGTTGGACGGATCCACAGCATCGGGATCGTTAGCTAAGTACAGTGCCGAAGATGTAAAGTGTAAGATAGGGAGTTGGGAAGGAAAGGTGTCATTTGTGATATCACAAATAGCCAGCTATAATGTTATACTAGGCATGCCGTGGCTGGGGCAGGCCAACCCGCAAATCAACTGGGAGGATAAGAGCATGATCTTCAGGATGAATTTGGAAGAAGGGAGCCAGGAAGTTGAGAGGGAGCCAGGGAAAAGGGGGGAGGAAGACTCTATCAGAATAGCAGAACTGGCAGATAAATTACCCCCAGAGTATCGGGATTTTGTGGACGTGTTTGATGAGAAGGAAGCAGACAATTTCCCACCGAAGCGGAGAGTTGAAGTGAAAATAGAGCTAGTCCCAGGAGCAGAGCTTCCCAAGGCAAAAATATACCCGATGTCAGCTAGGGAAAAGGAGGAACTGAGAAAATACATTGATAAAAACCTAGCGAGGGGTTTCATAGAGCCTTCAAATTCCCCTCTAGGGGCGCCTGTGTTGTTCAGGCGGAAAAAGGACCAAACGCTGAGGCTCTGCATTGACTACAGGGGCCTAAATGCAATCAGTACTGTAAATAAATACCCCCTACCCTTAGTGAAGGACTTGATCGCCCAGTTATCGGAAGGACAGATATTCACTAAATTGGACTTAATTGAGGCCTACCATAAATTGCAGATCAAACCAGAGGACAGGTGGAAGACGGCCTTCTCCTGCGCATTCGGATTATTCAATTATCGTGTGCTCCCCTTCGGTTTGTGCGGGGGAGGGGCCGCGTTCATGCAATTAATCAACGAAGTATTGCATCCATTGTTGTACAAGGGAGTCTTTATTTTTTTAGATGACATATTGATAATGTCTCGAACTAAGGAACAACACGTAGAACTAGTCAGGGAAGTCCTACAAAAGTTGAGGGAAGCGAAACTGTATGCGAAGCTTGCCAAGTGCGAGTTCAATAAAGACCAGATAGACTTTCTGGGGTATAGGATTTCCTCCCAGGGAGTGGCGATGGACCCTGCGAAGGTGGAAGACGTGAGGGGGTGGGAAGCCCCCAAAACACGGAAGCAGCTGCAATCCTTCCTAGGGTTCGCAAACTTCTATAGAACATTTATCAAGGACTTTGCGCGCCTCACTTTGCCATTAACGGATTTGTTAAAAACTAAAGGCAGGGGAGAAACAGCCAAAGTGAAGGCCCCAGGGGCCAAACTGACATGGACAATAGAATGCCAGGAAGCTTTCGAAGCCCTTAAAAAGCGTTTTACTGAGGAACCTGTCCTACAGCACCCTGATATGTCTAAGGCCTTTGTACTACATTGCGATGCGTCAGACCGGGCATATGGGGCAGTTCTGCTGCAGAAAGACGAGGGGGGGAACCTGAAGCCATGTGGCTATCTGTCAAAAAAGTTTAGCGATACAGAAAAAAACTGGCCGATTTGGGAGAGAGAAGCCTTAGCGATTCTAAAAGCACTAGAGTGCTGGAGACACTTTCTGGAAGGAAGTGGAACACCGTTTGAGGTGTGGACTGATCATAGAAATTTACAGTATCTAAGGTCCCCTCGTAAACTATCAGCGAAGCAAATTAGATGGGCCCAATATTTCAGCCGTTTTGATTTCAGACTCAGATTCTTCCAGGGGAAACATAACATACTCGCTGACGCTCTCTCTCGGATGCCTCAGCACGGGGGAGGAATTCAGGAATCTGAAGGGAGCCTGTTCCTAGATAAGCAGTGGGGCCTGGCAGTACTAACTCGAGCACAAGCGGCCAAAGAAAACAAACGTACTGCCATTTCCACGGGGGGAGGAGAAATATGGGAGGAAGAGTTGAAGCGAGCGTATGGAATGGACAAATGGTTACAAACTAACAAGGAAAAGGGAGAATTGTGTGGGGATTTGGTGTTTGTAAATAAGAAATTGTATATTCCTGAATGTTTAAGACGAGAAATGTTAAGGAAGTGCCACGATAACAAGGGTGCGGGTCATCTAGGCCCCACCAGGACTATTAAACTGTTGGCCAAACAATGCTGGTGGCCCGGAATGAGGAAAGACGCCAGGGGGTACGTCACGCAGTGTGAATTATGTGCAGAGGGAAAAACACCACCGGGGAAGCCCCAGGGGCTATTGCAGAAGGTGGTGGAGCCCATGAGGCCATGGGAATGCGTGGCCATGGATTTTGTAGGCGAACTACCCCCCAGCAGAGGCCACAGATACATTTGGACAATATTGGACCTATTCTCAAAACAGGCACACTTTGTGGCCCTGCCGAAACTCCCCTCAGCTGAAAAACTTGCTGATTTGTATGTGAAGCATGTATATCGCCTACATGGGTGTCCCGACAAAATAATTAGCGACCGGGGAGTCCAATTTACTGCAAAATTTTGGGGAAAATTCTTACAGCTGTTAGGAGCAGAAAGGAACCTGAGCTCGGCTTTTCATCCCGCAACCAACGGGGGAGTCGAACGCACCCAACAAACACTGTGCCAATTCTTGAGGATGTACACCAATTATAGACAGGATGATTGGGCGGACCTTCTACCGTTTGCTGAGATGGCTTTTAACGGGGCCGTACATTCGGCCACAGGTCGTGCCCCATTCGAAATAGTATACGGACAGGAGGTGGCACCTTTCCCCAGGCTACCCGAGTGGAAGGAAGGAGAGGGCCAGACCGACAAGGAATGGCCGGCCAAAATTAAGCAAGGGTGGCAGACCGTGGTGGAGGCATTGCGGGAAACACAAAAGAAGTACAAGCTTTTTGCCGATCGTAGGCGCCGAGAGGGGGACAAATTGGGCGAAGGGGATCTGGTTTGGCTGAGCACAAAAAACCTGAAATTGGGGTTCCCATCTAAAAAATTGGCTCCACGCTATATAGGGCCGTTAAGGGTAGCAAAAAGAATAAACGAAGTGACCTATGAGCTGAGGCTACCCAAGGACCTAGGAAAGGTACACCCGGTATTCCATTGCAGCCTGTTAAAAAAGTATAAAGGAACTCTGGACAGCGGAGAACAATAGTTGTGTTTAATCTTTTCCTTCCAGGACGAAGGGGAGGAGGACGCCATGTCAGAACCCTGCTACTAGAGCCTGGATGTGGCTCTGAGTTTCAGGGTCACTGACATTGATAAGACACCTGCGGCTCAGGACTCGGAGAAGAAACGGCTGCTGGACTTGGCGGGGAATTTGCGCGGGGTTTTGCTGAGCGGGAAGAGACTTTTCAAATGAGGGGGAGGGTATATAAAGGATGGTTGGCCGGAGCCTCCCATTCTTGGCTTTTTTGATGTTCATGTTTCCTACAGTAAAAGTTTCTGGTGATAACACAGAGAGTCTCGTGTGTTCATTCAGGAGCGGCTGTGGTGAGCTGACAGGCCTCTGTGTTGGTTTTCAGTGCTCTCACTGCCTAGGGGTGTAACAATCGCCTTGTTCAATCAATCAATCAAGACTTTATTATGGTCCATGACCAGCATAGGGAGGGGCTATCTCGTCGTTGATTCTCATGCACAAATGCCCTTTCTACTTCCATAAGAACAATGATAGGGAAACATGGATTGGGAATAATGTGCTTGGCTTGTATATTTCTATCCTGATAGAAGATCACAGAGAATAGATTCAGTGCTAAGAGGCTGGTGTGGAAGCTAAAAGACATATACAATCTGATTGGTAATCTAAGAGGCCACACTTTCATTCTCAGCAGCTATATAGTGTTGGCTTGGCACAAAGGGTGGTTAGATTACCTGTAAAATGGCACGTTCCTGTTCAGCCCTTGGGCCACCAAGCAGAGTGATACCTGTGGAATCCACATGGTTGCAAAGCCACCGTGTGTGGTTCCTTGCCATTTGGAAGTGAGGAAGATCTGACAACTCATGAACTGGGCTTGACCCTAGTAGCTAAAACCCCTGAAGTTCTTTAAACAGATCTCCAAAAGAAATGATGAACTCACATATCCTGTTATCATCACCAAAACTCATGGATCTAAACCCCGCTACACCACAATAAATGCTCAATATAATCAAATTACAGAAGCAACACAACCTATCATTTGCTCCCCCACTATTGAAATAATGAGACCAGATAATCATATGGGAAAAACAATGGGCAACTTTATTAAAGTTACCTATTTAAACTTCATGAACTGCAATGAACTTTTTAATTGGGGTGAACTTGATGTGGGATAAGCTGAGACAGTGCCCCCCAGACCTCCTCCTCAGCTAATTTGGGTGAGACACCTGAGTTCCCTGAGTGCATCTCTGTTTGAGTTGTTTCCAACTCAAGCAGGGAAGCTGCTTAGAGTATTCCAACCCCAAGCTGCAAAGATTCAGTGGGGCTAGAATTCCCACACAGCTCCAAGTTCATTCCTGTTCATCCCCACTTTGGTTGCCAAAACACACAAGTGTGGGGTCCTGTTCCTGGCCTTCAACAAAACAGGGTGCCTTATGTACACACTGAGATGTAAACTCCATTCCAGTTTCCTGCATGACAGCCTATTTATGGTTCTATCTGAGCCAATTTACCTATCTTTAAACAGTAGGTGTACCCCCTCCCCTATAAAGTGGAGGGGATTCCTACCCAGCCCTGAAGTGACCCTGTTTTTGGGGTAAGAGGGTGGGCCACTGTTCAGGATTGAATGTGAGGGTTGCAGGGGTTGTGCATTGTTTGCCAGCCCCATCCCCACAAAAGTAATCCCGGGTGGGATTACTTGCTATTAAGCCTCCTTCACTGGGGGCCAACAAATAGCCCCCCCCCCCCAGCTGGCAGGGAGGGGAAACCTAATAAAGAGAGAGTGGGTAGAAAAGCTGCCAAATCTTACATTCTGGAGGAGTACTAGGAAAGCTGAATATTTTCTTCCTGATGAGGACTAAATTAAAGCTGTGAATTTGTCATTGCCTCAGATATGATTCCAGCCTCCACATAACCTCTGATTGGCTGAACCTCCTGAAGTTTGCATAAAGTGTAAGAGGCTTAGGGAAAGAGACTCATTCCTAGAGGAGTAAGATGGCAGTTCCCTGACATGCTGTACCACATCACGACCTGACTGCTTTATTATAAGTTTGTGGCTGGAGCTTCTCAAAGTTTTGTGTTGGCTGTCTTTAAATATTTAAATATATGCATGGTTTCATATAAGTTTGTCATTGTGGTGTTGCACAGCTAGGTGTATTGCCTACCTAATGTAAATATCTCTAATAATTGTAGCTTCCTCCAACCTACTGTCTTCTGGCTTTGGACTATTAAGTCTTCAAATCCCTTGAAAACATTTAGATATAGATACAGCCATATCTACATATAGATATAGCCATGACTGTGCTGCCATTATCCATCCAGGTTGAGGGTAGTGGGAGTTGTGTTCCAACTTAACTGGGACAATTGAGTTCTTGGACAATTATTCTTGAGTATCCTGAATACCCTGGGTCACATCCTCATCACCAAATAGAATCTAGGGCCAAGTTTATATACGCCTGTTTATTTCTCTCCATACTATTACATTAGGAGAAAAGAAATACCAAATCCACACAAGTCCTTTCACATACTGAAAGACTGTGTGAAGAGGTCACAAGAATGGCTCCTCCCTCTTTCCTGTGATGTTAGACAATCACGGGTATGAGTGTGAACATATTTGTTTGGAGGAGGCTACAATTATTAGAGATATTTACATTAGGTAGATATTTACGTTATCTGATTTGGAGAATTCAGGGATTCATTTGCTAGATCCCCAAAAATAGGACCGGGGGGGGGGAGGGGAGGGGTTGGTGGTGAAAAGTTGGCTGAAACAAATCAAGAGCTGAATTTTTCAGCTACTGGAGATGATAAGGTTAACTGCACTGTACCTGAAATAGAGACCTGCTGCGGGGGCTCCTGGAGATGATGGGGTTAACTGTATTGTACCTGAGGCAGCATCTCTTCTTTCTTCCTCCTGGCAGCAGTGTCCATTTCTTCTGGAAAACTTCTTTAGGCCTCTCCTCCAGAGAGGGTCCTGCTGGGAACTCGCTTTTCCAGCAGCACTTGCATGGAGTGGCATTGAAAAGCCTTTGTGCTCTTCTCGAGGCATGATGGGAGTTGAAGTTTTTCTTTCTATTTCTCAGGCAATAAAAGGCCTGTTTGTGTCCATTCTCTGATTGGCTGAGAATGGACACAACTGGCGACTACAATTCCCAAAAGCCTCTCTTGTGGTTTGTCTTATTTCAAAAATGTTATAGTAAAAACTTTAAATAATTCCAAAAAATTAGGAGATTAGGTGAATTGTTCGGAAACTTGGCAGGCCTACCATTGTAAATGGGGTAAATGAGGTAGGTTTCATGCAGATGGGCATAAAAATGACTGAGAAATGAGTCTCTAAAGTTTCCCCATTGTAGCCAATGGGCCAAATCTTTCCCGAATGAAAACGACACCTCCCCCCGCCCCCCCAATTTCAGCAATTTCCCGGTAAACAGAATGAGTGGTTAGCCAAAAATGGGGCTGAAAATGGCACACCACTAATCATGGGTGCCTATTAAGTGGCTGTGTGTGTAAATTCAATGTGGTTTCTGATATATGAATCTACGATTCTTCCCTCTAGATGACATGCTCATTGACCTAGAATTCCATATGTATGAGAACCTTCATGTATGTATTTTGATACTCTCATAGGCCCGAGTCCTATTAGTTGTCTCAACTAGTGCCATTAAATCCATGGGCATACTATTTAAATTGATTCCATTGATCTGATCCAGTTGGGGCTGACCTATAGGATTCATGCATGAGAACTGTGCATTATATTCTCCATAAATTCCAAGAGGCATCGTTAATGATTTTTAAAAACAACTAGCAAGAGAAATGAAAAGGAATGTTATCATTGCTGATGTGTTGAGACACGATTTGTTAATAGATTTAATGTTCTAGTTGAGGTTAGCAGTAGAATTTATGTCATGATATCACTTCATCTTATTTATTTATTTACCCCATTTATATCTCCCCTTTCTCACCCCGGAAGGATCCCACTCTTGCTGTGGAAACCTTCATATGTGTGAGGAGTGAAACTAGTAGCATAACTATGAAATTCCTGGACTAAAGTTTTCAGTGAAGTCCTAGTGAACCACACTACTGGGATGAAAATGATACACAATCAGTTTTTTAATCCACCTATTTCCAACAAAGAACACTGAGCTTTGATCAAAGTAAAATCTTGTTTTTATTAACACTCTAATGTAATTTACTCTCTTTAAAAGCAATAAGCAAAATTATTTTCATTTCCAAGTCAGCAGGTACGACATTACAGCAAAGCTACTCATGAAAATAGCTTTGCACATGTGTTCACTCCCTTCGGAGCTACAGCCATTAGCCTTGAAGAGTCCTGAGCTCCTTTAGAAGCCTTATTTGTTACACAATAAACCAGTCTGTCTTGTACAGATATGCAGTTTGTACACAATATAGTGTTGCTTGAATGCACATTTAAGTACAATACCTATACTGGATAGAAAGTAATTGATTTAAGAGAGATGACAGCTCAGTAGCTCATTTCATACTTTCACAATATAGCAATTTTTCTAAAGCCTCTCGTTTTCTCCTTTCTTCCACAGTGCTGCTCATCTTAGCTCTCCGCCAATTTACCTTAAGCATCCAAAACAGCAAGGGACATTTCTGAACAACCTGAGGTATTCATCCTGGATCTGAAATGAAAAGATGAACACATAGGCTTATTAACAGGTAAATACATGTATTTTAAGTACTATCCAGAGAGTGTAGCTTATTCTGTTATAAAGGTTTTGCATAATTTGGCCTCAGAGAGGATTAGGAAAGATGCTAAGGGGATGTTCAGAATGGGTCTTACAAGAAGACTTCAATCCAGAATCAGATGACTATAGTTAGTAAACCTCTTTAATTATTTCATAGGATTACTCCTGTACAATCTGAAATGCCTTGGTTCTTAAATCCCAGATCTGTGAGACATAAATCAGATTTCACAGTATTAGGGCATGATTGTGAATTATGTATGTGCATGAATTACTTTATTCATGTAATGCTGCAATCCTTCGTACACTTATTTGAAAGCACCACCCTTTCAAATAAATGGGATTTCCAAGTTAATATGGGTGGAATTGTAATGTTCACTTCCTAACTTCTCTAAATCTAACTATATATTACCCCATTTTTCTCTTTCTGAGGTCCTTCTGAGACTTAGATCACATGTTTCGAGTCACTATGACAACGCTGCTGAAAACAGGCTTTTCTTGCTGATCCCAGTACAGGCTATAACATTTGCTGGAACTCACTACTCCCAATGTGCAGCTCCATATTAGCTTTGCACTCTTGAATGGTCTGGGTGGAAAGGCAGGGTTTTCAGATCATCCATTTGAAATCTTCCAATTCCCACATTTTCTTTCTTCCTTTTTTATTTTGCCCAAAAGCTTTTGTATCATAATCAAGCAGGGGAAAGTAACCCTGACTTCATCCTGTATTTTTCTATCTCTCTCCCAAACAGTACTGACCCTAGACATATAACTTGCCTTCACTTCTCATGCCATTTAATATAATATACAATCCTTTTACAATGTGTTCTCCCCATCTGCTCTTCTGCAAACAAACAAACAACACCCCTCCCCACAAAAAACCCTCTCAGCCTTTTCCTCTCCAGTGCCTGCCTCCTCATCTAGGTAGATGAAAGGTACATCTTGCCAGCAGCTAGATATTGAACTCTAGCTTCCTTTAGCACTTGGCGTTGGCCCTTTAGACTGAAGCAGAGGAGAGCTGGAGTCCAACATCCAAAACAGCAAGAAAGAAAAGTTTATATTTGGAAACCAAAGAGACATGAATCTTTTAACATGTCATCTTACTCTCCGTTGAGTCACAAATCATCAGGAGGGCCACAAGCTACTAACCTTGGAAGACAGGAAAAGGAACCAGCACATATCAGAATCTGATATAATGTAGTGGTTGGAGATGAAAGGAGAGGGTAGGAATGCTCTGAACTGGGAGAAGAATTTAAACTCCCCCTCCCCTTTGTTTTAACACTGCTATTCTTGTCCAAAGCTACACTTGCTAAAATGCATAGGTAAAGGTAAAGGTTTTCCCCTGACATTAAGGCTAGTCATGTTCGACTCTGGGGGTTAGTGCACATCTCAATTTCTAAGTTGAAGAGCTGGCTTTGTCTGTAGACACCTCCAAGGTAATGTGGCTGGCATGACTGCATGGAGCGCTGTTACCATCCTGCTGGAGCAGTACATATTGATCTACCCACATTTGCATGTTTTCAAACTACTAGGTTGGCAGAAGCTGGGCTAACAGCGGGAGCTCACTCCGCTCCTCTGATTCGAATTGCTGATATTTCGGTCAGTAAGATCAGCAGCTCAGCAGTTTAACCCATTGCTCCTCTGGGGGCTCCACTAAAATGCATAGAAAGTTCAATTATTTTCCTGTGAATAGTGGGGCAACAAATGTTAAAGACTATGGGCCTTTCCACATAGCCATATTACCCAGAATATCAAGGCAGATAATCCACAATATCTGCTTTGAACTGGATTATCTGAGTCCACACTGCCATATAATCCAGTTGAATGTGGATTTTATATAGCTCTGTAGAAGGGGCCTGAAGTGTTCCTTGCAGTTTTTATGACAGTGGGAGCTTATTGAAATGCAAATAGGTACTTCAGAGAAGAAACTTTGGTTGGGACCAGCAGAGAGAGGCAAATTATCCTGTCCCTTTGAAGTTTCAGCAGCTGAAGTTCTTTGGTCTTCTTCAAGGCAGCTCAGCATTCGAACCAGCTTCTGTATACTCAGAGCCAGCATAATGGCCTAAGTGTCAGACTAGGAGTATGGGAGACCCAGGTTGGAATCCATGTTTAACCATGGAATACCATTGAATGACCTTGGATTAGTCACATTCTCTCGACCTTTGAGAAAGACAATGACAAACCTCCTCTGAATAATGAAAGGATCACCTAAGTCAGGCATGAATTGAAGGCACATAACAATAAACAACTACAACAACAATTTACTTAAGAAAGAAAATAGCCAACCCTGTTCTTGTGTATGCTTGTCCTGCCATAGGCATACAACCAGAACATGTCTTTATTTTCAGCTGAGAGAGAATACAGTCTGAGAAAAAACGTATGGCTGGAAGACTTTTAAGGAGTTAGAATGGGAATTAGAATTGCATAGCTGCATAAAATCCATACCCAATAGAGGGCTGCCATATGTCACTAGATAGCAGAGCCAGCAAAGTCACCAATGTGCATTGGTGTCTGATACACAATGGGACTCAAGTGCATCATGCCCAAAACACATTATATTGGTCTTGTTATGCATAACTGGGGCCGGGCTGTGGTGCAGGCTGGTGAGCAGCCTGCTTCAATAAATCAATCTGACCATGAGGTCATGAGTTCGAGGCCGGGGTGAGCACCCGTCAATTAAAAAATAAAAAAGTAGCCCCTGCTCGTTGCTGACCTAGCAACCCGAAAGATAGTTGCTGTGATGTCCCAGAGACCCTCGGGCCATGACCCTGTATTCGTTGCAGACCAGAGCGATGAGGATATGGGGTTTATGCCGAATCAGCAAGATTCTGTCCCCTTCCAGATGCTCCCTGTTGACAGTTCGAGCCCGAAGCTCATTAAAAAAGCCCTTGAAACTGAGCCTGTTCCCAGCGGTTCCCCTCCCTTTGATAGGAGGCTGTTTTGGGAAACAAGTCGCTTGGAGAAGGCTAACTTAAGGAGAAGCGCGAAATTAGCAGCGAGAGAAACCTCTGACTAACCCGTTTCCCTTGAGAGTTTCTAGGGAGGCTCGCATCTGGCGGAGATGTTGTCTCTAGCCAGCGCGGTGTCAACGTGTCAGTTGGAGGATTAACTTCACTTCTAGTTCCTTGTGGCGCGCTACTCTCGAGTAGACCGGGCGATGCGCCTCGCCTTCTAGTCAAGTCTGGACCACGTTTGGATCCACTATCTTCAGCCTTGCCTTGCCTTGTTTCCTTGCATTGCCTTGAACTCCTTTGCCTTGGACTAGCTTCCTGAGACTCTTGCAAAAGACCTGGATTATTCCCCACTCAAACTGCTTGGAAGTTTGAGTGTGTTTCGGTTAATTGGATTATCATCTTTAAACTCTAATACTGGACATTGGACTTTATAATACTAGACTATATTTGACCTTTCCCAGAAGGTCTATTGTTGGACTATATATTCTGCTTATTTTTGTTTTATTTCTTCAATTCTTTAATAAAGATATTAGATTGTTTATTGGCTTTGGTGTCTGGTTTCCAGTGCTCACGCAGCCTAGAGTTTCACAGTGGCATCTATCAAGTAAGAAATAAGGTACCACTTATAAAGTGGGGAGGCAAATTTATCTAATTTACGACGTTGGAATGAGGAAGTGCTGTCACAGTGGATGATGAAGCAGCTGCTCCCCCCTGTGGCCAGAATTGAACATCCCCTCAGGAGAAGGTTAAATTGCCTCTGCATCTGTCTCTGTCTCGGTTCTATGTGTATATGGGCATTGAATGTTTGCCCTATATGTATATAATGTGATCCACCCTGAGTCCCCTTCGGGGTGAGAAGGGCGGAATATAAATACTGTAAATAAATAAATAAATAAATAACTTCAGTTTTGCTGATGTCCTGTTATGCATATCTTTGCAATCCAGTAAAGGGGTTTCTTAGTGCTCTGCTACATATTAGGTAAAGTAGTATAACATAGTCAGTTATATAAGATTCTAGCATGTGCATTAAGCACATGCTTCTGGCCAAATTTTTGCTTTGGACTGAGTGTGTAACATGAACTGCTAACATAATGTGCTATATTACAAACTTGAATGTAGTAATTCATTTCAGTCTGATTGAACTAAACAGCCTTAAATTCGCTCATATTTACCTTTGAAACTTTCTATAGATGTCTGACATCCTCAGCGATATATCATCAGGTATAGATAATGGACTTGTTCACATGACACAGTTATAGTGCTATTTTTCCACTTTAACTGCCATGTAGATTGGTTGAGAATTTCAAATGCTCCTCTCTAAACTCTAAATCCTGAATTCCATAGGATGTTATCATGACAGTTAAAGTTGAATCCTTGTGCTGTAATTGTACAGTGTGAAAGGGCCCAGGAGAATACTTTCTGTCCTTAAGATGGGTGTTCTATGTAGTGCCACCTATAGTCATATTAATTGGAGGCAGGATATACAAAATGAGACTAACTCACGTAACTGGAAAACTCAGTTACTTTGGGTCTTTTGGACTGTTTTTTAGACTTCCCTGCTTTAACTGATTTTATGTCACAGTATATCTTGTATAAGTATAAAAGGTGAACTTTAAAAAAAGGATACAAGAACCACCAAATCTGGCCAGCAGATTGTAGGACTGATGTGGTGGGAGTGTCCTGTAGAAAACTTACCTTTCTTGACAAAACACAAAGAAATATGAAGATGAAAAGTCCTTGAAATGCATTGAAGATTGTAAAAAGATATGCAGTGACTACTGTTCCTTGGATGACATGAAGCACCCCAAAGATCCAGGTAGCCCCAAGGAGAAAGAGGAGAGAAAGAGCACCTCGTGCACAAGACCTAGAGATAAGCAAAAGAATTAGGACTTCCCCTTTCACTTCCTTATTTTTCCTTTAAACAAAGCAGGTTGTTTTTTTTTTCAGTTTGGGAAATAAATCCCCAGAAACTGCAGTTACATGGTTTAGCCTTTAGGATGTGCTGTGGTGCTGTTACCAGAAAAATCCACATCCACTTGCTTTCATAGGAAAGAGTAAACCTGGATGGCTTTTAAAACACTAGCTGTCTTAATCTTCAAATCTGTTTTCTCTGGTGTACTGCAGAGCCATATGATTTGATTTTAAATCTACTGTTAGTGTAATTCCCCAAGGTAAAACATATGTCTGTTATGAAGTATACCCCCTAAGAAACCTTGGGGAAAAATGTATAGTATGCTCTTAGGTCAGCACATGTGCATGACATCAAAGGCAGCTTTTGGCTGCTTCTCAGTTTCAGCCTCAGAGATGGTGCTGGCTGTAAAACCAGACCTTCCCTTTATATTAGAAGGATTTTGCTTTTACAATGCAAAAGAACTTTAAATAGTTGCAGGGTTAGAATGATGATGTCCAAGCAGCACACACATCAATTGGCTCTGATTTCCAAAACTTTTTTTTTAGTTAATGCAAAAAACGTATATTACAAGTATCCAGCATTGCTCATGGGCTCTGACAAATTACACCATGTTGTCTTGCAAATGGGCTCACTGATTGGTTTTATCTTCTATTTCTGGACTTTTTTCACACAAGAAAGCTTTCCTCTTCCCCACCCTTGCTCTTCCCTTTATGGCTTCCTCAGACATGAATACATTTTTGACTTCATTAGATGCAATACCCTGTGAGAGCTGATCGGTTGAGGGAAGAGGACAAAAGTGATCAATCAAACAATTGCTAAATCTGAACCATAAATCTAATACGATGCCGTTGAAACCGTAGGAGTGTTTCCAAGCAACAAAAACAATAAGTTGTTTTCAATGGTCCCTGTAGCATACTCTAGTTTTCCCAGCACAAATGATTTTCAAGGTCTCTATAAATCAGCTTTAAAGAGAACAAGTTGATGGAAAAATCATAGCAGCCACATGATACAAACTGTTTAAAAAACCATGGGAAAAAAAACAAATGACTGAATCCCCAAATCTGTCTTCCTCCCAAAACAAACCAAATAGCCATAGATAGGTATTTGTTTTAAAAAATAATGAACCCCACTTTCACTGGGAGAATGCTTTGTTCAACCTTAGTGAAATAAATGTGAAGAAATCCCATACACATTCACTTACCCAGGAGTATGTGCTTCTGAGTTCAATAGAATTTACTCCTGAGTAGTCATGTGCAGCATCGCACTGAGCCTCAGGTTAGGTTTCGTCACAATATATGGTGTTCTTTAATAAGAGGAAAGATGGCAACTCTATTTGAAGTGCAGCTTTTGGGAAGCAATACACCCCATCCAAACTTTGTTAAATTAGAAATATATTTTTAATCAACTCATCAATATACCTGCCTAAGAACGTTATTTTTTTTAATCTCTAAAGACTGTATAACTTTTACTCAAATTTCCTGGCACTTCATGGTGCATACATAAGTTGTTGTTTCAGTAAAAGTATTACTGAAATGGCCATAATGGGAAAGGTCATTGGGACGAGTGCCATTTATGTCAATGGCCAAATAATTAAAATTCAGTGAGTGAGATTAATGCAGTCGTCAGCAAGACCAATGCATTAATGCAATCTAGTATATATTTTCTTTCTTCATAAACAAAGCAAAGCATTTCCCTCTAGAGATGGCAAAGAATAATAAAGTTAAAACAAATTACCTCAGTGCGTATATATTTTAAAATCTACAGATGTTGAACAAAAAAGGGATCAGAGTTGGAATTTACCGTATGTTTTCATAGCAGCTAACTTCTGGCTTTAGCATTGCTGTTTGTTGGAATACTTTATAGATTATGACACCAAATGCCATTAAATTAACCTGGAAGAAATGCAGATATAGATTTTTTTTTTTTGTTTTCCAAGGCAGACATTGGATTTGAAGCAGTATTTTTTATATTTAATGAGAAAAGATTAAATATTTTCTGTTCTGTTGAGAAGAAAAAGCCTTTCTGATCCACTTATGTCAAACAACACAGAATGCTAAAGTAACTGAGGTCAAAGAGGATTGTAACCCTATATCCTTTCAAGTATATAATTAAGAGCAGTCTGCAAATGTTTATTGAATTTATTGGTAAATCTCTTTGGTTTCCAGAATGTTCTCCCAGGTATTCATATGAAATTGTGCTTTCTTGTCTAGGCATTTCATTTAAATCAAAATTACCCAGATATCCCATTCAAAAACAGTTTGATCATATGCAGACTGCTGTTTGAGGAAAAAAATCACATTAGTAATCTTATGCATGTGCTCAGTCTCTTTGGATAGAAAAGAAGCAGAAGTGATGTAAATGTTACATGTATTTCAATAACATACCATAGTCAAGAGAATATGGGCTCCAGTAGAGAAGAGATGACACATTAGATATGAAAAAGAAGCATTTGCTTGAAAAGCTATATTCCTTATTTCTTAGAAAAAGGTTATCTTTCTTCCCTTTTGCCATGAAGGGAAAGGTTAGGGATAGGGATAAGTTTCAGCTCTTGGATGGCTCATTTAAAATCTAAATGAAATCAGCAAAGCAGACTCAATACCCTGCTGCTTTTGAAGCCACCAGGCTCCACTGCTTTTGACATATTCAGTTGAATGAAAGCACATTTAGTAGAGAAAAGGATTGGGCTGCCTTATGGTTGCTGGCCTCCACTTGTACTCATCTGAAAGTATGAAAGAGCTAATGAAAGAGGAAATACAAGTAGAGTCTACCATTTCTCTCATTCTCTTGAGTGTTACCACTGAAAAAACCTGGCTGAAGCAACTTTTTATTAACACAAGTGGCAGTTTTATCGATTCTCTGTTGTTGTTTTTATATATTGGCGCTGTCGATTTAGAGTTGTATGCTGACTTGGAGACTTGAGTGGTGAAAAAGTGGAATAAAAACGTTGGCAAACAGGTAGATATATGTAAAATATTGGCCACTAATACTTAACGGATAATAGGAAATGTGAACACTGACAGCTAGCGATGGACATAAGTCAAAATGGGTGGCCCCTTGCGATCGCCCCCACTTGCCCATGGATACCAAAATCTGTGGATGCCCAAATCCCTTTACATACAATGGCATAGTAGACTGGTGACATATATGAAATGGCAAAATCAAGGTTTGTCTTTCAATTAAAAAAAAAATGAAGCAGTGGATGACTGAATTCATGGATGTAGAATCTGTGGCTATGGAGTGCTGACTGTACATTTTTGTACTATGTTTTTCCGCAAGTTTTTCAATATCCTTTTTACAATTATGTGATTTTTTTAAAGTATTATTTTAAAAATTCCCTCCTAAAATACACTTTTTAAAACCAATTCTACCCTCAAGGTGAAAGGATTTTGGCATTTCATATACATATACTAATTCATACAATCCAGACAAGACAGAAAACTGTGTGATTAGCCAGTTTTGATTAACTTGAATCCTCCCTTGGAGAAACTTTCTTGAGTTAATGTTCTATATGTTTATTTCTTGCAAAAAGAAGAAGGAAAGGACAGGACATAATGTATTTCAGGCACAACTTGGAGAAATGTAGTTTGTGTCAGACCAAACGTTGAAATGTATGAAGAAACTCAAACCAGACCCAAAATTTATCAGTGCTTTATTTCTGAGCATTTGGGGCCAGTACAACTTAAGTTTGTTACTTCCCTTCTTTTTTTAGTTTGGTTAGCCTTCCCAAATTCAATCACAATTACAATTTTTTTCCAGTCTTTCAATGTGCATTTCAACCTGTAATCTCACAGAATTAGTAAACCAGTAGTTCTAGACTCAGGGTGGAAATTGTCATTTTACAAGATCTTTAGCCTCCTCTGTCAAAGAGTACTAATGCCTAACCAAACTACAACTGCCAGGATTCCATAGCATTGAGCCACAGAAATTAAAGTTGTGTTAAATTGCATTAATTCCACTGTGTAGATGCACCCTAATTGAAATGCTTCTGTTTGTGAAAATTTCCTCCTGGATTTCTAGGTATCTCCCCTTTCAGTCCCCTATTTCATCATTCATCTAATTCAGAAAAGCCACTTGACCCTCTATGTCTATGCAGTATGGCGCCTGTACCCATCAGGGTCAATTCCTGAACTTACTGTGGAAATAAGAAACCTTGAATAATAGTGAATCATATCAGAATGAAGGAATTCCAATCAAAGCTACCATAGAGCCTTGCTGCAGGACCTAGAAAATTCTTAAATAGGTATTGTATCCTCTCTAGAAATTAGCTAGATCCTCTAGCTCAGTGGCTCCCAAAGTGCATGATTGTGAGGGGCTCTGCGTCACGTGGCCCCATGCTGCTTTCCTCCTCCCCCTCTTGCTCCCTGGTAAGTATGGTGATTGTCATGAGATAAAGCGTTGTCCCATTTATTTGAACTTGGATTTGAAGTTTCTTCACATTTGAATGACAAAAACACTTTGCTAGCAGATGCAAGCAGTCCATATTCCAGGAAATAATGCCTGGCTGCTCACTGGAGGGAAGGATATTAGAGGCAAAAATGAAGTACTTTGTCCACATAATGAGAAGACAGGAAAGCTTGGAAAAGATCATGATGCTGGGGAAAATGGAAGGAAAAAGGAAGAGAGGCCGACCAAGGGCAAGATGGATGGACAGTATCCTTGAAGTGACGGGCTTAACCTTGAAGGAACTGGGGGTGGTGACAGCTGACAGGAAGCTCTGGCTTGGGCTGGTCCATGAGGTCACAAAGAGTCGGAAACAACGCAACGAATAAACAACAACATACAAGGGAAACGGAAGACAATATTATATGCTAATGACAAAATTGCCATGCTGAAGAAAAAGGTAGCATTCTACATGGAAAGCATTAAGAATAAAGATCTGATATTGACTTCAAACTTTTTAGAGGAAAATAACACAACAATGAATTGCCAGCAATAATAAAAGAACACTTTAACAATTAGTTTCAAAATTTGAATTCATACTTTCCAAGGGACACTCAGGAATTGATTTGAAAGAATTCTTAGTGAGTTTTAGATCCATTGTCAGTGATGTCAAAGCCAGCAGCCCTCACTGTGACACTTCCTTATAGGCATGGTTTCAGACAGCCACTGTTAAACATCATTTAAAAGCAAACCACTTCTAGAATTTTGGGCTCAGTAGGGGAGGCTCTTTCGTTATTAAGTTCAAAAGCTAAATTGCTCTTACTGCCTTTTGGTCCTACGTGCCTCTGTGAAATGGCCTTTTTGAGGTACATAGCTACAAAAACTAAATATCAAGTTTGTTTGGAAACAGAAGATGATATGCATCTTCAACTGACTTCTGTGACAAAAGACGTTGACAAACTCTGCCGCAAGAAGCAAGCACATTGTTCACATTAAATTTTTCAAAGATCTTAACTAGTCATCCTATCATTTTGTAGATTTAAATAATGAATAATATTGTCTCAAGTTCTTTTTTAACTGTTGTTTCCTTTATTAATATATTTATCGTATTATTCATATTTCGGTATATATGTCACATGTAATATACCTCATAGAACACAGAGAGATAAAACTAAACACTCAATATTTTTTAAGGCTCCAAGACAAATTTTTGCTTCAAAAGGGCTCCATGTCTGAAAAATTTTGGGATCCCCTGCTTTAGCTAGACTCTACAATAACTTCCAGTGGAAGCATACTATAGAACAGGCAAACTTCGGCCCTTCATGTGTTTTGTTTGGACTTCAACACCCACAATTCCTAACAGTGGCAAAGTGGGTTAAACCCTTGTGCTGGCAGGACTGATGATTTGAAGGTTGGGTTGCTGACCTGAAGGTTGTTGGTTCGAATCCAACCTAGGGAGAGTGTGGATGAGCTCTCTCTATCAGCTCAAGCTCCCCATGCGGGGACATGAGAGAAGCCTCCCACAAGGATGTTAAAACATCAAAACATCTGGGCATCCCCTGGGCAACATCCTTGCAGGTGGCCAATTCTCTCACACCAGAAGCAACTTGCAGTTTTTTAAGTTGCTCCTGATATACACAAAAAAATCCTAACAGATGGTAAGCTAGCTGGGGTTTCAGGGTGTTGAAGTCCAAAACACCAGGAGGACCGAAGTTTGCCCATGCTTGCTATAGAATCACCTGGAAGACGGAAAAAATTCCTAGAGTGGTTATTTTGTTGGATGTGAGTAGATGAAACTTGTGGTACCAGTCCCACCATTATGGAGGTCATACTTTATCTTGACAAACTGTCACCAAAGGCAAAAATTGTATTAGTGATTCACAGATAACGATAGGTGAGTATGTAAAGGTAAAATATAGAAAAAGAGCTGATTTTTTATTTAGAGAATTAAACCCTCATTACCATTTGGCATGACCGACTTTATGAAAATATTATATTTAAAATAATAAGAATGCCTCTGAAACCTGTTGCTTTCAAGGTTAATTATACAATTAAACTGACCTTTATGATAATTATATGCAGGTTTACTTTGTAGGATAGATATTCTGGAGAATATTAGATCAAATAATTATCTATAGCTGACATTCTCCTAATCTGTAATGCTCTCATTAAAGGGCAGAGCAAATTCTAGCCAGAATGCAGAAATATTCAGCATAGCTTTTAAGTAGAGGCTTCCTAAAGTTTTAGGAAACTGTAAAGATCACATACATGGCATCCAGTAGTTTATCTGGTCCAGTTCATTCCAATATTAACCAAAGATTGATAAGAACCAATAGATTTCACAGTGTGTACATTTCAGCTTCTTTTATGGTTCCTCTCCACTGTCTGTGGATTGGATCCAGAGAGATTTATGGTCAAATTATCTTCATGCAATGGGCACCTTCAGTTCCTTTATAGAAGGGATGAAGTGATGTTCACTATTGTAAAATTAACCTATAGCTTTTCCATTCAGTTCTCCAAGCCTTCTGAACTGATAGAGTAGTTCAGAACATGGTAGGAAATTTCCAGAATAAGGGAGAATGAGGACATCCTCTTTGTGGAAACAATGAGCCTTTGTCTTGTAACTTCATGACTCCACTTTAACTGCCTCAATTGCGTCCTTTAATCCTGGGCTTTGTAGTTTGTGGAGATGCCAGAGCTCTCTGACTGAGAATACTAGTTTCCCTTCCCTAAACCTTAAATACCTTCATAAAGCTCATCATAGTTTGTCATTTCCACTCTGAAATAATGGCCATTGGTACTTTGAACCCATCTGATGGAATCGACTAAAACTGGATTTATTTATTTTTTTGGTTTTTAGCAGGATTTTATGTTTTGTTTTATGATGTCTATCTTGTTTTAAAGTTTTCTATTGGAAATTGAATATTTTGCATATGTTGAAAACAGTCCTGAGCCTTCTTGGGAGATTGGGCAGTATATAAATATTATTATTATCTTATTGTATGACACAGCAAACAAGATAGATATGCTGGATTTCGTATCACAAAATCACAAGTCGAACACTTCCCAAGTGTCTAGGACTGTGTGATGTATTTTCGGATGATGCGCGCAGATCCCAGTAGGGTGGCCTTTTGAAGTTGGCAGATCATAATGTTGTCAATGTCTATTGTTTCCAAATGCCAGCTGAGATCTTTTGGCACGGCACCAATGTACCGATCACCACTGGGACCACCTGCACTGGTTTCTGCCAGAGTCTTTGAAGTTCAATCTTGAGGTCCTGATAGCAGCTGAGTTTTTTCTGTTGTTTTTTGTCAATGCCACTGTCACCTGGGATAGCAACATCTGTGCCGTCGCGCCTGGGGCTGTAAACTCTTAGTGAAAGAGGCATGGACGTGACATCTTTCCCCAGGGGATTGCTTCTTGCCCTCCTTTAGGGAAACTGGAACTCCCAAGGACCAAAACACTGTAGTTAACTCAAAAACTGGGTTTATTCTTCACAAAGGGGGTAAAAGAAAATATACATTACAGTCTTTGGTTGTTTAAGTCCATGAAGCTTGTCCAGATCCCTCTTTCTCTGGCTGTGAATGCCGGAGCAAACTCAGCCTCAGTCCAATGACCTATATCTGAAGACAAGAGTCTTCCTCTGTTGCCAAAGGACTGATGTGAAGGCGCTTGAGACTCCTCAACGTTGTTCAGGTTGGCCCTGAACATGAAGTGTGAGTCCCAAGGGTAAGAACCTCAGAATTGGTGCTGAGAGGTAACTTTTGAAGGGCTTTTTGAGCCAAGCCTCTCTTTCACATCCATCCGATAGAGAACTTGCTGATGGAATGAAAAGGAGGAAACACAGTCCTACTCCAGGAAGAGGTGGAGCCAAACAGTTTTGCTGAGTGAGCAATATAACAGGTACAAAAAATTGATTGACAGATATAAATAACCAATCCAACTACATTTACAGGGTAAGGGCAAAATCAGGCATGATACAACAATTCAAATCTTGAAACTTATAGTTCAACATATAGATGGCGCCACTCGCGCCGTCAGAACATCAATGATCCAAACCTTTTTCTTTTCCACAACTGTGATGTCTGGTGTGTTGTGTTGCAGAACTTTGTCAGTCTGGATTTGGAAGTCCCACGGTATCTTTGCGTGCTCATTTTCCATTACCTTTGCAGATTTGTGATCCCACCAGTTCTTTACTGCTGGGAGGTGGTACTTGAGGGATAAGTTCCAATGAATCATTTGGGCCACATAGTTGTGCCTCTGTTTGTAGTCTGTCTGAGCGATTTTCTTACGGCAGCTGAGGATATGATCGATGGTTTCGTCAGCTTCCTTGCACAGTCTGCATTTTGGGTCATCAGCTGATTTTTCGATCTTGGCCTTGATTGCATTTGTTCTGATGGCTTGCTCCTGGGCTGCAAGGATCAGGCCTTCTGTCTCCTTCTTATGTGTCCCATTCGTGAGCCATAGCTAGGTCTTCTCCTTATCAGCTTTTCCTTCAATTTTGTCAAGGAACTTTCCATGCAATGTTTTGTTGTACCAGCTGTCAGTTCTAGTTTGTAGTGTGGTTTTCTTGTACTGTTTTTTTGTCTGCTGTGCTTTGAGGAGTTTCTGATTTTTGACTTCAATCAAAGCAGGTTCTTCACTTTGCTTTACATATTTTGCCAGGGCATGTTCTTCTTCTTTGACTACTTGTTTTACTTGTAAGAGTCCTCTGCCACATGATCTTCTAGGCAGATATAGCCGGTCAACATCACTGCGAGGGTGCAGTGGATGATGAATGGTCATGAGTTTTCTTGTTTTTTTGCCCAAATTGTCCAGTTCCGCCTGTGTCCAATTTATAATGCCAGAAGTATATCTAATGACAGGTATGGCCCAGGTGTGTGTGTGTGTGTGTGTGTGTGTGTGTGTATATGTGTGTGTGTATATATATATATATATATATATATATATATATTCCTGTTGCTTTTTCACTTTATCCTATCCCACTCTTTACCTCTTGTATCTCACTAGTGTAGGCTCTTCTCTTCCCTTTCACGGGGGTTTAGAGTACAGGACCTCTGCAAAAGTGGAAAAATCACAATGAAAACCCACATTTTTTTCTAACCTGAAAGAACACTTCTCCAGGAAAGGTTCTCCCTGGCACCCGAGATTCCTAGAGAGACCCTATTAATCCAATCCACAAATAAGCAAATCTGGAAAGGGGAATCCACAAATGTGGAGAAGTAATTGTACTTCTTTTGCTCAAATATAATTTAATTGCTCTTTTAAATGTTGCTTTCATTTTCTATGAGTCCTGCTGCAAGTATGTGTTGTACTTTCAAGTTTTTTCTGACTTATGGCAGCCCAAAGATAAACCTATCATGGGGTATTCTCGGCAAAATTTTCTCAGAGGGAGTTTGCTATTGTCTCCTTTGAGGCTAGTCTGATAGTCAGACCATTTCAATATATTTGTCTCTTTAGCAACGGATCATATCATTTGATACAGTAGTATTTCTTTGCAGCACGCCTTTTTAATTTCTTGTGGCTCAATACATTATTCATATTTTATCAATGGATTAAAAATGTAAATTCAACTGACAGGCATGGAACAGATCAATGTCTCTGAGATGCTCTAAACTCTAACATCATTGAATAACAGTTTTATAGTCAAAGAGACTATGTGGGTCCCTCACCTGTTTTTACTTTGTGCTGCAAAACCATTTGCTATAACAGGGGTGAGAGATTGCTATATACCATAGGGAGAAATAAAGTTAAACCCTATCATTCTTAGAGTTTTAAATACACCAAGAACACTCTTTAAATAAGATGCTGTTGGGCAAGCGCCAGCTAGTTCCTATTGTTTAAGTTTCCTGTACAATTAAATAACCAAAATATGGAACATTCATGTTTCCTATTTAAAGTAACTGCAAGTTTCATTACAAACATATTCACATGGCTATGATCTCAATGGTATGATTTTCTTATTGTTGCTATTATGCACTTTCAAGCTTATTGGCTTTTGATAATCCCATCATAAATTCTTGGCAAAATTTATTCAAAGCTTTGCCTTTTACTGAGGCTGAGAGAGTGTGACATGTCTAAAATCACCCAGTAGGTTTCCAGGGCTGAGTGGGAATTCAACTCCTGGTCCTATCCCACTATCAGTATGAGGACTTATTCATGTGAAACATACCAGTATCATCTGCTATTACATTCATTGTGTCTTGTTAATGATACTGAATGTTCACCACTAACCTGGCTACTGCTAATGTATTGTTTTATAGGGCAAAGTATCTTGGATGGTTCAGATTATTAACTTTGGATTGTGTTGACATTCAGATGAAAATATGTAGGTTTGAAGCAGCTTGCTGTCATGAATTGCTTGCATTCAATATTGTAGATGCTACTTGTCAAAATAGATAAAATATCAAGGTACAGAAATACAAGATAGAGAAATAACATATTACTAAGCCAGAGCTTTCACATTCTTATATTAGCACTAAATCCATGTAAGTTTCCCCTCTCATCTGCAGTGGAAATGTAAAATCAACATTAGCTACAGTGTATATTAGACCTAACCAGTATTTCAATGTTTTGATGTCTGGGGCATACACACACACACACACACACACACACACACACACACACACAGAGATCTGAAGAAAAAAAATGCAAAACTGGGTTGTTGTGTGTTTTCCGGGCAAAACTGCTAAGGTCTGTTGAATCCATCATATGGGAAGACAGGCAAAGACAGAAATATTTAGAGGGTAGAACAATAATTAGACACCTAATAGATAATTAGACACCTCACTTTGGGATGACAAGTGAGGAAAGCTGGTCTTATCCAAAGAGCCATGGGAGCTGTTGAGAGCTCTTCGGAAAGTCTTAAACAGCATGCTTAGGACCTTATCAGATGGTCAGGGGGAAAGCAGAGGAAACTGTTCTCCTTCATTCCCTATCATCTTGCCCTGTCCTCTGGGATGGCCTCCCATCCCATGTGGTCCCCATCCTTTCCCCATCCTTTCTTGATTCCTTTTTACTTTCTTCAATGAGGAGGCGGGCATTACCAAAATCATTCCAGGTTCCGTTTGTGCATGTTGCCAAAACAGAGTTCCACAGAATTCTGCTGGAAGCTGCCCTGCCTCATGTCCTGGGCTCCATGGGACTTGTTTCAGTAACATTTAGAAACGATAAGATGCAGAGAAGACTGAGTCTGATAAGATCCTTAGTTTCTAACTATGTGAAAATTTGGATGTGTGTGGAATTCCAGAATAATTAGCAAAATTATAACATGAGTGGTTTTTTAGACAGATAGATAGACAGGTCTTGATAAACTGAACCAGAATTTATTCCAACTATGATGCTTGGATCCTTTCCAGATATCATTCCCATGGTCTGCAGTTACAATCTAGCAGGCTGGGATTTGATTTTGTATTTATTTTATTAAACCTTTTCAAACTGTTTACTCCCAAAGGTATTTGACAAGGCAAAGCTGTGCAATGCTTGTTTATATTCTTTGGAATGTTTGATCCTGTAGCTTTCTCTGTAAACAACAAGTAAAATATCCTTTAAACAAAATGTTATTGAACGCTACTGTATACAAAGAACTCTATCAATGTACTCACTCTATTGTGTCTTTCAGAAGGAAAGAACAGAAAGTATTAATCGCTGGAATTCTAAGTTCCTCCAGAGAGAATCACAAAACCATATGACATCGTAGTGTGTAAAATTTTGCATTAGGATCCATGACTGAGTTGTAAGACACCCAGACAGCTCCATATTGAGCACACATCTGAGGAATACCCATTATTTCATCTTCTGTTGGCAGTTTTCTTAAACAGCTGGCTTTGACTGTCTTTCTTGATGTATGTCGGCATCCAGTAAAAAAGACCTGGAATTTGATTTGCTTAGTCAATGCCTTTGTTGTGGAATTATCCAAAGAAAGGCCTCAAGTACCTAGTACTTTTCTAAAGATTTTTTCTGTGTACATTTTAAAATAAAAAAATATATACATTTTCCCAAAGTGTAAACATTTCTTCTTAGAGGAAGAAATGCGACTATTGATAAGTGAGTTGGGGGAAGAGGGCAAAACATGATAGGCTGTTATGTGGCAAGAAACTGGACCCGATATCAACTAGGTTAGACTCAAAAGTGGCATAAAAGATAATTGGGCCTCTGGCTAACACTAGAAACAAAAAAATAAGAACGATCATTTCATGGTGAAAGACATAACATGCATTATCCTTGGTAACAGAACACTCTTCCAGCAGCACAATGAATTTAAAATAATTGATTTTTATTTGGAAGGTTTCTTATCATATTTCTCTACTGATCTGCTTTCACAACTATACATAGAACCTGGAAACACAATGGCTTTGAATACTAAATACTTTAGTATTTAGTTTTATTTTCCAGTATCTTGTTGAGTTCCTTCTGCCCTTTCAAATCCTACCCTTCTTCTGATGTTTTGACTGCAATTCTCATTTAGATTAATTACAGAGCCAAGGTATAAGAAATTTTTCACTATTTTGGCATCTTTAAAGTTATATAAGTCATCTGTGTTCATTATTCTTGTTTCTGTTTTTGCACTTAATTACTTGACTTTCTTCAACAATTGTTCCAAAACTTTGTATTTTCTGCTAGCAGTATGGTGTCATCTGCATTAAATTGTTAATGTTTCTTTCTCCAGTTTTCACACCTCCTTCCTCATAGTCTAATTCAGCTTAACATATGATACATTTAGCATACAAGATCAAAACAGGGTGATAAAATGCAGCCTTGCATGACTCCATGGCCAATTGGAAACCAGTTTGTTTCTCCATATTTTGTCATAACAGTACTTTCTTGTCCTGAGTACAGAATATGCATTAAGACAACCAAAGTTTTTTAAAGAGTGATGCATAGTTTTTGATTTCATACATTCAAAGACTTTGGTATACTGTAATCTATATAGCACAAGCTGATTTTCTTTTGAAATTCTTCAGTGTGCTCCATTATCCAACATATGTTTGTAATATGATCCATTGTGTCTCTTCCTCTTTTGAACCCAGCATCACTTGCTTGCATGGAAAATTCATACAATAATCTAGTGGTTACTGCAATTCCTGATGTCTCATTTCTTGAAGGTTGGAATACATATTGAGTTGGTTATTATTTTATTTTCCATCTTTGTAGACAGATCTTTGTTTCAGTCTTGCTTTACATTTTCATTTGAATTATCAGATCTTGATCTACCTTTTATGTCCTGGTTTTCTATTTGTCTGCATTGATTGTTGTAGTAATTCCATTATTCTCTGACAACAAGTAATTGAAAAGTTGTGTTCAGGGTTATGACCCTTTATAATTTTGCTTCTCATCTGTCCATAACAGTTTCATCTATCATCTACATTTAAAAATTAAAGGGTATATTTAATAAAAAAAAGTTTTGATTATATACCAGAAGCCTAGCAAGGGTGGAATTTGCCTAATGTTATTTGGAAAGGAGTTCCATATATAAGATGCTGTGAGAAAGATAGTCCTGTCTTCTATAACAACTACATTTTCCCTTAATGGTGATTGAACATAAAACAGAGTCTGAACAGGCAAATGCATTGGCAAAACCAACTCTAAGTATTCCTTGCCTAAGAAAACTTGACAGATAACTTAAAGACACATACATGTATACACATATTGGAAGAGGTGGTCTTTCAGATCTCTCAGTTGTTTAAAAACTTTCAAATTCCAAACCACCATATTGAATTTAACTTAGAAACAATTCAGAAGCCATTATTGTTGGTTCAGAAATCACCTACATATTGTCCCTAAAGTGCTTAGTCAACAACCTTGTGTAAAAGCAATTTCTATTACTACCTTCACCTTCCAAAGAATTTTCAAGAGTACATTACAGTAGTGTGGTGTAGAAATATTAAGGCATGGACACTATGGCCAAATCTAATTGCCTAGGAAATGAAGTTGATATACTAGTTGAATTTGGACAAAGGCACTCTTGTGAACATAAAAGCCATGTGTGTAATGCTGGGTCCAGGAACACTCTCCTCATATAGAACAAGTTGTAATCCCAGTCACAGTTTGATGTTTGCTAATCAAAAAGCTTTCACCATAGCCTTATTTTACATGAAGTGAACTACATATCACATATAAATATGTATATTATATTCCATGAAGGTGTATTTTAAAAGTAGCTTTCACAAAGGCAAGAGAACAAGGGTGATGGGGAGCTTTTAGCTTTTAGATATGTCATATCCATAGCCATAGTGCCCTCCCCGGCATGGCACAATTTATTTTTAATTCTTCTAAAGTTGGACATACAATGTTTGCAAGAAAAAAATTATATTAGAAGAATAGAATTGGGAGTAGATAAAAGAATGTAGCATCTTTTAAGGAATTGCCCATTCATTTACCACACCACTAATCCAGTCATTTGAGCTTTCGAAGCTCTGTTCTAAAAAACAAAACAACACAGAGAAAATGAGAAGAAAAACAGGAATGTATGTTTAGCACATGCCATGATTTTGTTTAGATTACTGTAATCCACTCTATGTGGGGCTGCCTTTGGAAACTTTTTGGAAACTTCAGCAGATCCAAATTGCTGCAGCCAAAATGTTGGCTGCCGGCTGGGCCAGTTGCAGGGAGCATATAACTTCCTTGTTAAAACAGCATCACTGGCTACTCATTCATTTCCAGGCATGATTTGAAATGCTTATCATGACCTACAAAGACCTATACCGACTGGTCCAGACAATCTGAAAGACTGTACCTCCTTACACAGACCTGTCAGAGCAGTAAGATACACAAGGGAGGGCTTTCTCTTGGTCTCACCATTCTCTGTGATTGTTCCCACCAGGGAATGCACTTCAGTGTGGGATTAGGTTGGTTCCCTCCCTGCTTTACTTTGCCAGTAGGCAGACTTTTTTTTTGTTTAAGCAGACTTGTAATGCATAACCAGGGAGGCTTCTTATTAGGGTGTGTGCTTTATTTCTTATTTTTGTAAGCCTTTAAAAATATTTTATTTTAATGTCATTATTTTAATTTCTGTTATTAAAAGTGAGAAGCATACATATGGAATAAACAAACAAGCAAAAATAAATAAATGACACATTTACATCTCATTTGCAGTTAGCCAAAGGAAACCTTTGCTTGGCCTCAACGTTAAAATGCTGGTCTTTGAGATCATAGGTTATCACAGCATATGATGTTTTTTACAGAGAGGAAGAGTATCTTCCTTTTTCTGATCCAGTAGGAAATATATTAGTGCTTGATGTTATGTAAAATAATTCTAGATTTAGCATAATCAACTATAATTTTTAATTGAGTGCTAAGGGTGTTAAAACACACAAAACCTGCTAATGCATATGCAACAGCTCTGTGTTGACTTTGAGTCATAATCCCAATGGAATCCATCTAATCAATTAATCATAGATCAAGGCTTTTATTAAGGGTGAGGAGGCATACACTTGTTCTTGTAGGGTGCTATGTTGTTTGCCTCTATAACATTTTCTTGTAGGTAAGCTCGCTCATTTCAAGAAAGCAAGAATATTGACTAGCTTGGAAACTTGCCTGTTAAACAAGCCAGGTTACTGTCTGGCATGCCCTTGGATGTGTCCCAATTTTTGTTTGATTTATCAGCATATGGATACACAAAACTGATTCACTAGAGTTCAGTACGAATGCATCCTTAGTAAATCATGTATGGATTATCTCATTTAATTGAAACAATTATATTGATATGTATTGTTCTGACAAGTTCTAGTTTCCTTTGCCAGGAAAATGAGCTGTGCAGGGGTTTATATATTTTGATGGTCAGGATGTTCTACAAATATAAGCAGTACAATTTATGAAGAATGTAATAGCAGAATTGTTCCTTTTATAGTTTGCTCTGTTCTCATCTATCAGCATGATGAAAGTAAATGTAATTCTAGACTGTGTCAACAGAAATAAAGTCTACAAGTCAAAGGAAGCAACGAAATCTTTCGATTCTAACTTGGTCAGATCTCAGCTTGAATACTGTTTCAAGCCCAATACTTCTGAATATAAACATATTCAAAGGGGGTAGAGAAAAATATCAGTGGTTCTCAACCTGTGGGTCCCCAGATGTTTTGGCCTTCAACTCCCAGAAATCCTAACAGCTGGTAAACTGGCTGGGATTTCTAGGCCAAAACACCTGGGGACCCACAGGTTGAGAACCACTGAGCTAGCTCCATTTAAAAGAAATCTGCCTGGTATTAAAATTATTCAGGATTTAACCCTTTTTGGCTCTTTCTTCTTAGAAAGAAAAGCCAGTCTAGGAAAGCCAGAGTATATTTGGAAGGTTTTGACACACCGTTTTTGAGTCCATTCAGTTTCTCATGTTCAAAATGTCAAAAAAAGCTTCCAAACCACCTTTTTTTCTGAGGTTTGCACTCAATAATTGATGAATCTATCAGAGATGTGCTTTTGGGACTTATCTTGTTCTGTTTTGTGTCCCGGCTTTTGTCGATGTCCTGATTCGTTTCTGTTTTGTTATTGTTTTGTTTTGTTTTTTGTTTTTCGGAAGGGGGGAAGGTGCTGGCCAAGACCACAGCACCAGCCAGCACCGCTCAAATTCCCGCTAAGGAGCCAGGCAAAGGGAGGGAGGGAGGTGCAGGATGACCCAGCCACCCCTGACCTCCCCCCCCCCCGCCAGGCCTGTGCGCGTAGGCCCAAAGCCTGCACGCACAGGCCTGGATGCCTGGGCCTACGGGTGCAGCCTTTGGACCGTGCCTAGCCAGGCCTCACAGGGCCTACTTCTGATTGCTGAGTAAGGATAGCTCCTTACTCGGCAATCGATTGTAGTTCCTGCAGTGGGAACTTAGGCCCAAAGTCTGCTCCCATAGGCCCAAAGCTCCCGGGCCTACAGGTACAGGCTTTGGGCCTACACACCCGGGCCTCGCAGGGCCTACAGCTGATCAATCTGAAAGGCAGGCTTGGAGCTGATATCGGCTCCTGCCTGCCTTTTGTTTCGAGTCAGTGTTTGTTTCGTTGGGGTCTTTCTGTTTTGAGTCATCCAAATGGACGATACGAAACAGAAACACAAATGAAACATATGAGACAAATACCACACACATCTCTACTATCTATATGCTGATGTCAAATTTTAGAATAACAAAGACAGTTGTGTGGAGAGGAGAGGATGTCACATGCTGCTTTTTCAACTATGTATGTTTTTTTAAAAAAATATATGGGTCCTTCAAAAATGTCTGATATTCAAAACAGCTGTATAGGCATCATTCCCCCAGTGATCATTATTACTAATGTTGGAATGAAGCTTGAATTCTGATGTGCAATCTGGCGTGAGTGGAAAATTATTTCCGTCTCCTAACTAATGGATATTTTAAAAAATAGCTTCAGTGCTGCTCTAGTCTGGATAGAAGAGAATTAAACTGATAACTATGCAACAGTTTAAGATGGAAAACAAAAATGTATGCCTTATTAATTGCTTGAAATTGCATGCAAGCTGGCAGTCAAACAATGAAAGGTATGTCTGCTGTCTGATTTCTCTCATTATCCTCTCCTTGATGAATACATCTGCCCAAATGCTTTCATTATTTGTTCTAGTTTGACACAGTACTGGAAAATATTTAAGAAAACAACAAAACTATTAATGTATGTGTGTATATGTGTATAGAGCAGTATGGGGAGAAACAGCAGTGACAATAAGAATGCAAAAGTCTATCAATGTTATCACAGCAGGGCTTTAAAGCGGGCAGCCCCACACTTCTGCAGCCTGCAGTATTCTGGAAAATGTAGTTTAGGACGGGCCTTTTGAATTCTCAGCTACAAAGATCTTCACTTTCTCAAACTACATTTCCCAGAATTCTGCAGATGACAGAAATGCAGAGCTGCCAGCTTTAAAGCCATGCTGTGATAACGTGGTAAGTCATATACACACTTTCAGAATGAAACTGATCAATCTAGTCAGTGTAGATCAGTGATTCCCAAACTTATTTTGCCTGCCGATGCCTTTCCAGAAAAAATATTACTCAAGAGGGCGGGGCTGAGCCTCTCCCCTAGTCCAAGATGAAGGGCTGGGAGGGGAGGTAGGCGGGGCCACAAATGGGCAGCCAGGACTGGGATGGGTGGAGTTATGAGCTCTGAGGCAGGGCTGAGCTTCTATCCCTGTCCGGTGGCTTTGGGGATAAAACATACATTGAAATGGCAACTGAGTAGCCTTCCTGAAGTTGCTGAACTACAACTCACAGAAACTCTAGGACAGTGGTTCCCAACCTGTGGATCCACATATGTTTTGGCCTTCAACTCCCAGAAATCCTAACAGCTGGTAAACTAGCTGGGATTTTTGGGAGTTGTAGGCCAAAACACCCGGGGACCCACAATTTGAGAACCACTGCTCTAGGAAGTATAGCAAATAGTGAAGCATGTAGGATGTTGTGCATAAACAACATTTGGGTGGCTGCAGACTTCCCATTTCTGATACAGAAAGACAAAATTTGGCAATCTGTTTTTTCTGGGTAAGAAATGGGATGCTGCATAATAATGACTAAGCACAATCTACTTAAACTGAGTACTTTTCAACAGCTATCTTGAAATCAGTTGAATGAATATAATTATGATTATAACTCTTCTATTTAAATCAGAAAAGACTCCCAGGTGCTTTTTAATGGCTTCATCATGGCCTTTTTGACCATGAAAATAAGCTGGTTCCTAAGATCAGACAGTTTGCTGACTGAATGGACCTTTGGAGTAGCAAATTGGTGGTGTGCTTGCTTGACCAAAAGCCCTACTCTCCATTCACCACTTGAAGAACTTCGCGCAAGGAATCTTGAACTTACATCCTGTCAAGAACACAGGGATTAAAAGCAAAGCATCAACTACAGAACAGCTTGAGAGAAAAAATGAATTTGTTATACTTCTTTTGTATTTCAAGTAAATAATAGGTTTTGCTCTTAAAATATTTTGTACATTGTTCATCATACACATATTGCGATTTACAGCAGTAATCAAGAATTTGTCCTGGGAACTATCTAGATGGTAATTGCCCTGGGAACGTCTTCAAGCACTTTAGCAAATCAAGGATCATTTTGTTCTTTGAACCTAAAAGAAACCACTGATACGTTTTGTTTTTCCGCTCCCCCATGAATTTTGACACTATAAAATCCATCTTTTCTACTAATACTGCTTCTTTTTTGAACTTGAAAATATAGCAACAAGTATTTGGCTATTACAGTGTGAAAGAGCTGAAGGTTCAATAGCTGAATTATTCATTTATGTGGTCTATTTTTCCCCTACCTTTGTGTTGTTGACTTGTATTTTTGAGAACATAACTCAAAGTAACCTCTTTGTGACAAGCGATTTGCCCTTTGGTATTATTCTTTGATACTGTCAATTGATCAAATTTCTTGGAGCTGCCCCACCTATATTATAGATAGTGAGTCCCCATTATGTATTCAGGGCTACTAACAGGGATATTTTAGATGATGAGATGTACAACATTATGAACTTACTCTGCTGGGTAAGTAGTTATGCTATGACCAAAACAGAGTGGGAATTTCATGGGTCATCCTTTTTCTCCTTCATGCCTTATCATTGTGATGGAGACACTAGTGGCACAGTGATACCATTTGAAGTGTAAATGCTCTTCATGACTGTCTTCTCTGAGGAAAAAATACAGCTATGTTTATCTATGTTAAAAATCAGGTCTAGCAAGTGTTCATCTGCAGAAGAAGCATATATTTCATAGGATGCGTGTGTATCAATTGCTTAGTCAACAATCATGCCACTATGTTCTGCATTGCAACAGGAGTATAACAACTTTACATCACTGTGTGAAAAATACTTTTTTTAGGATTGTAAATTAAAATTCAAAAGAAAGAAGAAGTTGGGATAGAGGAGTGACTGATGTCAATGTTTTTTGTTAATCAGAAAATCATAGTGATTGGAGTCAGTGAGTTCTGGCATCCTCTAAAACTAGGCATTAGCAAGAAGTTCCTAGTTAGGAATGGTCAGAATATTCAATATATGGCAGAAAATATGTTCTCTGAGAGTTGCAAAATCCTGATGAGATAACTCCTGGACTGACAAAAGTCTTTGCAGTTAGGACATATTCTGCAAAAAATATCCAGCATTTTCAGCAATAAACAGCATTTTCTATGCGGGAAATACTATTTTTGGGCAAAAGCATTGTTTTCTATGCTATGGATGCTGTTTCTGCACCAAAATATGATATGCAAGTCTTGTGAAGAATACATTCTAAACTGCAATTCATCTTCTAAAATTGTGCAGTTTTAAAAGACTTTCTTGCATGAAGAAAAGACATTACTAAAACTGTCAATTACTTCTTTCAAGACGAAAATTAGCAAAGAGTTACATCCATAGCATCAGGTCAGCCGTCTTGCCACATCTATAAATATCAGACCTGTGAGAAACAGTTTGAGTGTACAGAGTTATAAACCAACATGTCCCATGTATTTTGATAATACAGAACTTTATAGTTGGCACTCCACTTTTGCAGTGGATGAACACCCTAACGTGTGGACATGTGTAGTTGGGACAGGTGGCATGCTGCAAATGCATCCTTCTTTTCAGAAACTGCTTGATGACTTCTTCATGTCAGTGATACATGAAATGGGCTCATATGTCAAGAGCACAACATGGTTATTTTTACATGTTATTCATTAAGCAGAGAGTGGAATTATAGAATACTTCCATTTTCTAGAATAAAGCATAGTTTTATCCTAATCTTAAACAACATTTCTAATGATAGGTCATAATTATTTTTTCCCATTAAAGTATGCAAATTCTCCTTGTTTACCACCAGTTTGTGCTAAATCTTAAATTCTATTTCAGAATCATAATATTACAACATCCTGCCTTGCCTGCCTTGGGTGCTTTGATCTAATCTAAAATGCAGCCTTAGAAATAATGGTTGTGATTCTAAAGAGTGGAAAGAGAAATTATCTTTAGCTTGCAGCTTGTTTTACAAAGGTTTCAAGTAGTCCTTTTTCTCCCCATAACTCAATCTAGCAAACTTTTGGCTCAGTCCTTTTCATGCATACTCACCAAGAGACTAAAAAAGATGGCTGATAGGATCAATTAGGCCAGTGGCATGCACTTCAGAATTTTAATAGTACTTCATTATTAATGAGTAAATATCTTAGAAAAAGGCAGTATTAAAAAAAAACCACATGTAAAGGAACTAGCACTTGGTAATAAATGAGATTATTTGAGCTCCAATATTTTAACTAGGCACATAAAGTTCAGAAAGGCAGTTAAAAGTATTCCAAGGTAAGTGGAGCAATCTATGGTAATGAAATTGGTCTTAGTAATTCTCTCTTTCCCCTTTTCTCATTCTCTCCTCACTCTCTCCAGTGAGTTTTTCTTAACATGCTGTTTCCAGCTTGTCACGACCCAGGCTGCAGAGCACCAATAACCATACACAGAGGCCAGAATCTATCTAATATCTTTATTAAGGAAATAAGTAAAGGCAATAAAAATAAGTGTAGAATATAGTTCAGAAGATGACCTTTCAGGAAAGGTCAAATATAGTCCAGGAAAACAATGTCCAATATGATATAGTAAGGTCCAAAGTTGTAATCCAGTAACCGAAACACTCACTTGCCAAGCAAGGTGAGGGGAGATGACAAGGTCCTTTAGTCCATGAAACTTAGGCAAGGCAAGGAAATAGCTTGATTCTTGGTACACAAAGCTTGATTCAAGGCAACAAGGAACGAAGAACAGGGACAAGATCCGTGGTAAACACTTGGCAAGGTCCGGGAAGCAAGGCAAGGTCCTGGAAAGCAAGGCTGAGTCCTAGGTAGCAAGGCAAGGTCCGCGAAGCAAAACAAGGCAGGAAACAGGAACGAAGGCTTGGAAACGGGAGTAGCGCTGTCCACACACAACCTACTCCGGTAGCTGACGAATTGACTCCGCAAGATTCCTATGGGGCAAGGAACCTAAATAGGGTCTCGTTTTCCCACCAAAGAACACTTCTCTGGGGAACCAGAACCGAAAGTCAATCTCTGTGTCCAGATGCATGACTCCCTAAAGGTTCTCATGAAAGCAGTCTTAATCAGCTGAATGCCTGGCTGCGATTCTCAGGCTTCTGCGATTAGCCTGTTGAACTCCTTTTTGTTGTTGATAATAACTACGGCGAGAAAATGGGGGAGATTCTGACTCAGGGCTTGTTTGGCAGATTTCTGGAAGGCAAACCTCCTGCAGGTGCAAGGGCTCCAATTCTGGCTGGGAAAATTCCAATTCTGGCTGAAACGGTGGAAAAACCAAGTTTTCCTCTTCATCTGTCTCAACAGCGCTAGGAACGGGACTACATGGCCCATGAGTCATCACACTATCCCCCTCCTCAAGCCCCCTCTCAAATTGGGACTCTCTCCCCGAGGCGCGAGGCCGCGGCTTGGCGGGATAGGTCTGATGGAAGCGGCGGGTTAAATCGGGGACATGGACAGTGGAAGTGTCTTCCCAAGAGCGTTCCTCGGGACCAAAACCCACCCAGTCAATGAGATATTGCAGGCGGCGGCGGTGAAAGCGAGAGTCCAAAATGTCCTGAACCTCGAACCTCTCCTCTCCATCCACCAAAACAGGGGCGGGGGCCGGCCGGTCTACATCAGGGCGCACACCATCCGCCGGAAGGAGCAGAGAGCGATGAAACACTGGATGAATGCGCATAGAGCGCGGGAGTTGAAGTTTGAAAGTCACGGGGTTAAGTTGCGCCACCACTGGATAGGGGCCAATGAAACGGGCATCTAGCTTCCGGCAAGGGCGATGAGAGGGCAAAAAACGAGTGGACAGAAGAACCCGGTCTCCTACCTTGATTTCGGGGCCCGGCTGGCGATGATTGTCAGCGTGGCGTTTATAGTCCTCCTTGGCTTGGTCTAGTTGCTGGAGTAAAAGTTGTTGCACCGCTGTGAGTTCCTGCAGCCAGTCCTCTGCTGCGGGAACTTCTGAGGTTTCAATGACAGAAGGAAAGAAACGTGGATGGAAGCCGTAGTTTGCAAAGAACGGGGTTTCTTTAGTTGAAGCCTGGACACCATTGTTATAGGCGAACTCCGACAGCGGTAACAGGGAAGCCCAATTGTCCTGCTGGTAGTTCACATAACAGCGAAGGTATTGTTCCAAAGTGGCATTGGTGCGCTCAGTTTGCCCATCCGTTTGGGGATGGTGCGCCGAAGATAAACGAGAGTCTATGCCCAATAGTTTTTGTAGTGCTTTCCAGAAACGAGAGGTGAATTGGGACCCACGGTCTGTGACCAAACTCTTGGGCAACCCATGCAATCTGAAAATATGTTGAAGGAATAAATCTGCAGTCTCTTTGGCCGTGGGGAGGCCATCGCAGGGAATGAAATGGGCTAACTTGGTAAAAAGGTCCACCACCACTAGGATCGTGGTGAATCCACAGGAAGGTGGTAGATCAGTGATAAAATCTGCAGAGATTATTTCCCACGGGCGAGATGGGGTAGGAAGGGGATGCAGAAGCCCTGAGGGCTTTTCCCTTCTTGTCTTGGAGCGCTGGCATACTGGGCAGGTATTGACGTATTTTTCCACATCCTTGCGGATCTTGGGCCACCAGAAATCTCTTAGGATCAAATGCATGGTTTTAAATAGTCCGAAATGCCCTGCTGGCTTGCAGTCATGACACAGACGAAGTGCTTTTTCCCTGCCCGGTCCTGGAGGGATGTAGACATGATTTCTATAGCAAAGTAACCCATCCTTAAGCGAAAAGGGGAAATGTAGTCCTTGGCGAAGTTGGTCCTGAGCCCAGGCATCTGCTTGCTGACTAGCCCTGATTTCCTGAGCACAAAGGGGTCCTGGAGTAGAGGGAGTTGATTCAATGGGAGTGGATTTGGTGTTTCCCACTATGAGCGTGGCAAAGTTCTCGGGCTGCAGCAGTTGGGACTCAAAGGTCTCTTTGCGCCCTGCAGCATATTCCGGTTTCCGTGACAGAGCATCTGCTTGCTTGGTCTGGGCTGGGGTTACATAATGGATTTGGAAGTTAAAACGTTCAAAGAATAAAGCCCAGCGTTGTTGCCTCTGATTTAGCTTGCGGGCAGTTCTTAGATGCTCTAGATTCCGATGATCAGTATGGACCTCAATGGGAAATTTGGCCCCTTCTAACCAATGTCTCCAAGTTTCAAAGGCTGCCTTTATGGCCAAAAGTTCCTTTTCCCAAATAGTGTAATTTCTCTCTGGTGCGGTCAGTTGACAGGAGTAGAAGGCACAAGGGTGAAGGTGATCTCCCACTGGTTGTAGGAGTACAGCCCCAATCGCCACATCTGAGGCGTCCGCCTGCACGACAAAAGGGGTTTCAGGATCTGGGTGCTGAAGGATTGGCTGGGACGTGAATAATTTCTTTAGTTGCTGGAATCCTTTCTCTGCTTGTTCTGTCCAGCGGAAAGGCTGTTTCCCACGGATGCAGCTGGTGATTGGATCAGACCAGCGGGCAAAGTCTGGAATGAACTTGCGGTAGTAGTTCGCGAACCCCAAGAAACGTTGCACCTCTTTCTTGTTGGTTGGCGCCCGCCATTCCAATACTGCTGAAACCTTCGCCGGGTCCATGGTGAGCCCTAGTGGCGAGACACGGTATCCCAGGAAGTCTACCTCTTGTAGATCAAAAGCGCATTTTTCCAGCTTGGCATAAAGTCCGTGATCCCGCAATCGTTGTAACACCATTCTGACGTGGTTCTCATGTTCTGATTGTGATCTAGAAAACACCAAAAAATCGTCCAAGTAGATAATCAAGAACCGGTCTAGATAATCCTGAAAGATGTCATTGACAAAATGCTGGAACGTTGCGGGAGCTCCACATAAACCGTAATTCATGACCCGGGACTCGAATAAACCGAATTTAGTCTGGAAGGCGGTCTTCCACTTGTCCCCTTCCCTGATGCGAACTAGATTGTAAGCTCCTCGAAGATCCAGTTTGGTATAAACCTTGGCCCCTCGAAGCCGGTCTAAGAGATCCGAGATCAAAGGCAGGGGATATCGATTTCGCTTAGTGATATTGTTCAATGCCCTATAGTCCACCACCAAGCGTAGGTCCCCTGACTTCTTTTTCACAAACATCACTGGGGAAGCGGCTGGGGATTGAGAGGGTCTGATGAACCCCTTGCGGAGGTTTGTCTCTAAGAACTCCCTGAGAGCTTCTTGCTCTGGTTCAGTCAGGGAGTAGAGGTGCCCTCGCGGGATCGGGGCCCCCTCCACCAAGTCAATGGCACAGTCATAAGGTCTATGCGGGGGTAGTCTGTCGGCTTCTTTTTCACTGAATACATCCCAAAAGTCTGAGTATTTCTTGGGCAAAGTGATGATGGGTTCAGCGTCTGTGGTATGGCAGACCTTGGCTACCAGACAATGGTTTTGGCAATATTTTGAAGCAAACTGCAGTTCTCTGTTGGACCAGGTGATGTTTGGGTCGTGAAGGGTCAGCCATGGAATTCCCAAAATCACTGGGAAATGGGGAACCTCGGTAACAAAGAAGGAAATCTCTTCCATGTGTTCCCTTATCCACATTCTGGTGGGTTCTGACCATTGGCTTACTGGACCTGTCTTGAGGGGGTGGCCATCTATGGCCTGCACCACACGGGCGTTCTTGAAGTCGTGATATTGTAATCCCAGAGAGTCGGCATACTCTCTATCAATGAAATTGTTTGTGGCTCCTGAGTCTATCATGGCATGGATCATGACGGGTCCTTTTTTCGCTGACCACAAGGTGACCACTAGGAGAAATAGGACCCCGGTTGGCGGCTCTTGAGTGGGGTTTTTGACCGGGTTGGCGAGCCTCTCTACGCCCGGTCGCTGGCTTCCCCCGCCGGCTTCGCGCCAGCCGCCTCAGACGTCTTCGCCTCCGTGGAGGACGCCGCCGCCAGACGGGCGGCGGGCTTTCCTTTGGCTGGGCACTCTCTGGCAAAGTGGCCCCCGTTTCCGCAGTACCAACAGAGATTCAGGCGTTGGCGGCGGGCCTTCTCGGCAGTGTCCAACCTGGGACGCACATTGCCCAGCTGCATCGGCACCTCCTTGCTTCCTCTGGGGTATGGGGCTGGTGGCGGGGGTCTCCACACTGGACGCGGCTGGATGCCGGTGGGAGCGGGAGGTCTCGCTCCAGCCCTACCGCTCTGGCCTCGGATCCATTGCTTTCTGTTGGCCAGCATGACTTCAGCTCGTAAACATTGATCAATGAGTCCTTCAAGAGAGTGTGGAGGATCCACCTTGGAGATTTCCTCCAGCATCTCGATGTTGAGACCCTCCCGAAATTGTCCTCTGAGGGCTATGTCGTTCCAGCCGGTGTTATGGGCCAGCACTCGGAACTCGGCTATGTACTGGGATAAAGGTCTGTCCCCTTGGGAGAGGCGCCGGAGTTTGTGGCCGGCCGCCTCCAAATTGTCCTCGATTCCCCAAGTCACCTTAAGGTGATCCAGGAAGTGTTGCGCTGACCTCAGATGTGGGGAGACTTGGTCGAACAGTGCCGTCGCCCAGTTGGCCGCTGGCCCGTCTAGGAGACTGTAAATCCACGCCACCTTGATGTCTTCTTGGGGAAACTCGGCATTACGGGCCTCTAGATAAGCCTGGCATTGGCGACGGAAAACATGAACCTTAGAAGCTTCTCCAGAAAACTTGGTTGGCAGCGCCAGGGCCGGGAGACGGACCCCGCGTTCCTTCAATCCCCTTATTTCTCCGTCCTGCGCATTGAGCTTATCTCGGATGCGGTCCACTTCATCCTTGTCGATGGTGTAACTGAGTGGCTGGTCACCCGGTCCGGCTCCGGTAGACATTCTGGCCTAGGTTAATTGGTGCTTAGGGTGGCGGAGTCAAACTGTCACGACCCAGGCTGCAGAGCACCAATAACCATACACAGAGGCCAGAATCTATCTAATATCTTTATTAAGGAAATAAGTAAAGGCAATAAAAATAAGTGTAGAATATAGTTCAGAAGATGACCTTTCAGGAAAGGTCAAATATAGTCCAGGAAAACAATGTCCAATATGATATAGTAAGGTCCAAAGTTGTAATCCAGTAACCGAAACACTCACTTGCCAAGCAAGGTGAGGGGAGATGACAAGGTCCTTTAGTCCATGAAACTTAGGCAAGGCAAGGAAATAGCTTGATTCTTGGTACACAAAGCTTGATTCAAGGCAACAAGGAACGAGGAACAGGGACAAGATCCGTGGTAAACACTTGGCAAGGTCCGGGAAGCAAGGCAAGGTCCTGGAAAGCAAGGCTGAGTCCTAGGTAGCAAGGCAAGGTCCGCGAAGCAAAACAAGGCTGGAAACAGGAACGAAGGCTTGGAAACGGGAGTAGCGCTGTCCACACACAACCTACTCCGGTAGCTGACGAATTGACTCCGCAAGATTCCTACGGGGCAAGGAACCTAAATAGGGTCTCGTTTTCCCACCAAAGAACACTTCTCTGGGGAACCAGAACCGAAAGTCAATCTCTGTGTCCAGATGCATGACTCCCTAAAGGTTCTCATGAAAGCAGTCTTAATCAGCTGAATGCCTGGCTGCGATTCTCAGGCTTCTGCGATTAGCCTGTTGAACTCCTTTTTGTTGTTGATAATAACTACGGCGAGAAAATGGGGGAGATTCTGACTCAGGGCTTGTTTGGCAGATTTCTGGAAGGCAAACCTCCTGCAGGTGCAAGGGCTCCAATTCTGGCTGGGAAAATTCCAATTCTGGCTGAAACGGTGGAAAAACCAAGTTTTCCTCTTCATCTGTCTCAACAGCGCTAGGAACGGGACTACATGGCCCATGAGTCATCACACAGCTGGATGTGAATTGGAAGTTGCATTGAGGGAGTTCCCTCGCCAGCCTTAATCCATTTTCCATCTGGATTATACTGCCTGTGTAGATGGGGCCTATAGCAATGAATTCTTTAAAGTGTTCCTTCCTCTGAAATCCAGCCTACAGCACTTGGTACTGATTGGATGTCCCCACTCATGTATTAACCATGAATTATCCTGCTTAGCTTCCAAGATCAGATAAGATCTGGTGCCTTTAGACCAGTGGTTCTCAACCTGTGATGTTTTGGTCTTCAGCTCCCAGAAATCCTAACAGCTGGTAAACTGGCTGGAATTTCTGGGAGTTGTAAGCCAAAACACCTGGGGACCCACAGGTTGAGAACCACTGTTTTAGAGTATTTAGACTGCCCTTTGATAAATCAGGGAGTAGACGTTGTGTGGGTCATGGGAGGGGTTTGTGCTGTCACTGGAATCTAAAATCATCCTTTCCTGACAGCCCCAAAGCAAATGAGAACTTTCTGTTTCTCAAACATGATATATCTATGCTCCAATACAAAGCCTTGTTTTGAATAAAAGAAAACAATTTTGGAAGCAGTTTGCTTAATAATAAAAAAAAAGGTGAAATTCCTACTAGGCATGGCTATTGCCTATTCTAGCACACTCTTGGAATCTTTCTGATATGTTTTCCTCTGCAGAAAGGATTAACTTTCCCTAAGAAATAAGTAAAGCTATAGCATGTCTTTCTTAGTCATAGAGGTAGTAGGTCTGTCTTGGAAAACAAATCTATATAATTGTTTCTTTTTAACTAAGATGTTTGGGATAAAACATACTTCTTGAAAACTGTTGCATTTATAGATTCATTCTTGAGGTTTTAGTTGTCCTTCTAACTGCTGGTCCATTGTAACTGGGGAGGTATGGGGAGGGGGGAGGGAAGCAGGAGAGGAATCTCAGTCTGACTGTATTCGCTCATGGAGGCTTTCACTACTATCCAAGAGGCCATCTTACGAAGAAGAATCCGATTTTATTTCTCAAAACTCTTTTAAGCACAGAACAGATGGTTTCCTGGATGGTTTGAGACAATTAAGTTCTAGGCAACATAAAGAAATTGGCTCTGGAATATGGCAAAATTGCAGCTATAATAAAGCACCTTTCATGAAAATGGGGTAAACTGAGGAAATAGCTCACATACTTCAAGACATAAAAGTACATTACAAATTCATATATTTGTGGCTAGTAGACTCCACATAGAATTGTGGAGTTGAGGTTCTGTAGTCCAACCACCTACATGCAGGAACACACAATCAAATCTCTCCTGACAGATGGACATCCAGCCTCTGTTTAAAAGCCTCCAGAGAAGGAGATTCCACCACACTCCAAGGTAGCATATTCCACTGCTGAATAGCTCCTTCCATCAGGAAGTTCTTCCTAATATTTAGAGATTCCTAAAAGATTCCTCTTAGGTGAAATCTCCTTTAGTGCAACTTGAATGTGTTGGTTTGTGTCTTAGTCTCTAGAGCAGCAGAAAGCAAGTTTGCCCCTTCTCAATATGACATCCTTTCAAATATTTAAATATGTCTGTCATGTCTCCTCTTAACCTTCTCTTCACCAAGCAAAAATATCCAGCTCCCCAAGCTGCTCCTCATAGGGCTTGGTCTCCAGATCTTTGACCATTAGTCACAATTCTTGGGACACGTTCCAACTTGTCAGTATCTTTTTTGAATTGTGATTCCCAAAACAGACACAGAATTGCAGATGAGGTCCAACCAAAGCGGAATAGAATGGTACTGCTATTCCCCTCGATCTGGACACTATATTCCTATTGAAGCAGCCTACAATTGCATTGGTTCTTTAGCAGCCACATTGCACTCATGCTCAGCTTGTGGTCTACTAAGACTCCTAAATCCACAGGTATTGTTTTCAAGGTAGGTGTTACCCTCCCTATATCTGTGTATTTCTTTTTTTCTGCCTAAGTGCATGGACAAGTTTCAGAAAAATATATATATATATGGAAACCGGAAAAATATATCTGACCGCAATTTGCCATTAAGGATTCATTGAAATCATCTTTCAGGTCCTTCTAGCTATTTTTTTTAAGAAAAAGTGTTTCTTCCCCAGTTGTTTCTTCACTACAGCAGCCCCAATATATACAAAAAAAATCCCAAATGAAATTAGCTGTGGAAGAAGTAAATAAACATTGGTCAGCATTTGCATTGGGTTCTCTGTGAACCTAAATGCACATTGTTTAAAATAGCCCTTAGGAAGAAATGGTTTCAGAAGGAAAGTAACAATGGGTTTTTGTGCAGTGGAAGGGTGATTTATTCCCTGTCCTGCCCTTTGAAATCACACATGTCATATAGGCATTTTGAGGCTAAAAAGCTTGAAAATTTCAGAAGTGCATATACAATGATTAAGGAGTTATAATGCTTGAAAATAAAGTTAACGCCTTTAAAAAAGCTGAGACTATGGCACAAAAAATAACTTCTACCTTTGCTTACCTGTATCTGTCATTCTACACTACTGCCATGCTCTTATTATGGATGCATACAGAAATAATAACCATATGAGAGAAAAAGATTAAACAACTTATTGCTCAGCGCATTCTTATTTGTCTTCAATAAAGTGGAAGAGACTGGAACACTGTATTAAAGACAAAATCTCTCCACTAAAGAACAGTTTTTGAAAAAAAAACTTTGTAAAATATGATCAAAAATTTGAAAGTTGAACTTTCAGTCACAAACCTTCTCCTCTGAAATGATCCAAATTAGGCAGTTTGATTGCTTTAGCTCTGGCCTATTTAAATTCCAAATCCTGCATGAGGCTACACCTAGGTTCTAAGTTCAATTTTGGCACTTTTAGTGGAAGTTCACTTCATTCGGAAAGTGCCAGTCTGCATTGGCACAATTCAACTTGGTTTTCCTCCAAACCTGATGCACATTCTTAATAAGTAAGGATCAAAAGTTACGGTATGATTGCCTACTAATATCATCCACCGTACCAAGGTCCCTGCTCTCCCAGCATTTCTTACTTGATCCCAATCAGTATTTATGTGTGTAACTTAGCGATACTTAGGAAATCCCTTCATGTACCCTGGCACTTTCCCCCTTTAACAGGACACAAATGTTTCTAAAAGATCAAGCCTGAAAATGTGTCCAATAGGAATTAACAGTCTCCTTCCCCTGTAGAAATAGAGGCTATCAATTCTCAACTTTCCTGGCCATGTGAAATAGCAGGTTCTTGTCTCTGATGTCGCAATTTTGTTCAAAATAGTCTTGATGATGGCAGGGTACAAGAGAATGATAAAATCATAAAGATGACAGCCTAATCTTCAAAGATGACCGATCACAGATAAAAGATTAAGTAACTCGGCATTTGAAATACCAGATTATCTGTCTCCTGGCATCTTCTCTGTGTATGCCTCCTGCTGAGTTCTTTAGAGATATCACTAACATGTAAAGATGCTACATCTTATACACCAGAATTGCTACAGAGAATTCTGTTCCCTCAAGCCATCAGGTTAAAAGAAAAAGCTCTTCCTCTAAAATATTAGCTAATCAAACATATGTCTTTGAGACAAGCAAAGTACTTAGGCATGTAATGGATAAAATGTTTTAGAGTGGTTATTTAAAAGCATCTAAAATTGTTAATTTGGATATATAATCAGGACTTACAGGTGGCTCACAATGGATTATTGCTTATCACACACACCATTCATTGTTAATTTTATGTACTCTGATACAGAAAATAAACAGGATACTTACAAGAATAATTAGACATGCTGGTCCTATAAAACTCCATATGAAGTTGTTCTTTGTGCTGAGCCAACACCTGAAAAGTTAAAAGAACATGTTTTGAAATGTGTTTATAGATTGTTCTTTCACTTGGGAATTGGGTGATAAGAAAACTGACTCCAAGGGCCCTTTCACACAGTCCCTATATCCCAGGATCTGATCCCAGGTTTTCTGTTTATCCCAGATTATCTGGCAGTGTGGATTCATATTTAAAGCAGAAAACCTGGGCTCATATCCTGGAATATAGGACCTGTCTGGAAGGGCCCCAAGAGGTATAGAGCCAGTGGGGTGGAATGGTTCTTTTTCTTGTTCTGTGCCTGTAAGTCATTTCTGACTTACGGTGTGCTGAAGGTGAACCTATCACAGGGTTTTCTTGCTAGGATTTGTTCACAGTGGGTTTGCCTTTGTCTTCCTCTGAGGCTGAGGTGGAAAGGGTATGATTTATCCAAGGTAATCCTATACCTTTCCATGGTGATTTGAATCCTTGTCTTTCAGTGTCCTAGTTCAGCTCTACATAGAGTGGTAACTTGCGGACCGGTCCTGGGGTGGTTTTGACTGGCAGCCCCCTGACCACTGTGGAGGTGGGAGGGAGTCCTGATCATCCAGCAGCATGGAGCCTGATTCAGTGCTGCAAGTCACCCTTACTATCCCTGGGAGTATGGAAGGGTTACTTGTCCTCACATCAGCCACCAGGTGTGACATGGTTAGTGTCAGTGCCTCATTACTTGGAGTGATGTTGGGAAGGCACTGGAGGAGGGAGGAAAGGGAAGAGAAAGAATCGCCCTTTCCTTTTTCTTTCGCTTCTCCAATCACATTGTCCTGGTTATGTCACTCCAGACAATGAGTGAATGACTTTAGCTATGTTGCACCTACCAGTCATCACAACGATGAGAATGGGAGGGTTCTGTTTTGTGCCATGCCATGTCCATAGAATGCCCAACCCAACTGCTTATATGCAATCATCTAAAGTTGCAGTTTTCTTTAAATTTAGGAGGAGAATTTGGAGCAACTCATTACTTTAATTAATGCAGTTCAAGGCTGCATTCACCCGTCAGCTCTGCAGAGCTGATTTCCTCTACTTTTGGGATAATGGGTCAGTGTAGATGTGCTCCAAGTCTGACATTCAAACAGCTATACCATGCTATTTTCTACAAAACCACAGATTTTGGGTCAGTCATTGCCTCTCAGCTACTGTGAAGATGGAATGAAGAGGAGGAAGATTATGTATATTGCTATGAGCGCATCGAAAAATATGTAGGAGTGAATGTTTTTTGTTTATATAAACTTAAACAAATAAACAAACAAAGCCACTGCCTGCTGTAAATTGTCACATTTGTGGTATTCCATTATTCTATTGTAGAATGAAATTATTAGACTTATTATCCTTGTCCCAGGAGATGATAAAGTTCTCTTGGGACAAGGAGCCATCTAATAGAATGCCAAAAGGACAAAAAAAGAGTCTAAAACCAAATGGGGAGCTTTGGGAATCTAGGCTGGACACCCCTCTAGTCTCCTTTGGCTGGGGGGCATCTAATGACTAGTTGGTTACAGGGAGTTATTTGTATATTGCACTGTATTTTTTAACTTTATTTTTATATTTTTAAAAGTTTATTATAATTCTATGATATTTTAATATATTTATTATAATTCAATATTAATTAAAAATTTAGCTTTTTACTTGTGTTTTAATTTGTTATCTGATTTTTTAAACTTTTTCTTGTTTCAACATTTCAGCATGACACCTCTTGGAGAAAGGCGGAACAATAAATGAATGAATTAATGTAATTTTATGTTTATTATAATACAGTGGGCTGATGCAGGTAAAAAAGGCTATGCCAAAATTATAACAAAAATCAGCATATAAACAGTGACCTACACATCAGATGTTCCATAGTATTTGTATCCCAGTGCAGCAGAAATGCCAACCACCACTGCTGGGCTGACATAGCCAAAGATATAGAAATTCTTATGCAGGAATCCCTTGTTGTAGATTACGCCAACAACTATAAGGTACAGGTGAATACCTTCGATACACATCCACGCAAAGGCAGCTAATAGGAAATAATGGAGTAATCCAGCAGTGATAGAACAGAATAACTAAAAGAGCAAAAAGACAAAAGTGTAACCAGATAACATGAAAGTCCTCATATATTGCATTGCAAGGTAAAAAATGTTATCAGAGTGGAGATAAAATTATTTCTCCCTGAATATTTGTATCAGTTCAGAAAACCCTGTCCCTAATTTATTTTTCAGCAAGGAGATGGGAAAACATTTAATACATTTCATTTGATAACGTACATACACATTTCTGTAGCCAATATACATATACTTGCCAAAAATATATAAACAGTCAGTGCTGATGGTATAAATGGCATATGACTAATCTATTTTTCACCTAACAGAGTGAACCCTACATAAATTTTACTTCCCCAAAGTGATGTATGCAGGCATCACTTTTGTCTATGCAATAAGGTGAGAAAGGCAAATGGTTTGGCATAATTCCCACTAATATTTATTGGATATTTGGCATGGACTGGTCCATGCGGTCACAAAGAGTCGGAGACGACGAAACGACTAAGCAGCAACCAGTGTAATATCCAATAAATATTAGTGGAAACTGCTTCTATTTTACTTACTTAAAATCCCTGATATCACTGTAGATCAATGACAGAAGATCCCATTATTCTCTTTAATGGGGCTTACCCTTATGAACAGGGTTGGCTGGAATTCTTAAATGAGAATTTTATATTCACAGCTAGTCGAGTGTAAACTCAAATGTCAACATTCATATTAAGACTGGGAAATGCTACACATACTTTTGAAAATGGCACTTTAGAGCGTGTATTTGCTTTCATATTGAAAATGAAGCAATGATAAAGAAAGGCTACATACCTTATTATTGCTCATGTTAATTCCAACAAGAAAAATAAGCTCTGCCAGGAAAAGACTGCAACAGAGATTTTTATGAATTGTTGTTCTTGTACTTTGAATTTCACTGAAGAACCAGAATGTGAAAATGCATATGGAGAGGCAAATCAATGAGATAATTATTCCAAGTTCAGTTATTCTTGTAAGAATGGCATCCTTGTTGTTCTAGGATGAAAATTAGAGTAGAATATATTAAACAGAATGGCTCAGCAGTAGCTCAATAATTCTTAGGATTGGGAGTTCTCCTGGATTCATTGTTGAGTCTGGAACCCCAGGTTTCGGTGGTGGCCAGGGGAGCTTTTGCACAATCAAAACTTGTGCACCAGTTGCACCTGTACCTTGGGAAGTCTGACTTGGCCACGGTAGTCCACGCTCTGGTTACATCCCAAATAGATTACTGCAACACGTTCTACATGGGATTGCCTTTGAAAACTGCTCAGAAGCTGCAACTGGTCCAACGGTGCAGTGATAGATATGAAAGATATGGAATTGACCAATGGAATGGCCCGGACTTGCTCTTGGATCACATGATTTACTCTGTTTTCAGGGTCAAGTGTTAATGGATTTAATGTGTATTTTAATGACTTCTTTTGTATTTGTTTTTAAAGGCATTGAATTATTGCCACATTGTCAAGCCGCCCTGAGTCACCTCCGGGTTGAGAAAGGTGAGGTAAAAAAGTATAGTAAATAAAATAAATAAAATTTCATCTTGGCTCTTGTTCCCCTTCACTCAAACATCTTCTGTTTTCTTTATGGTGTAGAATTCTAATCAAAATTATGGGCAAGAACATATTACAAATGGATAAATAATGTCAGTAAGATTTTCTTTCTTTCTTTTTAAAAAAATTGTTTTTATTGATATTTTCTCACAGATATAACATTAAAAAGAAAAAAAGATGAAAGCTAAAAGAGAACTAGACAAGAAGGGAGAAGAAGGAAGGTGGGAGGGGTGGGGGGTGAAAATCATGAAAGAAAACTTAGTCATGTTTCTCAATAGGTTACACATCCACTGTTGTATGAAAGAAGAAAACATTCTATTCACATATGAACATGATCAGTACTGAACCTCTGGTGAGTCAAAAGGTATTTGCTTAAAATCAAATACCATCAATATAGGGATCTAAATCTTTATAAATTTTATTTTGTAGATGGGATTGTTTTGCAGCATTCTCCTGGCTGTAGGAAAGTTGTGAAAAATCAGTTTTCAAAGACTATTGGGATTTATTAGGAGAAAAAAATGCATATGTGGAAAACAGCATTTTCCACCCAGAAAACAACATATGTCTATAGAAAACATTTCTATGCAGAAATCATAGGACTCATCATAGAATCAGAGAGTTAGAAAGGATCTCAAAGGCCATATAGAATACCTCCTGTCCAACAGGAAAATATGAGCACTCCTGAAAGATGTCCATCAACTTCAAGTTAAAGAAAAAGAGTACACAACCTTCTGAGGCTGTTTTTTCCATAGTTCAAATTACTTCCTAATGTTTAGGTAGTCTTCCTGTGCTTGTAATTTGAATCTATCAAATCAATGTTATTTTCTGCACAAAAGTGGTGTTTTTTTTGCACAGAAAATTGGCATTTCTGTGCAAAAAAATCATTAATTTTTCATTTCAAGTAAGTCTTGAACTGAAAATATTTTGTCTGTATAGCATCTTCTTCATCACAGGGTTTTCCAAAGAGAAATGCTTTTTTAAAATTGCTTTCAACTGATTTAAAATACTATTTCTACAGTATCCATAATTTTTGAATTAAAGGAAAGACAGGAAGATATTCTGCTTTACGAGGCTTGGTGACTTTCCCATGACTAGCTCCATGTTTCTCCATGTCTAATTTTCCAGCAGGTCACTAGTAACTGTAGTGCTCACTCTCACCCGTATCCAGTTAAGTTAAGTCACCGGGCAAGGTCTGTCTCTAATATTCCCTTACCGTTATTTCTACAAAATAATGGTCAGACAGATCTATTAAATCAAAGGATCTGCCACCTCCAAGGCTGCCATATACCTAATGACCTTCTTATATGGCTTGATTTGAGTTTTCTGCCAAGCAACTCCTATGACTCATCACACTGCCAATGTTTGTGAAGGCTGGTGAGGAATTGCACTACAACAATATTGGGTGGGCTTCAAACTGACTTTCAGAGATGTATGTGCATGTACGGTAGATGTGTAAGTACCTATTAGATTTTTCTTCCTACTCAATGAAATTATGAGAGTTTTAATGTATTTTTCATTTATTTCTATTTTGGTGCTTTTTGAAAAAAAATTCTTTTTAAAGACACTATATGTTGTAATGGGAAAATATTGCATTTTGAAGAGAATACAACATTATTGTGCAAATAAAGAAAACTACTGAGCACAGTGGGAGTTTAAAGGAAAATGCTGAAACATGGACTCTTCTCAGAAGCCAAAATTACTTAAACCAAGGCTTTTCTCCTTTTGGATTCATCATGAGATGACATGACTCACTAGAAAATATGAGAATGCTTGGTGAGGTGGAACCAGAGCCGTCCCGAGGTAATATTCGAGAGTAGGCAACCGGAATTTTGGCACCCCTCCCAAATTTTGACCCTCCCCAAACAAATTGCTGATAAATACTGGCGGCGGAAGGCCCAGCCACCCGTCTGTGCGGCCACCTTTCTGCTCTCCCTCGCTGTCCAAGGACTCCTCACCCACCGCCCGCCTGTTGATGGGCCTGTGCATGTGCGCAGGCCTTCCAATCGACTGCGTGATCGATTCGAAGCCTCAGCACACGCACAGGCCCATCGCCCAAAAAGCATGGTCGATGGGCCTGTGCGAGTGCACAGACCTTCCAATCGATCGTGTGCCGATGCCTCCTCAACAGCATCCCCGCATGCGACCACAACCTCATTGTTGGACCGCCTCTGGGTGGAACATATTGTAAAAGAGAAATACCTCTTTTACAGATGGATAGACTTAATCAGAACAGAAGTGGGGAAACATCAGTGCACGGCAAAAATTACCCATGTATCATTTTTTTTTTTGCTGAAAAAAATCCTCATGCCTCAGGGGGCTATGAAAAGCAATATTGTCATTGTAAGAGTTTTTCCCACATCCTGTGCTACCTGCAACTATGGAAAAGGTTTTCATTTGCCCTCTTTCAGTTAATATGTACTCAATGTTTGTCAGGACCCAGGCTGCAGAGCACCAATAACCATGCACAGAGACCAGAATCTATCTAATATCTTTATTAAAGGAATATATAAAGTCAATAAAAACAAGTGAAGAGTATAGTTCAGAAGTAGACCTTCCAGGAAAGGTCAAATATAGTCCAGGAAATCAATGGCCAATATGAGATATTAGAGTCCAAAGTTATAATCCAATAACCGAAACACACACTTGCCGAGCAAGTGTGGGGAAATGACAGGGTCCTTTAGTCCAATGGAGCTTGACAACAAGGCTGGAAAACAAACTAGATTCTTGGCAAACAAGACTTGATACGAGGCAACAAGAAGCAAAAAGCAAGAACAAGGTCCGTGGCGAGGTCCGGGGAACAAGGCAGGCTTGGAACTAGAACAAGGTCCGTGGCAAGGTCCTGGAAACAAGGAACTGGAGTAGCATAGTCCACACACGATCTCACTCCTGAAGCTGACGAATTGACTCCACAAGGATCTCCTTGCGGGTAAACACCTATATAGGATCTTGTTTTCCCACCAAGGAACACTTTCCCTGGGGAACAAGAAGTGAAACCCAGACTGTGTCCAGATGCATGACTCCTTAAGATTTCCCAAGGGAAACAGGCTTAATCAGCTAATTGTCTGGCAGCGATTCTGGCGCTTTGGCGATTCGCCTCCCTAGCGCCTCTATCTCTATTATAATTATCCTTACGAGAGAACGGGGGAGAATTCTGCCCAAGGCTTGTTTGGCTGACTTCTGGAGGGCAAACATCCTGCAGGTGCAGGGGCTCCAAATCTGGCTGAATCGGTGGGGAACCCAAGTTCTCCTCTTCGTCTGCCACAATAGTACTAGGAACGGGACTACATGGCCCATGAGACATCACACTATCCCCCTCCTCAAGGCCCCTCTCCAAAATGGGCCCCCTTCCCGAGGTGCGGGGCCGCGGCTTGGCAGGGTAGGCCTGATGGAAGCGGCGGACTAAGTCGGGGGCATGGACTGTGGAAGCGTCTTCCCAAGAGCGTTGTTCGGGGCCAAAACCCACCCAGTCAATGAGATACTGAAGGCGGCGGCGGTGGACGCGAGAATCCAAAATGTCCTGAACCTCGAATTCTTCCTCCCCGTCCACCAAAACAGGGGTGGGGGCCGGGCGGTCTGTATCAGGGCGTACACCATCCGCCGGAAGGAGCAGGGAGCGATGAAACACTGGATGAATGCGCATAGAGCGCGGAAGTTGGAGTTTGAAAGTCATGGGGTTAAGTTGCGCCACCACTGGATAGGGACCAATGAAACGGGCATCTAGCTTCCGGCAGGGACGGTGGGAGGGCAAAAAGCGAGTGGACAGCAGAACCCGATCTCCTACCTTGATTTCGGGGCCCGGCTGGCGATGACTGTCGGCGTGGCGTTTATAGTCCTCCTTGGCTTGATCCAGTTGCTGGAGCAATAGTTGTTGCACCGCTGTGAGTTCTTGCAGCCAGTCCTCCGCTACGGGGACTTCTGAGGTTTCAATGACAGAAGGAAAGAAACGTGGATGGAATCCGTAGTTTGCAAAGAACGGGGTTTCCTTGGTTGAAGCCTGGACACCGTTGTTGTAGGCAAACTCTGACAGAGGTAATAGGGATGCCCAATTGTCCTGTTGATAGTTTACATAACAGCGAAGGTATTGTTCCAAAGTGGCATTGGTGCGCTCAGTTTGCCCATCCGTTTGGGGTTGATGAGCTGAAGATAAACGAGAGTCTATGCCCAATAGTTTCTGTAGTGCCTTCCAGAAACGAGAGGTGAATTGAGATCCACGGTCAGTGACTAAACTCTTGGGCAATCCATGTAGTCTGAAAACATGCTGAAGGAATAAATCTGCAGTCTCTTTGGCCGTGGGGAGGCCATCGCAGGGAATGAAATGGGCCAACTTGGTAAAAAGGTCCACCACCACTAGGATCGTGGTGAATCCAAGGGAGGGTGGTAGGTCAGTGATAAAATCCGCAGAAATTATCTCCCATGGGCGAGATGGAGTAGGAAGGGGATGTAGTAGCCCTGAGGGCTTCTCCCTTCTTGTCTTGGAACGCTGGCATACCGGGCAGGTATTGACATATTTCTCCACATCCTTGCGGATCTTGGGCCACCAGAAATCTCGTAGGATCAAGTGCATGGTTTTGAAAAGTCCAAAATGCCCTGCTGGCTTGCAGTCATGACACAGATGAAGTGCCTTTTCTCTGCCTGGTCCTGGAGGGATGTAGACATGATTCCTGTAGCATAATAGCCCATCCTTAAGTGAGAAAGGGAAACGTAGTCCTTGGCGAATTTGATCTTGAGCCCAGGCATCCGCCTGTTGACTGGCTCTAATTTCTTGAGCACAAAGGGGTCCTGGAGTGGAGGGAGTCGGTCCAACTGAAGTGGATTTGATGTTTCCCACTGTGAGAGTGGCAAAGTTTTCGGGCTGTAGCAATTGGGATTCGAAGGTCTCTATGCAGCATACTCTGGTTTCCGTGATAGGGCATCTGCTTGCTTGGTCTGAGCTGGGGTTACATAATGGATCTGGAAGTCAAAACGCTCAAAAAGAAAAGCCCAGCGCTGCTGCCTCTGATTTAGCTTGCGGGCAGTTCTTAGATGTTCCAAATTACGATGGTCAGTATGAACCTCAATGGGAAATTTGGCACCTTCCAACCAATGTCTCCAATTTTCAAAAGCGGCCTTTATGGCCAAAAGATCTTTCTCCCAAATAGTGTAATTTCTCTCTGGGGCTGTTAGTTGACGGTAGTAATAGGCACAAGGATGGAGTTGCTCTCCCACTGGTTGCATGAGTATAGCCCGAATTGCCACATCAGAGGCGTCCGCCTGTACAACAAAAGGGGTTTTAGGATCAGGGTGCTGAAGAATTGGCTGGGTCGTGAATAACTTTTTTAACTGCTGGAACCCTTTCTCTGCTTGCTCCGTCCAGCGGAAAGGCTGTTTTCCACGGATGCAGCTGGTGATTGGGTCAGACCAGCGGGCAAAGTCTGGGATGAATTTGCGGTAGTAGTTTGCGAACCCCAAGAAGCGCTGCACTTCCTTCTTGTTGGTTGGCGCCCGCCATTCCAATACTGCTGAGACCTTTGCTGGGTCCATGGAGAGCCCTAGAGGCGAGACGCGGTACCCCAGGAAGTCTACTTCTTGCAAATCAAAGGCGCATTTTTCTAACTTGGCATATAGTCCATGATCCCGCAACCGTTGTAACACCATTCTGACATGTTTCTCGTGCTCCGATTGTGATCTAGAAAACACCAAAAAATCGTCCAAGTATATGATCAAGAACCGATCTAGATAATCCTGAAAGATATCGTTGACAAAATGCTGGAACGTTGCGGGAGCTCCGGATAAACCGAAATTCATGACTAGAGACTCGAATAATCCGAATTTGGTCTGGAAGGCGGTTTTCCATTCGTCCCCTTCTCTGATGCGAACTAGATTGTAAGCTCCCCGTAGATCCAGCTTGGTGTAAACCTTGGCCCCTCGAAGCCGGTCTAATAGGTCCGAGATCAAAGGCAGGGGATAGCGGTTCCACTTCGTGATATTGTTCAATGCTCTATAGTCCACAACCAAGCGTAGGTCCCCTGACTTCTTTTTCACAAACATCACCGGGGAGGCAGCTGGGGATTGAGAGGGTCTGATGAATCCCTTGCGAAGATTTGACTCTATAAACTCCCTGAGAGCTTCTTGCTCTGGTTCAGTCAGGGAGTAGAGATGTCCTCGTGGGATCGGGGCCCCCTCCACCAAGTCAATGGCACAGTCGTAGGGTCTATGTGGGGGTAGTTTCTCGGCTTCCTTTTCATTAAAAACATCCCAAAAGTCTGAATATTTCTTGGGCAAGGTGATGATGGGCTCAGCGTCTGTGGCATGGCAGACCTTGGCTACTAGACAATGGTTTTGGCAATATTTTGAAGCAAACTGTAGTTCTCTGTTGGTCCAGGAGATGTTTGGGTCGTGGAGCGTCAGCCATGGAATTCCCAAAATCACAGGGAAGTGGGGCACCTCAGTAACGAAGGAGGAAATCTCTTCCAGGTGTTCCCTTATCCACATTCTGGTGGGTTCAGTCCATTGGCTTACTGGACCCGTCTTTAGGGGACGGCCATTAATTGCCTGCACCACCCGGGCGTTCTTGAAATCGTGATATTGTAATCCCAGAGAGTCGGCATACTCTCTATCGATGAAATTGTTTGTTGCTCCTGAGTCTATCATGGCATGGATCATGACGGGTCCTTTTTTCGCTGACCACAACGTGACCACTAGGAGAAATAGGACCGGGTTGGCGAGCCTCTCTACGCCCGGTCGCTGGCTTCCCCTGCCGGCTTTGCTCCAGCCACCTCGGCCGTCTCCGTCTCCGCGGAGGACGCCGCCGCCAAACGAGCGGCGGGCTTTCTCTTGGCTGGACATTCTCTGGCGAAGTGGCCCCCGTTCCCGCAGTACCAACAGAGGTTTAAACGTTGGCGGCGGGCCTTTTCGGCAACATCTAGTCTGGGGCGCACATTGCCCAACTGCATCGGCTCCTCCTCGCTTCCTCTGGGGTATGGGGCTGGTGGTGGGGGTCTCCACACTGGACGTGGCTGAATACTGGCGGAAGCGGGAGGTTTCACTCCGGCTCTTCCACTCTGGCCTCGGAGCCACTGTTTTTTGTTGGCAAGCAGGACTTCGGCTCGTAAACATTGATCAATAAGTCTCTCAAGAGAGTTTGGAGGTTCCACTTTGGAGATTTCTTCCTGCATCTCGAAGTTGAGACCCTCGCGAAACTGTCCTCTGAGGGCTATATCGTTCCAACCGGTGTTTTGGGCCAGCACCCGGAACTCGGCTATGTACTGGGACAACGGCCTGTCCCCTTGGAAAAGGCGCCGGAGTTTGTGGCCGGCTGCCTTCACGTTGTCTTCGATCCCCCATGTCGCCTTAAGGTGATTCAGGAAGTTTTGCGCGGAACTTAGGTGCATGGAACCCGCATCAAATAGCGCCGTCGCCCAATTGGCCGCTGGCCCTTCTAGGAGACTGTAAATCCACGCCACCTTGATTTCTTCTTGGGGAAACTCGGCTTGACGGGCTTCTATGTACGCCTGGCATTGGCGATGGAAAACATGAACCTTGGAGGCTTCTCCAGAAAACTTGGTTGGAAGAGCTAGGCCAGGGAGCCGGATACCTCGTTCCTTCAAGCCCCGTATTTCTCCCTCCTGCGCCCGGAGTGTATCATGGATTCTGTCGAATTCATCCCTGGATATGGTGTAGCTGAGTGGTTGGGCGTCCGCCCCGGTTCCTGTAGACATTCTGGTCTAGGTTAATTGGTGCTTAGGGGGGCGGAGTCAAACTGTCAGGACCCAGGCTGCAGAGCACCAATAACCATGCACAGAGACCAGAATCTATCTAATATCTTTATTAAAGGAATATATAAAGTCAATAAAAACAAGTGAAGAGTATAGTTCAGAAGTAGACCTTCCAGGAAAGGTCAAATATAGTCCAGGAAATCAATGTCCAATATGAGATATTAGAGTCCAAAGTTATAATCCAATAACCGAAACACACACTTGCCGAGCAAGTGTGGGGAAATGACAGGGTCCTTTAGTCCAATGTAGCTTGACAACAAGGCTGGAAAACAAACTAGATTCTTGGCAAACAAGACTTGATACGAGGCAACAAGAAGCAAAAAGCAAGAACAAGGTCCGTGGCGAGGTCCGGGGAACAAGGCAGGCTTGGAACTAGAACAAGGTCCGTGGCAAGGTCCTGGAAACAAGGAACTGGAGTAGCGTAGTCCACACACGATCTCACTCCTGAAGCTGACGAATTGACTCCGCAAGGATCTCCTTGCGGGTAAACACCTATATAGGATCTTGTTTTCCCGCCAAGGAACACTTTCCCTGGGGAACAAGAAGTGAAACCCAGACTGTGTCCAGATGCATGACTCCTTAAGATTTCCCAAGGGAAACAGGCTTAATCAGCTAATTGTCTGGCAGCGATTCTGGCGCTTTGGCGATTCCCCTCCCTAGCGCCTCTATCTCTATTATAATTATCCTTACGAGAGAACGGGGGAGAATTCTGCCCAAGGCTTGTTTGGCTGACTTCTTGAGGGCAAACATCCTGCAGGTGCAGGGGCTCCAAATCTGGCTGAATCGGTGGGAAACCCAAGTTCTCCTCTTCGTCTGCCACAATAGTACTAGGAACGGGACTACATGGCCCATGAGACATCACAATGTTAGGGAAAATTAGGCGGCGGGAGGAGGAGGAGGAGGAGGAGGAGGGGGAGGGGGAGGAATGTTTGTATGTCAGTTAGAAGAGATCTGGCCATAAATTGATATGAACTTTCTGAAGTTATATTCATATCAAAACTTAGCAATCTACTGGCTGAGATTTTTCTCTCTCTTCATAACTGCATCTTAACATGAATATTTTGAAAGAAAACATCTTTTATTATACACATATATGTTTGACTGAATTTTCATGTGAAAATGGCAGAGGAATGAAGAGATATGATATAAGCTATTATGGATGAGCATTATATTAACCTGCCCAAAGATAAAGTACTGCTAGAAAGGTTGTGTTTATGTTTTATCAGTGGAAATGATACTTTTTGTATGACAGAAAAAGTATTTCTGTTGAAACACCCTGACTGTGGAATCTCCCCCCTTTACACCAGCTGTGGGCAATGTATGGGTCCTAAGTCACCTATAGCTCCTGGATCTCACTTCTGTGATCCCCAAGCTCCATCAGTGTCCCAAAAACCCTCTATACCTTGCATTTTGTTTTTTAAAATGTGTGATTTCTAGGTAAACTTTGCCCTAAAATCAGTGCACAAAAATGCACCATCCCATTCCTTCAAGCAGGTGGGTTTAAAATGATTTAATTGCACACTGCCCTGAGATCTTAGAATGTAGGGGAGGGTATAAACATTATTTCCCAGCAATAGAAAGAAAGTTTGTAGACCCCTGTCTTCATCTGTCCCTCTTGTTGTCTCTCTCTCCCATTCTGCTTACAAAAGGAGAACTCCATACATATAAAGCTCAGGGTTGACTTACACTATTTTACTTGCAAAAATGATGGTGTCTTTGATCTTTTGTAGAAACAAACTAGAGTAATACTTCAAACTTGATCAATACTGACAACGGGTTTGTATCCTTCAGAATTCTAACTAACTAGGACATGTTCAGCAACCTAGTTGGTATAATATCCACAGCTTTGACCCACAACACTTTCAGGAGCTTCATCTCACTGCTTCCTAAACTCTACAGCATTTGCTGCCTGAGATGATCATCGCACTTTGCCTAATTGTAGAGTTGTCCCCACAGACTGTTGGTATTATTGACAAGGATGAATTGTAACTACGCCGCCCTGAGTCCCTCCGGGTGAGAAGGGCAGGATAGAAATATTTGAAATAAATAAATAAATAAATAAATAACTAATAGGTGCTCTGTGCATTGAAGAGTGCTCTATCATCATTTAATACAATTAAGAAATACAGGTGAAAGGATTCCTTGAACCATAGAGTCAGCAGCAGTGAATGTAAGAGAGAAAATGTGCATCATACTGTGGATTATTTAGAGATTTTGGCAGTGTAAACTTCAGGGACAACATAACTATGAAAGTAACTAATGCTGAAGATTTATTCAATTGTGTATTACTCTGTGAGGAAAACGTGATGGAGAAGAAAATAATTATTTATCTGCACCAGGGGAAAGATCATACACTTTAAATGGTGGTGTAAACTACCATAAGAATGGAATAAACACCATATTTGAAATACACTTACAACTTTAGAATTGTTTGAGGACATCAAAACAGCAAAATGAGTAAGATGATTACATCTGCATGAGGTATGAGTGGTATTGAAATGTGTCCGCTCACATCCTTCTGTCAACCAGTTTCCTTCCATTGTATCTTCTGAATAATTCCAAAATGCACACTTAATATCTTTTTTGTCTACAGACTGGAACAGAAACAAAATGTTTTATGGATAGCAAATGGCACAAAATTGCTCAAAAAGAAATATCTGTCACATTAGCTAAGGCAATTCATCATGCATTTTTCAATATAGAAACTGCAAAAGCTTTTGCTGTTCATAATTCAGATTAAGGAGAAGCACATGAATAAAAACAAAGAAAATCAAACAGAAAGTTGAAACAAGATAAGTAAAATGCATACTAATTAAAGAGAGGGAATTGTACATCTGCTTTCTCCTACTTTACACATATTCTCTGATTTGTATAAATAAACTATCACTGCATTTTGAAAACCTATTTGTAATTTATTGTAATTTGTTTGTTTTGTTTTCCCTAGCAACCCTCTATGTACCCTCAGAATAAAAGTGCAAGGCATTAAGAGGAATTCAAATTCACAATATTTTATTCACTTCCATCAAAATGTAGGTATAAGCAGAGTTCGGGCCCTGCAATTGCTGTCAGATCCCTCTAGATCCAGTTACAGGGCAGGGACTGCAAGGGAGTACCTTTGGGGGAATTTTTAAAGGAGATTTTATTTCTAAAAAAGGAAAAAATCCTAAAAATCAGGGGAGGACCCAAATGTTATGAAACTTGATGCTATAACAGCAGTAGATGTACCCTCCAAGTGTGGCCATTTTCATCCCATCCCATCTGGCTGTAGACTGAAAACGGATATTCGGCTACCGGTGTGTGAAAACAGATCCAGGTGTCTCTTGAAATTCCACCCAACTCTACTGCTCTTTTCTATCTAGTGCCAAGGAACTGTCCTGACCCTAAACCAGTGCTTGTCATCAGTAATGGAATGGATGAGGGCAAACAAATTGAAACTTAATCCAGACAAGACAGAGATACTTCTGGTCCGTCGGAAGGCAGATCAGCAAACAGGTATCCAGCCTGTGTTGGATGAGGTCACACTTCCCCAGAAGACATGGTTCTGCAGTTTGGGAGGACTTAGCATTGAACCTGGAGGTCCAGGTATCTGCAGTGGCCAGGAGGACATTTGTACAATTAAAACTTGTGCACCAACTGCACCCATTCCTTGAGAAGCCAGATCTGGCCACGGTGGTACATGCCTTAGTTACATCCCATCTGGATTACTGTAATGTGCTCTATGTGGGAATGCCTCTGAAGAGTGCTCGGAAACTTCAGCTGGTCTGAAGAGCTACAACCAGGTTGTTCACTGGGGCTGGCTACAGGGAGTTGACAACTCCCCTATTGCAGCAACTCCACTGGCTGCCACTCTGTTTCTAGGCACAATTCAAAGTCCTGGATATGACCTTCAAAGCCCTGGATGGTTCAGGTCCAGGCTATTTGATTGATCACATCTCCTTGTATGGACCTGCCTGGGCCCTGAGATCTTCATGAAAAGCCCTTCTCTTGGCCCCAACTCCATCTCAAGCTTGGTTGGTGGGAATGAGAGAGCGGGCCTTCTCGGTGGTTGCCTGCTCAGGGAAGCCAGAATGCCCCCAACTGTACTTCTGGTGGCAGGCGAAACCCTTTTTTTATTTAAACAGGCTTTTAAAGATTAAAGTGTTTAAGATCTAGACAGTGGATGAAGTGGGTTTTAACTTTGAATATGTTTTAATGGATTTTATCTGTGAATTTTTTAGTGCTGTTTGTGCTTAATACTGTTTTCATGTTTGTATATTTTAAATTGTATACTAATACTGTTATGTCAAGCTGCTTTGAGTCCCCTTTGGGGTGATAAAGCAGGGTATTATTATTATTATTATTATTATTATTATTATTATTATTATTATTGGTAATAATACCATGTTTTTCAAATTCTCCTTTGCATGGAGCCGGTAGTCTTCAGTTTCAACAGGCTTAGGTGATTGTGAACTTAGGTAAGGTAAAGGTTTCCCCTGACGTTAAGTCCAGTTGTGACTGACTCTGGGGGTTGGTGCTCATCTCCATTTCTAGGCTGAAGAGCCTCCAAGATCATGTGGCCAGCATGACTGCATGGAGCACTGTTACCTTCCCGCTGGAGCGGTACCTATTGATCTACTCACATTTGCATGTTTTCGAACTGCTAGGTTGGCAGGAGCTGTGGGTAACAGCGGGCGCTCATTCCGCTCCCGGGATTTGAACCTGGGACCTTTTGGTCCGCAAGTTCTGCAGCTCTTTAACACACTGTGCCACCAGGGGCTCCTGTGAACTTAGGTAGATAACTATAAATACCATAAATACTTGGGTAAATGACTATGCTTAGTTCTGTACTGAGAACATTGGTTTTAAAAAAGAATGACTATAACAATATGCTAATGTCATCCATAACGAAACAGTGATGAGATAATGATCTAAAATCCAGGGAATCATCTTACCATTGCTCAGGTTTGGATTTTTTTTTAAAAAATGTCAATATATGCATTCAGTTGTTACCTTCTTTTAAAAAAGAAACTTGCGTGGGTATGGATTGTTTCAACAAGACATTGTGTTCTTTCATGTGTTTAAAAACAAAAACAAAACAGAAACTTTTAAATCACCCATTTTAATTAGGATCTGAAAATAGGTATTCCCAAACCATGCTTGTTTTTTAAATATCTGAGATCACTATCTACCTCACAATACATACTACTATGCAATGAAAAAAGAAGGGAATGGAATTGTGTCCAGCTCTTTCTTGATATCATTATCATTACTATTAAACATTGTGGAAGTAAAATGATCCTCAGTAACAGCAGTATCTGTGCAAGTTGGGAGCACCAGGTCAGTTGGCAGGTGAATCTATTCTGGATTTTAGTTAAGTTTTTAAAGGATCTATTTAATATGGTGAGCATTATCCTCTCTTGAAGGATAATGCTCACCATTCAACTGGAATCAAATGCATGGGCCTCTGTGCAACAGGACCATTTACTTCAACACCCTGCTCAAGGTACCTATACAGCTTTTCCTTACTATGTAAAATGAGGAATACTTATAACTGAAGCATGCTGATAGGTGAGGAGGAAGCATGGTCTGCACTAACAAATTATTGACAGATGTGTAATAAAACCAACATGAAGTTATTATTCTTGTCACTTCCTATCAACACTTTGCAGTGGTAACACACTTCCCTGCCTTTGCGCTTACTGTGCTGAACTCAGGGTTGTAATTTCCCCTCTGATTGTATTATACCCATATCAGCAAACAACATAACTATGAGTGAACTGCCAGTAAATGAACACACACTTTGCTACATGTTACAAAATAATTACTGGCTTACTTTTAATCAAGGGATGATTTAAAAAGAAAGCTTACCTGTGCATGCCTTAAAGTAAATGTTATTTCCTCAGCTGGATAGAGCCGAGGTGGAGTGGAGCTAATTGTGACAGCTATAACGGATGAGCCTACGGTTTCTCTATGTTCTGAATTTTCCTTCAGTGAGAAGTTTTGCGATGATGAGAGGAGACAGCCAATATTGCTGTACTGCAGAAACACAACTGCAACAGTGCCTATCAATCAAACAAACCACACTTAGTATGTTGTTACTCTTTTTTTTTTTTAAAAAAAAAGGGTAACAACTTTGGAAACAACAGACCATAGCAGCTATTATTACTACCATATTTGATATGCAGATGGACCCACTGCCAAACAAAACCCCCAAATTACAAGGCTTTAGAGACTGCACAAAATTACTAATCTTTTTTTTTAAAAAAAGAGCTTCCATCAGTACTTGATGTGACTTTTCACAATGGACTATGAAGCAGAGGGACATAATGGTTCTGATTCAGATTTAAGTGTGTATGAAGATGGACTTGTGGAAGGGGATTTCTCAACACTTTCATCCTAGTGGAAACTCTAACCCTCTTAAAATGCTTCACAGAGAGAGAACAGCTGGTCAGTAGATTCAATTTCATATTGAAATGGATTCATAGACTTCAAATTATTCTTATTTTTCCAAATGGTTTTAAAATGTTTCAGTTGATGTTATTATTCATTGCTTTGATATTGGAGAGCCTATGGGGTGTAGTGATTTTAGTGTTGGACAAGGAGACTGGGAGATAAGGGTTTAGAATTTCAAATGGCCATGGAAACCCACTATATGACCTTAGGTCAGGATCTCATCACACGGAGGTTGAGAAGCTGGGAGACAGTGGGGGAAACCATGGCATAAAACTTTGTCCCCTTACTGTTGGTGGTCATAAGATCCTAGGCCACAATGTGTCCGTACTGTCCCCGGCTTCCTCCCACTTGCTCCCGGCTTCTTGTTTGAGGAGTCAGGCATAAACTTCTTGGTGCTGTCAGTATGTTGCTGGCATGGAGATCAACGGAGCCCTGCTGGAAGTAGCTTTGCATCATTTGATGGGCTCTGGGGAACTCCATGCTGGCAGCACCGAGAACCAGAGAAAAACAAAATGATGAGGTGGTAAGTTCAGAAGAAGGCAAGGGCAACCTCCTTCTGAACAAATGCTGCCAAGAAAACCACATGATAGGGTCTCCATGAGTTGAAAATGACTTGAAGACACATGACAATAAGTCTTGAGATCTTCACATATAGGATGGGATATAAATATGTTAACTGATTTATACTAATTACACTTTACATTTTTGGTTTCCACATGAAACAACCATACACCCCATTGTACCCAAGATACTCCAGGCTATATTTCAAAACATGATGAAGCAAAAGAGTACTGCTTTCAGAATTATGTATCATGGTAAAATATCCTAGAGCACCTTTTGTTAAGTAACCATCACGCTTCTCATCATGATATCCATGCAGGTTGCAGGTGTTATAGGGAAGCGTGTGAGAACAACTATTATCAATCTGCAGTGATTCTGCTTGGGGACAATCTATGAAAATGAATTGAAGGCTGTAAAATGATAGCTATGGTTGATGGTGACTGGTGGGGATAAGTGAGTTATGGGATGAGAGGTCTCAAGACATTGGTACTGCTATGCATATGATGATTTACAATAACAATTTCTCGTGTGCCTTCATGTAACTTCCAACATATGGTATCCTGAAGGCGAACCTATTACAGGGCTTGCTTGGCAAATTTATTCAGAAGCAGTTTGTCTTTGCCATCTTCTAAGGCTGAGTTGATGTGACTTATCCAAGACCACTCTGTTAGCTTGCATGATTGAGTGAGGATTTGAAGACTGGTCTCGAGAGTCATAGTCTAACATTCAAATCATTACATCACTCAAAGCTTTATCAGAGTCAGAATGTACCCTCCAAAGTAGTATCAGAACTTTGCTTTTGGTATCAGGAGAAAGTCTTTTACATGTTTTTACTATCATCCCCACCGTTGCTGCTCGGGCTGATAAATGTACTTCCTGGACCTTTGCAAAGGAGAACACTGATAGAAAACCAGATTTGGCTCAGCTTTTTCATTCTGCTGATGCAAGCCCTTGTCCTTTTCCTAACCTTTGGAAGTAGATGTTTCCTTTTTCTTTGCAGAGACCATTATGGTATCTCCTCCCATGTGCACACCTTGGTGAATGAGGTCAGTGTGTTTCATATCGAAAGCAAAAGCCTTCAGAGCTGCAAAAGAAAAAAAAGAAGAAGGGAAACAAATCCCTTGGAAATGAATTACATCTCAGCCGCCCTTCATTCATAGCTCTGCCATAAAGATTACCATTGGGATGAACAATTATTTCAGATTATAAAAGCACAGAGTTTTGCCAAATATTTCAAGGCAAAAAACCCTTCCTCCAATTCCATTAATGTGATACGTGCATGTGCTAAATCCCAGGACTTTCTTATTCATAGTAGGCATACATCTTAGTTCTCTTTTATACTTTATTCTTTCCTTGGAAAAATGCAGCCCTTAATTTGCTTTGCATTAAATGAAGCTCTGTTAAGAATAATGGAAGCTACTTTTAAAAGAGAGTTTCTACTTTATTGAGAGTACATTTATAAAAAGGGAATACCAATTGCAGTCTTTAAAAGCATGGAGGAAAATACCACTGAGTCGTATAATGTATATATACCGCATATGAGAGTGTGTGTATGTATGCATATCTCTGATAGGGTGTATTTGTGTGAGGTGAATATTATTGTCATTATTACCCAAAGATATAGAAATCCACTGCACCATGCTAAAATGATATTTGCTGTAAAAAATAAAGAAATAAATCAACCAATATTTTCCCCAACAATCCCACCAGGATTGAGTTTGTGTACAACATCATTGGTGGGTGCAAAATTCTTTAGCCATTTGTTTGAGCCATTTAGTGTACTGCTACAATCATCCATAACAGAATGGAAAAAGTCAATCAGACATTTAGCTGAAAGCAAAATAAAGATTTTGACTAATGGTTTGGAATTATTTAACTAGATAGTTCTCTTAATGCACAGATAAATATCAAGAATTTTCCATGGACTGGCTCTCTGTATAAAATATTCAAAATCTAAAGAATAAATCCTCTTAACCTGGAGAGTATAAATGGTGCCTAGGGGAGGCAGCACTAAAAACAAATTTGGTAAGGAGAGAAGATAGTTCTGTGGTGAAGGCTAACTGACATAATGCTCTAACTTGCTATCACTGTGCCTCATTTCTCTTTCTATAAAGTATAGATTTTATGTGATGACATAGAAGATGAACAACTACCTAAGCAATGCTTACTGTTCTTGTGTTACATTATTCCTCATGTACATGCATTGCTTCTAGTGTAGACGGCCAATTTTCTCACACCAGAAGTGACTTGCCATTTCTGAGGTCACTTCTGACATGAAAAAAAACCCTTCCTGGAGTACAGGCTAGTGTAGTGCAACTATGGAATGTGTGAGTGAAGGCAAGTTGGCATGGGCAAGAAACCCTGGACACACTTTGAATTTACTTTGCTGAAACTCTAGAATATTCCATGGTTTTGGGGCACTCTGAACAACAGAGTTGGCTTCAATCCACTATCTAGGTGAAACTGTGGCACCATTGCCCTTAATAAATCAGCACAGGGAAAGGGGATGGCTCATGCCTGTTTTCACCACCATTGTTTCCAGTTGGCTACATAACACTGTGGCTGACTAGGAGAGGTGGTAGTGATACAGGGGACAAGATAAAGGTTCAAATCCACCATATAATGTTTGATTTACTGTGAGACATTGACCTTTCTCTCAGCCTGATTGATTTAGTATGGTTGTTGTCAGAGATTATGAAAGTAAATCCCAGTCAGTGACCAGTCTCCAGTAGAAGACTCTCCTTACACAGGGTATTTTTGCCCCTTTTTGCCACTTTTATGCATGGCTTGGATAGGGCCTGTTGTCTGCCATCACAGGATGCATGGCAGACCCCACCCACGTTCCTCCCAAAGTGGAGGGGAAGTGCCCACAGGTGCTTTCTCCTCCACTACCAGGAGGAAAATGTTGTTTGCGTAGCTCCAATGGAACTGCCCACAATTTCCCCCCTTTTTGCTGTGTGATGGCACAAAGAAAGGTGAGGCAATGCATACTGCCCTTTCTGTCATATGATATGCGGGGGGAGGAGAGGGAAGCACCCTGTCCCACTCTCACCGTGTGATGAGGGGAGGAGGGAGAGGATGCAGGCTGCCATAGGCCACCATACATGCCTTCCCTTTTGCAGTGCAACAGGTTTTCAGAGTGTAGTCCAAAATACCTACATTTCAAGCTCTGACTGCTGTTACATTTATATTGAAAGGAAAAGAGCTATACAAGATTTTGGCTACCTATGGTTTCTCCAGACCAGAGGTTTGGACACTGATATGTTTGCCTTTGAAGTAAAGAATGAATACATCTAGTAATAAAGGAACGGAGACAGCAATGTCAAAATGTGTCTGGCCATTATTTTAATATCAGCTTGTTGGTATCATCTAGTCCTCTGTTTGCACTCACCAAATATAGCCAGCTTATCACATAGGATTCACTCAGCATGGCTTCTGATATTAATAATGGTGTGTATCACAATTATGAATCCATAACCTGGAGTTACACACTCATGACTGTTATGTATGAAAGTCCTTCAGTCACCACTGACCAGACAGCAGCCACTGTGATCAATGGGGATCCATTCCCCTGTTGCTCAGGAAGCAGCTGGCTGCCATTTCTACAGCCCGCTTTGTGAGAGCCATCTTCAGCCTGTAGGGGAATTGCAACAGAGACTCTGTTTCTGCCTGCCACAGTGGGGATCACTCACTAGAGAGGGTGGAAACAGCAGCCAGCTGCTTCCTGAATAACAGTGGAGCAGATTCCTGTTGACTGCAGCAGCTGCTGCCCAGTAACTGGTGTTGCGGGGAGTGTCATGTTGGGATTCAGTGCATAGCACCGTAACTGCACAGCTTATGCATATGTAAGCACCAAACAAAGTTCTGATCAACTTGCCCTGGAAGGGAAAACAACAACAAACAATCTGCAATATTTCTTTCTTTTGCATACCCAAATCACTAGCATTAAATTCCACTTCTGTCATCCTTCGGAAGTTCTGTGACATGACAGCTGTTGTCTGTTCCACAGCATGGATTAGTTTAGTGAGACTTCTTCTTCTGTTATCTGCTGGGATAGCTTCCCACACTGTAATTTTATCCTTCTGAACAAAATTGTTCACAGTGTTAACATATTCCTGTTAGATCAATGGAAAAAATATATTTAATGGTTATGTTCCATATTTTATAAGTGGCAATAAATAAATAAATTCCAAGGCTAATGTTACTCACATTAAGAGTCAGATTTAGATTGTGGAGTATTTGGCTGTCAGAAATCTTGTTATTCATGGTACTTAGCAAGGGACAAGATACAGATAATGCTTCTATGTAGGAAATCACGTCTACTGGTGAAATTTTTCCTGCTGTGTTCTGATTGATTTCTTGTAAGATAGCCAGGGGGTCTTTTATTTTTCTAATCTGAAAGAAAGTTTGAATCATTATGCATGGCATTTGTAATATTCTAACTCAAATGGAGATTCATAATCACTTATCAAAATTAGTAAAAGCCAGATAAATTCCACACTTTTGTTTAGCTTTAAAGAGCCAGAACACTCTGGCATACACATTGTTGGAACTGGAAAGGCATGTTTTTGAGTCCCAACCTAACCAAAGTCTGCGGATAGCCTTGGGCAAGGTATAGTATCTTGCCCAAGATTAGGGCTGTTGAAAGGATTAACCATCTACACTGCCATATAATGAAATTCAATGTAGTTTAACTGCATTGAACTGCATTATATGGCAGTGCAGACTCATATAATGCAGTTCAATGAAGTTACACTGCATTATGAAACTACATTCTGTGGCAGTGCTCATAGGGTCTCACATTGTTTTAGATGAGACAAGGAATTTGGTAAATCTCTCCCAGCATTGTTGATATGCTTTCTCTAGGCAGCAAAAGGTAGTACCCGTATTTGATCACCATCGAATCTAATGGCGCATTTGATTTTCAAAAGCTTATAACAAAAAAAAAGTATTTGCCACTGAATCTAATGCACAGTAGCAAAAAGGTAGTACCTGTATTTGTAATTTGGCTAAAATAGGTATTGCTGCCTGCTTAGAATTCTTTTGTTATAAACAATTATGTTAGAACAACAATGTTTTCAGCGATGGAAAGGAAAACCTTGGGATGCACCTATGCTGTAGAATGAATTCACTTTAATTGCCTTGGCTCAATGATATGGAATTCTGGGGGCTGTGGTTTGATAAGTTTTTGAGCCTTCTCTGCCAAAGAATGCTGGTGCCTCACCAAACTACAAATCCCAGGATTGCATAGCATTGAGCCTTACCTGTTTAAATAGATATGACATCCCCCGAATAGGAGCTCTGGATGCACCTCCTGAAGCAGCTTTCCTTTTTGCTTTGGCTCAGCACTAAGATTACCATATGCAAATCTAATGGCCACCCCAAATTTAGCAAGGTCATTTAACCAAAAAAGTGAGCATTAGATTTAAATAAATACTGTATTTGAGAAGAAGAACAAGAAGCAGAGTTGCAGAAGCCATTGTGATTCTATTCCTTAATCAGGTGTCCCATTATCTGGGATGATTTTGAGTGGGTATATCTACTTATGGGCGTTTGGGATGGAACTGGGTTCTATTCTCTTACTGCTTGCCTCTTTCCACAGTCTTCTTTCCTGAGCTAGCCAAGAGAAGTGCTAGAGTTCTCTTGGTTTGTTTTCTTAAGGCACTTCATGACATCTATCACAAGGATGTAATACTAAGAATGGCTCAAGACAAAATCATATGGTTTTTATGACTCTTATTTTTCTGTTATCTTGAAAAGTAATTCTATTAAAATGTAGCTGATCTCTTGAAAAGACACAAACTATCATTCAACGGAACCAAAAAAAGCAGAGCTAAACTGTCTCCCTTGTTTTATTGGAAGCTTGTTGTAGTAATACAAGTGGCTGGATCTAGACTGATATTAGTGGAAAGCTTGCACTGTCTGACTAAAACTGTACTTTAGGCCATCAACAAGCCCATTTCTCATTTGTGATTGCTGTGAAAAAATACTATTCTTTGCAATCATTGCATCTCTCACAGAGTCATCTAATGAAATTATTTTGATCATCAGAGCTGTGTTATAACCCACAAGAAGAAAATGTAGATCATTGTTGACTTGATGCAATTTGTGCAGAACTATGTGGATAAAATCACTTGCATCTATTTTGATTTGTATGCCATAGTCAATACAGTTTCTGTGGGTCTGTTTGTTCCATCATATGAAATATTTTTGGCTGACTATTCCAGAACAGAAAGCCAGACTTTGCAGAGCTAAAGGTTAAAAAACTGTGTCTGGACAAGTTAATCCTCCTATATTTCAGTTTCAAGTTCTTTCCATTCAGTTTACAAAGAAACCTGCAAATTTTGAAAAGTTGATAAAAAAAAACCAGGACAAAGAAGTACTTACTGAACTCTAACATTAATAACTTCTTATCAATATAGTATCCAAAATCTATAAATCCCATTTCAGGAGAAAAGAAACACTAAGAAATTACTTACTTTAGCTAAGGTTCTGTTAATATTTTCAGCTATACAGTCATTACTCAATTCACAGTTTACTGTTGGAATTTCTGTTGGAATTAAAAAGGGGTGTTGTTAAATTAGTGGTAACATAATCATTAGATATATGTTGGTAGACCATACCATTTTCAATTTAAGACAGTTTCTCATTTTTATTGTTATGGAATCATAGGATTTGTAGTTTGTTGAGGCACCAGCTCTCTTTGGCAGAAAAGGTTAAAGACCTAGTAAAACTACAATTCTCATGATTAAGTGTGTCAACTTTTTGCCCCATCTCTATCCTGGAGTGTGGTAGAAGCTCCTTTTTTGGAGGCTTTTAAACACAGGCTGGATGGCTATCTGTAGGGGGTACCTTGAATGCGATTTTCCTGCTTCTTGACAGGAGGTTGGACTGGATGGCCCATGAGGTCTCTTCCAACTCTATGATTCTATGCTTCTATGATTCTTGGATGTAATCCATCATCGTATTGACATTTTTAATTTTGCCCTAATAAATGCAGTAGTCAAATATCTAAAAATACACTTGACTGACACATTGATTTCCAGTCCTTCTTCCAAAACTGACTCTGAAAGTGACTCATAACATGATTAAAAAGAGGTACAGATTGTAACATGATTAAAAAGGCGTACAGATTCTGTTCATTACAGATGTAATGAGCAGAATCATGTTGGGAAGTGCACTCTTGCACTATTTTGTAATATTACAAAATTTAATATTAAAACACAATTGAATCAAAAATATTTTAAATGCAGATGGGTGTACTTCAATGGTTCGGTTGAACATACATCTGAATTGGAATATAGACAAGTTTATGGTAATGGATAAAATGATACAATTTCATTATATAAAGTGGCCATGTTCATCCAAAAGATCAAATGTGCCCAGTTTTCATTCAGTAGTAACTCATCATGTGGGTATCTATAGACAAAGCTTTATTGCTAATAGCAGCCTTACAATGTATTTGGCTTCTTAAGAGTTAATGGGCATTAGCTGGTATAGAAAAAGAGAAAAGCAGATCTATATTCTGAAACAGTTTACAGGTTACTATTGCACCATACACACATATCAGTCTTCTCTTTCAATCTCTCTTTAAACTACTAGTAGATATTCATGTCTTGCTACTTTTTCATATCCAGCTGATTAATCTAACTGAAGATAAAGAGTCGCTGGTGGGCCTCACAGAAGATACAGTTCTTTAATAACACATAAACCTCCATAATATCATTTACCTTGGCAGGAAGTGCCATCATTTGGCTTAAACTGTAATTTTCCTGTGGATGGTTGATAACCTTCTTTACAGGAGCAGTTATATCCTCCATCCACATTTTCACATTTTGCATGATCTCCACAGGCAATGGTTACTGGTCCATTGCACTCATCTATATCTGCAAATATTGTGAGAAATTGAATTTTAAAAAAGGTTTTACATACTAACACATTGCAGCTTTGGTGATAGCAGCTCAGCATACTGCAAGCATTTTCATATCAAAATTTCATAAACGTTTGCACATATTTTCAAAAAAGAGAAAAGCTAAACTGTTCATCAAATGTAATGGAAACATGCACAAAAATACATGGCTGCACAGGATAAAGTTCAAGTGAAAACCGTTCTTAATTTTGAAAACAGGAATATAGATGGTGGTGACTAAGTGATGTTTGGAAAGTAGATTCTCTTTTTTTATCTCAGTTTTGTTAGGGCAAGTTACAGCTTCTAGCTGCAGCAGAAATGCACTCTGCATATGACCAGGGATACGTTTTGCACAAATAATTTAGTCATGTATTCCCACCTTGAAGTAAGGTGTGCAGATCACAGCACCAATCAACCCTTGCTCAAAATAAACCCCGAGCAAGAGAAACGTCAAATTGAGCTTCTGACTTAGTTTCAGATGCCGAAGATCACACAAGTGGTTTTCTAAATGAGGAATGATAAAGAAGAGTGTCTGGTTTTTGAAAATGTTGTCAAGAACTAAAATATTATTGTTAACATATATTCTTTTCATGTTTTGAAAGTGTGAAGCATTAATTATTAATAGCAAAAAGCGAACATGATGTGTTAGCTTACTAAGTAACTCAGCAATTCCAACTCCTTCAAACAGATTAAAAGCATTGGCATTCTGTTTTGTGCCACACTGCTCTTTTCTTGAACCCACACCTCTTTTGAAATAGAGAGTCATGGAGGGCAGGAGTAATACCCTTCAGGCTTTCATGATCCCCTCACAGCCTGCTTTTAAATTAGAATGGCAAAATCCATTATTCAGAGGCACATGAAAATGTGTATGCATTGTATGCCTTCAAGTTATTTCTGATTTATGTGAGACAAACCTATCATGGAGTTTTCTTGACAAGGTTTGTTCCAAGGAGGTTTGCCATTTTCCTCCTCAGAGGCTGAATGTCTATGACTTACCCAAGTCACTCGATGATGGCTAGTTGTGACTACAAAAATTGAGCAACATCCAGATTGTTTCTATTCAGGTAGTAGATATGCTCTGGGTTTCCACCTGAATGTTAAAGAACCTACCCAAGATGCTAAATTTTTGAGATAAGGTTCATGCTTTTAAAAATGGACAGAATTCACCAAACTATTATCATGAAAGCCACCAGCCACTACTGCTTCCAGTCCTGGGTATCATTTCCAGCCCACCTTGGAGTTATTTTAACATTACTACAGGAGTAAGGGGTGTCAATTTGTTGTCATTATTGCCAAACTGTTGAGGAACAAGGGAATCAGAAACCTTGGTTCATCTGTCATAAAGTATCCAGAAATCTTTCAATAGGTCCTGCTTTTTTCTTCACCATCTTGAAGTAGGCTACAGTTCAGGAATGAAGGGGATGATGTAGCTTTGTATTATACCATAACCTAGCCTAATGAGAATATTATTACCCCTTCCCTTCTCTCCTCTCCCATGTTTCAAAATGACAGATGCCTACAATGTGCTATACCTGACTATTAGTTGATTCTGTTTCAATGGATCATTTAACTGCATAAATGAGAGTGTTAATCTAAAAGAAGCATTGGGTTCAGTGAAAACAGCACAATCCGCAGCATCTCAACAATAGTTACAGCATTCTTTAGCTTTACAAGAAGTGATATTAACAAACATATCAAAAATAGCCAATACATTTTGAGAGGGCAAGACTTTTTACTTGATGATGAATGCAGAGAGTGTTGCTATGCTTATCTGAAAAGGGGAAGCAGAATAGAGCAATGCTACAGGAGAATCAAAACGTAATGACTAGAAGTGCTTTAGCAGAAGACAATTTCCAATAGTATGGTCCGCACAGTCCAATATTAAGCTAATAGGGTCAAATCAGAGAGCAGATAATTCAAGTAAAAAGAAAAGTAAATACAGAGTAAAAAAGTTGTCTAAATTTCAAGGGATTCTGGGAAAGTTAATTACAGAGTCAAGGTCAAAGAAAATCCATGGTCACATGTGAAGGGTATCCATTGGAGTAAGAGTAAAAGTGACAAGAAAAGTGTTTGCAAAAATTAGCGCTATTATCTAATTATCTAAATGATGTCTATACATCTGAGCCTGTGAGATGTATATACATCAGTTTTAGGTGCTTCATCAGACATTCACTTCATAAGGAGAATTTCTCATAATGTGAGTAAAGAGACAGGAAGAATGGCAGCTGAGGATGTTTGGGTGATTCATTTATTAGCAGGGGTTTTTTTTGTGTCAGGAGTGACTTGAGAAATTGCAAGTTGCTTCTGGTGTGAGACAATTGGCTATCTGTAAGGACGTTGCCCAGGGGACACCCGGATGTTTTTTTAATGTTTTTACCATCCTTGTGGCAGGCTTATCTCATGTACCTCATAGGGAGCTGGAGCTGACAGAGAGAGCTCATCTGCACTCTCCCTGGGTTGGATTCAAACCAGCAACCTTCATGTCAGCAATTCAACCTTCAAGTCATCAGTCCTGCTGCCACAAGGATTTAACCCACTGCACCATCAGGGGCTCCTTACTTATTAGTGGTTAAATCCACCCTTTTTAAAATACTGTTTTTCTACTATATTTCTTCTATACTGTTTTATATTGGTTAAATTATGATTGTGTTGTAATGTATGTTGATGTTGGGATTGTCCCTGTGTAAGTCGCCCCGGGTCCCCTTGGGGAGTTGGGAGCGAGATATAAAAATAAAGTTGTTGTTGTTGTTGTTGTTGTTGTTGTTGTTGTTGTTATTATTATTATTATTATTATTATTATTATTATTATTATTATTATGTTAGTTTAAGAGTCCATGTGAAATTTCCCTTCTTTATTGTCGATTTCTTAGGATTAATTCATGATATATGAATGTATGTTAGGGTGAAGTAAAGGATAGGGGAATCCAGATACTGGATTATAGTTTGATAAGCACGATATCTTCAATATTTAGGCTGGTATATTTTTTCATTATGTCAAAAAATTCATATGGCAAACACAAGAAAACTATGTCAAAACACCCGTTTTATAATGCCTATATAATAGCCAGAAGCCATTCCCATTAGCAAAGGGTTTCCCCCCCCTCTTCTTGGCAACTTCATAATATACACTGAGTCCTCAATACTCCCAGACAATAAATTGTTTTCTGCTAGGTGACAAACAAGCTTAGAACAGAGTGGTTTGCTTTTTGAGGTGAATGAAAAAACAGTGCATCACATATCAGTCAAGTTTAAAATGGCATTTATAAATAGAGTATTAAAAATTAATGCATAAATTAATACTAACAACACTTTCCCTAAAACATGATAAACACTGTGCAGAGATAGTCATACATAATTCAGTGTACTTCAAGATTATCAGTGAAAAGGAAAGAGGTTAATTACTAACATAAATCATTTATAAGTATTTTTCAACACACCCTTTATGATTTTAACAAATGTAGGATGCAGTTCAATGACTGCTTACTCAAGGATTGTCCAGTTAAGGTCACTGTGAAGACACTCCATTGGTTTTCTCCAAACACAGAGAGAAAACTATTGCTTCTTTCTTTTGCAAACCTTTGAGGCAGATCTGATTGCAGACATTTTGCTTCTCAATGGCATTGTCAGAAATGTGGGGACACCACTCATGGATTTTGTAGCCAGTCTTTGCACTTAATCCTGGAGCTATACCACTATGTTTTCTATGACATTACAAGTAAAACTAGTGAGCCCTTCAAGATGGACATGGATTCACTGGATACCCCAAGGTCCGAAACTTGGGTTAATGTGACATACATTGGTTGAAAAGCAACAGGAGTTTACTAGACTGTTGAGTAGAGGCTTAACATTTCCATCAATATAATGGTGATTATCGCCAATTCTGACCTTTGTGGAGGTGCTACGAGGAGTAGATGAGTATAGGAAAGTGCTGGCCTTTCCTTAAGTTAACAAAAATAGATCATGAGAACTCAACTTTCTCTGGACTGAATCCAATAATAACATTCAACCTCAACAGACGGGGGAATTTAACGTCCTATGATGCTTTCATCCCGTCTAATGGACAGAGCCTCACACAATGTTGTGTGACTTCTGGCAGAAACCTCTCCCCCAACCCGTGTGAAAATGTTATTGGATGCCTTCCCCCATGTTGTGCTGGCTCCAATGGAGCCAGCATAACATTGCCCCTCTTTTCTCTCTTGCCTGGTCTTTATGATGAGGCCCTTAGTGTGTGTGTGTGTGTGTGTGTGTGTGTGTGTGTGGAGGGATGATGTATGCTACCAGAAGTGTAAAAAGTAGTGATCTTAGATAACTAGATTTAGGATTAGATCATCTCTCCCATCTCTGTGTCACTATTGATGAACAGTAGGATTATGGGCTAAGTAAGGGGTTCTACTGACTTTAGGGAGCCATACAGGAAGCAGTAACCCCACAGTAGGCAATTTGTGCTGTTAGAATTGCACCATTACAGCATTTCTATAATGACAACACAACATGAGCTCCCTTCCCCTAAACATGAAACTAGATGTAAAAAATTCTTCTCAGCATTTTCCTGTCTCTAATACTGAAGATTTGTGAATAGAAAGCTCTGCACCCTTGAGGATCATCCTTCAAGAGCAAGACATGTTTTTTTCCTGAAAAATTCAGTGTAAAGCCAAAAAGGGTATAGTTTTCCAACTGAAGTTACATATTGGTTGTATGGAATTCAATCCAACCTTTGCTAAAGTAATAAGTTATTGCTTTTTGGAAAAAGCTGAGAGCCTTTGCACTGCCTGCTCTTGGCTGATTTGTGATAATTACAAGGAAGGTTATATGCCTTTTAAAAAGGTCAATGGGGTAGAAGCTGGGCAGCTTGTTCATGCATGAATTATACACACAAGGAAGAAATTGGAGAAGTCATTTATTGAAATTTGATTTCAAAAGTCAGGAAATTCTGTGCTCTGCCACAGGTATACATAGATAGCAATCTCCAAGAATTGTTACAGTGAATGTTTCTTTTTCTTGGCTGTTTGTGGCAAAATATCCCTTTTTTGAAGGCCATTATTTTAATGACACATTCTTTAGAATAAAAAATAAATACACAAGTTAATTGAGGTTTTTAGTCTGACCATCTTTCATTATTCATTCAATTCCTTAATGCATGCATTGCCACATGTTTATGGCACAGATTAGAAATGTGGAACACCTCAATATCTATTTAAATTGGGTGAAGATCCTTTGAAGATGCCAGTCACAGATGCAGGTGAAACATTAAGAGAAAATGGTGCTAGAACACCGCCATACAGCCCGGACACCACACAACACTCTGATGGGAATATTGTTTTTTTTTTTTTTTTAATGTCATTGTCACTACTCCCTCCTCCCATATATATTGGCTTGAATAAATCCCAGGAGACACCTGATGCTCTCTTCAACAACAAGAGCACTATAACCTGGAAAATGTTTCCTTGGATCAGTATATGGACCACATGGCGAAAGAGAAGATGTGTGGGGTGGCTCATGGCACCCGCATGACCTCTCTGCTCTCCTCATCACATGGCACCTTTTCCTTTCCTCATCAGATGACAGAAAGGGCAGCAACACACATTCCCCCTCCACCCTTTCCTCTATCAACATGGAAAAGGGGAGGAAAGTGGGTAGCTCCATCGGAGCTAGCAAAGCTACACTTTCCTCCTTGTAGTCGTGGAGAAAGTGCCTTTCAGGGCTTTCCCCAACTTTGGGAGGAAAGTGGGTGGGGCCTGCTGTGCGTCATGTGATGGCACATGGCAGGCTCTGCCCTTGCCGCGAAACAAAGCAGCACAATGGGGCAAAAATGCCCCATGTGAAGAGGTGGTAAAATCCTACTCTTTTATTGTTTCTCATCTATACACCCCATCATCAACTTTCCTTTCTCCCATGTCTAATTAAGATACTCAAATTACTTCTGAGTTTTAGTATCTTGTGATGGGAAATTTACAATGATTCCAGGCAATGAACCTATAAGGGCTTTACAAACTTATTTTATTTACTACATTAGGAAAGATAATTTCAATTAATGTATGGGCCGTAGATGCCATTCTGTCCCTTATTTCTTGAAATGCACTTTAATTACTTCATTTGCTTGTTGATCCATGCTGCAGTGTAGAAAAAGTCAAACAATGTTTATTGGTTCTTTGTGAAGTACAGGAAGGTTCTTGTGTAAAGAATTAGTTGTTACTAGTCTCACAGTATAAAGAGCAGGAATGAGAAGACAGTCAATATAAATAACTCATGATCATAATGTAGACAAAGAAAAACAAAGCTCAGTGGTATAAAAGCAATTTTCATCTCCACTTCACAATGTAAACAGTGGAACAAAGAGATGTGGCCAAAACATATGAAATTTCAGCATATGTTTTGATGACACCATCTTAAAGAGTTTAGAGCGAATATGATGAAATGAAAATAGCTTTTTGAGATTAGACATGGGATGTATTACTATGTTATGCTGATATAATTCAGTACATTTTATTTAATTTTTATGGGTACAAATCTGTTCCTCCCTGTTTTACTAAAGGAAAATTATGAATTAGAGTCATGCTTAAAGAAGACTCACTAAAAATCATTGGGGCTTAACTCATAAATAAATTAAATCCCATATCTTTCAAATAAGCATGACTAAATCTGATTTTACTCCCCTGTTTAAGACTACAATATATGGATATACTGATCTTAATTTGTACTGCGTGATTTCTTTTATAATAATTTTTAAATGATAAATACTATCATTCCAAATTATGGTATCAGCAAGTAACAAACATATCAGTGAAATTATGTGTGTGGGACACAAGAAAACTAGTCAGGGTGTATCAATTGACCCATGCAGATAATTAAGAATATTAAAAAAGAAAAGAATGTAATTTAAAAGCTATACCATTTAAATATGTATATTTTACAGTTACCTGGAAAAAGTATCAGAGAATTCAAAGGGACTTGTGAGGAAATGTGCAAAGGACTGTACCACTGATTTTTATTTTTCTATGGCAGAGCTTTCCAAACATTCTGTGTTAGTGTCACATCTTTTTAGGTGTGCATCATTTTGCAACACAGTAATTCAGCTTTACTAGCAAACCAGAAGCTGTAAGTCCCTTATAAGAGATATGGACACATACGAAAATTGTGGTAATGAAATGTATAGGGATACAACATATCTCATGAAAGCCGTTAATTTATATATTTAAAATACATGATCTATTGCTTATTTCATATAGACTCAGAGGTGTCATATAGACTCAAAGGTTTGCACGGGACACCTACACACTGGAGCTGAAACACTAATGTGCTGCGACAAAGTTTGGAAAACTATGGTGTACTGTCAGGATGAGGGAGAATCATCTGTGATTTTCATTTTTTGCTTTGAAATGCAACTTGACTTGTAAGGAGGGACTATTACCATTTTCTGCTCCTTCTTGGCCATTAAAATGCCTTTGGCTAGGCTTGATGTTCTCTCTCTCTATGTTCAAAGAGTCAGGTTTATCATAAGAATGCTGCTGAATGCTACAGAAGAAGCATCAGTTTAACTATTGATAAGTTATCTGAGTTTCAGCAAGCTTTCTAGATTTTAAAGAAGGACAGAATCCAGCATGTATGTACTTCATTTTTTTCTTCTGATCTATCTAACTTAGTAGTCGAAGAATACAAAATGGGCAATACCCAGGGCCAGATTTATTTTTGGTTCATTTTCCAATTTTTCATGTCATGTGCCTGATATAGAGTTCTGGAGAATTTATATGCTAGCCCTATTTACCTAATCTTGTAGTAGTCCAAGTAAAGGTTTTGTTGTTGCTACTGCTGTTATCATATGCCTTCACATTGTTTCTGATTTATGGTGACCCTAAAGTGAACCTATCATGGGGTTTTCCTGACAGGATTTAGTCCAAGGGGACTTGTATTTGCCTTCTTGTGATGCTTAAAAGAGTATAATTGTTGTAGCTTAGCCATCAGGATCTGGCTGTCCAAGGAGACAAAGTTTGACTCAGATTCTGATTTGGATTTTGGGCCTCTCCAGGACTTGGATCAAAGCCCAATGGCTTTGCAGGTGCCCGAAGTTGTGTTTCCAGAAGAACCGCTAATTGGGGAACATTCCGATGTTCAGTCAAAGTTGGGTTCGCCAGATGGTGTTATTGCAGAGGAGGATGTGTCTTTTGATTGGAGACAATCTTTTGCAGAGGATAGGAGTTGAAGGGAGGGTGTGAGACGAAGCCGGAGCTTGGCTGTCAAGTGCACTAATGAGTAACTTTCCCATGTGAAGTTTTAAGTGTCCTGACTCTCACTGCCTTGTAGCCTTGAGAACTCCTTAAAGGTGCTTTGTTCCCTGTTCTCGTTGCAGTGTCAACATTGCCAGCCTTGGGGACTTGTATTTGCCTTCTTGTGATGCTTAAAAGAGTATAATTGTTGTAGCTTAGCCATCAGGATCTGGCTGTCCAAGGAGACAAAGTTTGACTCAGATTCTGATTTGGATTTTGGGCCTCTCCAGGACTTGGATCAAAGCCCAATGGCTTTGCAGGTGCCCGAAGTTGTGTTTCCAGAAGAACCGCTAATTGGGGAACATTCCGATGTTCAGTCAAAGTTGGGTTCGCCAGATGGTGTTATTGCAGAGGAGGATGTGTCTTTTGATTGGAGACAATCTTTTGCAGAGGATAGGAGTTGAAGGGAGGGTGTGAGACGAAGCCGGAGCTTGGCTGTCAAGTGCACTAATGAGTAACTTTCCCATGTGAAGTTTTAAGTGTCCTGACTCTCACTGCCTTGTAGCCTTGAGAACTCCTTAAAGGTGCTTTGTTCCCTGTTCTCGTTGCAGTGTCAACATTGCCAGCCTTGGGAGAAGAATCTCCGTTCCAGTCTCTTGCTCCTTGCTTCGTTTCCGTGCCGGTTCCAGGAACTCCAGGTGGAGTTCGTGCCATGTGGCTCTTGAGTATACCTTGTCTTGTTAACCTTGTTTCCACTTCTCCTTAATGGATGTTTTCCATGTGGATTACAGTTGGTGGATTTACCGCGCCTTGTTCCTGATCCCTGCAACTTCTGGCTGTTTACTGACTTTGAGTTCTTGGTGGAACTATCGAGTTCTGTTTGTGGATTACAACTTTGAAAGACTTTGTTGGATTAACTATTGAACAGTTGAGGACTTTATATTATGGGCTATTCAGTCTACTGACTTACGCTGTTTCCTTGCATATATATATCCTTCAATAAACTGCTATGCTTATGATTCTGTCTCTAGTGTGGTTTTCAGAGTGCTCTCGTAGCCTTGGGGTGCAACAATAATTCATCAAAGTTCACTCAGGGGGTTTCCATGGCCAAACAGGGATTCATACCTTGGAGTCATTGTCTAATGTCTAAAAACCATGTCACCTCTCAATAAAGATATTATTACGTCTAGTTTTTGTTATTTTTTTTCTTAAAATTCACATACCAACTTTTAAAAAATAATCTGATGAACTTGATTTTATAGAAATTCTACCAGGGTATATTGAGAAACAAAGTTTATTATATTTATGCATATTTAGTAATAAGTAGCTATTCCAAAATGTGGCTCAACTGGAGTGCTATTCACATGAGATTAATATTGCATTGGACAATATGAACACTTACGAGATAAATCTTGAATGGGGAATTGGTTAATAAAATTTCAGCAGAGTCCCTTTGTACTTATTTCATTCATCAGTTCATCTTTCTTAGTAGATAGAACTGTCTGTTGAAATACAGAATAAGATTCACTTGAATACAGTCAACATACTCCCAAAAACATCTCTATAGTAGGGTGGTCTCACTGATTATTTTGTGAAATTACAATTCTTTTTTTGCTATTTCTCCAAAGTTATTGCCTTTTGCTGAGCTCACACATATGCCTTTCTGACCAGCTCCCACAACAAGATGTGAATGCTAGTGTCCTAATTTCTAGAAATCAACAACAATATATGTCAATGTTCTGCGATGTAATAATAAAATTCAATCAAGCTGAAACAAGAGTTTAATAGGAATATGAAGCTTCATACAAAAAAGTCAAATATCTCCCTAGACTAAAACACAGGCATTTCTTTCATGTTGGGAATAAAATGTGGAAAACAAATTATCGGGGTTGTATAGCATAAGGAATACATCTTGAACAAGATACAATCAACTCAGGGATAATATACTTGCCAAAAGAATGCATAGATTTATTGATTGTTGTCTTAATCCCTGAGGAGCAACCCAAGTAAAATACCAGAAGACCCCCTACTTGTCTAAGCCAAAATGCTGAAAACAAAACAGTTGTTTTCAGTTGAAAAATCCTTAAGGTGTACAAAAATGGTAAATTAATTCATTTTCCCTAGCAATTTGTTTTGTCCAATATAAACCATACAGATATTCCATTACAAATTAAATTATGTAAACCCCTAAGAGATGCATGCAAGATCATATGAATGTAGCCAGTTTTACATTCCTCTGACTTGTTAACCCTAGTCTATCCTTCATGGGCTGTTGAATTTAGATATAAAACTCATAGCAAACATAATCTTTTCTCTTCACTGAAATTTAAATTGAAGTTCAATGCCTGCAATGAATATGCACATGGCAATGCAACATTAAATGGGGGAAAAGTTTGACTACTGAGCAGGTATGAATTCACTGCCCTTCTGCTTCTGGGCGCTATACTTAGGATAAAGAAATTTACAATTATAGTTAGTCTGACATTACTCAAAAAAAATAACTCAGATTTATGTGTAGATTGGTCACATATCTTGAAGTAGGCCAGACATTACTCCTGAGCATCCAGATGATGTTCAAGAATGTTTGGCCACTAACCCAGGGTAACATTGGTTAGAAAAAGTCAGTGAATGCTTCAGAACTTTCCCGAAGCTCTGGAGCAACCCTACATTTCAGGGTTGGGGTGAACATCTGGGATGAATCTGATTCAGAATCAACTATGCTGTTCATATCTGTTTACATGGGCTTGTGCTGCCATTCTGTTTTCCCCACTCTCCACAGTGCTGGGAAAGAGGGTGGCACATATTTTTGTTGTTTGTTAGGAAAGGTGCTTGTGCAACTCGGAGAAAAGAGTGAGGTTGCTTCCTCCTTTCCCTCTCACCTTTCCAATGACATCATCATACTGGGGCAAAATTGGTGGCATGCTTTTGAGTCCTGTGAAGCCTCTGAGAATGAGGATAAGGAGGAGGACTTTTGGTGGGGCCTGAGGCTTTTACTTCTGAGGCTGTTACTTCTGTGGAGTCTCAGGAAGTTTCCTTGGAGGATGGGAATGTTTTGGTTAGATCTGTTATTAGGGAAACAGAAAGTGGTTCTCATGAGAATCTGCCAGGAATTGACTCTGAAAGGAATCTGGAGGAGACAATGACGCTGCCTATAACTCAACGTTTACAGTTCCGAAGAGATAGCATGAACCAGAGACAACTATGTTTTTCCCAGAGGACGAAAAATAAGCAAAGGGAACCCAGGTGTGAGAAAGGGTGATGTCATGGGTAAGAATTAGAATTCTTAAGCAATCTGCTACAATTTTCGTTGTGAGACCAACACTGGAATTTTATGTGTCAAGTCACTGGTTTTGGGAGCTCTGTGTTAAGATTTTGTCGTTGGTTTTGTGCCTTGCTTTCCTGTTTAAGATCAGTGCCTCTCAATTGGATTATAGTACTTTGTTCAAGTTTTCAAGTCTTTGGATTATTTATTTACTAGCTTTGCCCTGCCACGCATTGCTGTGGCCCATTGGAATTGCACTGAATAGCTCCGGTTTTGGGGTTTTTTTAGGCCCTGTGGAGGTTTGTGACTTGATATTTTGTGGTTTCAACCTCGAGGTGTGGATGATGGATTGTGTTGTGAAATTTCGAGGTTGGGGGGTGTTTAGTTTTGTTGTTTTGCTCGGTGCCAGGATTCCATCACTCTTTTATATATATAGATTTCCAATATTTATATCCCACCCTTCTCACCCGAAGGGACTCAGGGTGGCTTACAACACTGGCATAATTAGATGTCTATACAAAATCAATCAACAGTACATAAAATCAGTTAAAAACAATTAAATACAATATAAAATTACAGTATATAAATTTTAAATATATATATGCTCAGATCTGTTCATCTGAAAACCTCGTGCCTTATCCATAGGTCAGTCTGTGTCATCTTTATCGTTTATTCGTTAAAAGCCTGGGCACATAGCCATGTTTTTAGGGCTCTTCTAAAGCCCAAAAGAGTTGGAACTTGTCTGATCTCTCTGAGGAGGGTGTTCCACAGCCGGGGAGCCACCACCGAGAAGGCCCTGTCCCTCGTTCCCACCAGCCGCGTTTTCGAGGCAGGTGCGACCGAGAGCAGGGCCTCTCCGGATGATCTTAAGGATCTTGCTGGTTCATAGGAAGAGATACGTTCAGACAAGTAGATTGGGCCAGAACCGTTTAGGATTTTATAGGTCAAAACCAGCACTTTGAATTGGGCTCGGTAGCATATCAGCAGCCAGTGGAGCTGGCTTAGCAGGGGGGTGGTGCGCTCCCTGTATGCCGCCCCAGTTATTAATCTGGCTGCCGCCCGTTGTACTAGTTGGAACTTCCGGACCATCTTCAAAGGCAACCCCACATAGAAAACGTTGCAGTAGTCCAAATGGTAGTCCAATGTATACCACTGGAATCGCTGTTATCCATGACGATTCTGGCAGCATGTGTGAAGAGGGCAAAAGTCATGCAGATGCCTTTGCTGACATTGACTAGGGCAGCCAGTAACAGCCAAGAGCTCTTTGAAGCTCCATAGCTGCTGTGGCAGGAACTAATAACAAAGATAAGGTAACTATCTGGAAGAGCTAAATTTAGTTCTGCTTGAATGGACAGGAGGGCTTCCACTCCTGCCTGCCAAGGCTTAGAAGTGGAAAGATGTAAACACATTGGCAGAATCCTGTGCTGGTCTGGACCAGACCCACTTTTGAGGCCTGTATAGATGAGCCCCTAGTCATTGAAGTTCTACAAAAACAGCCCCACCAAGACATTTGAAATGGGGTTTCACATGCCCCAAAGCCCACTTTTTAGGCATGTTCCTCCAACTAAGGTGAAACACAGGAAACATTATCCTTCTGATATAACCATAAACTTGCCCTTCAGTTCCTTTTCCATTTCTCTTTAGCCCTAACTTTAGCAACAGAAAATAAGCAATGTTTACTGGCAAAGCTCAAAAGGTATTAGTTACAAAATGATGGCTTATCTATAGTTTCTTTCCCCAATGATAAAGTATATAAAATACTTTTCTGTTGGTTTCCTGAAAAAAACAACTTTTTTTTGAGGTTGTGTAAGATATTGTTCAGGAATACATAATTTTTTAAATACTGATTCAGTACTGTTAACCTGAACTGGCAGGATTCCTTGAGATTATGAGACAGGGTTATTTTCTAGTCTAACATAAAGATTCTTGGTATTCTTTGGTAGGTCCCAAATCAAATTTTAGCCATAGAATCACAGAATCATAGAGTTGGCCTCATGGGCCATCCAGTCCAACCCCCTGCAAGAAGCAGGAAAATCTCATTCAAAGCACCCCCGACAGATGGCCATCCGGCCTCTGCTTAAAAGCCTCCAAAGAAGGAGCCTCCACCACAGTCCGGGGCAGAGAGTTCCACTGCCGAACAGCTCTCACAGTGAGGAAGTTCTTCCTGATGTTCAGGTGGAATCTCCTTTCCTGTAGTTTGAAGCCATTGTTCCGCGTCCTAGTCTCCAGGCCAGCAGCAAACAAGCTTGCTCCCTCCTCCCTATGACTTCCCGTCACATATTTGTACATGGCTATCCTGTCTCCTTTCAGCCTGCTCTTCTGCAGGCTAAACATACCCAGCTCTTTAAGCTGCTCCTCATAGGGTTTGTTCTCCAGACCCTTGATCATTTTAGTCGCCCTCCTCTGGACGCTTTCCAGCTTGTCAACATCTCCCTTCAATTGCAGTGCCCAGAATTGGACACAGTACTCCAGGTAGCATGACTTCAAGGCAGATTAGAAGGGTAGCATGACTTCCCTGGATCTAGACGCTATACACCTATTTATACAGGCCAGAATCCCATTGGCTTTTTTCACCGCCGCATCACATTGCTGGCTCATGTTTAACTTGTTGTCCACGAGGACTCCAAGATCTTTTTCACACGTACTGCTATCGAGCCAGGCATCGTCCCCCATTCTGTATCTTTGCATTTCATTTTTTCTGCCGAAGTGAAGTATCTTGCATTTGTCCCTGTTGAACTTCATTTTGTCAGTTTCGGCCCATCTCTAATCTGTTAAGATCGTTTTGAATTCTGCTCCTGTCTTCTGGAGTGTTAGCTATCCCTCCCAGTTTGGTGTCATCTGCAAACTTGATGATCGTGCCTTCTAACCCTTCATCTAAGTTGTTAATAAAGATGTTGAACAGAACCGGACCCAGGACGGAACCCTGCAGCACTCCGCTCGTGACTTCTTTCCAAGATGAAGACAACGCATTGGTGAGTACCCTTTGGGTTCATCCACTTTGATTATACTTAACTTCAGAAAACAAGAGGGTTTAAATGATAACAAGTTTTCAATGAAACCCAAGAGTTCAATTTCTTATAACCACAGTAGAAAAATAAGTACAGTAGAGTCTCGCTTATCCAACCTTTGGTTATCCAATGTTCTGTATTATCCAACGCAATCTGTCTTTTAGTAATCAATATTTTTGTAGTCATTGAGATGTTTTGGTGCTAAATGAGTAAATACCGTAATTACTACATAATGTTAGCATGTATTGAACTACTTTTTCTGTTGATTTGTTGTAAAATATGATGTTTTAGTGCTTAATTTGTGAAATCGTAATGTAATTTGATGTTTAATAGTCTTTTCCTTAATCCCTCCTTATTGTCGAACATTTTTACTTATCCAACGTTCTGCTGGCACATTTATGTTGGATAAGTGAGACTCTACTGTAGCAAGAAAAAGACATTAATCTGTTATTATCTTACCTTCACAAAAAGTCCCATCATTGGTTACAAATGTTACATTGCGATTACTAGCGTGAAATCCAGGTGCACACATGCAGTAGAAACTTCCGACAGTATTTGTGCAGTTTGCATTTTCCCCACAAAGTTGAGTGGCATTTGCACATTCATCATCATCTGTTGAGATGGATACAACATAAAATTATTGCAATCTTTTGAAATTATTTTCCTCCTCTTCCCACTTTATAAGCTTATCATTCTCTTTCAGTCTTTCTCTCTTTTGCTCTTTCTTGAGATTCCATGGTGGCAAAGGCTCTTTCACTCATCTGATTTTCCTAACATAAAATTGCACAAGGAAATAAAAGTGCTAAATGGATGTATCATTAGGATAGTGTGTGTGTGTGTGTGTGTGTGTGTGTGTGTGTGTGTGTGTATATATATATCTCGATCGATTCATGAAAACAGCATTATTCCTCTAGATCTGGAAGAAAAAAGTGTGTGTGGAAATATAGTAGAGCACGGGTAGGCTATGGGTGTCCCAGGAGCACTTAATCACCCATGGTCACCTCATCTTGCTCCCTATTCATACATATGGTTTATTTATTTGAAAATTTAAATTCTTTTTTCCAGGTGGTTGAGAATAGTTCAAAGAAAAACACTGGCTGCCATCCATTTGTTCCCTCCCATATTCTTAGAAAGTAAAGATGACAGGCATCCGGAGATCAGTCAGCTCTTTGAAGTATTCCAGATTTATGCAGGGATGGGGAGGGAAGGAAAAGCTCACTGTTTGAGGGTGGATGAGGTGATCGAGCATAATGCTGGGTCTAAGGTAACTAGATATCAGAAAGAGGAAGTGTGTGTGTGTGTGGGGGGGGGGGACTGACGAGACATGACAGGGCAGGGGGACTATGACAGAATGGTTCAAACATGATGGTATAGAGAAGACAGGCTGGGAGAGAGAGAGAGAGAGTGTGTGTGTATGTGTGTGTTTGAGTTCAGAGGGGGCATTCCTGAGAGAAAGAGACACATGAATACATGTGCTGGGACAACTGAAGGATATTCAGAATAGAGGAATGAGAAAGAACAGAATATCTGGCACATATTTAAGATCACAGACAAGTTACTTGTCTTTTGTCCACAACTGTTTGCCTTCCACTGAAATGGGAAAGTGTGATTTAATCTTCAATTTTTTATCTTAGCTAGAGTAGACCCATAGATTCAATATGAACTTGGTAAGTCGACACTAAGATAATGATGATGATGATGATGATGATGATGATGATGATGATAGTAATAATAACAACAATAATAACAACAATAATAAATTGTATTTATTATCCGCCTCCCCTGATGGCTCGAGGCAGGGTACTCATACAACAAATTAAAAAACATATGAACATAAAATATTTAGAATAAATTACAAAGATAAAAACACAAACATAGAAAAAACTTGCACTAAACACAAATACAGAGTTGATATATAGTAGCAATAGATCAAAATCAAATACGTAAATCAAACTCATGATTAAAAGTTGACTGGGTAGGCCTGCCAGAAGAGATGGGTTGTCAACTGTGTTTTAAATTCTGAGAGCTTTTTTAGCTGTCAGAGCTCATCTGGCAGGCCATTCCATAATCATGGGGCGGACGATGAAAAGGTCCTCTGGGTGACTGCCGGCAATTTGGTTTTGTCTGTCTGAAGTAACCTCCCACAGAGGATAAGTGTCCTAAAGGGCGTATTGTGCAGGAGTTGGTAACCTGGACCCAAATCATGTAGGGCAAAACCAACACTGTAATTTGCCCAGAAACTAATTGGCGATCAGTGGAGTGATTTTAGTATTGGTGTAATATGCTCACTCCTAGATGTCCCTGTAACCAATCTGATTGCCATGTTTTGAACTAATTGGAGTTTCTGAACTTGGTACCAAGTTTGACACATCTCCATACCTAGGTTAGGACTCTTGGTGGCAAGCACCTGTGTCTTGTCTGGATTCAGTTTCAATTTATTTTTCTTCATTCAGTGCATTACCTCTTCCGGGTATTCATTTAGAGGAAACATGTGATTCTTACGTGAGGCTGTTTTTGAAGGCATGGAGAAATATATTTGGGTATCATCAGCATGCTGATAATACCCTGCTCTGTGCCTTCAAATGATCTCTCCCAGTGGTTTCATTTAAATGTTAAAAAGCATTGGGGATAGAATGGACCCTTTTGGGATACCATACAACAGCTGTTTTTTTTTGTTTTGTTTTTTTTAGGAATAGTTATCCCTAAGCACCACCCTCTAGAACCTGCCTGAGAGATATTTACACTGTTGTAAGCCACTCTGCGTCCCCTCAGGGACATGGGATGGGATATAAATAAAATTTTATTATTATTTATTAGAGGTATGGCTGGAACCACTGTAGCACAGTGCCTCTGATTCCCAGCACACCTAGGCATTTTAGAAGGATACCTTGGTCAATGGTATTGAAACCTGCTGAGAGGTCTAGAAGCAGCAACAGGTACACAAACCCCCTTTCAGTGTTAAGACAGAGATCATCCACTAAGGTGACCATAGCAGTTTCAGCTCCATATCCTTATCTGAAGTCAGCTTCAAAAAGGTCAAGGAAGTGTGTGTCATCTAAAGTTGCCTGGAGTTGGAGTGCAACTGTCTTCTCAAAGACAGGCAAAATTGATTCCACTGCTGTCTCTGTGCACAGAAACTCTTAAAATTGGTATTCTCCCTTGGGAAGTGGGTAGATTTGTCAGATTACTTTGTGACATTTCAGTGTGGGCATTCATATGGTTAGTCTGCTAATCCTCCTGTTTCCATTAGTGGTTTAAAGATAGTGTGGGTCCAATTGAAAGCAGTGTTTTAAAAAGTGTGCATGTCTCTTTTAGTATAAAGTCTTAAGGGAAACAATCCCATGGAAAGTGCTGTTTCAAAAAGGAAAGGATCCCTGTCTTTAAAAGTGTGTTCGTATTCTTGAAATGTTTGAGTTAGAAAGACACCACACAAAGAAGATGATTCCACCTGCATCCCTCCCTCTCTTGTAGGATGAAGTCCTAAGACTTATCTGTATTCATTAAACTGAATACACTTCTGCCATATATTCAGGTTCTACATCAGGCACGGGCAAACTTTTTTGCCGTGGGGTTGCATTGCAGGCCCAGCCAGGAGGGCAGGTGGGCCCATTAGGGGGTGGGGCTAGGGGCGGATCATCCTCAGGCCATCTTCACAGCATAAGGATGAGGCCACTTACCCCATCCTTGTGCCTAGAGAAGGGCAAGGCACACAGCGGTGGGAGTCTATGAAGTCCTCTCAACTGCCACCTGCCTTCCTTCCTTGGGCTGTTCTCTCGGTATAAGGATGAGGCTGCTCACCCCATCCTTATGCTGGGAGGAGGGCCTGAGGAAGGCATGTGGTGGCTAAGAGCACTCTGAAGGGCTCAGCCGCCATGTGGCTTCCTCACTCGTCCTTTCAGCATAAGGACAAGGCGGGCCACTACGTCCTTATGCCCAGAAGATGGGGTAAATTAGGCAGGCACCCAGAGAGCTGTGTCTGGCTCGCAGGCCTTAGTTTGCACATACGTGTTCTAGATATAGTCACAAGTCTTTTAGCTTCACAGATGATTTTTTCTGTCAAAGTGGTGCTCTGCGACTACCTACCTAGGCAGTGATTCTATGACTGGGGTGTTGTGTAGTTTCTGGGCTATATGGCCGTGTTCTAGCAGCATTTTCTCCTGACATTTTGCTTTCATCTGTGACTAGCATCTTTGTAATACTTGTTGAGCCCACTTCTGTGGGATCTCAAATGTATCTAACAGCCCCCAATCTATTAAAGCAGATATAGGAGTCGGTTTTAATTGATGTAAGATTTACAAGGAATCGTGACGGCAGTCATGGGTGGTGGATTCACGGGTTTGGGGATGGAGGGATGGGGTGTGGTAGGATGCTTTAAATGTATAATTTTTGTTAATTATTGTATTATTATTCTCTGTTTTCTATATGTAACAGTCCCCAATTTTGAAGACCTTACAAAAAGTATGAATTTGTTGAATTGGGAGATCTATGAAAAGGACAGCTAATGTGGGATAGCAAGTCGACAATAAGCAATACACAATACATTTGACATTAGAACTCAGGATGGCTGCTGTGCAGAGTTCTCAGTCAGAAGAGTTAAAGTTTTAACAAAATGTTAAACAAAATGTTTTAAGAACAAGTTTTAACAATCCAGCATTTAAGTTACACAGTGGTCAATAAGATGACTATGAGAAGCCTGTGTGAATGCAACAGCATCTTCTTACTTTTGTTCCTCAACAACTCACCATCAATTGTTTCATCTTCCAAGCAGCCGTTTCTCTAACCAAGGCCTTTTGCAGAATAGTATAGGATATAAGGAAGTGTCTGTCTGTCTGTCTGTCTGTCTATCTATCTATCTATCTATCTATCTATCTATCTATATCTATCTATCTATCTATCTATCTCATCCATCATCTATCTGTCTATCTGTCTATCTGTCTGTCTATCTGTCTATCTATCTATCTATCTATCTATCTATCTATCTATCTATCTATCTATCTATCTGCCACTTTCTCTCTCTGTTAAATGGGATATCACTAAGGCATATATGACCATAACCAGATCTGGTGTCTCAAGCTGGCCCACAACTTTTAAATGTGCAAAGGCACCCCGGGCCATTGAAGAAACTTTGGCCTTTGGGTTCAACACCACATTCATGAGTACTCCTAAACTGTGGACCTGTGTTTTCAGGTGGAGTGTAAACCCATCTAGGGACCTCTTCACATGGGGACAGGCTATGCTGGATCTCTAGTTCCCTTCCAATTAACCACCAGCACCTCAATTTCTTTGCTGTCATCCAGTCGATTGCTCACTGCTTTAGGGCTGCTTTCTTGGCACTCCGTTTTCTGTTTTACCATGTTTCTTTCCTATTACTATGCTTATTTCATGTGCATATGAAAAATATTTGGGGTGTTTCCCCTATTTACTCTTATATTATACAATCAGTTTGAACAAGTGGAAAGAACACCGAAGCATATACTTCATGTGATAGACTTAGCAAACAGTAGCTACTATTTAACTATATGAAGATAGAAACTGCCATTTTGTGATGACTCATGGGCCATGTAGTCCTGTTCCTAGTACTGTTGTGACAGATGAAGAGGAAAACTTGGGTTTCCCACCGTTTCTGCCAGATTTGGAGCCCTTGCAGCTGCAAGATGTTTGCCCACAAGAAGTCAGCCAAACAAGCCTTGAGCAGAAATCTCCCCCATTTTCTCGCCGGCTTTATTATAATCAAGATAGAAGCGCTCGGGAGGTGACTCGCCGGAGCGCCAGGATAGCTGCCAGACAATTAGATGATTAAGTCTGTTTCCCTTGGGAAAGTTTAAGGAGTCATGCATCAGGACACAGTATAGGTTTCGTTTCTTGTTCCCCAGAGAAAGTGTTCCTTGGCGGGAAAACAAGATCCTATATAGGTGTTTGCCCGCAAAGGAATCCTTGCGGAGTCAATTCGTCGGCTTGAGGAGTGAGATCGTGTGTAGACTTCGTACTCCAGTTCCCAGTTCCCAGATCAAGTTTCCTGCCCAGCCTTGTACCGTGGACTTCTATGGACCCAGTTCTAGATTCATGTTTGCCTTGTTTCCAGTTTGATCTTGCCAAGTTTCAAGTCTTGCCTTCCCTTGCGTTTTAAACCACGGACCTTGCTTCTCAGTCTCAAGCCTTGTTTTCCAGTTTCCTTCGGATTTACTTTAAGCCTCAAAGACTATGGACAGTTCCCCACACTATTGCTTGCCAAATAGTGTGTGTTTCGGTGAAGTGGATTATAACTTTGGACTTTAATATCACATATTGGACATTGTTTTCCTGGACTATATTTGACCTTTCCTGAAAGGTCTACTTCTGAACTATATTCTACACTTATTTTTATTGACTTTATACATTTCCTTAATAAAGATATTAGATAGATTCTGGTCTCTGTGTATGGTTATTGGTGTTCTGCAGCCTGGGTCCTGACACATTTTGTCTTGGAAAACTATTGACTGGAATTCTTAACAGACTAAGGAGGAACAAGGAGAATATGACCTATTTCACTTCAAAAAAGGCATGGCTGTTTTCAGCCCCTACTTATTTTCATTCATTTTCTCTCCTTTCTCAGATGTGAGGAAAATAGTTCCAAAATGCATTTTTGGACTTAGATATAACTAGCATAGTTTTGAAAAATAACTATATTACAAGCCTCAAGTGGTGCAAGAACACTCTCATGGGAAATGAGTTGTTTCATACAGTGGTCACTATTGATATCGTTACTGTTTTGCCTAATTAACTTTATTGTAGCACTGCCAGTGTTCCGCACAGCTAGATGCCTTTTTTTAGATGGGTCCTGCCACTTTTCTCCATGTTCTATAATGAAGAAACAAGCCCCTTTTATTATTACCTTACAAGGCTGACTTGTATTTAGTCACCTGCCCTGACATGGTGAATTCCTGTGGAATTAAGTTGCATTTAAAGACAGTCTTGCAGGAATGATAGACTTAAAGGAGACTGTTTCTCATTTTATAGTAGGAAGTCAATGAAGTTGCACTGATTTATTTCAGGGATAACCTCAGGCTCTGCATGCATAGTGTAGGGAAAGATTTCAGTTAATAAAGTGCTTGAAAAAGTTGGCACAGCTTTTCTGACACTCTCTCATCCCTTTCCCTTGCTTTATTTTACCATCCACCAAATCTTCAAACCAATTATTATGATGACGACGACAATGACAATGTGACTAATAATACTTAGTGCTTCATATGTATTAAATCTATAGTGAAGCTGAACATTATTGTGTCTTCATTGCAGATGGGTAGATGTAGGTAGACAAAACTATGTTATTTAAGGGCCTATATAAGAGCAGAGAATGAGATCAGTGTTGGGTCAAAGTATTCAAACTAGAGGTCTCCATTGCTTTCACAGAGTACATCTGGTGTGGAAATAGACCCCACTGAAAATATTTGGGGATTGCACAAAAATGAATATTTAGAAGAAAGGGATACTGTTATCATGTTTGCTGGTGTGGCAGAGCACTAACAAAAGCAAGAGACACCATTTCATCAAGGAAAAAAACCCAGTATCAATAGCAACCGCCTTGTCATATTTCTTTTTGGCAAATGAATAGGCCAAAGGGAGTGAGTGCATAGCATTCTGTAATCGCCTCTTCTTTGGGTCATTCTTGGCACAGAAGAGCATTGTCAAGCTACTATTTTCTTTGGTTCTGCTTGTAGACAAACATCTGGGAGGAGAACTGAGGTTTATTCCATATTAACTAAACACTTCATTAGATCCGGGCCTTCCTAAAAAGCCCAAATTTAATGAGGTGCTGGGCTTGTGTGGGCTCACTACTGGGACTGCTTCCGCAATTCTGGGAATGAGTCTCCACAATCATTCTGCTTCTTCGGGCTTTAGAAAGCCTGGAGGATGGCACCCACCCTCTCCCCCCAAACCCCAAAACTTACTGAAAAAGGTCCAGGTCACATTGTCATGAAACCTCTGCTCACATTGTCTTGAGGGGAGGAAATGACACGTGAAGAGGTGGGGGTGTGGGAGGCAGGTGGAGGGATTTTCCTCCTCACCCCTCCCATGTCCTCAGGCATTTTCCTGTGCCAGAAGGAGATGAGGAGGGGCATCATGGCTGCCAGGGATCTTTTAAAGTAAATTTTAGGGGGTAAATCAGGGCTTTTTTTTTGGGGGGGGGGGCTTTCAATCAAGATAACATGTAGCCACCTTGGGAGGGAAATCTCAGGGTTGTTTGAGGAGGTAGGGACTAGGACCCGCACTGAAGCGGGTTACTTTAACTTTAACTTTGACACAGGTTTTAATCTTGTGTGGAAGCATCCTCAGTGGAAAGATTCTGATTTTGATGTGACTGGTCTCCTCAATCACTCCATAATCAATGGGATTATACATCATTTGTAAATATCATGTGGTAATTTCTTTCCAATATTTAATTTAAGGTATAAGATTTAAAACGTGTTTCTTTCAAAATAAAATTTTTGTGTAGACACTAACATTTCAAAAAGGTTACTAGTGCATGCATGCTTCCTCTTTCCATGCAATGAGATTTTACAAATTCCAATTCTGAAGGCCATTCAACAAATTATTATGAGTGGGTGGGCGCAAAAATCTGGAATGATTTCCCACCCTTTCATAATAATTAAAAGTTATTCAGTGTTGTGTGGTTTGAGGGAAGTGGCCCTTGAAGGACCATTTTTGTAATTTTCATAAACAAGCTTGTTTTTCTCACCTCATCTTGATCAGAGAGGATACCTTTGAGGACAATCAGGCATATATTCCATGGTTGCATCACTACCTAAATTAATTATGCACAGCCAAATAACCAGTGGCAAGGATACTCTTCAAGAATAGCAAAACAATATTTAGGGAGTGTGCTGAAATATGTATGAAGTAAAGTATCAGTGAAACAAAGAAGACTAAAAATATCCAAAGAAAAATATATCCAAGATAGAAGCTGTCTTGGAATTGCTAAAGCTATGTTCAAGCCAGTGTTTGATACTCCATCAATTTAATTGAAGTGATCAGTCCACTTATGGAAAGAAGTATACACAATACTGTAATAAGTGGGGGGGGGGGGAATTACTTGGATTGAATCTGCACTGTAGTATTAAAGTAGTTTGACATTGCTTTAACTGCCCTAGCACAATACTATGGGACCATGGGAGATTGTATTCATAGTTGATTATATAGCAATTGAATTTCCATAGGTTTCAAAAATTATAATAGACTTCCAACAGAGACATACACTGAAATATATTGGATTACATGTTTCCTCTTCCCAACTTACAGAGAAATTTGTGATTTTAAAATGCCTTTTTGTGTCTGCCTTCTTCTCATTGAATTAATTGCGATTATGAACATTTTAAAGACACACACACACCTCTTTAAAAATTTTGTTTGCTTAAATTGCATTGCAAACTCAATGGAAAAAAAAGAAAGAAAATTGCAACAATTGGCATTCAGCTCTGCCTTTGCTTCTAGGAGGAATGGTCAAACTAAAACAAATTTCCTATCTATTCCTAATACAGGCAGTCCCAGAGTTACAAACAACACACATTAGGAACCCGGGTGAGATAACAGGAAGTGAGAGACATCTACCCTTAGGAAGGGACATTCATTCTCGAAAGAGTTATCATGTGGAAAAGGTGTCTCCACTGAAGCTTTCTCACCAATTCTTGTTTCCACAACAAGCTAATTTTTTAAAAACCCAATTGTCAAAAGGACAGAAAGTGAGGTGAAATCTTCTGAACAAGGACACAGGCAGAAAAACAAACTCCACAAGGGTGTTAACCCATTCCTATGCTATCCAAAGCTAATGTATATTTGACTGGAGGTACACTTTTAACGCACTTCGCCCCAGTGGCGAAGTGCGTTAAAGCGCTGAGCTGCTGAACTTGCAGACCGAAAGGTCCCAGGTTCAAATCCCGGGAGCGGCTTGAGTGCCCGCTGTTAGCTCCAGCTCCTGCCAACCTAGCAGTTCGAAAACATGCCAATGTGAGTTGATCAATAGGTACCGCTCTGGCCGGAAGGTAACGGCGCTCCATGCAGTCATGCCAGCCACATAACCTTGGCGGTGTCTACGGACAACGCCGACTCTTCGCCTTAGAAATGGAGATGAGCACCAACCCCCAGAGTCAGTCATGACTGGACTTAACATCAGGGGAAAACCTTTACCTTTTTACACTTTAAAAATGTATCTGTTCCGACTTAGAAACAAATTCAACTTAAGAACAAACCTACAGAACCCATCTGGTTCATAACTTGGGGACTGCATGTATATGACATTTTTTCTCTATAGAAACAATAATTTAGTCATGGTAAGTTTGTCAATGTATTTAGTCATTATTTCGAGTAAAGCCTGGATGGAATGCTTCCATGAACATCAAGTGATCCATCTTTCTGGTCATTTAAATACTGAAACAGTATATCTTTATTATTATTCTGAATTATCAGAAGCACAGTCACTGTATCATAACAGTCTAAGGAGGCTTGGCCATTTCAGCATTACAAACAATGACTTGCTTCTTTGCTGTTATCTTTACTCCTGTGTGATTCCTTTTCCCATTACAGCTTTCCTTGTTGCTTCATGTTTTTATGAAACCATAGACATCATGGGACCCAGAAGTATTGTAAGGGAATTCAAAAGTGCCTGTATTGGCTTTCCAGTATCCATAGCACTATTATTGAGGAGACTCCAATTTTAATATGATACTACCCTCAATGGCTGAGTAATTAATTAGCTAAGATACATCATAATAATAATAATAATAATAATAATAATAATAATAATAATAATAATAATAATAATAATACATCTTTATTTGTATCCCGCTTTTCTCCCTAAACAGGACCCAAAGCAGCTCACAACATTATAAAAACATTACAAGTCAACATATATATGTATAGCAATAACCTTTAAAAACAAATTTACAATAGGGAATAAATAAACATATTTAAAAATATTTATCAAATATAATTATTATGGGAAACTCAACAAGACAGATGGTAAAGTTAGCACGCCTCATTCCAACTAAGTGTCTTCATGAAAAGCTTGTGCGAACAGGGAGGTCTTTAGCTGCTTTTGGAAAGATGTCAGGGAGAAGGCTGTTTTAACCTCCTTGGGGAGAGAGTTCCAAACTGCATTTGCGATAGTGGTGGCAATGAAAGGAGGGCCCCACCTGAAAAACCTAATATTCAGGCAAGTTAGTATGAGGAGATGCAGTGAGATAAGTAAGTAGGACCCTCATTTGAAATGCATGGTTTTTTTTTGGGGGGGGGTATTTTGAATTTATTTTGGGAATACAGGTTGAACTTCTCTTATATGGAATTCCTAAGTACTCCAAAATCCAAAATTGTGTACATGGGTGCATGAGATAGTGATGGTTTCTAGTGGTTCAATGTGATAAATTATTTGTTCAGTGCATGAAATTATTTAAACTATTGCATATACAATAATCTTCAGGCTATATGTTAAAGATGCATATGAAACATAATTTTTGTTTAGATTTGAGTCTTCTCGCCAAGATATATTGCTATGTATGTACATGCAAATAAAATTCCTCCAAAATCCAAAATGCAAATAATTTCTGGCCTCAAAAATTTTGAATATGAGAAACTCAACTTGTATTTGCATACTTGAATGAGGGATAGGGCAAAAAGAGAGTCAAATTTCTTAGTATCAAGTGAGAGCTCCTTGAGAAAAACCTGGTGCTGGATGTGCTCCTAGCCCCTTTCCTTAAACATGGAAACGGCAGCAAAAATGTTTCTTTTCGATTTCCAGAAAAGAAAGAGTCAACCTATATCTTTACTTTGAATTTGCATAAAGTCCTTGTGCTCTAACATGGCTCTTCCACTGGAGTAGTTCTGAATAGCCTCCAACCAAAGTTTCTATACTCGGTTTTTCACTGCTACCACAAGAGAGACTCTTAAGGCACAAAGGATACCATACAGTTGAATTCTTTACAGAATAAAGTCGGACACAGGGTCCCCTGTGGCCAAAACCTGTCGGGGATGAATTTGACAGCTTCAGGCTGGTGGCCACTGGGGGGCTGTCATGGCATGAGAGTGGACAGCCATGGCTAAGCCAGGTGGCTAGGGAATACATTGATTCATTGCATCCCACTGTTCTCCTTTGACAGCAACTCTCTGCTGGCACAGACTCAGGGGGAGAAGTGGAGCTGCCTTTCCGTAGCAAAACCTCCAAAGGGAAACAGTGGTTGAAGTGGCTCACTTAACCCCTCCAAAGCAAGGAAATGAAGGCTTCCTGTAAAACAAATCCCAGCGACATTCACCCTGCTGTGCTCAGCTTGTGTAGAGGTCTCAACACAGTGGGTAGTCTGACATATATTACCCCTTGTGCTGCTGGACTGTTATACAGAAGAGAAAACAAGTTCAAAACAGCAGTGGCCAGAGTAAACCCTACCTTTCCTTTCTCTCTGATTCTGCCTTTGATAAAAATTGTTCACACATTTTTTTCAATTAATGTCAGTTATAAAATTGATTTTAAAAAGAAAAGGGAAAAAAAGAAAAAGAAAGGAAGAGCCATTGATATCAGACCAAAGCAAATAAAAAAAGACCAAATGGGATGATGCATTTCTCAGATTTTAAAAGTTATTATAATTAAATTAAAATAATTTGTAAAAGGCTTCACAGTGATCCTATTAATTCTTTGATGTGTCATAACAAATATATGACTAAAAACAACAGTCTTCATAGAATACCTGGGTACGAGGGTTGAATGAAAAGTAATGCCTCCACCTTTGTAACTCCTCAATAGATGGCAGTACTGGTATGCGGCAGGTACTGGCTTGTTCAGTAGACTCTCCTCTACAGTTCCACTTGGTGGGAAGCCTTAGCATTGAACAGTTGTGTTGTTAAAGTGCGAAGTATGGAACCCTGAGCAGACAGTCGGTCAATGCGACTTAAGCAACATGCAATCATTGAATTTTTGACAGCAGAAGGTGTCACCCCAAAGGAGATTCATCAAAGAATGCAAGCTGTTTATGGTGATTGTGTTGATGTGAGTACTGTGCATCGTTGGGCAAGTAAGTTTAAAGATGTTGAGGTGGGAACATCTGACTTGTGTGACAAACAAAGCGTTGGACGTCCTGTGACAGCAACCACAGAGTTTCACAAGCAAAAGGTTGACAGATTGATTCAGGACGATCATCGTATCAGAGAGAAATTTCAAGCATAATTGGCATTTCACAAGAACGTGTTGTTTTGCTTGGCTATCGGAAGATCTGTGCACGATGGGTACTGTGAGACGCTGGTTGCAGAAACAGAGTGTCAACTTCTTCCAGGAAGGCTTCAGAAAACTTGTTCATAGTTGACAGAAATGTATCCAATTGTCTGGTGATTATGTGGAGAAGTGAATAGTGGCAGTTAAAGAACACATTCCAAGGATTATTTCTGCATTTGATTTATTAAAATATTCCCATCCAAACCCAAGTAACGAAGGTGGAGGCATTACTTTTCATTCAACACTCGTAGTTTTGAAAGAAATTTTACAATTTTATTCCTATTTTGGAAAAATTATTTGAGGTTTTAAAAAACTGAACGTGGAAGAAACAGAAGCAGAGAGATGTGTTCCTCCAGGCACTGGGCTATGAATGATTAATTTAAAGCCTAGATTTGAATTCCTGTGTTTTCAATCATCTTAGGACAGAATTATGGTTATCATCCTGGTGTTGGGCTTTCATTCTCTTGAATCAACTCGAAAACAATCAATTTAAAAAATTCACATCATTTTTTCACAAAATTGTCTAACTGGCTACATACTCCAAAGTAGGCTGGAAGTTGCCACTGGGTATCCAGAAAATGTCCTGGAACTTCCTAATAGGGGATAAAACCAGCTAATCTGATTTTAACTTGCATTAGTAAAAGCCACAGAAGTGGTTCTGCTGTGAACAGCAGGGCTGATTCTAATTGGAAACTAGAACCACTGTTCTCACAGGCTAGTGCCACCATCCTGTTTCCCAGCACTTTGTGGCATGAGAAGTGGCATCTATCTTTGTCATATCTTTGGTATTGTTTGCCACTGCAATGGTGACCATAAAGCTTCAGGGAAAATGAAAAAACAAAACAAAAAAACAAAATAACTGAAAGGTAGTGAAAGTACAAAAAAAGAAGAAGTAAAGGTTAACTGACGTTAAGTCCAGTTGTGACCGACTCTGGGGGTTGGTGCTCATCTCCATTTCTAAGCTGAAGAGTCAGCATTGTCCGTAGACACTTCCAAGGTCATGTGGCTGGCATGACTGCATGCAGCGCCTTTACCTTCCCGCCGGAGCGGTACCTATTGATCTACTCACATTTGCAAGTTTTCGAACAGAAAGTACCAAAGTGCACTAAAAAAACCCCCCAAAAGAAATAAATATTTATTTCCAGGGAACCCCTGGCTACTGCTGCGCACCTCTATTGCTGCCAGCAAAGGTAACAATTTGATTTGGAGAAAACAGCAAGGTTGCTCTTGTTCTTTTCCCCTCTCCTCTGTAATTCATGTGGGTGACTTTGCTGACACCAGATAAAGTGTCTAGTGACAGTCAGGAGCTTTCCAGAATTCCGTGGCTGCTGCTGCAGTGACAAACAAGTGTAAGGATGACCAACTAGTGATGCTGAACCAGGATTGGCTAAGTGAATGGTCAGGATACTGCCCCCACTACTGCTGAGGTCTGGGAGCAGAGAGAATCCCAGGTTGATCTGAAGTAGCAATCCTTCAGACCCATCCCAGATTTTGTAGCCTATGTAGATGGGCCCAAATGTGTAGTTTTGCATTGTGTTAAAACCAAACTGTGCTTAGTTTTACCAATTGTTTACGGTAATAAGCCACCTTTGGTGATATACTTTGCAAAACAATGTTCATTTTAATAATCCAGAGTTAAGCTTTGGAGTTCATATATAATATTGAATTAAGTTAATCAACAACTGAAGTGGATGTTTAAATCTATCAAAGCACATTACAGGAAGATTGGCAGGATGCTGATTATTTGAGGAGTGGTGGCTGTAAAACTCCAAGAAAAAAAAAACCAGAACAAAAAACAAAATTCATGATGTAAAGTCTCACTCAGGTTTGTTATTGGAACAAATAATGTATCTATTTTCTTGCTTCTATATAATCAAAGGTCAAAAGAAATACCCTGGGATGTGCAAATCTGCTTAACAAGGTATGCTAGTATTCTCTTACACACTATGGAGGCATAAGAGCTGCACCCAATCTGCTATTGCTATTCTTACTTGAAGGCATATCTGAGGACATTAAATTTCTGTTCTCATTGAGAGTCTCTTGACCTCATCATATGGGGCTAGAATGGGTGGCATACACCGATCTAGCCCCGGTCACCCATTGTCACGACCCAGGCTACAGAGCACCAATAACCATACGCAGAGACCAGATTCTATCTAATATCTTTATTAAGGAAATATATAAAGTTAATAAAAGCAAATGTAAAAGTTAGTCCAGAAGCAGACCTTTCAGGAAAGGTCAAAATTAGTCCAAGGAAACAATGTCCAATATGAAATATTAAGGTCCAAAGTTGTAATCCAATAACCGAAACACTCACTTTGCCAGGCAAAGTGAGGGGAGATGACAAGGTCCTTTAGTCCATGAACTTGAGCAAGGCTAGGAAATAACTTGATACTTGAAACAAGGCTTGAATCGTGGAACAAGGTAACGAGGAACAAGAACAAGGTCCGTGGAATAACTTGGTAAAATCCGTGAAACAAGGCAAGGTTTAGTCCTGGGAAACAAGGCAAGGTCCGTAGGTAAACAAAGGCTGGGAAACAGGAGCGAAGGCTGGAAACAAGGACAAGGCTTGAGCAGGAACGAGGCTTGAAACGGAGCGCGCTGTCCAGACACAACTCGCTCCGGAGGCTGACGAATTGACTCCGCGAAGTTACTTCGCGGGTAAAACACCTATATAGAGTCTAACTTTCCCGCCGAAGCAGTTCTCTGGGAACCAGAAACGAAAGCTAAACTCTGAGACCAGATGTTTGACTCCTTAAAGATTCTCACGAAAAGCAGGCTTAATTGGCTACATTCTTAGCTGCTATTCTAGCACTCCTGCGCGAAGCTGCTTCCAAACCCCTCTGTTGTTTACAAAACTCATGGCGAGAGAACACGGGAGATGTAGGCTCAGGGTTTGTTTGACATACTTCTGGGACACAACTTTCTTGCAGGTGCAAGGTTCCCAGATCTGCCTGGGAAAGATCTGGCTGAGAAGATTCCAGTTCTGACTGGGAAGGTAAAAAACCCAAGTTTTCTTCTTCATCAGGCATTACAATGTCATGAGCAGGACTACAAGGCCCATGAATCATCACACCCATGGAGTTGGCTGGCTCCCATCAGATGACATCATGCTGGCTCTGTGGGTGAAGGAGGACGGGACTGGCACACCATCACTGTCGTGGCAACACAGGAGGCTTCCCATGTTAGCATAATCTATGGAGGAAGCCACTCATGCTCATGCTTCCTCCCATGTGCTCCCCCTTCCGGTAAATCGAGGCATGGGGTGCCAGATTCCCCACGCCGCACAACTAAGCAGAGCACCATCGCCTCCTGCCACAGGCCGTCTTATCAGATCACCAGTCAGAAAACAGGTCCTGGAATCCTTGCTCACATGCAAATAGGAACTTCTTTCCATTTTCTTTAATACTTGTCTATAATACTCAAACAGAACCCATGTTTCTTATAAAATCTGAAAGCTCTCTAACTTGCTCACTGGGAAAAATTGTGTGGATACATTATGTTTAGCAATGCATCTTGCTACTTATCAGGAGAGATTCATGAAACTATTCTAACTCATCTTTAACCACCCCAATTCTCAGCTGGTAGCATCCAGTATGATAAAAGAAATTCAGAATATATTTATACATAGGCATAAACGTTCCTGATGAGAATAATAATTTGTTTAGCAGAATAGTACAATTCATCCTTGCTTAGTAATCTATAATGAATAATCTTTCAAGTAGAAAAAAGAAAAAAAAACACTTTATATGTTGTTGGTGAGCAAAGCATTCATTCAGTCAGATGTCAATATAGATCAAAGAAGTTTAGGAGCTAGATTTGTTAGGTTAGATAATAAAAAAAATGTTATGATTGTATGAGATAGGAAAGTTTTTCTTGATAGTCAGATGAAATGATTCCATATACTTCCTTTCTGAAAGCCAGCAAGTAGCTATAACTGTTCTGACAGATAAGTTCTCTTCCAGTGCCAAGGTACAGGAAGAACCAGCAGTGCACAAATTTAGTTCTGGGTTTTTCTGTTTCTCTTTCTCTCTGCCCAATGAACAATCTACATCCCATGGATTATAACGACATGACTTCTGACCAACATTTGGAAACAATATAATATATGTGTCCCCTGGGGTAGTAAAATAGTATCCCTTGCTTAAAATGGCAAAATAAAAATTTGCATTCTTGATTTTTTTTTTTGGGTGATGGTGGGTATTTTCAAACCATGGATAGTGAAATCTGCGCAAGATCGTTTAGTGGGTTCCCATGGGTGAACAGAGATTCAAACCCTGGCCAGTGCTCAGATCACTACACCACACTAGCTTGGATTTTGAGGCAGGCTTTTTGAAATTGCTGAACTTTTCTTAAATTAGCTCATGAGAAACCCTTTACTGGCATGCCAAATTTTGTTTGCTTTTTCCTGAGTGCAAAGAATTTCTGCCTGGCACTTTATGTTTTTTTTTTTAGCTGCCAAAAATAAAGTGACCATCTTGATTGCTCAGGCTTTTGATATTACCAGATCATTCTGATTCAATGTACAAATTAATTTTGCATGGCTTTAATGGTGGCTGAAGACTGTTGTTTAATTTGAATGATTCGTGGTTTGCTATTTTGATGGCTTCTTGAACTTTCTCTGTACTATTGTTTTTATTTGATCTTGATTGATATTGTGTGGGGTAGTAGTTGGATTGGATTGTTTGTTTGTTTGCTTTCCCTGTTTTACATAAGTTGTCTTGAAAACATTTTTACTTTCAAGGCAACACAGAAATATTTTATTAGTGCAATTCTATAAATGGATTTATAAGATTGGAGCATAAATGTTTATTTAGAAATATACCCCACTCAATTCAGTATGCCATATTCCCAGGAAACTACATTAATATTTCCAGAAACAAAGCAGTGAAAATAACCTTAAAATGCAGTCTATATATATAAAAGGAGAATGGCATCACTCCACCGAGCAAAACAACAAAACTAAAGGCCCCCCAACCTAGAAAATTGACAACACAACCCCTCATCCACGTCTCTACATTCTTAGAAACAAACTACACATCCCCAACCTCCATGGGGCCAAAAAAATCCATCTGCGCATGCCCAAGAGGCCAGCCCACATGCACACACACAACAATCCACACCCCTCCCTTCAACGGCCCCTCCCGCGCATACTCCTTTGCCTCCCTCACACACCGTCACCATCTTTCCCACCATCCCACAGCCTAATACTTCTCAGGAGGAGCAAGGTGGGTTCAAAATGCCCCCCTTCAGGGGCCTACCCAATGAAAAAACTACTCAAACCCCACGGAAGATCCCCTTTAAACTCCCCCCCTCCCTGCCACCGGACTCGCCAAACAAGTTACGGCCCATTTCCTTTCCTCCCCTCACAACTGCAAGGCCTGGCTGCTCAACAAAGAATCCCCCCCCCCCCCAGACAGGGAAACACCCACCCTTTGAAGGTCCAAGGCCATTCGGTACTCATCACTCTCTCATCCCAGGACAGAAAATAAAGACCAACACTCTGAAAACAAAGGAATTCCATACAGGAAACAATCAGGGCCACCTAACACATCCCAACAAAGGATTCTCCCCCCTCAGACAGGGAAGCAGCCAGGCTTTGAAACTGCAAGGCCATTCCGTGCTCATCACTCTCTCATCTCAGGACAGTAAATAAAGATCAACACTCTAAAAACACAGCTATTCCATCCAGGAAACAATCAGGGCCAGCTAACACCTCCCAACAAAGGATTCCCATCACCAAACTCTGGCAAATCCTCTGTTTTCTAAGGGCCACAGACAGTACAAGCACATAAAATATCGCAAACAACACCACTCTGAGCTGCTGAACTTCTGCACCAAAAGGCCACAGGTTTGAATTGGGGGAGCGGAGAGAGTACCCACTGTTAGCCCCAACTTCTGCCAACCCAGAAGTTCAAAAACATGCAAATGGGAATACATGAATAGGTAGTGCTCCGGCGGGAAGGTAATGGCGCTCCATGCAGTCATGCCGGCCACATGACCTTGGAGGAGTCTACAGGCAATGCCAGCTCATAGCTCCTTGGCTTACAAATGCAAATGAGCACAAACCCCCAGAGTCAGACACGACTGGACTTAATGTCAGGGAAAAACCTTGACCCTTTACCTTAACTACCACCAATTCCTCAATTCTTTATTTCCCATACCACCATACTTCGCCACAGTAACGCGTGGCCGGGCACAGCTATGTTATATATAAAACTGAGTTGCAAAAAAAAAATCCCCAAATCTTTGATGGTTTATATATAGTACCTGGCTTAATGCTGCACAAAGCTGGTTCCCAAACATTTACAGCAGGAATTAAAAGTATGTCCCACTCTTAATGTTTTTGGAATGCAGCGACAATCAGCCACCACAGCTAACAGAGAGTAGCAGTTCAGCAATATTTATAGAACTACATCTGAGTGCTGCTTTACATGGGTGGCTGATTAGTAGTTATTCAGGTGTTGCTTAACTGTGTCATGTATCAATCTTAGCTAGCAAATAGCCAAGAGTGAATGGTTATAGGAGTTGTATTTCAACAATTTCAGAAAGACTGCATGTTCTCTATCCCAATATTTAATTTACACGAAGGAAGTTATCCCACGCACCCCCCTCCCCTCGTTTCTAAATACTTCTAAAACAGTTGAAAAGTGAAGTTACACAGAGCCCAGAAGTTACATGGAGGCCCTGTCCCCACCCTTTATGTCCTTAGTAAAGTGTTAAGAAACTGAGCGGGGAGGAGGGGGGAGAGAGGATGGGCAGAAATCATCTTCTGAGGTCAGAAATCACTATAAAACTGGAGAAAACAGGGAAAACATGTGGGATGGGATCTGTCAAATTTGCCCTTGTTGAATTGCTTCAGTGATGTGGAGTAAGGGGTGTTCCTGTGGGAGGTCCCCTACCAAGCATTTACACTTATCTCCCAGAATCCTGCTTCATGAGTCTGAGCCTGGCATAGTAATTTTAAAATTAGTTTAATCATTAGAAATACTGGAATTTCAAAATATCACCACTTTGTTTTTCCTGTAATTTGTCCTCCATAGTAATCTTGACTTTCAAAATTGGGCTACAGCTAGCTTTTTAACTTTTGTTTCAGACTTCTGTGATTGTATACAATGAAATTGGGAGGAAGGAGAAGACGGAGGTGGTGGTTCAGATCAATGCCTTCTGTCTAATCAGGAATAGTGGGATTGGGAGGGAAAGTCTATATCTCCAAATTTTTGTTCCAATGTGGCTTTTGTAATGGATTGGGTAGGAACTGCACTGGCTTGTGTGATAAATCTGAAAATGGATGATTTCAGGAGAAAATGCAAGAAAGAGCAAGGTGTGATAAGACTTGAGACATGATATAATGTGCTTTCTCATGCAACAGGATATAACACCTAAGCTTGCTATATACAATGCCCAGCAAATATTAACAAATGGCACACAGACTCAAGATGACCAATGGAAAATAATATAGAGGTTTGGGGGGGACTGACCTTGTATGTTGGGAGTTGTAGTTTATGCCACATTCAGACAGCTCAGTGACTTCCACTGATGATGGATCTTGACCAGATTTGCCCAAATTACCAACTTTGAGTGCAGGTGGGGTGTGAGGAAATTTGTCCCATGATGTTGGCAGTTGAAGTTCACTCACAATCAAAGAGCACCGTGAACCCAACTCACGATAGATCTGGATAAACTTGGCACACATACCTAACATGACCAACTTTGAATAATGGCAGGGTCTGGGGGGAACTGAGACACAATATGGGAGATGTAGTTCATCCACAACCAAAGAGCATTGTGAACCCCAGCGATGATGGATCTGAACCACATTTGGCACACATACCCAACATGTCCAACTTTGAATACTGGTGGGCTTTGGGGGGAATTGACCTTCTCTGTTTGGAGTTGTAGTTTATGCTTTTCCTAATGGAATTTTTCATAAAATCCAAAAATAAACAATGGGAGAGACGACATACAGTGGCTCAAGGCACCACACCATGAGTGCTGGTCCACAACTCTGGAGACTAGGGTTCAAATCCCTATTCAGCCCTGGAAACCTACCAAATGATCTTGGACAAGTCACTCAGCCTCAGACAGTTGCAAAGGCATACGTCATATGTTTCCTTTAGGGTCATCATAAGTCAGAAATGACTTGAAGGCACACAGCAATAAGTCATCGACCAGAAGTACAGCATAAATCTCTTTATAGGATTGTACCATGGAATTCCATTGCATACATTCAGTGAATGAATAAATCCTGAGGCCCAAGTAAGAGTCCTTATCCTCTTTTTAGCAGTTGGACTCAATAAAGATACAGAATTCTCACAGAGACTATACAATTCTGATATTGAGTTGGAAATGTAAGACCATTCCAAAAGTGATGGACAACCATTATGATAGTGCTAGCATTCATTGTTAAGAGTTAAGCAGGCTGGGGATATCTTAGACAAAATTCATTTCATTTTCCTTTACGTTTGCTATTTTATATGTGTAAGATCATTTCAAAAGTGGCGTCACCCTCATTTGCCTTCTCTTTAGCACTTCATTATATGACATCTAGCAATAGTATAAGGCCCTTGGCTATTATGTGAAATGGATTGGGAGTTTTTCAGAAATTAATCTCTTGACCTAGCCATGCTCTGATGTGATATTCTTAATCCTATTTTCTGCCTTAAGGAGAATAGGACAATTGAAAGGTCAAAAATACACTCAGTTATAAGTCATCTTTGAACTATAAGGTAATCATTTTTTATACTGAGCTATATATTTCCTCTGCACTTCTTGGAAGCCTGCTGTACCGGGAAGATTTGTCATCGTGGTCCTTCACATTAAAATCTGTTCCTTTGTGAAATACTACTGCTACTGTTCCTGGTTTCTCATCTGTATTTCAGACTTTCCTTAGATCAAAGCATTGGAAAGGCCAATGCATGAACCTGAGAATTAAGTTGTTTATGCTCTTACATATGACACAGCAGCTAGAGAGCAAGGACATCCACGACCGTAGAAATGAATTGATTTCTCCCCCACCTCATTTTATATAAAATGTTGTTTGTTCCTAATCGTGATGTTACAACAACTTTTTCAGCCAGTTAGATTCTTTTCAGATTCTTCCTCCCATCAATCATCACAAAGAAGTGCTCCACCGTAAAATAATTGCAACTTGCTATACTCACCAAGGGCACCCTCAAGTTTTCTGATTCTTTGCCTAACCATGACAACCATTTTATTAGCTGATATATTGTAGTTCTCACCTGATAACCCCCCTCCCCACAGCTCTGGGCCTTTCTGCAACTGAACCGAAATGATCAAACCCATAATTGGGAATGGATGGAGCAGCAGTTTATACTGTTTAACAATAATGTTTCCAGGAAAACATCTTGCAAACACTGACAACCAGTGTAATAATCATACTTTTATTTGAGAAAAGTGGCACATGGTTTATGTTTCAGTTTCTTCCTGTCAAGACATAATTGTAGAGTCATTTTGTTTGTCTGCATTCTTCCCCCAAGGGGGAAAAACTAGACAAAGGGAAGGGAGAAAAAGGAGGGAGAAGTGAAAGAGATCTGTCCAAGATGTAATTTAATTGTGAAATCCAGGATACACTTTTAAAAATAAAACACATAATGGTACTTCTGCAATAGATTCATTTGCTTAAAAATACAAAAAGAATTGTAGATATTGATTAACATTTTTATTGTCTTATTTTAGATCAACAGTAAATATTTTACCTTTCAGAACGGCATATTTTACTTCCACATGTTGGTTAGATCATACAGATGTTGAAAACTAAATGCAACTCCAGCAATGGCAACAGTAAACTATGTATGGCATGTGAAAAGATAACTAATTTAATAATCACTGTGGGTATGTGGTGTGAGAACACATTTAATTTCCTACTGAAATTCTCTCATGCCATTATTAAAATAATAATAATTATAATTATAACAATAATACCACCTTAAAACAATGATATAAGTTTGATATGTTTTGTTTTATGGTTGCAAAACTGACTAGGTGCTATGTCAACTTTATTCCTCATGCTACTGAGGCAGCACTCTTTAGGAATCAGTTATGTTTCTCTGTCATGTGAAGTGTGAAATGCTTGTTGGAATAGCTTTACCACCAATGGGGTATTAACATTGTTTGCATTGTCCAATGGATTATTTGTTGTGTTCAATTAATGAAGAATGCATTTGCTGCTTTCTCCAATGGAAAAAGAAAATCTGAAAGCTTAGTTATTAACTTCTATGTTAAATAAAAAAGTTGCAATCCAGAACTTCAAAAAGTCCACAGCAGGGATTGGCCACTTTTCTTCTATTAAAATAATTTTAGTGTATGCAAGTAAATTAGAAGAGGTGGCCATATGTACCACATGATGCAACACAGTTTACTATCTACTACAGGTTCAATATCCCCTTTTCAAAATTTCTACATCCAAAATACTTGAAATGGGTGAACAAGAGAGTAAAACTTCTGCTTTTTAATCATTAATGGTATACAAACTTTGATTAATTAATGGTATACAAACAAAATATTGTGTATAATATTATCTTCAGGTTAAGTGTATAAGCTATTTATAAAGCATAAATGGGTTTTTTGTTTAAACTTGGGTCTCATCTCCATTATTAATATGGAAGTATTCCAAAATCTGAAACAAATCTGAAATACAGAACACTTCTGGTCTCAAGCATTTTGGATAAGGGATTCTCAACCTGTATACTTTGAGTTCTCAAATTTTCAGGTGAAGATCTGTCTTTACAGTATTCTCTCAATTAGGGATCTTTGGATCTAAAATATATGGTCCTATATATGCCAACTATGTACACCATTTCCCAGTGGAAATCCTTATATAAGTCCATTTTATGAAGAAAAAACAAACAAGGAACTGAGGAACAACGGTAGACCTAAGGGATAATATAAATGCCCATGGGCATTTGTCTGGAGTGGGGAAGGAGAGATTTTCCCTGAGTCCATCCAAATGTTTCTTCAATGCACATACTAATGTTTGTTAATGATAAGTGCTGCTGTTAGGGACAGCCTCAGTATTAGACAGAGGAAGATAGCTGCTTCAGGCAACAGAGGATTGGGGTTGGTAGTAGCAGATAGACAACATTTCTCCTTGAATCTCCTGGCCATTTTTCTCTGCTGGATTATTTATTTATTGTGTCAGACATGAACAGAGGGTACAAGCTGTAATGCATTTGAAAACACAAAGTTTTTTTTTAAAAACTTGGCATTATACTAAATGTCCTTTGACCAGTAGCTGGCCACTTGGAGTGCCTCTGGTATTACTGTAAGAAGGTCCTCCATTGTGCATGTGGCAGGGTTCAGACTGCATTTTAGTAGATCATCTGTGGTTTGTTCTTCTCCACATTCACATATCATTGACTCCACTTTGCAATGCCATTTCTTAAGGTTGGCTCTGCATCTGGTGCATCTGCATCCAAGCCAGGCTGATTGGTGGATTCTGGAAGTTGTCATCCAAAAATAGCCATGAATATATGGAGGTGAAATGCCAAAAAATGCATGATATGTTATTTCTGCCTGCCTGAATTGGCTGTTTGGCAGCATTCCTAAGAGGATGCTCTTAGTCTAATTTTCCATGTTCTGGTTTGAACTTTCAAACATCAGGTAGGAAAGAACACAATGTTCCTCTATGAGACATGATGTGACACCAGAGGAAACGGATAATTTTTTTTTTAAAAAAAAAATGCAAAGTAGTATATTGTGACAAGTCATATTTTCCCCGAGGAACAGGGACTATGGAACATGAGATCAAACAATGGAAAGAACACGAATCTGCCACTAAGAAAAGTGAACAATGCTAAAGAAGGCAACACGCAAATCTGTGAAGAAGAAATGTTCAGTTGCTAATTGGTAGCACTCTTTTGTTGATAATATATGCAGGGGAGAGCTAGACTTCAGTCTGGGAAGGTGACAGGAACAGAATTTTGACTGTTTGCTTCCGAGAGAAGGAAATATGGTTTCCTTTCACACTATGAAAACATATGGCACTGTATGACTCAAAGTACTAGAAGGAGCAGACTTCTCCTGTGTAGGCATAGGAGTCAACTTCCTTTTAGCTTGGTGTGTGTTTTCAAGTTGTCTGTCAATTAATAGTGATCCCATGAATTTCATAGGGCTTTTTAGTCAAGGAATATTCAGAGATGGTTTTTCCAGTTCCCTTTTCTGAAACATAACCTACAACATCTTCCACCCAACAGATAACTAGGGCCGATTCTGCTTAACTTCCAAAATCAGACAGAATCTGATGCCTCTAGGGCAGTGATGATGAATCTTTTAGAGACCAAGTGCTCTCTGGGGTGTACATGTGTTGGGGGTAGGGTGTTCGGCAGGCAAACGCAGGGGTGGTGGATGAGTGGGCAAATGGGGGGGGGGGTTGAGTGGGTGTGGGAAGACGAACAAGCGGGGAGGCTGGATGGAAAGCAGCTGGGGGTGGTGGGAAGGCAAATCAAGGGAAAGGCAGGCAAATGGGTGATAGGGCGTGGGAGGGTGGGTAAGCGAGCAGGTGGTAGAGGGGGTGAGCAAGTGGGGGTTGGGTGGCAGCACGTGTACCAGAAGAAAGGGCACTGTGTGCCTCTCCTGGCATGTGTGCCATAGATTTGCAACCAATGTGCTATGGTATTTATTTAGATGACTACTTCGCTTTTTACAAAACTCAGAAATGTCTCCATACGTGAGTAGAATAAGGAAAGAATTTGAGAGGGTTTTCTTTAATGAAAATGTTTGACTGAAACTTAAAGGCACATACCTCAGCCCCAGGGCTTTGAGTGTTTCACACTTTGGGTAATTAACTGTAAATGAAGACGAAACTTTGGTTTTATAACCTGCATCTAGATTTTATGGTCTTGTTGATTGGCACAATAAAGATATTGCAGGTTGAGTATCTCTTATCGAAAATGGTTGGAACCAAAGTGTTTTGGATTTTGTTATAACTGTATTTGCATAATGAGATATCTTGGAAAGGGCAAAATCAAGGTTTGCTTTTGGGATTCCCCTCCCCCCGAAATATTTATGAGCTGTGGTTTGTTGAAATTGCGGATACAGAATTTATGAATATACAGGGCCAGGTGTATTGTGCTTTACTTATTTTTCTGGTAAAATTGAACCTTAGGTAGCTTACAGTAAAATATAAATAAAATAAAGAGGTTAGTCAAACAAAGCAAACTGCATCAGACTCATCAAATGAGACAGTATAAATGTTTCATTTTATTTCTGGGTTTCCTTCTTTGCTGTTCTATCTCAAACATTCATGATATTAAATTGGCAAGTATCAAGAAAACTACAGAATATTTTGTACTCAACAGTTTTACATGTCTGCCTCAAGATATGCATAAGTTGTGACGTGCATAATATGTATTTGTCATTTCACCACTTCTATTACATTCTATGCTCTACAACTGCTGCTTATACATTCTTAATATGTAAGAGGTAGAGGAAAGGAAGGAAGGAAATCAGAGAAAGAGAGAATGGGAGACAGAGAGAGGAAGACTAAAGTCTTTTGCCAAGCTTTATCCACATTATTTATTTAAAGTATTTGTTCAGCCTTCCAAGGAAGGGGTGCAACAAATGACAGAAAGGAGATCAAAATCCTGAATCAAACTCTCCAGTGAGTTGCATGAAGAGAAATTATTATCATAATTATAATAACCAGTGCAAATAAACAGAATAAGGGAACAAATAACCAGTGCAAATAAAGACCCCAACAACAAAAATCCCAAAACAAAACAAGAATCCTCTTTCACAGGATCTAAGAAATCAAAGGGAAATTTTAATCAAGAATATGGATGCTGAATGAGCCACAGAGGAACACTTTACATGAACAGGACAAAATAAAAAACATGAAGGAAGTAATACACTGGATAACTATACAAAAAAAGATGAAAAATTGACAGATTTAATCAAAGTAGAGTCTTTTAGACAATTTTAGAAACTGAAGTGGAAGCTGCTCTCAAAACACATTGGGGAAATAAATCTCCAGGGACTAATGCACACAAATGCAAATGTTTCAAGATAAGCAGATAGAACACCATAGACATATCTCTGTCAAGAGAAGCACTTAAAGATGTATAAAATCTCAGGCTTTGACAGCAATAGAAAGTACAATGGTCACACAATCTGTACATCACCCAAAATGAACTGTTTCAAAAGTCCTAAGCACCTGATCCAGATTTTCCTTCAGTGGGAAACCAGAGGATAAAGGAACGCTCTTAGGAAATGGTAATACAGTTCTCTATGCATCACAACCTATTTATTGAATAATTGTCATTTTAAAGAGGTGAATCAAGACAAATGTGTCATGTTGTAACTCTTTTAAACAAGTTATTGTTCGCTTTTGAGAAATGGCAAATATTCCCTAAGACTATTACAATGTGTTTTGTGTGGGTCTGCCCTTGAAAAATGTTTGGAGGCTACAGCTATTGCAAAATGCAACAACTAGATGGGTATCAGATGTACATTTTAGAGATGATATAACACCTGATCTACAAGAACTGCACTGACATCCAATGCCCCGGTGATGACCTCCAAAGACATGAATGACAGGGGCCAGGATAGCTGAAATTGTCTTTTTCCATATGAGTCTGCCAGAAAACGGAGATTTTCAGAGGAGACCCTGTTGCACGTTCTAACACCTTGTGCAGTTAGGTTGGTGGGTACAGAGGGTTTTTTCTATAGCAGTGCCTTGACTATGGAATTCCTACCCAAAGAAGTGCGGCTGGCCCCATATCTTTTAAACTTCCAGGGGTGGCCCAAACAGTGCAGTTCTGCATGGCATTTCATGTTTAAAATTGATGTTTTGAAACCAAATTCTATTTTGAAACTTCTTTTAGGAATTTTGAAGGAGTATTTTGATGCATTTTAAAATGTTTTCACTATTATATTGTATTAATTGGTTTTTATTTGTTCATCACCTTGGGAGCCTGTGTGGGCTGGTCGGCAATAGAGAAATATTTAAATAAACAAACAAATAAAACATGCATTTGCATAATGTTGACTTTGCCCTAGGGGATCAAAATACTTGCTTTGGTTTATATCAATTTACATTTTGCTTTTAAAAAATAGTTTTAAATCGTTAGTCAGAAATTAGGGAAGGCCTTATCTTGCATCTAATAAAGTTGTTAACAATTACTAAAATAACATGAAACAGGTTTCCTGTTTATTTCCGTATGCCAATTTTTGCTGCACCCCCCCCCCAAGCCTAAAAATACCCCTTAGGAAATTATTTAGCTTGTACTATATCTAAATATTTAATAAAATATGTTATTGGAAAGTTGAAGCTGCACATGAATCCAGTTTCTGCTTATTATTCCAATATTATGAAAAAATTGCATTATATACTGTGTGATTGTCATCTCAAAACAAAGTATTTGGCATTTGCCTGGTGAGCTGTGTCTAACCACATAATGAAACAGGTATTTCTACTCTCTAAAAATCTTGGAATACAGTCAAAGCAGAAATATTCCTTGAGATTCACACAAGTGCTCTCTATAATGTTAAAATAGCTAACAATATCTTAGTAAAGAACTGACAGATTATAAATAAGGTAGAAGAAAATGCAGCAGTTTGGTGACATTTGCTTCTTGTAGCACCATATTTTGTGCTTTTTTTCATACTAAACAGAATGTTGCTATTGTAATCTGACCCACAGAAAAGGTAGCTTGCCACAGGCCTTGAGTCCCTTCCAGGGTCGAGAAAGGTAGAGTAAAAATGAAGTAAATAAATAAATAATAATAATAATAATAATAATAATAATAATAATAATAATAATAATGGGCTGCTAAAAGTGGCTTTCCCACGATGCATGGTTTCTGCTCCAATCATAACATAGACTTTTTTTTTTTTTTTTGGAGATCTCAGCTTTTCAATGCCACTGGTAACAGTCACCAGTTCAAAGCTGAAAACAGGACCACATGAGTAAGTAAGTAAGTAAGTAAGTAAAAGTTTATTTGTATACCACCCTCTCTCCCAAAAGGGACTCAGGGCGGTTTCCAATATAAAATCAGCATAAAAAATTGTACAATAAAACACCGAAAACACTATAAAATGCTATAAAAATACAGAAAAAAACACATAACAATTGACTAAGACAGTCACATAAACAGAAGCAGTATAATCACTCAAATAACATATGAATCACAGAAAAAAAAACACTGGGATGGAGGAGAAGATGGCCTGGAGGGGCCACTAGAACTAAAGTGCAATGTGATATTCTCAGATGCTTTGGGGCAGAGGAATAAGGTGCAGTGTTTCAAGTCAAAGAGATGGCCTGTGCAACTACTTTAGCTATGGGCTCGGTTATCCAAAGGTGCAGCGGAAGAGCCAGGTTTTAAGCAACTTTTTGAAGGAAGCCAGAGTGGGTGCTTGCTGGATCTCCTCCGGAAGGGAATTCCAGATCCGGGGAGCAACAATAGAAAAGGCCCGCTCCCTCGTCCCCGCCAACCGAGCCTGGGATGGTGGCGGGAGCAGTAGAAGGGCCCTACCGGATGAACGAAGAGGACGAGTGGGTACATAGGGGGAGATGCAGTCACAAAGGTAGGCGGGTCCCAAACTGTTTAGGGTTTTATAGGTAAGAACCTGCACCTTGGGACCGGAAAATAATCGGTAGCCAGTGGAACTCCTTAAACAAGAGAGTAGATCTCTCCCTGAAGTTTGCTCCAGTTAACAACCTGGCAGCCGCACATTGGACTAACTGAAGTTTCCAGACCATCTTCAGGGGCAACCCCACGTAGAGTGCATTGCAATAATCCAGTCTAGAGGTGACTAAAGCGTGGACCACCGTGGCCAAGTCAGGCTTCACGAGGTATGGTCGCAGCTGGCACACAAGTTTTAATTGTGCAAAGGCCCTCCCAGCCACCGCCGACACCTGAGCATCAAGCGTCAGCCCCGAGTCCAGGAGGACCCCCAAGCTGCGGACCTGCGCCTTCAGGGGTGTGTGACCCCGTCGAGCACAGGTTGCCACCCAATACCCCGATCAGATATGCGACTGACCTCGAGGACCTCTGTCTTGTCAGGATTGAGCTTCAGCTTGTTCACCCTCATCCAGTCCACTACAGCGACCAGGCACTGGTTCAGTATCTGAGGAGCTTCCTTGGAATTAGGTGGAAATGAGTAGTAGAGTTGAGTGTCATCTGCGTAGAGATGGCACCCAACTCCAAAACTCTGGATGACCTCGCCCAGCGGTTTCATGTAGATGTTAAATAGCATGGGGGATAAAATAGAACCATGCGGAACCCCACAGGTCAAAGGCCAGGGGTCCGAGCAGGAGTCCCCCAGATTCACCAACTGAGAACGGCCCTCTAGGAAGGACTGGAGCCACTGAAGCGCAGTGCCTCCAAAGCCCATCCCAGAGAGCCGTCCCAGAAGGATACCATGGTCAATGGTATCGAAAGCCGCTGAGATGTCCAGGAGAACCAGAAGGGACACACTCCCCCTGTCTATCTCTCTGCGGAGGTCATCCACCAAGGCGACCAAAGCCAGGCCTGAAGCCGGACTGTGAATGGTCCAGAAAATCAGTGTCATCCAAGAATCCCTGGAGCTGAGAAGCAACCACCCTCTCCAATACCTTGCCCAAGAAAGGGAGATTGGAAATTGGTCTATAGTTGTTAAGAGTAGAGGAATCCAGGAATGCCTTTTTTAAAAAGGACCTAATTACTGCCTGTTTTAGGCTAGATGGAAAAATCCCTTGTTCCAGAGATGAGTTTATAATTTTCTCAAGCCAAATTAACAAATCTCCCCTGGTCATTTTGATTAACCAGGAGGGGCAAGGATCTAGGGAACAGGTGGTTGCTCTCATAGCTCCAAGGAACTTGTCCACGTCATCAGGGCGAACAAGCCGAAACGAATCCATCAATATCAGACAGACAGATGCCTCAGGCACCTCACCTGGCATTGCACTAACCCCAGTGTCTAACTCAGAGCGTATCCGAGTGACTTTATCTGCATAAAAGTGCACGAAATCGCTGCACTGGGTTGAGCAAAAAAACATCAGTGTATGGTCAAGCTGGCAAAAGTGATTAATGAGGAATCAGAATAATAGAATTATAGAGTTGGAAGAGACCACATGGGCCATCTAGTCCAAACTCCTGCCATGCAGGGAAAGCACAAAGTAACCCTGACAGATGGCCATTCTGCCTCTTTTTTAAAGCCTCCAGAGAAGGAGCTTCAACCACACTCAGTGAGTTTCACTGTTGAACAGCTCTTATAGTCAGCAAGTTCTTCCTAATGTTCAAGTGGATCTCCTTTCCTATAATTTGAACCCAGTGTGCCTGAGTCTGTAGGGAAGGGTAAATTTTCCCCCTCCTCAATTCTTCTTTGTGTTAACTTAAATGAGTTTGAACTCAATTTGCAGCATCACAAAGTAGATAGAGGGAAATAGTAAGAGAAGGGGAGTGTAACTGGGACACTTGAAAAGCATCTGAAAAAGCGATACAATGAAAGGGGTTACATCTCATAGAAGAAAACAGGGAAACTTTTGCCCAAGCAATAACAGTGTTTTCAACACACAAGCTAGGAGTGCCTGGAGCAATTTGCTTTTCCCCATAGCCTACAGCAGTGGTTCTCTACCTGTGGGTCCCCAGGTGTTTTGGCCTACAACTCCCAGAAATCCTAGCCAGTTTAGTAGCTGTTAAGCTTTCTGGGAGTTGAAGGCCAAAAGATCTGGGGACCCACAGGTTAAGAGACACTGGCCTACAGGGAAGGACAGGATTTTGCCCACATATTTTGTGTGCCATCTACTGAGTTGACATCATTCCTGCACTTTGGTTTGAAGCAACTGAGATAAGAAAAGGAAAAAGAGAGAAACTTGGAGGAGGAGAAAGAAACTGGGACATTTTAAATGCTGCTGGAAAAATTGGATCACAGAGGTTTAAATGTGACTTTCCATGAAAAATCAGGACAGTTGGAGAGTATGGCATGAGTGACCTGAGAAACCTTGCTAGGGTACTATAAACCACTTTGCTACAGTGACAGTGTAGTGGCAATGCCCTAGAAGTACCTAAGGACCTCTTCACACAGGGATAAAATCAGTGGCATGCACGAGTTTAGCCCAGGTCACCTGCGGAGCCCACCGAGTACCATCAAACGACACCGGTGCGGCTCTGTAGGTGAAGGATTGCAGAGCCTGCGCATGCCAACACCATGGACCTTAGGTCATATTTCATGCTAGGTGAATCTGACTGGCAATTGCAATAGCTTTCACAAATAACAATGCCTCCTAAGACATTGCTGGATGGATAAGAGTTAGGAGATGTAACTCTGTCACACTTTGGCGCCCACTATCTGAAGCAAATTATTCATCTTACAGAATAGTAGTAATATTTGATATTTGATATTCAGGTGTGTCTGTGTTCCAAATAAAACACTAGTAGGCTTTTTCTGCATTATCAATTTGTATTTAGTGGCTTCCTTCAGCTTAGATTTCTTTTGCCATAATACAAAGTTCTAATTAGGGCACTGTACTACTTGAGACAAGAAAAATTCATCTCCCCTGTCTCTAGTTTAATATTTTTTTTGCACATGTGCATCTGAGCCATGCAAAGACCCATCTGCTCAAAAATATCTCAGTTTGAAGAATATAGGCACCTTCGTCATAATGAATGGGAGTTCCTAGAGATCCACTGCCTGGTTGTAGAAAATGGTTTCAAACATTTCTAGTCTCCTATGCTGAAGATTAAAATCATCAGCCTTGTTTTCCATGTTTGTCTGTTTTAGAACACTTTGCACAGTACAGTTACTTCAGTAAAAGTGAAATCAAAGCAGCAGCCATCTGCAGGCAAGACTTGAACTTCCTTCCTGGATGACAAATAAAGCAGAACTTGTTTTGTTAAAATTACTGTAAGTAATCTCACAAAAAGAGGCTGAAAGTCATCCTAGGATGAATGAAGACAGAAAACTGGGGCTGAGAGACATGGGGGTGAGGAGGCTTATCATGTGCCTTCAAGTCTTTTCTGACTTCTGGCAATCCCAAGGCCTTATCACTGAGTTTTCTTGACAAGATTTGTTCAGGGAGACTTGCTTTTTCTTCCTCTGAAGCTGTGAGAGTGTGACTTGCCCAAGGTCACCCAGGGGGTTTCCATGGCTGAACAGGGATTCAGAGTCATAATCCAACACTCAAACCACTGTATCACACTGGCTTTGGACATTTTCTTCCTAGTGTGATAATGCAGCAGGTTATTTAGCTGGTCAAAATTGTGTGAATGTAATTCAAGCATCAGAGCCTCATATAAATACCATACATGGGAAATTTAAGATGGGAGGGGAGATATAATTTGGTTGGGTCAACATTTGAAATAGCTACAACTAAACTGGATTACTATGTTATTAAACATTCATGCACTTCTCTGATTTATGTGAAATATTTACACAGGATTGCCAATATATTAAACCCAAGCAGAATTTTAGCCATTCATTTGTATTAAGAGTGGTCCTAAGAATAGGGAATCATAAGAGAATGGCCTAGAATAACACTACATTCATTTGGGGTACATCTACACTGTAGAATGAATGCAGTTTGATGACACTTTCATTGCAATGGCTTAATGCTATGGAATCCTAGGTGTTGTAGTTTTATAAGGTCTTTAGCCTTCTCTGCTGAAGAGTGCTGGTTACTCACCAAAATACAATTCTCATGGGACATATGGTTAGTGTGAGGATTGAAGAAGGACACTGAGAGAACAGGATTGAAAGTCCTTCTTTGCCACTGAAACCCAGAAGACCAGTCACACTTTCTCAGCAAGTCACACTCGCCCATGGGTGAGTCACACCCCCTCAGCCTCAGAAGAACTCAAGGTCAAATCCCATATGAACAAATCTTGCCAATAAACTGCTGTGAATGTGATAGGTTCACCTTAAAGTTACCAAAAGAAAGAAAGAACTTGAAGACATGTAACAGTGAGAATGAATCAGTTTGCATTGGTACAGTCTGAAATTTGTTTTGTTTTTTAAAAAATGTACACATTATTTATACTTCAAATCTTCATTTGGGCTTAAGTACAAATTTTTGTGCCTTCCTGGATTCATGATTCTTCCTTTGTGGCAAATTTGAACGAGGTATTAGAAAGGCAAATGAAGCAGTGGGAATATCCTCAGGATTCTTTGTTGTTTAGTTGCAGTTATTGGATGATGTTTAGTGATTCCAGAGAGAGTTGGGAAATTGCAAATTACAATCAAAACTGTGCATCTGAGGTGAAATTTACGACCTCATAACAAAAATCACATGCAGTTGTTATAGGCTGAATCAGATGTGCTCTGATTTACTATTCCGCTCAAGCATGCATTTTAAAAAGTACAAAATATCAATTGCTCTAAACACTGCGATCATAAATAAGAGAGATGATTAATGTGTGTGGGGATCCATTCTAAATATGTGCCTATATGCTCATTCAAATGAGTGAACCATTTTTAATGTATCTGACCTGTGAAATGCGTGCTTGGGGTTGGTTTGTACTTGCAGCAGTGGTCCTGCATTGTTTCACAGGATCATCATCAGGTTAGAGCTATATTCCAGGAAGGCCTTTAAACATTAGATCTCTGGCCGTTTCTATGTAGAGTTATAAATGAAAGTAGAGAGAAAAGGGATTTTAGCTTTGTGTGGTGGAGCCCCCGCTGGCACAGTGGGTTAAACCTTTGTGCTGGTAGGACTGATGACTTTGAAGGTTGGATTGCTGACCTGAAGGTTGCTGGTTCGAATCCAACCCGGGGAGAGAGTGGATGAGCTCCCTCTATCAGTTCCAGCTCCATGCGGGGACATGAGAGAAGCCTCCCACAAGGATGGTAAAAAAATCAAAACATCCGGGCATCCCTTGGGCAACGTCCTTGCAGACGGCCAGTTCTCTCACACCAGAAGCGACTTGCAGTTTCTTAAGTTGCTCCTGACACGAAAAAAAAGTTTATGTGGTGAATACATTACCATCTTTTGATGTCCTGGTCAAATGAAGTAGAGAATGGACAGGTGCTTTAGCTGAGGCACTCTTTAAAAATAATTCTTATTAATGCTGAATACAATAAAAGCTCAAATTCTAAACACACTTAAAGGGAAGAGGTCCCATTGAACACAGTGAGGCAAGCTTCCAAGAGAATATGGATAGGAGTGTGTTATAAATAACGACAATAAACTTATCAGGAGCCCATACACACTATACATTTTTGTACTATGATTCTACTTTTAACTGCCATAAAAACATTTTTTTATAATCTTGGGATTTTGTTTTGTCAGCCAGTATAGTTCTATAGCTAAAGATTCTATATTCCCTATTTTCCCTTCTCCACTCTGTCATTGCCATGAGATTTATAGTGTAATATATTGTGATAATTGCCTAGTGTGAGATAGACTGAAAGTGCATCTACACTGTAGAATTAATGCAGATTGGCACCACTAATTGCCATGGCTCAATGTAATGGGATCATGGAATTTGTAATCTGAAGAGCCACCAGCACTTTTTGGCAGAGAAGGCTAAAGACTTTGTAAAACTACAACTCCAGGGATTCCATAGCATTGAGCCATTGCAGATAAAGTGTTGTGGAACTGCATTTGTTCTACATTGTAGATGCACCCTGTAGCCCCATCTACACTGTCAAATAAAATCCAGATTATATGCTTTGAACTGGATTATATTAGTCTCCATTGTCATATAATCCAGTTCAAAGTGGATAATCTGGATTTTATATGGCAGTGTACATAGGAAATAAGAGAGGATTAGAGACCAAGGATGTAAAGAATTAACTCAGCAACCAAGAAATTACAAGTATTTAACAGTCTACACTGGAACAGCATAGATGCATTGTGCTGGAAAGTTATCGCTTGAAAATATGTTTCAGATACAGTTGACAAACTTGCATTTCAATAGTAAATGTTTAGTTTCAGTTTTATGTCTATTTTAACCACTGAAAACATCAGTAACAAAAGAGAACATGGAAATTGCTTAGAGTGGTGCTGTTCCAAACAAGAAAAATAGCTCCATGGGTATTATAACCAATAAAACCAGTTATAATGCTTCCCATTTCCCTCTGCTGATGTTAAACACTGCCATAATCTAATGTCCTTGTGATTTCCTAAATCTCCTCAATAAGCAGGATATTATCTACTTCTTTAATTACTGAATCTCCTGTGACAGAGGAAGTTTTACCACTTGCAGCACTTAGTCATTTGGTGTCTGCCCTTTTTTCATTACAGTGTCTTTGTTTAATACAATTATAGTAAAATGATCCACTTAACAAGGCAGAGAAACAGCAAATATCTCTAGAGAGTTAAGACCAAAGAGCTCCAGATATTATACTTGATTTACATTATAGCAGAACTGCATATTCTGAAGGAGTACCTATACTGTAGAATTAATACAGTTTAAAAGGACATGGCTGAATGCTATGGAATCCGGGGAGTTGTAGTTTGGCGAGATACCAGTACTCTTTGGCAGAGAAAGATAAAGACCACATAAAACTGCAGTTCCCATGATTCCATAGCATTGAGCCATAGAAGTTAAAATGGTCAAAATACGTTAATGCTATAGTATAAAATAGATGCACCTCGTGTTGCAGAATTTGGGTGATATTTGTAGAAAATACTATTACTAGACCTCTCTCCCTGAGTGTACTCATCTCTTTGTCATTGTAAACCATTTCCACCCTCACTTGGGTCTTTCCCCAGGCCCTGTCAACAACAGGATAAGACAAATATTTAAAAATCAGGACTAGATTATCGCTGACAGAACCAGCATAGAAAAATATGTAGAATCATAGAATAGTAGAGTTGGAAGAGACCTCATGGGCCATCTAGTCCAACCCCCCGCTAAGAAGCAGGAAATCGCATTCAAAGCACTCAAATGTAGAGTTAATAACTTAATCTGCTCCTTGAGATTTATGGAATATAAAGAATTCTGAAATAATTTGAGGAATATTCTAGTTGGCAATTCTATTGAGGCCTTGGTTTCCCTTTGGAATAGAGAGATGGAAAGAGCTATCAATACAATTTCTCCTAAGCACCCAATCCAGTGTTGAGATGAAATTCATTTTTGTGTGTGGAAGGTCTACAGCAGGGGTCCCCAAACTAAGGCCCGGGGGCCAGATGTAGCCCATCGAAGCCATTTATCCGGCCCCCATGGCACAAGGGCAGAAGGGGGTTGGGCTAAATGACCCAACGGGTCTCTCCTTCTCTTACAACCATTATTATTATTATTATTATTATTATTATTATTATTATTATTATTATTATTATTATTATTATTAACATTGAGGCTGGGTGGCCATCTGTCAGGGGTGCTTTGCTTGTGCTTTCGATGTACAAAGGCAGAAAGGGATAGGACTAAATGGCCCAAGGGGTCTCTTCCAAAACTTTTTTGTTTTTGTTGTTGTTGTTGTTGTTAATTATTACTGCTCGGTGGCCAACTATAGTCCGGCCCTCCAATGGTCCGAAGGATCGTGAACTGGCCCCGTTTAAAAAGTTTAGGGACCCCTGATATATTGTATGTACATACAACTTGTAAGCCGCTCTGAGTCCCCTTCAGGGTGAGAGAGGGTGGGGTATAAATGTAGTAAATAAATAAATAAATAAATAGTTGTTGGGGGTTTTTTTTTTTTTGCACTACAAATAAGACATGTGCAGTGTGCATAGGAATTTGTTTGTATTTTTTTTTCAAATGATAATTCGGCCCCTCAACAGCCTGAGGGACCATGAACCGGCCCTCCACTTAAAAAGTTTGAGGACCCCTGGTCTACAGCAATGAGATAGGCTGTATGATAGACTGCAAGTAGTGTAGGTCTTGGAGCAAATGAAATTGGAAATCAGTTAAGTGTCAGCTTCTGCTGGTAGTTTCTAGCAATTAACCAGTACTCACACTCCAAGGTGGACGTAGCCAGCTTTATTGCTCCTACACACACGAGAAAGAAAATAACACTACTAATTTTCTTATTACCTTCAGACCCTTTTAAAGTACTCTTCCCTTCTTCCCCTTCCAAACCCCTCCCCAGCCTTCTCCAACTCCTGTGAACGATTTCTCCTGATTATCGCTTCCTCACAGGACTGCTCTCCTCCTCCAGGTTCGTTTGTTAATGCTGACCTTGCTTCAGGTATGTTGGCAGGGGCAGGAGTCAAATGCTTGCTCTTCCAAGCTTTGAATCATGTCCTGACATTAAGACTCTTTGTTTTGCCTACTGTGCAGAAGTACAACAGGCCAGAAAATCATTTTACACCATTAGGATTGCAGTCTCTACTTCCCACCCAGTAGGATTCTTTCAAATGATAAGGAGACTTTTGAGTATAAGCCCAGAGAGTTGGGAGAAATTGCTATGTACTTCGAAGAAAAACGTGCCTGCATTTGCTCAGAACTTGATACCACTCTTGTTACAGTGCACTGTCGGATCAGTATAAATTGTATTCATTTCAGTGAATGAAACCTGATGATGTGGACAATATGTTGGAAGCATATAAGACTTGCAAGCGTGACACTTGTTCATCTTGGATGATAAAATCTAGCAGAGGTGGACTGAATGTGTGGGTTCAAGGGGTCCAATGCCTTGTTATGTCTGTGAGAGATGTTTGTTGCCTGGAAGGAGTTCATGGCACATCTTCTCCTGAAGATCAACTTTGTGGACCCAGAGATATGAAAGACCTACAGCCCGATTGCAAATAACATCTAGATTTGAAATGCACATTAAGTCTATATAAAAGATAAAAACCCATTGCTTTATATGAATCTTAGAACAGACAAAACCCAGTAGAGCAGCAGCTACTTGCCTACTTTTTTTTTTCCATGTCAGGAACGAGTTGAGAAACTGCAAGTCGCTTCTGGTGCAAGAGAGCCCCCGGTGGCACAATGGGTTAAATCCTGTGCTGGCAGGACTGCTGACTGACAGGTCAGCAGTTCGAATCTGGAGAGAGAGGGTGAGCTCCCTCTGTCAGCTCCAGCTCCTCATGTAGGGACATGAGAGAAGCCTTCCACAAAGATGGTAAAACATTAAACATTCTAGTGTTCCCTGGGCAATGTCCTTGCAGATGGCCAATTATCTCTTATTTGTTTATTGGCCTCTAGGGACAAAGGCCTATTTCCACATCTTTTTGTTGCCATTTGATTCTCCTGTTTCGTTCATTCTGTTTGAGGTTCTTAAATGCTGGGAAAAGATGTCATATCCTTTGTGGGTCGTTTTACAAGATTGGCAGGACATGCCTGGCTTAGTAAATAACATTTTGCAAAAATTTATTTGAAGTTCAGTCACTCTTTGTCAAAAAGGGAAACCATGTCTGAAGTTCGCATAATTTCTTCTGCGCAAGCATTATAACTGTGGATCTCTTTTGGAGCACTATAAATACAAGGCACCATAAGCCAACTACTTGAATGTTTACAGAAAAGGATGTTCTAGATTTTCAGCTAATGAGTTCTTCCTTTCTTTCAGGCAGCAGTGTAAATAGTTGCAGTTATATTATGTTCCTTGCACAAGCTTTGCAGATATGGGCCACACAAAGACAATAGCCCTTTTAGCCCTCTTGGAATCCCATAACTGTGTATCATACTATAAAGATACCATATATACTCGAGTATAAGCCAAGTTTTTGAACCCTTTTTAGGGCTGAAAAAGCCCGCCTCAGTTTATACCTGACTGAGAGTCCTGGCCTGCTTATATTCGGGTCAGCTTATACTCAAGTATATAGGCAATCATAGTTGAACAGTCTTATCTTATTAAAGTCTTATTATTATCTTAAATTACAGTTTTATGCAAATATTCAAAAACATTTAACCTACTAATGCCTCAATTAATGTAATTTTATTGATAATTATTTTTGTTTTTGAAATTTACCAATAGCTGCTGCATTTTCCACCCTTGCTTATACTCCAGTCAATAAGTTTTCCCAGTTTTTTGTGGTAAAATTAGGTGCCTCGGCTTATATTCGGGTTGGCTTATACTTGAGTAAATACGGGTAAATGATCATGTGCATGTGTTTTTATAGTGCATGTGTTTTAAAGTTGGGGTAGAGTTGCTTTTTAGGAGCTCTAAAGTTCCTTTCATCATAATAACAAATCAAGTTAATTAAAAGCTTTTTATTTCACAAATATTGTCAAAAATCTATACAAAAATTCCCTTATAATCTAGCAAAAGCAACTCACATTGACTTCTTTTTCACTTGACAGCTGCCTGATTTCATTTCCATGACTACTCTAGATGGAAAGTCATATTAACTTTGAGAAGTTTTCTTCTGAATAAGCTTTCAAGTCAATATACATTTTGAAGCTATTTGTTTTCCTATTTTCACTGTGGTTGTTATGGAAATAAGATTCTTTCTGCATGCACTGTGAATCACTTACACAGTAAAAATGCAGAACTGGTATCATGTAGCTGACCAAACTTTTTTGTTTAAGCTTATACCGTGTTTTTCTTACAGAGGATAAATATCTGTATTATAATCATGGTCCACTAGGCACACGGAGCATGATTCTCATTGAGCGTGGCCTAGGAAAGATAAGATGGACATTACATGAAGACTGTAGTACAGATTCTGATTCCATTCCCCCCCTTCAAATTTCTCCCAGATTTCCAGATATTTGGGTTCTGAGTGATGTGATCTTGTCTGGAATTGTTGGTCTATGCATTAGAATTCTTCCATTCCATCATCATCATCCGGATAGCTGTGTTTCCAATTTTTAGCTTTTTTTCAATTCATATCTGTCCTTGTTGCTGATGCACATTGATTGACACAATGAGGAGCACTCATTTGATCATTCAATTGCATCATAATTCTTCTTGTGCAGTGTTGCAGTCAATAAATGAAAATGTATATCTGCACATTAGTAATAAGGAAAAGGAGAAAACCAAAAATTGTGGAAAACGATGCATAAAGAATTTCTGAAATTACTCAAGTGATATTTACCTCATTAGACAGAGTGATTTTAGCATCCTAGGATACTTTCACCCCGTATGGGGGACGGAGACCAATGTTGGATATCACACAACATTGTGTGACATCTGGTGGAGGCCCAGCCCACAACTGGGGTGAAAGCATCACTGGATGCTTCCACCCCAACACAGGAGGCTTCCCCGCAAAGGTGACACTTTCCCCATGTGATGGAGAAAGTGTCACGTAGAGGGAGCTGCACACTGCGTGACAGATTTGCCCCATTGTTCCCTCTTTCCTTGCAGAAGCACAGCGAAACGGGATGCTTCATTTGGGCTTTCTGATGAGATCCATAAAAAGCCAGGAAGTAGTTATACTGTATATAAAAAGTAGAATGTGGGATTGCAAGAACAAATCCGTGCAAAGGCAACAAAACAGAGCAAGACAGATCTGTTCATTTTTAAACTATAAGTTTCTATAGTCCAAATTCAGTAAGAAAAGAGCAGATGAAGACGCTCCTGGAATAACTGATGGTTTGATTTGGTATTGGAACAATAAAGCCAACTGTGCGTTACACATGAAAACATTTCTACCTACTTACTACAAGTAAGAAGTCTTCATTTCAAGACACTTTTATTTTAGGATCTCATCAAAATTCACTGACATGATCTTTTCTATATGATGTGTGATAAGTAATTTTTCTATAGGAGTAATCCAATGAGCAAGATCTTTAATTATCTATTACATCATTATGTGAAGTCACACTAGGTCTATCAGCTAGATCAGTAATCCGTAACCTGCTGTCCTCCTGATATATTGGAATGTAACTCCCTGAAGCCCTAGCTAGCTTAACTAATTTTCAAGCATTATGGGAGTTATAATTCAATACATTTGAAAGATATCAGATTTGAGTAAGGCTATTGTAACTACACAAAAAGACAAACTGGCTGTTTGTTATTTACTTAATTATGAGTGACTTGATAATATATGCCCCCTTTCCCAGTAGAATAATGTTCCAAATGAACAATGAAAAGTAAAAATAACACAACAGTTGCAGTGTTCTATTTGTAACCTAAAGCTATAGATCTGTAACTTCTCTGGACTCACACTGGAAAACTACACAGATAGCACCTCAAATCACCTTATGAGCCAGCAGCTGGACTGGGTGACGAAAGTCCATTCAGTTCCTGATCATCCTCAAGGAAGAGGATGTTTCCACAACTGTACTGCCAGGAAGCAAGTCTTTCAGCCTTATCACATGAGGCAAAATAAGCGTCCTATGGTGTTTCTGCTCCAGTTCATCCATGGAGCTCCACACTGCCCATACAATGTAGGGCGACTTCTGGTGGAGCTCCGTTGGTGAATTGGGGTAGCAGCATGGTAGGAGGCTGCCACCGCCAACATGAAAGCAGCCCCGTGTACTGTAAGGAGCAATGGGGCTACTCTGAGCATCAGCTGTGCAGCAAGGCTTACCCACGTAGGATGGTGAAGTGTCAGCTGCTGCCTGGGGCACTGGGATTGCTTTGCTGCCACCCTGATTCACCACAGAGTCTGGAGAATCACAGCACTGGTAAGGCTGCATGTGATGAGGTCCTTTTACATTCAGGAATACAACCCCAGTCCTAAATCCTTGTCTCAGCCTTACTTGCTGGCAGAATGGTTGTGGAAACACCAACCTCCTTGCATACCAATTGCCCCCTTTTAATCTACCCAGCTGGTGGAGTTTAAGGTGGGCTGGGGGGACTAGGAGACATTACTTAGTTACCTAAACATAATTAGCTAATGTAGACTAAGGGAGAATAACAGCTCAAAGGAAGTTAATCAAAGTATAAGCAAAAAGTATATGAAACAACATAAAACCACAGAGCAGAATTAATTGTCGAGTTTCCACTAGTCATATCTATAAATAGAAGAAAAGATCCAATTAAAATCTGCTGATTGATAGGACCAAAGTCAGCCTCTCACACAAAGCCACTGCCCACCACCCCCAGTGAAATGCACAGTGAGGGAGCAAGGCAGTATTATTTTTCATTTTTATATAGAAGTTTAAAATTCTGAGCCAAAGGGGAACATGAGAGCATTCCACTGAAATCATAATCATGATAAGAGTCAATTGGAGGAAACCACGGCTAGGTATGTGACCTAAGATCAGTTATTCTGTTTTGTAGGGCTTTCTTATTGAGCATAATTGTTAGCAGCATGGCTTTCTTTTCTACACAAGTGTTAAATTTTCAGGACGCAATCTTAAAAACAACTCCTTTCTTGTTTCGGGGTGGAGTGGGGTGGGGTCATTTTGCTCTTGCAGTCATTACTCTTCCCTTCTTCCAGCAAAACTTGTAAAAGTCATATTTTCTTTCTTTCTAAAGAAATTTAAAAGCTCTTTGTTACAAACATATATTAAATCAAGAAATATGCTAGTCACTGCTGGAGCTTATGCCCACTTTCAAAATAACTTGTTTAGATGGCTGCCCATGTGAATAGCCTTCATTATGAATAAAGCATCAAGCTCCCTGCATATCCACACAAGCTATTTTTCTAAATTGCAGCACCCATTACTTGGCTGCCTCAAAAATAAACAAAGATTGGATTCAACTATTGGGGAGAAAATAGCCATTTATTCTGGGGAGTTTTCAGCAAGTTTCATTTTTTCCTTCTTGCAAAAACAAGATATTTGTGTCTAGGTAACAAATGTCCAACATTAAATCACAACAAAAAGAACTTACTTCTCATTCTTTCTGGCTTACAGAAAAACGTCTACACACTGTGCTGTGTTTGAGTCCAGCAATGTTTTATTTGCAGATGACTTACCCATGTTTCTAACACAACATTCATCTTTTTTAACATGGTAATCAAAGGCAGACCACATTTCTTTCCATAGATAGCCCCATGCAGATTAGAATCTGAATTCCAACACAATATGGAAAGAGCACTGAACTGACATGGCCGTTTCATACCTCCATGAGTGTATTGTAACATGGAAGTTTCAATGTGTGCAAGATGCATATGTGTAAGCTTTGTTCTTGCAGTCTTTAGTCTCTACCCCTGGAAACTCAGACACCTCCTTCAAGTAAACCGTACCAAGATTTTAGTCATTTTCACAAGGGTAGTGCATGCTATCCCATATCTCACTTAAAATTCCTATTGGTATTTCCAATGGACCCACGCATAAATAAATATTTTAAAACACTTTTAAAACTATAATTCACAATACTAAAAGATAAGTGTATACACAATACTAAAAGAAACATGGCTATGTGCCCAGGCTTTCGAAGATTAAATGACAAAGACGACCCGGACTGATTTACAGCTACAGCACAAGGATTTTGGAAGAATGGATTTTAATCATATGTTTTATATCTTTATATTGTTTTAATTGTTTTATTGGATTTTTATTGCTGTTTTAATTATGTGTAGGCATCGAATTGTTGCCAATTTTGTACGCCGCCCTGAGTCCCTTCGGGTGAGAAGGGCGGGATATAAATGTTGGAAATAAATAAATAAATAAAATAAGTGGAAGAGGAAAGAGAAACTAGGATGGGTGAAACATTCTGCTCTCCCAAATGTTGTGGCTATCACAGAATTATGAGAGGCAGATGCTTGGGTGCAATTTGGGGTAGTGTTCAGCCCAGGGATAATACTGCATACATTTTTTTCCAATGAATGTATAAGTACGATTAATCTGTGTCCAACACTTATCACAGTGGGAGAACAGCCAATAGAGATGACAAAAACTGTTAAAAGCATATACTAAATTAAAAGCCAATTTAGAGGTATTTTAAGGAGAAGGGGTGATGTAGAAATAAACTCATGTTTTTAGCTAAAAAGAGCACCAGGCCTACAAATAAGAAATTACCTGCACCATCCATAGGACTGCCATAGCTGAAGTTCTACTCATTTTTTTATAGTCACAATTGACCTGAAGATTCTATACTGTCACATATTTCAACAAGAGTACTTCATGTGATTCTGAAGTAATCACATCAAATACTCTTGAGACAATGGAGACAGATTGTTCAGTTCCTCTTACTCAAGCAAAACAAAACTAGCCATTTCCTTTCCACCCTGTGGTTGCAGTTACTAGTAGCTTCAGAGTTCAAGGCAAAAGAATGATATTGTTCCAGGCATCTATGGCTTCCTTTTAACCCTCCCATAAATACCAATTATTTCAGTTTAAAGATTCCGTATGTAATAAAATTAATTTTGATTTCATGAACACATCCATGTTTCATATTTTCAAATGACAGCCCAGGATCTTAGAAAGATTTGATAGTAACTGATTGTACTTTCAGTAGGCCAAGGTATATAGCAGGAGCTGGGGCTTCTTCAGAACAAGAGTATAAGGAACAATGCAAATTAAGCATATTCTAAGTAGAAAAAGGAAGGACTGGATTGGTTGGAGAATGTTGAGTGAGATTCTCTCCCCATGCCATACATATCATCAAGGAATGAAAACAAGACATTATTGTTGGTTTCAATCTGCAGCATGGAAGTGGATTTCGAAGTAATCTCTTAAGGGTAACTTAAGGGCAAAACATTTTAGCCCAAAACAGGATGAAGCAATGCCTCATTGCATGCTATCTCCTAAATGGGTTTTAAAAGGCTTCATGACAGTCAGTTACAAAGGACAAACCCTGGACAGAGGTCCATTGCCATATATAGCTGAGAGCACACCCTTCAGTGGACAAAATCCTGATAATGTAATTCTTCAAAAATGTTCATTAGGAAATCCAAATTTATATATGCACGTTGGCCCACACTATGCCACATAACAAACAAATGACCAATTTGTGAGATTATAAGTGCAATAAATAAGGCCTAGTCAATTAAATTCAGAAGACAATGCCAAATGACAAAATGCCAAATAAATAATGGCCCAAACAATTTAATCAGATGACAATATCTCTTCCCCTATCCCTGGTTCTGGATCAAGTAGGTGGGGCAAATTAAGTGATCCTCAGCCAGTTCTTACAGTGTCCTAAAATAATCCTACTTAGACCAAAATATGTTAACTCACAGAACCCATGCTGAAACCTACATGTAACACCATCAACCAAATAATAATTATAAAAGAATATAAGAAACGAAAAACCTAGAAAATCCAAGTTAGATGGAAACTGCCAACTGACAAGATCACCTAATGTGTGGCACTTTTTTAATTGGCTGGCCTCACCCACAGTGAGAAAAAAATAACCAATTGTCTTCATTTCCCCCAACAAGAAGGAAACTGGCAAAAGCACCACTTTGTGCATTTGAAGGGAGAAGAGTAGCATTATTGAACATGGCATCCGTTTGGCTCTAATGTATTTTTTTCCTACTAATGTATAAATTAAAAAAATATAAATGTGTGAAAATGACAGTGGATTGCTATTATGGTAATTCAGAAATTTATATTTGATTTGGAAAACTGCCATCCATACCTTTCAATCCAAAGTTTCACTATGAACAAATTTCAGCCATGATCTTTTCCAGAATAAACTATTCGATTCTTCTTCCTATCCAATTTTCCTCCTTAATCTTGTCTGGATCAATGGGCATTTTGTGGTTACTCACACATGTACAGTATAGTCTCACTTATCCAAGCCTCGCTTATCCAAGCCTCTGGATTATCCAAGCCATTTTTGTAGTCAATGTTTTCAATATATCATGATATTTTGGTGCTAAATTCATAAGTACAGTAATTACAACATAACATTACTGCGTATTGAACTACTTTTTCTGTCAAATTTGTTGTATAACATGATGTTTTGGTGCTTAATTTGTAAAATCATAACCTAATTTGATGTTTAATAGGCTTTTCCTTAATCCCTCCTTATTATCCAAGATATTTGCTTATCCAAGCTTCTGCCGGCCCATTTACCTTGGATAAGTGAGACTCTACTGTAATTCTCACTGGGTTGTTGCTGTTGCTGAAGCTTTTCATGTTTATTTTTATCTCACCTATTCTCTAAAACTGGGACTTGGTGTTTTTACATCTCTTTTGTCATTGATAATGTTGTGAGAACTTTGTGGTTTTTAAAACATTTTGATGCCTCCCACTTCTGAATGGATGGTACCATTATGACTACTTTATAATAAAGATCCAGATAAGGCAATCCACTCATATGTGGTGCTTATAAAACTATATAGCTGCACACAGAGAGATCAGCTAATGCATCATTTTTTTTCCATTTCAGATAAGGAAGAAAGGAAATAGTATGTTTGTTACTTCTAGATTATCGCTGAAATAATGTATGTCTCAGGTAGGGACAAAATAGACCAGACTTAGAATTAATTCATTTAGGATTCATTAACTGTAATCCCAGACATCCGCTTTAAACATAATATGGGTGACTCAATAACTACAAAGCAGGGAGAGGGGACTTACTTTAAAACGGAAATGGGACAACTGGCAAAGGTTTAAACATTTTATATTAATGAGATGTGTTGGTAACTGCACGGATAGTGGAATGATAACAGAAAATTGTGATATTTTGCTTTCAAAGAAACAGGAAATAACTCTTATACAATTAAGAAAAGTTCAAATGGCAGCAGAATAATGAGGAGTCCGTTCTTGTTCATGTTTATTTGGAAAAAAGGCATTTACTAGGACTTGATTACAGTAGAGTCTCGCTTATCCAACGTAAACAGGCCAGCAGAATGTTGGATAAATGAATATGTTGGATAATACGGAGAGATTAAGGAAAAGCCTATTAAACATCAAGTTAGGTTATGATTTTACAAATTAAGCACCAAAGCATCATGTTATACAACAAATTTGACAGAAAAAGTAGTTCAATACACAGTAATGCTATGTAGTAATTACTGTATTTACGAATTTAGCACCAAAATATCACGATGTATTGAAAACATTGACTACAAAAATGCGTTGGATAATCCAGAATGTTGGATAAGCGAGTGTTGGATAAGTGAGACTCTACTGTACTTGCAGCCATGGCCTATGGTCAGAGTAGGAAGTTGTTGTGAATCCTCTGCAATTTTGGGGTGAAGTAACCTCATTTTTGGAGTGCAGGACACTCCTAGTATAGACAAAATTGTAATTTTCAAATGGCAAGTTGGAAAAGTTGGGAAAATTGGCTTATGACCTTATCACACAGGCAGGAGGGGGGGATGGAAGCAGAGGAAAGTGGGGGAAAGTGTCCTTAATAGTGGGGACGCAACCTACTCTGTCAAGATCTGTCTTCGGGGATTCCCCGCTTTCCTCTGCTTCCTGCCTTTGTCTTCAATTAGGAGTCGGGGGAACATTCAGCTCCTGATAATTGATTCCTTTGACTGTCTTCTCACACTGGTGAGAAGGATTTCAACCAGAAGTGGCTGTGATAGTGAGAAGACCTCCGTGGGACTCCGTTACACTAGTGTAAGAAGACGGTCAGAAAATGGGGGAATCTAAGGTGGAATAAGGTCTTTATTTTGTACCACAGTTGAAGAATTGTTGTAATTAGGCTTGTCAGAATGAAAATGGGAGATGGTTCCAGTTATCTTGAATCATTGGGGAGAAACATGATCACCAGCAGGTGCTGTTTGTGATACAAAGAGAAAATAAGCAACACCTGTTGAAATGCCTTCTACACAATCATTGTAAGTACAGGAGCCCTCTCCAATATTCACTCTGGTAACCCCAGTTGATGAGTATCTTATTACATGAGGCAGTTGGACCATCCTAGGATGATTCTGCCCCGGTTCATCCATGGAGCTCGGTGGGACTCCATGGGTGGACTAGGAGAGCAGCATGGTGGGATGCTGCTAATGCCAACACAGAAACCATCCTGTATTCCATAAGGTACAATGGGGTTTTGGTGGAGCAACAGCACTTTCTCACCTAGGATGGGGAAGCATCAGCTGGAGCAACACGATTGCCCCGCTGCTACCCCGTTTCCACCATGATTCACCACGGAGGCTGGTGAATCATGATGTGGGACCTCATTCATGTGACCAGGTATTGGATCTACTGATCATATCTATATAGCAGTTTATTTTTTTAAATGAGGATCATTTCCTTTTATATATTCCCTTTTTTCTGGAGCTCAGATCTGTAGGGATTGTTTTTTATTCATCAATGTGAAATGAATGTTTGCTCATGTTTTCAGTCTCTGAGTAATCTCTGAGTTAAACTATAAAACAACCAAGTAAGCCAGAAAAGTTAGCCTTGTTATTGTGTATTAACAGTGGTGGTTGCCTTGGTTACGCTATCTGTGCAATATGTAGTTTAAAAATGACTTATCGGAGAAGCTAGCTCTGCTTGGAATGGTGGTAGCGTTTACAAATACACCTGGCAATTACAAATTCCACAAGGAACATGATTCATTAGGAATTTTGAGCACGAGATTTAAACGGAAGGAGGAAAATCAGTAGGATATGATGACAACTTGTTGGTAGAAATAAAGTTGATGGCTCAAGGAAGTTTTAGAATGATGGGAAGATAACAGCTTTGAATCTTAGGATTGGATCTGGTAGCTGAGTGGAATAGGAAGCCATGGCACATGAATCACCCTTAGTCCCTTTTGTGGTTTTCTTGGATTAATGAATAATTTTGTCTAGACTGCTATTTTGCTGTATTGATTCCTCCTCACCCACCCACAAATGATTTTACATTGATTTTGTTTCTATTATTGACTTTGGTATGTTTAATTACAAAGGTGTGTTTATTGTCTAAGATTATGAAGCATACACTCACATGAACATGGTACACTACCAAACTTTGCTATATTTTATTTCTAGCAAAACTTTCTTGTGGATTGAAAAATCTTATCTCCTTCTATCCATCTTTTCTCCAGCCCCCCCCCTTTCCTTGGGAGGCTCCTAGTTTCTACCACTTTCATTCCTCCAAATCAACAAATGGGTTTCCTTTACCCATCCCTTTTCCAGTTCTTTCCTCCACAATCCATTGAAGTTTAGTGTATGAGATTTTACCTGTCTGAGTGTTTATTGGATGTGCTGTTCTTTCTTCCCTATCTGTAAATTTCCACTTTAGTCCTGGCTTTGCTTATATCCTCTAGTTCTGTTAAGCATTTGTTGCCCTGTTCTTGGCCTCAACAGCCGCAATGGACACAAACTACCACTGGAGAAGGTTGAGGGCAGAGGAGGAAGCAAGATGTTGACTCACTGGAAAAGCAAGGATGCAGATGGCTCTGTAACAAGCTATAATTTTTTAAAATGTGTGCATGTACATTTTGCTCACCGGCAAATGAATGCAGATTGTGCAGGCAGGTGTCCTTCTAACTTTTCTACTACTTATAGCTTATATTTGGTTGGAATATTGTGTCCCTGGTTCTGATCAGTTTTCTCCAGTACTTTTGGCCTGTAAGGTTGTGCTGTAACTTTAAGCAGGCAGCAGAGCACAGCACCAGAGGAGACTTCAGCAAGGATCATTGAAAAAGAATCATTCTAGCAGCCAGAGGGAACAAGAAGAGCTGGAGACAGTGGAACATCTGGTTTTGGTTGTAATGGTTTGGCGGTAAAGCAGTTTAAGGAAATGTGATATTAAGATAAAGCTTTTAAGATGGGAAAGGCTCTGTTGTTTATTAGGAATGGTAATCAAGCATATCTAATCTAAAACCTTTGAGCAGTCTCAGCTTATTATTGGGAAGGTGATATTTATTCCTCTTTGAAAATAATTCCTTTATTAAACTTAGTTTTGTTCATCTTATACCTAGCGGTGGTGTGAGTCCCTACCTTCAACAGTTGGAAGCAAGCTATTGTGTTTTGTAGGACTGAATACTGGTTGGGTATCCCAAAATGCAGACCGAAAGATTGCAGGTTCAAATCCTGGGAGTGGAGTGTGCGCCGCTGTTAGCTCAAGCTTCTGCCAGCCTAGCAGTTCAAAAACATGCAAATGTGAGTAGATTAATAGGTACCGCTCCGGCAGGAAGGTAACGGCACTCCATGCAGTCATGCCAGCCACATGACCTTGAAGATGTCTACGGACAACTCCGGCTCTTCGGCTTAGAAATTGAGATGAGCACCAACTCCCAGAGTCAGACATGACTGGACTTAACGTCAGGGAAAAACCTTTACCTTTACTATCCCAAAATAAAGACAGGTTGAGGATTCCTTATGTTTGGAACCAGAAATGTCTTGTTTGTATTTTTCAGAGTTTATGTGTACCTGTATTTGCATATACAGAATGAGATATCTTGGAATTGGGTCCCAAGTCTAAATATGAAATTGAGAGAGCATCCTATGGGGAATGTTTGGAAAACAAGGGACTTTCCTCCTCCAGCAAGGCTGGGGGAAGAGAGTGATTTGCCTCCTCCCCTGAGGAGAGACATTCAGTTCAAGTTGGAACTGGTTTGAGGGAGCGTGGCTGATTTAGGGATCAGCCAGCTCCCTCAGCTTCATTCCTTGTTGGAACTCCAGCCCACCACGCCCGCCCATATAACAGTATAGTTTAAGTGGTTGCTGTAAGAAGCCGGGTAGGAATTTTTTCCCTCCTATGTTCTAAGGTTTTTTTTTCACCTACCCTATACTGTCCTCAGGGGCAAATTGGGATGGTGTGGCAATTAAATAGGCTTCACCAGAAAATTGATAGGGCAATATACAATCTGGCGTACACCTAGGGCACCACCTCCTTTGAGGTGAAGGACATAAGTTAAAACATCTGGTATCAATCTAGAACAAGTGAAGTGAAACAAAATACCCTTGGAATGTGGAGAGTTTGGCCTCAACAACTTTGAGGGAGGCTTCTCTGACACGTTCCCCTTAAAGGTTGCTCAGGTTCAGGCTAACCAGGGACCAGGTGTTTTCGCCCTTAGCAGCCGAGGGGTGGGCCTGGTAAGGGATGCTACCTTAGCTGGGTTTTCCACCAGATTCTCCACCAGAATAGTGTTACATTCAGTTTCAGAGTTAAATAGGTAACAATGAATAAAGTTGCCCATATTTAAACCCATTTTACTTGTGTCATCTTGTTATTTCGGGGTTGGCAGGCAAAAGCCCTATATGGGTGTTGCTGAATGTGATTCAACTCATATGGAAGTGGGAGAATGGGACAATGTAACATCACACTTCATCAGCGACACTGTCCACACATGGAGATGAATGTATTTGGAAGGGAATATGATATAAGATAAAGCGTCCATAGTTCCTAGGAGGAAGACCTCTTAAAACAGGTTGAAATAAATGGGACAGCAAGAGATAAAATCAAAAATAAAATGAAGCAAAAAAAATATCACACCCTTAAGATTCACAGATGACCTTCAGAATGCCCTGCCGCCCCTCTTTGATGTGAGAAAAACAAAGATTAACAATGCCATCACCTTCTCATTCTTTTATCTTTTGGGGGACAGAAAAAGGAGTAAACAGACAGAATACTAACAGCATATTGAAGGGCTATTCTAAATTGGGAGTGAGAAAGGAGCACCTATCTCAATATTCTTGCAGCCTAACACTTGATGAATTATAGCTTGAATGAAGCTCTATTCCCAGAAGAAGAGGCACTGCCCAAAACTTTTGCTTTACTGTATAAAGGGCTAATCTTTAAGAAATAATAATGATACTTGATCCATTTTCTTAAATACAGTACATATGTAAAATTTCTGTTGCTTGTGCATTGAAGCATTTCAAGAAATCAAACACAGTATAATTCTGCTGACGTAGGTTTTCCTACCCCCTCCTGGTACCGCACCCTAGGGGCTTAGCCAGACACAGACAGTGTCTTCATTGTGATGTGCTAAAAATCTCACATTAAACATATGTTAAGATCCAATCAGACTCTTTGTTAGGTTCCCACTGCTCCGTATCATACTGTAAAGGGACTTTACTTCTCTGCCAACTCTGAGTTTTTAAGACTGATTAAACAGAATGTTTGGGTAGAACACAGCTTTTCTATTATTTCAAGTATCCTGTCAACACCCAAAAAGGAGCCAGCAAGGAAGTACTGATATGGATGAATGTTCCCATTTGCATCATGTACAGCTTCGTATTTGTAGCTGTAGTAACAAAATGATGCAGTCATCGGATTCTAAGTCAAAGACCTGGCTTGGATTTTTCTGGGAACAGGAATTCAGTCTGTGTTGAATTGGTTTACACTGTTTAGGTGGACTCCTATATCCAACCCTGGGCCTAAGATAGGTTTCAGCAGTAACAAGGGAATCACAGAAGATTGTGGAGATTCTGGCGTTACATGTCCAGGGGTGTGCGAACCCGTTGCCCCATGCCCCACACCATCCTGGCTTTTCCTTCACCTTATCACATGGGGGGGGGGAAGCATCTGCTGGCTGGCTTGCCCCGCTTAGGGTAATGCAACTATGGGAAGCCTCCTGTGTTGCTGCTGGTGGCTTTTTTTTCAGCAATGACTTCTGTTCCACAGCAGTTTTGCCACAGTGGCAGAAGTACTTCTCTGGTATGTGATGGAAGTTGACAGGCTCTGTGGCAAAGCTGCTGCAGAACCGGAGTTGCCCCTGAAATTTGCCCCAAGTGAAGGGGTCCAAGGAGTGCAACTGCACAACTAAAGCCAACTGTGCCTCTTCCTAGAGCTTTCTTATCAGTCCACAGTGACATGTGACTTGGTCCTAGTTGGATTTCTGTAATGCACTCTACATGGAGTTACTTTTCAAAACTACTCATAATTGTCTCAAAGAGCTGTAGTCAGATGGTTAACTTGTACTCCCACTCCCCTTTAAAACAATCTAACAAAGACTTATCCCTTTTGGTTTGTCAAAAGGCGCTTTGACCTCCACCATGGGGAGGAAAGTGTTGTTCAGGTAGCTCTGATTGAGCTACCTGCACTTTCCTCCACAAATCCCCATGTGATGGCAGAAAGGGTGGTGGAGCAACACATGTTGCCACCCTTTCTGACATCCGATGTAGGGAAAGGGTGCCAAAGCACCCTCTCCTGCCCCTCTGTGTGATGAGGGCGGAAGGAATGTTGCCACTGTGTAGTTTGACTGCTGGATGGTGATCATCTTCTTATCCCACATTCTGAGCAAGGGTTGGTAGCATTGTAATTAATTTTTGCCCTGCCTCATCAGATAATGAACAACATGATATGGAGAGAAGTCATGGTCACAGTACCAAAGCAGGGTGGGCCTTCTTTTGAAGGCCTGAGGCTTTTAAAATTTCAATGGTTCTCCATTCGGTTTACTCAGAATCATCGTCTAAGAAAAGGAAGGCAAATCAATTGTTCGGGACAAAAGCTTTATCTACCAAGTTAAAACATCCTAGTTCCAATGTTTCCCACTGCATGACAGTTACAACTCCTTAGTAGTTCTTGTGAGATCAGAGTCAGATCCCTGTGGTATCACAGCAGTGAATTCTCATGTAGCAGTTACAAACAAATGTGTGCATGAGTGAGAAAGTGTCAAGACCCAGGCTGCAGAGCACCAATAACCATACACAGAGGCCAGAATCTATCTAATATCTTTATTGAAGGAATATATAAAGTTAATAAAAACAAGTGTAGAAAATAGTCCAGAATTAGACCTTTCAGGAAAGGTCAGAATTAGTCCAAAAAAGCAATGTCCAATAAGAAATATTAAGGTCCAAAGTTGTAATCCAATAACCGAAACACTCACTTGCCAAGCAAAGTGAGGGGAGATGACAAGGTCCTTTAGTCCATGAAACTTGAGCGAGGCTAGGAAAATAACTTGATACTTGAAACAAGGCTTGAACGTGGAACAAGGTAACTAAGAACAAGAACAAGGTCCGTGGAATAACTTGATAAAATCCGTGGAACAAGGCAAGGATTGATCCTGGGAAACAAGGCAAGGTCCGTAGATAAACAAAGGCTGGGAAGCAAGGCGAAGGCTGGATAGCAAGGCAAGGCTTGAGCAGGAGCGAGGCTTGAATCGGAGCGCGCTGTCCAGACACAACTCGCTCCGTAGGCTGACGAATTGACTCCGCGAAGTTACTACGCGGGTAAAACACCTAAATAGAGTCTAACTTTCCCGCCGAAGCAGTTCTCTGGGAATCAGAACCGAAAGCTAAACTCTGAGACCAGATGTGAGACTCCCCAAAGATTCTCACGAGAAGCAGTCTTAATTGGCCACATTCTTAGCTGCAATCCTCGCACTCCTGCGCGAAGCTGATTCCAAACTTCTCTGTTGTTTACAAAACTCCCGGCGCAAGAACACGGGAGAAGTAGGCTCTGGGCTTGTTTGACATACTTCTGGGAGACAACTTTCTTGCAGGTGCAAGGTTCCCAGATCTGCCTGGGAAAGATCTGGCTGAGAAGAATCCAGTTCAGACTGGGAAGGTAAAAAACCCAAGTTTTCATCTTCATCAGGAATTACAATGTCCTGAGCAGGACTACAAGGCCCATGGGTCATCACACTATCCCCCTCCTCAAGGCCCCTCCCAAACTGGGGCCCTCTCCCCGAGGCGCGAGGTCGCGGTTTGGTGGCATAGGTCTGATGAAAGCGACGGGTTAGATCAGGAGCATGGACTGTGGAGGCGTCTTCCCAAGAGCGTTCCTCAGGGCCAAAACCCACCCAGTCAATGAGATATTGTAGGCGGCGGCGGTGAAAGCGAGAATCCAAAATGTCCTCAACCTCGAACTCCTCCTCCCCATTCATCAAAACAGGAGGGGGGGCCGGTTGGTCTGTATCAGGTCGCACACCATCCGCCGGAAGGAGCAGGGAACGGTGAAACACTGGGTGAATGCGCATTGAACGTGGAAGTTGGAGTTTGAAAGTCACGGGGTTTAATTGCGCCACCACTGGATAGGGGCCAATGAAACGGGCATCTAACTTCCGGCAAGGGCGGTGGGAGGGCAGGAAGCGGATGGACAGAAAAACCCGATCTCCTACCTTGATTTCGGGGCCCGGCTGGCGATGTTTGTCAGCGTGGCGTTTGTAGTCCTCCTTGGCTTGGTCCAGTTGCTGGAGCAAAAGTTGTTGCACCGCTGTGAGTTCCTGCAGCCAATCCTCTGCTGCGGGAACTTCTGAAGTTTCAATGACAGGGGGGAAGAAACGTGGATGGAAGCCGTAGTTTGCAAAGAACGGCGTTTCTTTTGTAGAAGCTTGAACTCCATTGTTGTAGGCAAACTCAGACAGTGGTAACAGAGAAGCCCAATTGTCCTGTTGGTAGTTTACATAACAGCGAAGATACTGCTCCAAAGTGGCATTGGTGCGCTCCGTTTGCCCATCTGTTTGGGGATGATGAGCTGAAGATAAGCGAGAGTCTATGCCCAATAGTTTTTGTAGTGCCTTCCAAAAACGAGAGGTGAATTGAGATCCACGGTCTGTGACTAAACTCTTGGGCAATCCATGTAGTCTGAAAACATGTTGAAGAAATAGATCCGCAGTTTCTTTGGCCGTGGGGAGGCTTTCACAGGGAATGAAATGGGCTAACTTGGTGAAAAGGTCCACCACCACCAAGATCGTGGTGAATCCACAGGAAGGTGGTAGGTCAGTGATGAAATCCGCGGAAATTATTTCCCATGGGCGAGATGGGGTAGGAAGGGGGTGTAAAAGCCCTGAGGGCTTCTCCCTTCGTATCTTGGAGCGCTGGCATACTGGGCAGGTGTTGACATATTTTTCCACATCCTTGCGGATCTTGGGCCACCAAAAATCCCTTAGGATCAGATGCATAGTTTTAAATAGTCCGAAGTGTCCTGCTGGTTTGCAGTCATGACACAGACGAAGCGCTTTTTCCCTGCCCGGTCCGGGTGGGATATAAACATGATTTCTATAGCAGAGCAGCCCATCTTTAAGCGAAAAGGGAAAGTGCAGACCTTGGCGAAGTTGGTCCTGCGCCCAGGCATCTGCTTGCTGACTAGCCCTGATTTCTTGAGCACAGATGGGTCCTGGAGTAGGGGAAGTTGAACCAATGGGAATGGATTTGGTGTTCCCCACCGTGAGCGTGGCAAAGTTCTCGGGTTGTAGCAGTTGGGATTCAAAGGTCTCCTTGCGTCCTGCAGCGTATTCCGGTTTACGTGACAGGGCGTCTGCTTGCTTGGTTTGGGCTGGGGTCACATAATGGATCTGGAAGTTGAAACGTTCAAAGAATAAAGCCCAACGTTGCTGCCTCTGATTTAGTTTGCGGGCAGTTCTTAGATGTTCTAGATTACGATGATCAGTGTGGACTTCAATGGGAAATTTGGCCCCTTCTAGCCAATGTCTCCAAGTTTCAAAGGCTGCCTTTATGGCCAGTAGTTCTTTTTCCCAAATGGTGTAATTCCTCTCTGGTGTGGTTAGTTGACGAGAATAAAAGGCACAGGGATGGAGGTGATCTCCCACCGGTTGTAAGAGTACAGCCCCAATTGCCACATCAGAGGCGTCCGCTTGCACCACAAAAGGGGTTCCAGGATTTGGGTGCTGTAGAATTGGCTGGGAGGTGAATAGTTTCTTTAGTTGCTGGAACCCTTTCTCTGCTTGATCAGTCCAGCGGAAAGGCTGCTTTCCACGGATGCAGCTAGTGATGGGGTCGGACCAGCGGGCAAAATCTGGAATGAACTTGCGGTAATAGTTCGCGAACCCCAAGAAACGCTGCACCTCTTTCTTGTTAGTTGGCGCCCGCCATTCCAATACTGCTGAAACCTTGGCTGGATCCATGGAAAGCCCTAGAGGCGAGATGCGGTAACCAAGGAAATCTACCTCTTGTAGATCAAAGGCGCATTTTTCCAGCTTGGCATAAAGTCCATGATCCCGCAATCGTTGTAACACCATTTTGACGTGGTTCTCATGTTCTGATTGTGATCTAGAAAACACCAAAAAATCGTCCAGGTAGATTATCAAGAACCTGTCTAGATAGTCCTGAAAAATGTCATTGACAAAATGCTGGAACGTTGCGGGGGCTCCGCATAAACCGAAATTCATAACTCGGGACTCGAATAATCCGAATTTGGTCTGGAAGGCGGTCTTCCACTCGTCCCCTTCCCTGATGCGAACTAAGTTGTAAGCCCCCCGAAGATCCAGCTTGGTGTAAACCTTGGCTCCTCGAAGCCGATCCAGTAGATCCGAGATTAAGGGCAGGGGATAGCTGTTCCGCTTGGTGATATTGTTCAATGCTCTGTAGTCCACCACCAAGCGTAGTTCCCCTGACTTCTTCTTCACAAACATCACTGGGGAGGCGGCTGGGGATTGAGAGGGTCTGATGAATCCCTTGCGAAGGTTTGTCTCTAGGAATTCCCTGAGAGCTTCTTGCTCTGGTTCAGTCAGGGAGTAGAGATGCCCTCGCGGGATCGGGGCCCCCTCCACCAAGTCAATGGCACAGTCATAAGGTCTATGTGGGGGTAATTTTTCGGCTTCTTTCTCATTGAATACATCCCAATACTCGGAGTACTTCTTTGGCAAGGTGATGATGGGCTCGGTGTCTGTGGCGTGGCATACCTTGGCTACGAGGCAATGGTTTTGGCAGTACGGTGAAGCAAACTGCAGTTCTCTGTTGGACCAGGAGATGTTAGGGTCGTGGAGAGTCAGCCATGGAATTCCCAAAATCACAGGGAAATGGGGGACCTCGGTAACAAAGAAGGAAATCTCTTCCATATGTTCCCTTATCCACATCCTGGTGGGTTCCGACCACTGACTTACGGGGCCCGTCTTGAGGGGGCGGCCGTCTATGGCTTGCACCACACGGGCATTCTTGAAATCATGATATTGTAATCCCAGAGAGTCGGCATACTCTCTATCGATGAAATTGTTGGTAGCTCCAGAGTCTATCATGGCGTGGATCATGACGGGTCCCCTTTTTGCTGACCATAATGTGACCACGAGAAGGAACAGGACCCCGGTTGGCGGCTCTTGGATGGATTTTTTGACCGGGTTGGCGAGCCTCTCTACACCCGGTCGTTGGCTTCCCCCGCCGGCTGTGTGCCAGTCGGCTCAGACGTCTTCGTCTCCGTGGAGGACGCCGCCGCAAGACGGGCGGCAGGCTTCCCTTTGGCTGGGCACTCTCTGGCGAAGTGGCCCCCGTTCCCGCAGTACCAGCAGAGGTTTAAGCGTTGACGACGGGCCTTCTCGGCGGCATCTAGTCTGGGACGTACATTGCCCAACTGCATCGGCACCTCCTCGCCTCCTCTGGGGTATGGGGTTGGCGGTGGGGGTCTCCAGACCGGACGTGGCTGAACGCTGGCGGGAGCGGGGGGTTTTGCCCCGGCTCTACCGCCCTGGCCTCGAACCCACTGTTTCCTGTTGGCAATCATGACTTCAGCCCGTAAACATTGATCAATGAGTGCCTCGAGGGTCTGGGGAGGATCCACCTTGGAGATTTCTTCCAGCATTTCAATGTTGAGACCCTCCCGGAATTGTCCCCTGAGGGCTACATCGTTCCAGCCGGTGTTGTGGGCCAGCACTCGGAACTCGGCTATGTACTGAGACATGGGTCTGTCTCCTTGGAAGAGGCGGCGGAGTTTGTGCCCGGCGGCCTCCAAATTGTCCTCGATTCCCCAAGTCTCCTTAAGGTGGTCCAAGAAGCGTTGCGCTGATCTTAGGTGTGGAGAGGCTTGGTCGTACAGTGCCGTCGCCCAGCTGGCCGCTGGCCCGTCTAGAAGACTGTAAACCCATGCCACTTTGATGTCTTCTTGGGGAAACTCGGCAGCACGGGCCTCTAGATAAGCTTGACATTGGCGACGGAAGACATGAACCTTAGAAGCTTCTCCAGTAAACTTGGTTGGCAACGCCATGGCCGGAAGACGAATTCCGCGTTCCTTCAAACCCCTTATTTCTCCATCCTGTGCATTGAGCTTATCACGGATTCGGTCCACCTCATCCTTGTCGATGGTGTAGGTAATCGGCTGGCCGCTCGGCCCAGGTACGACTCCGGTAGACATTCTGGCCGAGGTTAATTGGTGCTTAGGGTGGCGGAGTCAAACTGTCAAGACCCAGGCTGCAGAGCACCAATAACCATACACAGAGGCCAGAATCTATCTAATATCTTTATTGAAGGAATATATAAAGTTAATAAAAACAAGTGTAGAAAATAGTCCAGAATTAGACCTTTCAGGAAAGGTCAGAATTAGTCCAAAAAAGCAATGTCCAATAAGAAATATTAAGGTCCAAAGTTGTAATCCAATAACCGAAACACTCACTTGCCAAGCAAAGTGAGGGGAGATGACAAGGTCCTTTAGTCCATGAAACTTGAGCGAGGCTAGGAAAATAACTTGATACTTGAAACAAGGCTTGAACGTGGAACAAGGTAACTAAGAACAAGAACAAGGTCCGTGGAATAACTTGATAAAATCCGTGGAACAAGGCAAGGATTGATCCTGGGAAACAAGGCAAGGTCCGTAGATAAACAAAGGCTGGGAAGCAAGGCGAAGGCTGGATAGCAAGGCAAGGCTTGAGCAGGAGCGAGGCTTGAATCGGAGCGCGCTGTCCAGACACAACTCGCTCCGTAGGCTGACGAATTGACTCCGCGAAGTTACTACGCGGGTAAAACACCTAAATAGAGTCTAACTTTCCCGCCGAAGCAGTTCTCTGGGAATCAGAACCGAAAGCTAAACTCTGAGACCAGATGTGAGACTCCCCAAAGATTCTCACGAGAAGCAGTCTTAATTGGCCACATTCTTAGCTGCAATCCTCGCACTCCTGCGCGAAGCTGATTCCAAACTTCTCTGTTGTTTACAAAACTCCCGGCGCAAGAACACGGGAGAAGTAGGCTCTGGGCTTGTTTGACATACTTCTGGGAGACAACTTTCTTGCAGGTGCAAGGTTCCCAGATCTGCCTGGGAAAGATCTGGCTGAGAAGAATCCAGTTCAGACTGGGAAGGTAAAAAACCCAAGTTTTCATCTTCATCAGGAATTACAATGTCCTGAGCAGGACTACAAGGCCCATGGGTCATCACAGAAAGTAAGTTAGATGTGGACTTCTAGCACTACATCCTAGACAAAAGTAGCTGCAACCTTGTTGCTACACTACTAGCACTTGCACTTTTTCTAGGATTGTACAGGGAGACACTAGTTAAATCTTTTCTTTTTACACAGTTGCATTAGTCCTGATCTTTTTCCTCTTTCTGCCACTGCTTATTCTAGCATATTTCAGATCAGCACAGGGTCAATTTCAAGAATTTTGCCATTATGTACAACATGAAGATGGATAAAAATAGTCAAATGCCTTAGGCCACTCCTACACTGCCATATAAAATCCAGATAATCTGATTTGAACTGGATTATTTGGCAGTGAAAACTCATATAATCCAGTTCAAAGCAGATAATGTGGATTATTTGATTTGATAATCTGGATGATATGGCAGTGTAGAAGGGGCCTTAATTCTATGAAAGTGAATATTATTAATATTCCTGAGATCTTACAAATGTTAAAGTGCTCAAAGAAGTGTACATCGATCATAAATCATTCCAAAGTAGTCTCACCTGAAAAATCAATAAATCCAATTTAGGATGGGTCAAGTTTAAGTGGTATGGCATTTAACTACTATTTTGTGACATACTGATATGATAATTCATTGACACAGAAATATTTGAATCCCAGTTGTCTATGAACACGGTTTATATTTTATGTTTCCCTACGTATGTCTAGTTTTGAACATGAGACTGTAGACAAAAAACCAGTCTTTGATAAAAGGTGATTCAAGAGAATCATTCATATATTTAATCATACTTATTAGACCATCTTACCTATTGGTCTTCATTTAGTATATTGTATATAAATAAGTTTGAAAAATACTTTCTCATTTTTAAAACAAACAATAACTCCTCCAGAAAGTATAATATGGAAAGACACATGTGGATAATTTGTGTGTTCCCACTTGTAAACTTTAAATGAATCCTTCCTAATTACATTCAAAAAGGCGAAACCAATGTATTTTTGGGCTTATCTAAAAGACAACCATTTAGAAACAATGTATTGTCATGGCTAGAGCACAGTAAATGCCACACATCTGGGTGGGTTTTTAAAATTTTTAAATAAGATAGTTATCACAGCTATTATGAGTGCAAATTCAGCTACAGTTTAGGTCCTAAAAAATCCTCCCAGAGAACAGCTGATATAGATCTGTTTCTCTCCGTATTGGTTTTTAAAGCTACCATGCATTTTCTGTTACAAATTACACTTTTAATGGACTTTTCTACTTGTCTGATAGAATGCACATCACTGTGAAATTATTTCTCCAGTAGCATGACTACGGAGAAGACAACAAAACTGAATGCAGAGAACAACTTGGTATATCTTGGAAACCTTTCGTTGCTCTCATTAATTTCATGCAAGTGAAACATACATGCAAACACATTTGTACTGAGCCATTGAGTCTTGGTGTAGCACAGGAGATAGGCAACTGAAGCTTTAAAGGTTTCTCATACCAAATTCAAACTTTGTCCTCCCCCAGCATTGCTCAGCCATCCCCTCACCTGGAGACTTAATAGGACCTCATCACACTAGAGCTTGGATCCACTTTAAATCCACTTTAGGGAGGGGGCTATAAACAGTTCAGACAACAGATCCTGGGCCTCACCAAACTACAAACCCCAGAATTCTGCAGGAGGCAAAAACTGGATTTAAGGTGGATTCATGCTCTAGTGTGATGAGGCACTAAGGGTGCGTCTACACTGTAGAATTAATAGTTTGATACCATTTTAACTGCCATAGCTCAATGCTATTGAACCATGGAGTTGTAGTTTTAAAAGGTCTTTAGTCCTTTATGCAAAGTGGTGCTGGAGCTTCATCAAACTATAACTGCTATGATTCCATAGCATTCAGCCATGGCAGTTAAAGGGGTGTCAAACAGCATTAATTCTACAGTGTAGATATACTCTTAGAGAAGGGAATTCAGCTAGAGCCCTGAAACGTAGGCATCCTAGGATGATAGGGCAAACAAGAATTCAACAAGTGATGAACCCAGGGCTTTTAGGTTTTTCATTACCTGCACATTCTTCTGTTTTAATTCCCCACCCTCTACGCAATATTATACTTTCTTAGACTGACTTGTTTTGCAGGAGAAAAGTTGGGTTGGTCAGCCCTTGAGGCAAAGTCTGCAAAACGTTATTCCACTTCTTCAAATAAACCCCGAATGGTCCTGTGCTCTGCTTCAACCTATTTCCCAGGTCAGCAATGATGAGCCTTCAATCGCTCACCTGAGCAACAGTTTTCTTTTGTAAAAAGCAAACGTTTAGGACTGAGTTTGGGAAGCTCACTTTATTCCAACTTCATTTAAGTGATTCTCTTTCTTAAAGGAAGAACTGTAGCTCAGGAAAGCAATTCACTTGGGAGGAGGGAGGATTACGGTTCCTTGGCAACTGGAAACACCTATAGATGTGCTGGAAGTTTATAAAACTCCTCAGAGACTTGGGAGGATGGCTGTAAGAAAGCACAGGCAAAAGTAGAGAAGGCTGGAGAGTGTTTTTATTTATGACCTTCTAAAAGAAATCAGTGTCATAAAATCTGGCCATGTGTTTAAAAACAAAATATACAGTACCTATCTTAAGAACAGCTTGAATATTTTCATACAGGGCTTATGTATTCAGGGGGATAAATACTTTTCATAAATACTTCTGAACTTCTAAGTTTTTAAAGCTTGAGGACCACTTTCCATACGCTGCTGGAATTGCAGCGGATTGCAGTGATGCCAGCAACACCCGCCCAGGGGGCATGGGGACTTGTCACCCCACACTATTCCGGCTTCCCTCTACCTCATCACAGTGAGAAGCCTCAGGAAGCTGGCTCAACTTATCTTTCCATATAGAAAGGTGGGAAGCCTCCCGTCAGCTATTTTTCAGTGTCGGCGGGTTTTTTTGGGCACTTTCACCAGAGAGCTGCCCCAGAAGTACTTTTTCAAAATAAAGTTTGAAAATAAGAGCTTAATGCTGGGTTGTTCTTGTCTTCCTAACAAACAAAACATAGTCAAGCAATATTTTTAAAAATAATTTGATTTAACACAATAATGTTTCCATTTTATTGTTTGCTTCATTGTCATGGCTCCTTCTCAGTGTTAGAACATCACTCCCTGAGAGAGGAAATCAATGTGCAATTTTGATTTCTTTATTTAGTTTTGAGGGCCTTTTAAAATATGCATTCCTTTTTCCTAAGATTTTAGAGAATAGGCATTAGTACTATTTTATTTCTTGGTTTGGTTAATTCCAACATTAAAAGCTGTTCATGACCACAATTTCAATCAAAAATTTCAAGATAGATTCAGGATTGCCATGAAAGCTGCTGGTAGCTTCCCAAGTCTTGTAATGTCTGGGTAACACCTATAATCAGTTGATGGCTCCTGGTGTAAAGCAACCGCTAGTCACAGTTGCTTAAAGCACATCAATCAGCTGAAAAGTCTAAAGTTTTGTTTGTTTGTTAGGAAGCTTTCTCAAGTTAACATGGAACAGAAAAAATAACATTTTCTTTAATACTTTTGTGAAAACTGCTTTTAAGAAACTATTAGAATTATAATCCAGCTAATGACATTACTCCAAACATCGTCATTAACAACAGTACACACACTTCTCCTAGCTATTTTAATGCTTTCCAAGCAGTTGAAGAATGTTTCCCAACAACCAGTGGCCCTCACTAGCCATGTTTTTTTTTCTTTTACAGTCAGATTGTCTCTGCTGAACCACCACCACCACAACCTTTTGAGAAACAGAAATTACAACAGTCCAACATGACATTCCTTTGTTATCATTCTATTAAAAGGCAGCTCAACTTAGTGGGTTTGCACTCAAACTTCAATGTGCTGAGAATCTTAATACAGCAATTGTCGATAGAGTGCGGATCATTTTCACACTTTGCCCCCCTAATCCTGGAACCATACTACCTGATGAAAGAAGTTGTCATCACAGTTCATATTCAGCTATGTTTTCTTCTTAAAAATGGATTGGGGATATTGTGGAGGCTTGGGGATCAAACTACAGTGCACCTAATCCATCTCTGAATTGATCTATTCTAGTCATGTTTTTAAAACAATGTGGGAAGAGTGCAAGTACGAAAGGTAGAGAGACACAAAGAGGGATGAAAGTTATGGTTTGAGAAACTTGGAGAGAAGTGGAGGAAATGGTCAACACAGAGACTGGTGACTCAGGCCCTTTCACACAGCCATATAACCCAGAATAACAAGGTAGATAATCCACTGCCATATAATCCAGTTCAATGTGGATTTTATGCAGCTATGTGGAAGGGGCCTCAAAGACAAAAAACTCTTGCTTTAAGATTTTCACCCAAGGACTGGCAAAGTGTGCATATGTTTTTTTTGGGGGGGAGATCCTGAGACTCAGGATTAAGTCAGATTAGTAACTATTTCTTCATATTGTATCACAGTGCATCTTCATTAATTTAAGATTATTCAGTTTTTATACTGAAGATAGACCATCCATTACTTACTTCTAGATTTTTCCTTTGGCTTTACAATAGACTGGATTTCCTCCAGAAGGGTGTGACAGTGACTCTTTTGCTTCTTTTTGCTTAGATTGCATCCTGAAAGCTAAAGGAAGAAAAGAAAGCACAGAATCCAAAGCTCTTACGTCTTTGGTGTGTTTGCAATTTCATAAGATCAGAAGGAGATTCTCACTCTCCCCAGATTTATTTAAGCTATCTTTTCCTCCTTTGATTCTCCAGGGAAAGAGAATTCTTTCCCATCTTGGAAACCATTAAATTCTTGAAGGTCTTCCTGTTATCCTGGTGCACACATTTTGTGTGTGTGTGGCATTGAGCTCTGGCAATACACACAAAGGGAAAACAGAAGACATTTAAAGCTTGCTACTTCCAGCTTGTTCACTGTTTATTCTCTTTATTCACTCACGAAGGTCCTAATATTTAACAGTATTCTTATGTTTTCTGGGGTTTTTTTTCATATTCCCAGAGAGATTAGTGAAATGTCTGCCTGCATTTCTTGGTTCCCTTTCCTATGCATAGTTATCATTTATATTTTCTGCTTTCCTAGTTTGTGACAATTTTTCATTTTCTCACAGTGTAGCAAGGAATAGAGTACAACAGGAGACTATCTTACTGTTGGTGATGATACGTCCTTTTGATTATCAAGCTGCATAGCATGATAAGTAGAACATATACATGAATATTAACACAACATTTTAGCATGACACACTATGAAGTCCAAGAGACAAAAAATATGTTATGCTGGCTAGGAAATGTTGGGAACTATAGTCTAAAAGGAAACTTTCCCAAACTCAGTAAGAACCATATTCATTTTGTAACACCCATGATTTTACAAATGATCCTTACTTTTGACCCTAACTTGGCCTTAAGATCTGGAATTACTCCATTTAGCAATAAATAGAAGTCTGATTGCCATTTGACAATGCAGTTGTTTTAAACCAGAAATACTGCCACTTTTGTTGCCATAAGACACAGAATCAGATGTATATTATCTTGAAACCTGAACATACCGACAGTAAATGGAGCAGGCAAACATGTCTATATGAGCTGTTTCAAACTAGCACTGCCACATACATTTCTGATTTTCATGTGTAAATGAGTCATTCCAGTTCAAAATACACAAGCAGAAATTTCATATCCCTCCAAAGAGACATTTAGAATCAGCTGCTGTCTCCTTCTTAAAATGTGTCATGACATTCAGAGGTAGGAAAAGTGACAAACATTTAGGGTCCCTCCAGACAGGGCCCAAAATGCGAGCCCTGTTGGACTTTTACCTGAGGCATCCAAACGACGCCTCAGGTAAAAGCCAATTAATTTGGGACAAAGTAGAAAACCCTGCTTTGTCCTGAATTAAATAGATATCACATTAGACCGGGCCTTCCTGAAAGGCCGGGGTCTAATGGGGCAGGGGTCCTATGGGGACAGACTCCTGGGACTGCTTCCAAAGTCCCAGGAATCTTTACCCACAGCCCAATTCCATCTTTGGGCAAAGAGAGCATCCCCGTCTCAACCCACTAAAAAATATTAATATTTTAAAAATCCTTACCAAGTTGCCATGAGGCTGCTCCAGCAGCCCTCCTGGCATATAAAAATGATGCTCCAGGAGGCGGGAGGGAGGCAAATTACTTCTGGCCCCCGCCTCCTGGCACATCATTTTTACTTGCCAGGAGGGATGCCTGAACAGCCTCATTGTGACCCTGTATGGATTTTTAAATTTTGTAAAGGCTTTTGCAGGGGGACGGGGGACGGGTTGGGTGGCCTCATTCCAACACAAACATGAGAGTTGCAAAAGGAAAAGGAAGATATTTAGCAGTGGCACGGCCCAATAACATAAGATGGAAAACAAGTACATCTGGAACTGTGGAAGAGAACACAATAGACACAAAATGAGGAAAAATTACACAAAACCTGATGGCAATATTTTCTTTTTGGTATAACTGGAAGAGCTGATCCTGTTTCCTAGCAGGAATTGATTAATATTTCAGAGTATAAATGGTCACTGACAATTGCAAAAAGATTTTGTGGCTGTCTTACCACCATGTTCAAACGCTTTCACCTTGTGCAGCACAAGTAGTTGGCCTTTGTAGTTCTGACCGAGTATAGGATGTTAAAGTAAACACTGTGATCATACTGTTTACTTCAATATTTTGTGTTGTGTCAGTAAAATGACAAAGTGACTGTCAGGAAGTTAGGAAACCAGCAGAGCTCAAATGACAAAACAGGGAAGCAGCAAGTATGTCAGCCCATTTTTATTTCAAATGAGCTAGGGGAATTCCCAGTATTGCATTTCATTTGGTGTTCTTGTTGCCTGCTGTTATTTAATGATATTTCGATTGTTTATTTTATAGGAGTTATATGTAGCACTGAAGTTCCATTTTTCTGTAGTTTAGATTTGATTAATATTCTGATTTAAAATTCTACTTGTAATTTAAGAAGGAACTTTAGTCCTCTAACTTGTGTTTCTCATCTGATTCCATACATTTCTATTTTATATCTGTTTAATCACCAGTCTCTTATAATGTTGACCCATTTTTTTTACCCCTTTGTTACTATCTACTATCAAATCAAATCATCTATTTTGGTCATAGACCAGCACAGGAAATAAAGGCCACTCCTACCAAACAATTTTGATCTTGAAAACCAGTAGTTTTGTTCACCATGTGTGTAGAAGATTTAGTAATCATTCCCTATTGAGAAAGCCATGAAAATAAGGAACCTGACTTACTATGATGACATTTTGCTCAAATCAGATGGCGTTTTTGTTTTGACTTTTCTTGAAAAACATAATATAACCAATTTGAAGACCAAAAGAAAAATTGTTCTCCAATGAGAAGAAATGAAGAGGGGACAGCAGAGGAGTTAGGAAAGGATAATGTAAACTACAGTGGACAAGATTGGAAGTCAAATCTTTTCATACCTTCCTTTCCATCTCTCTTGCAGTCTATATTTTTGTTGTGTTGCAAGTTGTTATCACTTTCCCATTAGACCCTCCCCTACCATCCCTATCTATTTTTAATCTTTTATATTGTTAAATTTAGAACTTTATGTTTTCAATTAATAAAATTTATTTTTTTTTTTAAAAAAAGAAAAACATTTATTTATTTATTTCCCATAGTTGTACCCTGCCCTTCTCACCCCGAAGGGGACTCAGGGCAGCCTCACAACAGGCAGCAATTTGATGCCAAACATATAATTCCAAAAATAACAGTTACAATTAAAACCAAGTATTAAAACATCAATTAAAATCATGCAAGTTCAAAATCGTAGTTCAAGGTCAGTCCATTAGTCAACCATTTTAAATTATTCTCATTATCGCACTGCTACAGTTACTGCTCGAATACTGAGTCCCATAACCATGTCATTACAGCATTATTGTCACGACCCAGGCTGCAGAGCACCAATAACCATACACAGAGGCCAGAATCTATCTAATATCTTTATTGAAGGAATATATAAGGTAAATAAAGCAAGTGTATGAAATAGTCCAGAATTAGTCCTTTCAGGAAAGGTCAAAATTAGTCCCAAGAAACAATGTCCAATATGAAATATTAAGGTCCAAAGTTGTAATCCAATAACCGAAACACTCACTTTGCCAGGCAAAGTGAGGGGAGATGACAAGGTCCTTTAGTCCATGAACTTGAGCAAGGCTAGAAGGTAACTTGATTCTTGGAACACAAAGCTTGATTCAAGGCAACAAGGAAACGAGGAGCAAGAACAAGATCCGTGGTAATTACTTGGCGAGGTCCGGGAAACAAGGCAAGATCCGGGGAGAAAAACAAGGCTGGGAACGAAGGCTTGGAACAGGAACAAAGGCTTGAGAGCAGGAGTAGCTGTCCACACACGCTGCTCCGGTAGCTGACGAATTGACTCCGCAAGATTCCTTCGGGAGCAAGGAACCTAAATAGGCCTCGTTTTCCCACCAGAGAACACTTCTCTGGGGAATCAGAAACGAAAGTCAATCTCTGTATCCAGATGTATGACTCCCTAAAATCTCTCACGGAAGCAGGCTTAATCATCTGAATGCTTTGCTGCAATTCTCAAGCTCCTGCGATTAGCCTGCTGCACTCCTTTTTGCTGGAGATAATAATTACGGCGAGAAAAAGGGGGAGATTTTGACTCAGGGCTTGTTTGGCAGATTTCTGGAAGACAAACCTCCTGCAGGTGCAAGGGCTCCATTTCTGGCTGGGAAAGTTCCTTTTCTGGCTGAAATGGTGGGAAACCCAAGTTTTCCTCTTCATCTGTCACAACAGCACTAGGAACGGGACTACATGGCCCATGAGTCATCACAATTATCTATGTTTTCCATGACTAACACTAACAATATTACCTTTCCACACATGCTGGCTCATCATTTCATGGGAACTATTTGTACAATTTTCCATTTTCTCTTATTTCCTCCCACTCCCACTCCTTTGATGGCTGCAAACTGAGTTCAAAGTGCAAATATAGTTTGCACTCACTTACCTTGTGGGGAGGGGGGAGAGGAGGGGGCAGAAGTTTGCCCTTCTCAGAAGACTGAGGCCCCTTCTACACAGCTGTATCTACACAGCTACACATTGAACTGGATTATATGGCAGTGTGGACTCAGATAATTCAGTTCAAATCAGATATTGTGGATTATCTGCCTTGATATTCTGGGTTATATGGCTGTGTGGAAGGGTGCTAAGTAAAAAGCAGCCTAAACTCTGATGTTACTTTGACATATTTGTCCCATTTTTCATCTATGAAACATGGGAAGGCTATGATTTTCTGACATATTATATGCAAAAAACTGCCAATACTCAGTAAAAACTCCATTGTATTAATAATTGTCTTTCCATTTTTCTGTTTGCATCATCCTGTCATTTTTTCCTCTCTCTGTCCTTATCCTTTAAGCCCATCCTAATGGGAGAGGAACAGATCTCCCAGCAGTCTGAAATTGTAGCTTGAAGAGAGCTTTACAACTTAAATTCAATATATGCGTGCAACTAGGCCAAAGGCTCCAATTGCCCATTTTTCAGCTAGTGTATTAAAGATATTGGCCAGTTCTATTTTGAGTTTTACTAACATTTAAAAAGGAACCTCAGTGATTTCTTGATTAGGTGATATTCAGAGCTGAATTAGTATTCTTTATGTATGTTGTTTAAGTGGCATGCACATACAGTAGAGTCTCACTTATCCAAGCTTCACTTATCCAAGGTTCTGTATTATCCAAGGCAGTCTGCCTTTTAGTAGTCATTGTTTTTGTAGTAAATGTTGCAATGTTTTGGTGTTAAATTTGTAAATACAGTAATTACTACATAAAATTACTGTGTATTTAACTGCTTTTTCTGTCATTTTCTTGTAAAACATGATATTTTGGTGCTTAATTTGTAAAATCATAGTGTAATGTTATGTTTAATAGGCTTTTTTTTCTTAATCCCTCCTTATTATCCAAGATTTTGGCTTATCCAATGTTCTGCCGGCCCATTTATCTTGTGAGACTCTACTGTATATAGATACAAGTGCCCAACTACACATAAGCACAATCTGATTCAGTCCTAGCTATTTTCTAATATTAGTACAGTAGAGTCTCACTTATCCAAGGAGGCTGAGGAGGTAGTAAGAGGGCTCTTCCACACAGCCATATAACCCAGAATATCAAGGAAGAAAATCCCAGAATATCTGCTTTGAACTGGGTTATCTGAGTCCACACTGCCATATATTCCAGTTCAAAGCAGAAAATGTGGGATTTTATTCAGCTGTATGGAGGGGGCCTAAGGCTCGTATTTAACCCAACCTTCTGTGTCATCAAATGTTTATCCATGCTCTGGAGCACTGGAATCTTTGCCAACAAAACTGTCTCTGATATTATTATTGTGTATTTATGTGTGTATGTGTTATTTCTATTATTAAGTTGGTATTATTTGCTAGTGATCATTATTAGTTTCCTATCATCATCATCATCATCATCATCATCATCATCATCTGTCGGGGGTGCTTTGAATGCGATTTCCTGCTTCTTGGCAGGGGGTTGGACTGGATGGCCCATGAGGTCTCTTCCAACTCTACTATTCTATGATTCTATGATCATCATCATCATCATCATTTGCTAGTGATTAATATTAGGTTGCTATTATTATTAGCTTATTATTTGTGTATTTATGTGTGTGTGTGTGTGTGGTTTTTTTTATTTCTGTTGGTATTATTATTTGCTGGCAATGATTACTAGCATATTGTTATTTGCCTATTGATTTGATATGTGATGTTTTATACATGTGAGACATTGAATTTTGCCATTGATTATTCTGTGAATCACTTTGAGTCCCCCAAGGGTGAGAAAAGTAGTATATAAATGCAATAAATAAATAAATAAATAAATATTTGTCAGTTTTCTTTCTCTCCTGCTGCTCCTCCTCACTGCAGAACATATTTAAGTCCAGCTTTTTCAGGAGCCAAATGTGGCTTCAGATGACATAAGATATTGTGAAGAATGCCACCTTCTTCTAGTAAGAGCAAAATTCCTCTAAGCACTTAAATAGCAAGAAATGAAGGCCTCGTCTCATAGTAGATTACACCTTTGCAGAACTGAACTGTGAACTGCCATTTCTCCACACTGAAAAAAAAGCTGAATATTAGAGGTTGAATATTACGTTGAAAATAACAAAAACTGCAGCTTCTTTGGTTATTGCAACACAAAGCTCTCAAGTTCAAAGTGAAGCAAGGAGGTATTTAAATGACATCATTAAGGAGATCATTAAAAGGTAGCTATTAGTGAACAGGTGCAAAACTGTTAAATTGATGCTAATGACAGAAACAGTGAATGTAACCACCTCACTAACTTGCATGATTATACTGAATTTAAGTAGCTGCAGTTTATATGTGTACGTGAAAGAAAGTTTGAGTTGATGATAGCAGAGATGCTGTTGTAGGAAAAACCAAAGATTATACATTGAAAGCAAGTGAGCATTTATCTCCAGAACAAGATGACTTTTGATGAGAAACACACAAGATCTGACATATCATTAAGGCACAGCATTGCTCCACATATTTTAGTTTCAAGCTAATTACTATGCTGACTTTCTCTTAATTCTTTTAAGATCCTATCCAATTAAAAACAGATGGCAAATGTGTTCTTAAAATATATATAGAGAATATTAACCATTGTTGTGCAATGTGCCACCTTCAAGAAACATGTATTTGCTTTCCAAGAATATGCCTTACTATGCTACCCAATTCTTATGTGTTATGCAGCAGGAAACACAGATTTTATCTAGTTAAAACACTTCTTTCCTGCATTCTTGAACAAAATGTTCAAGAATGCCAACAAAAAGATTAATAAAAGAATGGAAACAGTACTCTCATAAACAGGGCTGGGGTTATCATTTGTTTATTATGCTAGGCAGATTTTAGATCCATGTAACCACCAAATGCTACTTCTACGCTGTCTACTATGGCTAAGTCTTTTGACCTAAGGAATTGTGGGAAATTGAAGATTGCATTGACAAATGGAGGGGGGGGGATTATATTGCCAATGCTTACGAAGGGCCCTTCCACACAGCCATATAAGCCAGGGCGGTTCCAGACCGGAAAAGTCTAGCCCAACTCGGATTTAAAAAATCTGGGTCAGGCCAGACTTCTGTCCTCACACCGGTAAAAAAACCCCCTATGCTTTCCTTGGGGTGGTGGCGTCCAGATGCCCTGCCAGACCTTCCGGCAGGGCACCCTGACACCAACAACCTTCCCCCAGAAAAGCCTTAAAAAGTAAAAATTACTTACTGGCCCGGCATTACCCTGCTGCTTGCCCTCTCCTGGCTCTTTGAAAATGGTGGGGGGGGGGAGGGCGGCCAGGAGTATTTTTTAATTTTTAAGGCTTTTCTGGGGGGCGGCACGTTAGAGCATTTTAGGGTATTCTGAGCTGAAAATCCGTTAGGGTTGTCTGGACTGCCCCCTCAGAAGGGTTTTCCTGCTTTGTGGTGAATTAATGCATTTTTATGTGAGGTGTTGTTTGGATGCCCCACGTAAAATTCCTGGAGGGTGCTCATCCACACCCTATGTGGATGTGCCTCCAGAATATCAAGGCAGAAAATCCCACAATATCTACTTTCAACAGGGTTATCCGAGTCCACACTGCCATATATTACAGTTCAAAGCAGATAATGTGGGATTTGATTCAGCTGTGTGGAAGGCGCGTAAGTTTTTCTTTACCATATGTTATAGATAAAACCATACATAAAGATAAAACAGGAAAAACTAATGTTTCTATCAGTAAATCAGAAATTTGAAACCATTATGCAATCTTCAAACATATCTATTCAGATGTAAGTTCCATTAAGCTCAGCAGGATCAGGTAATGATTGGAACGGTATAAATATAAACAATGTAAAAATATAAAGCTATGTACAGAATAGTTTACCTTCTGGATTTCTTTCCAAAATATTTCTTTACAAAGATGGCCATCCCATTGTATAGACAGCCAAGAAAAGTTTTCAACCCTGGTCTCCTGAGCTGGTTCAACACCACTATCCCTTGCTGGCCCCTTAAGTAGTTTACTTAGTATCCTAATAGTACTTCATTCTCAATAAACATGCATTACATTACAGTGATGATCAGCCATTAACAGTTTGGTTCTTTGAAAAAGAAAACTCTACTGAGTTTGGTGGGAATGTACGTAGGATTACAGTCCAAATCCACAACAACTATAACAGAGGTTTCCAGTCAGGGCCCTTCCAGCCTTATATCCCAGAATATCAAGGCAGAAAATCCCACAACATCTGTTTTGTACTGATCTGAGTCCACACTGACATAAATCCCAGTTCAAAGCAGATAATGTGGGATTTTATTCAGCTGTGTGGAAGGGGCCTTAGTTTCTGAACTGTAGGCATAAAAACTAGCAGAGTCCAAAGTACTACCCCTTGAGGGAACTGCACAGCAATGGACACAGAGCAACACTATTTAAAAGATTATGTGCTTACTATGTATTTAGATCTGCCAACCTAGCAGTTCGAAATCATGCAAACGTAAGTAGATCAATAGGTATCGCTCCATCGGGAAGGTAACGGTGCTCCATGCAGTCATGCCGGCCACATGACCTTGGAGGTGTCTATGGACAACGCCGGCTCTTCGGCTTAGAAATGGAGATGAACACCAACCCCCAGAGTCGGACACGACTGGACTTAATGTCAGGGGAAACCTTTACCTTTACTATGCATTTAGATGGAGTGGAGAACACGCTTGAAGGAGGGCTGCGAAATGGCAATTTAATGGATAAAGAACACATTTATTCAAAACCCTACCATCAAATAATTTCTACCAAAATCATTAAATCTTAAGTACACACAGAAAACTATGCTGGCTGCTACTTCATTTTCTGTTGTAGGTGTGGTATCAATTACAATGAGAATAGATGTTTCACAAGTAATACAGAGCTTGAAAAGGAACATTTGGTACTATATCTGCCACTCAACATGACCACTAGCATGTCCAATGTAAAACCTTTTAAAGTTCTGGTTTATGCTCAGATGTACCATTGATTGTTGTGATTGATCATAATATTACAACAATGGAAGACATATCAAAGTTTAAAAACTGAATGGTTCAGTGGAAGAAAAGCAATTTAAGGCAAAATGGCAAAATAACAGTATATGTATCAATGAAACGTATCACTGTTCTCTTATAAACTTTCTCAGCAAACATAACTAGAAATTGCCCCTCCCATCCTTTTTTAAACACCGAGTTTTTCAAAGTGAAATATGGAATAGTATTGCATAGCATTTTCCAGTTCAGAAAAATATGGCTAAATCCACCAGTGGTGAGTTCATCCTCAAGAAAGCAGCCAGTATACAGGCAGTTCCTGAGTTACAAATATTAAATTTATATAGGACTCCTAATTACAAATGAGGGTGAGACAACAGTGAAAGGAAATCTACCTCTAGGAAGGGAAATTCACTCTTTGTAAGAATTATCATGGGAAGAGGGGGTATCCACTGAAGTTTTCTCACCAATCCTTTTATCCATGACAAACCAAAATGTTCAAAATACAATTGCCACAGGAACAGAAAGTGAGATGAAATCTTCTGAACAGGGGCACAGACAGCAAAACAAACATCACAGGGGTGCTAAGCCTTCCCTATGTTTTTTGGCTGGAGTTTCACTTTAAAATGTACCTGTTCCAACTACATACTAATGCAACTTACGTAAAAACCTACAGAACCTATCTTGTTTGTAACTTGGGGACTGCCTGTATATTATAGTTTATTGAAAAACTGATCTCAAGTGCTTTTGTTGTAATGAATTCTGATGTCAAAATTGCAAAACTATATAATGATTTAAAGACTTGCTTTTAGCAATTATTGTTGACATCAATAGCCTTTTGACATTAGTTCTGAGCATAAAGAACATGGGGCACAAACCACATGGAATATGTCTCCTTGATTTTAACAAACAAATTAGGTATGATCTTAGTTTATTAGATATGTGACAGGAAAACCCCATTTTTTAACTTCTGCATACTGTAGAAGTTTGTTGTAGAAGTAAGTTGAAACAAGAGCTACTTAATAAACATTCCTCTAAGTGACTGGAATATTATCTGCCTAAGAGGAAAATGGACTCTGGAAAAGGTATAGCTAGGTCATTGCTGTATAAAGGTATAGTTATCAAAACACTCATTGTGAGATTAATCAATGTGATAAAATTTTGTTGTTATTACTGGTGTTATTCCTGGTGTTACTCCTCTTCTTCAAAATAGAAATCAGAATGATGAAATGAGCAGTTCTCTTTTTGGAAATGCATTTGCTTAGTTAGTTCATTTGTACATAATTTGTACCTAAAAATTAAAGATATATGGTGACATTGAACTGATGTATCTCTCTCAGATGTATTTCTCCAACAATGAGGCAAATTAAGCGGTCGATTGGGGTGCAAAATATACAGGGGCGCAGTTGAGATTGCTTTTTCTGTTGATTTGTTGTAAAACATGATGTTTTGGTGCTTAATTTGTAAAATCTTAATGTAATTTGATGTTTAGGCTTTTCCTTAATCCCTCCTTATTATCCAACATTTTTGCTTATCCAACGATTTTATTTTTCAGTTATTGGTTTGGGGGGGGGGGTGCCAAAATTCTGTTCACCTACACTTGAAAAATACCTAGGGCTGGCTCTGATCTCTCTTCACCTCTTTCTCTTTCTTGGTCTACACAGCCAGATTAGCATTCTGTTCATATGTTAACTATTAGTTTATTTTCGCACAAAGGCCTAATCACTTTCAGATTCGTTTCATGTGATATGATGTGAAAACTAAGACTATGTAGTACCTCTCTGAGAAATTGTAGTATTTTATCCATCTTCACTACTTTAAGGAAATCTCTCAGTCTTTCTAAAGAACTCCCAAGCTTGCAGCAGAACATGTTTTTATTTGTCAAATAAATGGGTTAGCAATAAATTGTGTACTGTTTTCTCATCTCTTGAAAGATTTGCTCTTTTTCAGGACGTCAACCAACCAACCAACCAACCAACCAAGTATCTAGTGAAGCCCATTTCCCATAATTCTCACTTTTATTTTCACAATAACACTCAGCTATTGATTGCACAGTTCTCATTGGGCTGTTTCTATTGAAGAGGCAGATATTGGGCCTCTTCATTTTTAAAAATAGTTCTGCAAATTCTGGGCTTCCTTCAAATATGCTTTTGTTTCTCAGTTGTCTCAACTGGGCTCAAATCTAGCCAGATCTCACCACCTGAACCATTCTGATGGCGATGACCAATTTTCTAGAATATACAGAAAATACGCAAAGATGTAAATTCATTAGATGAATCATTTTACTTCTTCATGTCTATATTTGATGCCAACCTGTGTCATAAATTACAAGGTAGTCAAAAAAAGAGATGGCTGATGAGTTCACTAAAAAGACACAAAAGCACAAGGTATTATAAGGAACTACATGAAGACAATCATTCTTACCGTAACAGCCAATTGTACTTGGTCCATTGATGCCTGGTCCAGTGAATCCTGGGCTACAATAACAGCCTTGTATACCATTGTGCACTTCACATTTAGCGTGTTCGTGGCATGTCATAGTACAGTTCTGAGAGGAGTAGCTCATGTCCAGCAGTGTGGATATAAATACTAGATGGAATTAAAAACAACCATTATATTATCTCAAATGTTGATTTTTTTTTTAAAAAAAGGTTCTCTACAAGCATGTTTGGAATATATTGACATAATCTTCAAAAGTCTCATATTTTAAGATAATTTTGGAAGGAGGTATGCTCTCTAAAAGAAAATGGAAAATCCAGTGCCAAACTGATTTACAGTCATTCCACCACATTAGCTATGGTTAGGGGCATAGGAGCCCCCCAATCAAAGTGAAAAACTACAAATAAAAATGCTGTTTTTTTAACCTGAGAAAGCTTCTCTCTAGAAACATCTAGGTCTTCCAGCATGGCTCTGAGGTTCTTCTACTGGAAACTGACCATAAAATGACATTTTTATACATAGATAGTGCAATGATGGAAGATTACAACTTTAGTTCTGAAAACTCTCCTGTTTCTTAAGACTGCCATATTAATTATAGAAAGAGTCTTAATGCTGTAGTGTGTTAAATGGTGGAAAACTGGTTTTTATACAATCCTTCATTCTGTGTCCTTCAAAATTTGTCCTTCAAAATATTCTGAACGATGAATTCATTTTAAATCATAGCTATTCAAGAGTTGTCTAAATTAAGAATTCAAAAATGATTTCTAAACCAAACAATATATTAAATATGTACGCATTAAGAAAAGAATTGTTGATACCAAGGCAATCTAAGCATGTTTACTCTCTTAATTCAAAGGGGCTTACTCATTAGTAAGTGTTTTTGGGACTGAAAAATATAAATTTGAGAAAATGGCCAGTTTAGAGCAATTTAAACAATCCTCTAATACATGAATAAAAGATTAATTACTCCAACAAAAAACAGAAGCTGCTTTCTATGAATAATAATGACCAAAATATTTTAAAGGTTAAGATTAAACAACTTTGTAAATATATAATTCACATCTGTCCTGTTTCTCTATTACTTTATACATTATTAATGTGTTTCTTTTTTCCTACAGAGAACTTCTTAAGTTGTTTTTCTTAAGAAAGAAAAGATGTTGGTCATTTGCGTGATGACTTTGCTTTGACCAGCAGGCTAAAATTCACTTTGCCATGTTTCACAACAATAACAACCCTGTCTTCTTAAAACACAACCAAATTTAATAGTGAGATTCTTGTGATCCAGTTCAGAGAGAAGGTTTGCATGCCCACTTTCTCTACACATTGTAAAATTTCTTTGTTGAAATGAGCCTGTCAAATCTGGAGATTGCCATATCAATGAACATTCAAAGTCTTGAATGAAAATATGACCTCCAACAATATAAATCTATTGGGCTAAATCTCTCTTTTAAAAAGTTATGAAATATTGCTTTCTTTACTTTTCACTTTATTCTTAACTTTCATCCAACACTAGAATAGAATAGAATATATTACCTACCTAGGAGCAGCAGAAATTTCATAGGTAATGCTTCTAGAAAATGGTCAGTCCTGAGTCCTTTCATGACAAACAAACTTATCTTGCTGGATACAGAATGACCATGTGCAAAATGCCCACACATGCCCTTTGCAAGAGTGAAGTCCTGGCAAAACTGGCACTCCTAGACTGCCATTTGCCCTTCAATTTATGTCTTGAAATATCTTAAGGGCTGGACTAGGTAGGCACAGATGATGAACAGCAAATCAGTTGTGAGATAAAAACAAGGAAAGGTTTGAATGGAGGAGAGATATAAGCACAGAGCTGGATCAGATGCAGTGAAAGATCAAGTTGAAGACTTCAGGAGAACACAGGAAAGGGATGCAGGGCAAACGTTTGTGATAGTCCACTGTTGAAATCTGTTTGATCTTGGATGGCTGTGCTCTCGAATGGCTGTAGACCAAGATTTAAAAAGGATCATTAGCGGAGCTAAAGGAGTTGTCAGCATCCCTTCATCCTTGCTTGGAGCTCTTTTATCCTGGCAGGATTTGTAAAATCTGGGTTTACTCTCTGTTTTGTTGACTACTGAGTCTTTTCCCAGCTAAAGCCTGAAATTCTGTCACTTTAAGAGCAGCAGCATGAGAAGGAGGTACAGGAAATCCACTGAGACTTCTTTTGTATGGAAAACAAAGATATAAAGCTGTGGGAGGAAGTAAGCAGGAAACTGAATGTGCACCATGGAATTTCAGGGCCAGCAGGAAAACCTAAGTGAGAGAGTTCTTGAGGCCTTAAAGGAGGTGATGTAATAATAGTAAGAGGATGCAAGAAGTGGCAAAGAATACTCAGTTTTGCAGGGAAGGGGAGATAGACAAAACCTGTGTTACCTCTAAGAAAGAGTGAAGAAAAACTACACACACACACACACATAACGACATGTGCATCATATATTTGTATCTTAAGCTATATACATTGAGTATCTCTTATCTAAAATACTTCTTTTGGATTTTGGATTTTGGAATACCTGTATTTACATATAATGACATATCTTGGTGATGGGACCCTTGTCTAAATACGACATTAGTTTTTTAAATACACTTTATGCCAGTGCTTCCCAACCTTTGGTTCTCCAGGTATTTTGTACTTCAACTTCCAGAAATCGCAGCCATCTTTACCAGTTGTTAGGAATTGTGGGAGCTGAAGTCCAAAACACCTGGAGGACCAAATGTTGGGAAACACTACTTTATACACATAGCCTGAAAGTAATTTTCTACAACATTTTTGATGACGTGCATAAAACAAAGTTTGTATACACTGAACAATCAGAAAACAAATGTCACTATGCCAATCATGTGAACAAATTTGTATTTTGGAATATTTTGTAATTTTGAATAAGGATAGTCTACTTGTATTATATTTCCTGTTAGAGTAGATGTAGCATGTGATTCTTTTAAGGTTAATTATAAAGTACTTCAGCGCATTTCTATCCATAGCTAAATAGATATAGGTTTAATTGAGTGGAGTGGGACTTACTACCAAATAAGTACATAGGTTCATGATTGCAGTCAAAAGAATGAGATGAATTCCAATAATATAGAACAGTCTGTGAATATGGAAGAAGACGACAAGACCATGTTGTTTTTGTTATCTCCTTGAAATATCTTTTGAGACCTTAATTGAAATGGGCCTTGGCTGAAAATAATATTTGCTAGTCAAATGAAAATGTTTAAAAGAAAAAAATATTAAACACTTTAGGACTACTTGTGTCAAAAGTCAGACGCCAATTAGAGAGCAAAATAGAGTTTATTAAAGCAACAGTCAAAAAAATAGCTCAACAAACTAAAAAGACTTAAAACACTTAACTTTCAGTGTTATTAAGTAGAACAAGCGGGAAAAACCCAAAAAAACAAGAACTGGCAAATAATCCAGATTAGCCAGAGATATAATCCAGGTTAAATTTAAAGTTCTAGAACTTGACCCAAAAGTTCACAATGGGCTGAAAAACGGAGGCATGAACTAAAACAAGCAGTATTGAAGCCCACAAACCTTTCCCAAAACTCAAAAGTACAAAAAGGATTTCAAAACAAACAAACGCCCAAACTGAGCTAGGGAACTCCCAGTTGAGAGCAGCAAAGCCAGTGAAATAGCGAGACGCTGGCGAGCTCGCAGCAACTGCTGCTGGAATGTACACCAAACCAAGAGTTAATGGAGCAGAGCGGGAAAGCGTCATCAAGCCAGTCCAAAGTCGGGATAAACCAGCAGCGCCAAGCTTCTGCAGAAGCAAATGCCAAGCCAGGAGTTAAAGGAGCAGAGCGGGAGAACGTTGTCAAGCCGGTCCGAAGTCGGGATAAGCAGACAGCGTCGGTATCAGGAGTGAAGGTAGTAGTCAGCAACAGCAGATAGCCATGGAATAGAGAATTACGCCAAGCCACGGATTGAGAGCGAAGAGCAAAGCCGAGTCAAGTTCCAGTCCAAGGTCCAAGGTCCAAGAGGTTGAAGTCATCCAAGAAGGTCACAACACGAAATGGCACAGAGAGCCAAAGCAACAAGGGTGAACAGCAGCTAATACAAAATAGTAATAACAGTGCAGTCCAGGAAAACCCACACAATTCCAGCCCTCCGTTGCAGAATAACCCAGATTAAACTTACATCCGTTGCAAAGTCCCAGTCCAGTCTTCAGTAACACACACAGGAAACCCAATGGCGCCCAGCAACACCTTGCCACATGCAAGGTATAATGGCCAAACAACCCCAATATATCCAGGTCTCCCTGGGCTTCCAAACTATCCACGCCCAAAGAGCAGGTGTCTCAACTTCTTAATCTGAATCAGAACTCCACACAGCCAATGCGCTTGGGTCAGGCGTTCCTAATTCCTCATCAGAGTCCCAATCATCCTACCCATGCCCAACTCTATCTACACCTGTGGACCCCCTCTCACTCCTCCAAGCAGACAAAGTGAGATCTGCTTCTGAAGACACCCAAGCTTACCCAGCATCAGCAGTATCCATGGGCCCCGATTTGTCCCCAAGCATCTCCGGTGCCCGTGCCCAGTCCGTGCCCAATTCCTCCGTTAATACCTGTCCCCCAGAATCCATTTCCACCTCAGGATCCCCACATGAATCCTCCTCAGAAGACTCCCCATCAGTCTCCCTGACCCTTTTCCTAAACAAATCCTCCAATGAGCCCTCCTCGCGAGGGTTTTTCCTTCCTCTCCTGATCCCACCACTATCATTCACAGTCTCCGAAGGCGCATTCACAACAACTTGAGATTTTTAAAAAGCTATTTATTTATTTATTTAGGTGATTTTCATCCCGCTTTTCCTCTCTTAAGAGTCCAAGGCAGCCAATAGCATTAATAAAATAAAACAATATAAACATTAAAAACAATCTATATATATATATAAAAGGGTAATGGAATCACGGCACCGGACAAAACAACTCTGAATGAAGTTTCTGAACCATCTTTAAGCGTAGCCTCACATAGAGTGCATTACAGTAGTTCAATCGGGATGTCACCAAAGCGTGTACCACAGTGGCTATGTCTGATTTTTTCAGGAATTGATGCAGTTGGCACACAAGTTTTAATTGTGCAAAGGCGATCCTAGTTACCTCCACCACCTGGGCTTCCAGATTTAAGGAGGAATCCAGAATCACCTCTAAACTGTGGACCTGGGTATCCAGAGGGAGTGTAACCCTGTCTAGCTCAAGTTGTGACCCTATTCCCGGATCCATTTTATGTGAGAAACTTAATCCATCTTGTCTGGATTAAATTTCAATTTGTTCACCCTCATCCAGCCCGTTACTGCCTACAGGCAATTGTTCAGGCTTCCTTTGATTCTGGTGGAAAGGAGTAGTAGAGTTGGGCATCATCTGCATACAGGTGATACCGAAACCCAAAACTCCAGATGATCTCTCCCAGCAGTTTCATGTAGATGTTAAATAACATTGGGGAAAGTGATGAGCCCCGTGGGACCCCACGGTCTAGTGGCCATGGGGTCAAGCAGGACTCCCCCAACACCACTTTCTGGCTACAACCCGAGAGAAAGGACCAGAACCATTGCAAAACCATGCCTCTCAGCCCCAACTCTTTGAGATGCTCCAGAAAGAGACCTTGGTTGATGGTATCCAAAGCCACTGAGAGGTCCAAGAGCACCAGATAGGTAACACTCCCTCTATCTAGTTCTCAGTGTAGATCGTCCATCAAGGCAAACAAAACTGTTTCTGTTTCATGACCCAGCTTGAAGCCAGATTGAAATTGGTCTAAAAAATCTGCTTCATTCAGAAACCCCATTTGCTCCAAAACTTTGCCGATAAAAGGCAAATTCAACTCCAGAGGGACTGTTTTTTCAACAATGGTCAAATCACCACTATTTTTAGAGAGGTGGGGACTGTGCCTTGGCGGAACAAAGCATTGATCACCTCCCTTATCCAGGGCAAGCTTCCTCTGGCTTGTTTGACCAGCCAGGAGGGATATGAGTTAAGCATACAGGTGGTGGCCCTAAATTCTTCAAGGATTTTGTCTGCCTCCTCAGGTGACATCAATTGAATGTTATCTACAAGAAAGGGACTAGGGTACATCCACCGGAGCTGTGAAAAAGGTGGCTTCCAGATCACAGCAAAGTAGTGGGTGGCAAAGTAGTGGGTGAAGTGTTCACAGTGCACTGTTGTGTGATATAAATGATCTTCAGTTTTAGGATGTATCAATCCACGTACTATTTTAAACAGATTGGAAGTTCAATTAATTGTTGCCGCTATTGAATCAGACTACATAGGTTTTTTTTGCTGTTTCAGTTGCCGCCCCATATTTTTTCCTTTGTGCTGTGGTTTTCATATAATTGGATTTGTTCTGATTTTTCCACCACTCATGTTCTAGTCTCCTCTCTGTTTGCTTAGTTCATTGCTAAGAGCTCCCTGGAAAACCAGGGAGCTAATTTAGCTCTGCATTGGGGAAGAGGATGCTTCAGAGCAACTATATTGATCACTCTAGCTGCCTCCATAATCCAGGACAGCAATAGGATCACCTAGCAGCCGGAAAGTCCCCAAGAGACCTTAGGAATCCATCCAGATCCATTAGTCTCCTGGGGTGGACCATCTCCTGGGTGGACCATGTGAAGGGTAAGGGTCCCAGTGTGTCTAAACCTGACCAAGAAATGATCTGACCATGACAAAGGAGCCATAATTAGGTCCTCCACTACCAGATCCTACCACCCTTCACCCTTTGGAATAAAAATCAGGTCTAAAGTGTGTCCTGTGAGTGGGGCCAGATATCATTTGGGACAGCCCCATAGTTGTCATGGCAGCCAATACTACCATTTTCTAAAAACTTGTGAAAATTACTTTTTGGATTACAACTATTGGAATACCCAAATCAACTTGGTTAGTGTTCCAATGATACTGTAAAGGAGATTTTGAGAGTTGTAGCCTTGAAATTAATGTTTTAGTTCCCACTCACCCACCAACAACTTGGCCATAGCAGGCTGGCTAGCTCCACTTATACACTTCCCCATTAAACTGGTGAGAGACAATGATGAAGTTGTGACAAATCTGCAGTTTGCTATTCTTCTTAGGAAGCATGTTTGTGAAAACTGAGTTAAGGAAAACCTTCCCTAAAGTTTAGCAGCTAAACTAGTTCTAATGTCACAATAAGCTGAGTCCTCCTAACTCTCTGGAAACAGGAAACTGCGGTAGTACTTGGAAAACAAAAGCAATAAGAACGGTGAACATTCCTACCATTGCTCAATAGATTGATCTTATCTGGATATGTGTCTTTCTGCTTCAAACTTTAGAACGCCACCTGTGCTTTTATATACATCACAACAATTTATTGATTTGCCAAGCAGCAATTGTAGAGTTCAAAATAACTGTTTTGTAACACTCTAAATGCTAACACATAGGGAAAGAAACATCATTGGATCATAGACAACTTCATCAGTTGCATGTTGTTTTATTTAGAATTGCAGATGTGGACAGGCAACTAAAACTTGTGGTTAACATTGGTACAATCTGAAATTTTCAGAACTAGAAGTGTTTCATATTTCGAATATTTTCAGAATTTGGAATACTTGCTAACCATAACGAGTTATTTTAGAGATGGGGCCCAAGTCTAATCCTAAAATGTATTTAGGTTTCATATATACCTTATGCACATGGCCCAAAGATAATTATATGCTCAACATTTTAAATTATGTTGTGCATTCATCAAAGTTTATGTACATTGAACTGGGAGATGTTACTCTCTCAGCCACCCATGAAAATAATTTTGGATTTTGGAGTATTTCTGCTTTTGTCAGGACCCAGGCTGCAGAGCACCAATAACCATACACAGAGGCCAGAATCTATCTAATATCTTTATTAAAGGAATATATAAAGTCAATAAAAATAAGTATAGAATATAGTTCAGAAGTAGACCTTTCAGGAAAGGTCAAATATAGTCCAGGAAAACAATGTCCAATATGAGATATTAAAGTCCCAAGTTGTAATCCAATAACCGAAACACACACTTTGCCAAGCAAAGTGAGGGGAAATAACAAGGTCCTTTAGCACTTGGAACTTGATGCAAGGCTGGAAAGCAAACTGGATTCTTGGCAAATAAGGCTTGATTCAAGGCAACAAGAAACGAGGAACAAGAACAGGGTCCGTGGCGAATCCGTGGCGAGGTCCGGGGAACAAGGCAGGGCTGGGACGAGAGCAAGGTCCTGGAAACTGGAGTAGCGTAGTCCACACACAATCTACTCCCGAAGTTGATGAATTGACTCCGCAAGGAATCCTAGTGGCCAAACACCTATATAGGATCTTGTTTTCCCGCCAGAGAACACTTTCTCTGGGGAACAAGAAACGAAACCTATTCAGTGTCCAGATGCAGGACTCCTTAAACTTTCCCAAGGGAAACAGACTTAATCATCTAATTGTCTGGCAGCGATCCTGGCGCTCCTGCGAGTCGCCTCCCGAGAGCTTCTATCTTGATTATAATAAAGGCGGCGAGAAAAAGGGGGAGATTTCTGCCCAAGGCTTGTTTGGCTGGCTTCTGGAGGGCAAACATCCTGCAGGTGCAAGGGTGTCACGACCCAGGCTGCAGAGCACCAATAACCATACACAGAGGCCAGATTCTATCTAATATCTTTATTAAGGAAATATATAAAGTTAATAAAAGCAAGTGTATGAAATAGTCCAGAAGTAGACCTTTCAGGGAAGGTCAAAATTAGTCCAAGAAAACAATGTCCAATATGAAATATTAAGGTCCAAAGTTGTAATCCAATAACCGAAACACTCACTTTGCCAGGCAAAGTGAGGGGAGATGACAAGGTCCTTTAGTCCATGAACTTGAGCAAGGCTAGGAAATAACTTGAAACAAGGCTTGATACAAGGCAACAAGGAACGAGGAGCGAGAACAAGGTCCGTGGAATTACTTGGCAAAACCCGGAAAACAAGGCAAGGCTGAGTCCTGGAAAACAAGGCAAGGTCCGTGGAGGTAAACAAGGCTGGAAACGGGAGCGAAGGCTTGGAATCAGGAACAAGGCTTGAAACAGGAACGAGGCTTGGAAACGGAGCGCGCTGTCCACACACAACTTACTCCAGTAGCTGACGAATTGACTCCGCAAGATCCCTTTGTGGGTAAAACACCTAAATAGGGTCTAGTTTTCCCACCAAAGAACAGTTCACTGGGGAACCAGAAATGAAAGCTAATCTCTGAGTCCAGATGCATGACTCCTTAAAGTTTCTCATGGAAAACAGGCTTAATCAGCTAAATTCTTAGCAGCTATCCTAGCACTCCTGCGAGAGGCCGCTTGAACTCCTCTCTGTTGTTTACAAAACTCGTGGCGAGAAAACACAGGAGATTTAGGCTCAGGGCTTGTTTGACAGACTTCTGGAAGACAAATCTCTTGCAGGTGCAAGGTTCCCAGATCTGGCTGGGAAGGTTCCAATTCTGACTGAGACGGTGAAAAACCCAAGTTCTCCTCTTCATCTGGGACTACAGTGCCATGAATGGGATTACATGGCCCATGACTCATCACACTATCCCCCTCCTCAAGCCCCCTCTCAAACTGGGACTCTCTCCCCGAGGCGCGAGGCCGCGGCTTGGCGGGATAGGTCTGATGGAAGCGGCGGGTTAGATCAGGAGCATGGACTGTGGAAGCGTCTTCCCAAGAGCGTTCCTCGGGGCCAAAACCCACCCAGTCAATGAGATATTGTAGGCGGCGGCGGTGAAAGCGAGAATCCAAAATGTCCTGAACCTCAAACTCCTCCTCTCCATCTACCCAAACAGGAGGGGGGGCCGGCCGGTCTGTATCAGGACGCGCACCATCCGCCGGAAGGAGTAGGGAGCGATGGAACACTGGATGAATGCGCATTGAGCGCGGAAGTTGGAGTTTGAAAGTCACGGGGTTAAGTTGCGCCACCACTGGATAGGGGCCAATGAAACGGGCATCTAACTTCCGGCAAGGGCGATGGGAGGGCAAAAAGCGAGTGGACAGAAGAACCCGGTCTCCTACCTTGATTTCGGGGCCCGGCTGGCGATGTTTGTCCGCGTGACGTTTATAGTCCTCCTTGGCTTGGTCTAGTTGCTGGAGCAAGAGTTGTTGCACCGCTGTGAGTTCCTGCAGCCAGTCCTCTGCTGCGGGAACTTCTGAGGTTTCAATGACAGGAGGAAAGAAACGTGGATGGAAGCCGTAGTTTGCAAAGAACGGCGTTTCTTTTGTAGAAGCCTGGACCCCATTGTTGTAGGCAAACTCTGACAACGATAACAGGGAAGCCCAATTGTCCTGTTGGTAGTTCACATAACAGCGAAGGTATTGTTCCAAAGTGGCATTGGTGCGCTCAGTTTGCCCATCTGTTTGGGGATGATGAGCCGAAGATAAACGAGAGTCTATGCCCAATAGTTTTTGTAGTGCTTTCCAGAAACGAGAGGTGAATTGGGATCCACGGTCTGTGACCAAACTCTTGGGCAATCCATGCAATCTGAAAACATGTTGGAGGAATAGATCTGCAGTCTCTTTGGCCGTGGGAAGGCCTTCACAGGGAATGAAATGGGCTAACTTGGTGAAAAGGTCCACCACCACTAGGATTGTGGTGAATCCACAGGAAGGTGGTAGATCAGTGATAAAATCCGCAGAGATTATTTCCCATGGGTGGGATGGGGTAGGGAGGGGATGCAGAAGCCCTGAGGGCTTCTCCCTTCTTGTCTTGGAGCGCTGGCATACTGGGCAGGTGTTGACATATTTTTCCACATCCTTGCGGATCTTGGGCCACCAGAAATCTCTTAGGATCAAATGCATAGTTTTGAATAGTCCGAAATGCCCTGCTGGCTTGCAGTCATGACACAGACGAAGTGCCTTTTCTCTGCCCGGTCCTGGGGGGATGTAAACATGATTTCTATAGCAAAGTAGCCCATCCTTAAGCGAAAAGGGAAAATGTAGTCCTTGGCGAAGTTGGTCCTGTGCCCAGGCATCTACTTGCTGGCTGGTCCTGATTTCCTGAGCACAAAGGGGCCCTGGAGTAGAGGGAGTTGATTCAATGGGAGTGGATTTGGTGTTTCCCACTGTGAGCGTGGCAAAGTTCTCGGGTTGTAGCAGCTGAGATTCAAAGGTCTCCTTGCGCCCTGCAGCGTATTCCGGTTTTCGTGACAGAGCATCTGCTTGCTTGGTCTGGGCTGGGGTTACATAATGAATTTGGAAGTTAAAACGTTCAAAGAATAAAGCCCAGCGTTGTTGCCTCTGATTTAGCTTGCGGGCAGTTCTTAGATGCTCTAGATTCCGATGATCAGTATGGACTTCAATGGGAAATTTGGCCCCTTCTAACCAATGTCTCCAAGTTTCAAAGGCTGCCTTTATGGCCAATAGTTCCTTTTCCCAAATGGTGTAGTTTCTCTCTGGTGCGGTCAATTGACGGGAATAAAAGGCACGAGGATGAAGATGATCTCCCACCGGTTGTAGGAGTACAGCCCCAATTGCCACATCGGAGGCGTCCGCCTGCACGACAAAAAGGGTTTCAGGATCTGGATGCTGAAGGATTGGCTGGGACATGAATAATTTCTTTAGTTGCTGGAACCCTTTCTCTGCTTGATCTGTCCAGCGGAAGGGCTGTTTCCCACGGATGCAGCTGGTGATTGGGTCAGACCAGCGGGCAAAGTCTGGAATGAACTTGCGATAGTAGTTCGCGAACCCCAAGAATCGTTGCACCTCTTTCTTGTTGGTGGGCGCCCGCCATTCCAATACCGCTGAAACCTTTGCCGGGTCCATGGAGAGCCCTAGTGGCGAGACGCGGTACCCCAGGAAATCTACCTCTTGTAGATCAAAAGCACATTTTTCCAGCTTGGCATAAAGTCCATGATCTCGCAATCGTTGTAACACCATTCTGACGTGGTTCTCATGTTCTGATTGTGATCTAGAAAACACCAAAAAATCGTCCAGGTAGATGATCAAGAACCGATCTAGATAATCCTGAAAGATGTCATTGACAAAATGTTGGAACGTTGCGGGAGCTCCACATAATCCATAATTCATAACTCGGGACTCGAATAATCCGAATTTAGTCTGGAAGGCGGTCTTCCACTCGTCCCCTTCTCTGATGCGAACTAGATTATACGCCCCCCGAAGATCCAGCTTGGTGTAGACCTTGGCTCCTCGAAGTCGGTCTAGTAGGTCCGAGATTAAGGGCAGGGGATAGCTGTTCCGCTTAGTGATATTGTTCAATGCTCTATAGTCCACCACCAAGCGTAATTCCCCGGATTTCTTTTTCACAAACATCACTGGGGAAGCGGCTGGGGATTGAGAGGGTCTGATGAATCCCTTGCGAAGGTTTGACTCTATAAACTCCCTGAGAGCTTCTTGCTCCGGTTCAGTCAGGGAGTAGAGATGTCCTCGCGGGATCGGGGCCCCCTCCACCAAGTCAATGGCACAGTCATAAGGTCTATGTGGGGGTAATCTCTCGGCCTCTTTTTCATTGAATACATCCCAATATTCTGAGTACTTCTTGGGCAAGGTGATAATGGGTTCAGTGTCTGTGGTATGGCAGACCTTGGCTACAAGGCAATGGTTTTGGCAATATTTTGAAGCAAACTGCAGTTCTCTGTTGGACCAGGAGATGCTTGGGTCGTGAAGTGTCAGCCATGGAATTCCCAAAATCACAGGGAAATGGGGAACCTCGGTAACAAAGAAGGAAATCTCTTCCATATGTTCCCTTATCCACAATCTGGTGGGTTCCGACCACTGGCTTACGGGACCCGTCTTGAGGGGGCGGCCATCGATGGCTTGCACCACACGGGCATTCTTGAAGTCATGGTATTGTAATCCCAGAGAGTCGGCATACTCTCTATCAATGAAATTGTTTGTGGCTCCTGAGTCTATCATGGCATGGACCATGACTGGCCCCTTTTTTGCTGACCACAAGGTGACCACTAGAAGAAATAGGACCCCGGTTGGCGGCTCTTGAGTGGGTTTTTTGACCGGGTTGGCGAGCCTCTCTACGCCCGGTCGCTGGCTTCCCCCGCCGGCTGTGCGCCAGCCGCCTCAGACGCCTTCGTCTCCGTGGAGGACGCCGCCGCCAGACGGGCGGCGGGCTTCCCTTTGGCTGGGCACTCTCTGGCGAAGTGGCCCCCGTTCCCGCAGTACCAACAGAGATTTAGGCGTTGGCGGCGGGCCTTCTCGGCGGCATCTAACCTGGGATGCACATTGCCCAACTGCATCGGCACCTCCTCGCTCCCCCTGGGGTATGGGGCTGGTGGTGGGGGTCTCCATACTGGACGCGGCTGGACGCTGGTGGGAGCGGGAGGTTTCACCCCAGCTCTACCGCTCTGGCCTCGGACCCATTGTTTTCTGTTGGCAAGCATGACTTCAGCTCGTAAACATTGATCAATGAGTGCTTCAAGAGAGTGGGGGGGATCCACCTTGGAAATTTCCTCCAACATCTCGATGTTGAGACCCTCCCGAAATTGTCCTCTGAGGGCTATATCATTCCATCCGGTGCTGTGGGCCAGCACTCGGAACTCGGCTATGTACTGGGACAAGGGTCTGTCCCCCTGAGAGAGGCGCCGGAGTTTATGGCCGGCTGCCTCCAAATTGTCTTCGATCCCCCAAGTCGCCTTAATGTGATCCAAGAAGTGTTGCGCTGATCTTAGGTGTGGGGAAACTTGGTCGAACAGTGCCGTCGCCCAGTTGGCCGCTGGCCCGTCTAAAAGGCTGTAGATCCACGCCACTTTGATGTCTTCTTGGGGAAACTCGGCATTGCGGGCCTCTAGATAAGCCTGGCATTGGCGACGGAAAACATGAACCTTAGAAGCTTCTCCAGAAAACTTGGTTGGCAACGCCAGGGCCGGGAGACGGATTCCGCGTTCCTTCAATCCCTTTATTTCTCCCTCCTGCGCATTGAGCTTATCACGGATGCGATCCACTTCCTCCTTGTCGATGGTGTAGCTGAGTGGCTGGCCTCCCGGTCCGGCTCCGGTAGACATTCTGGCCTAGGTTAATTGGTGCTTAGGGTGGCGGAGTCAAACTGTCACGACCCAGGCTGCAGAGCACCAATAACCATACACAGAGGCCAGATTCTATCTAATATCTTTATTAAGGAAATATATAAAGTTAATAAAAGCAAGTGTATGAAATAGTCCAGAAGTAGACCTTTCAGGGAAGGTCAAAATTAGTCCAAGAAAACAATGTCCAATATGAAATATTAAGGTCCAAAGTTGTAATCCAATAACCGAAACACTCACTTTGCCAGGCAAAGTGAGGGGAGATGACAAGGTCCTTTAGTCCATGAACTTGAGCAAGGCTAGGAAATAACTTGAAACAAGGCTTGATACAAGGCAACAAGGAACGAGAAGCGAGAACAAGGTCCGTGGAATTACTTGGCAAAACCCGGAAAACAAGGCAAGGCTGAGTCCTGGAAAACAAGGCAAGGTCCGTGGAGGTAAACAAGGCTGGAAACGGGAGCGAAGGCTTGGAATCAGGAACAAGGCTTGAAACAGGAACGAGGCTTGGAAACGGAGCGCGCTGTCCACACACAACTTACTCCAGTAGCTGACGAATTGACTCCGCAAGATCCCTTTGTGGGTAAAACACCTAAATAGGGTCTAGTTTTCCCACCAAAGAACAGTTCACTGGGGAACCAGAAACGAAAGCTAATCTCTGAGTCCAGATGCATGACTCCTTAAAGTTTCTCATGGAAAACAGCCTTAATCAGCTAAATTCTTAGCAGCTATCCTAGCACTCCTGCGAGAGGCCGCTTGAACTCCTCTCTGTTGTTTACAAAACTCGTGGCGAGAAAACACAGGAGATTTAGGCTCAGGGCTTGTTTGACAGACTTCTGGAAGACAAATCTCTTGCAGGTGCAAGGTTCCCAGATCTGGCTGGGAAGGTTCCAATTCTGACTGAGACGGTGAAAAACCCAAGTTCTCCTCTTCATCTGGGACTACAGTGCCATGAATGGGATTACATGGCCCATGACTCATCACAAAGGGCTCCAATTCTGGCTGAAACGGTGGGAAACCCAAGTTTTCCTCTTCATCTGTCACAACAGTACTAGGAACGGGACTACATGGCCCATGAGTCATCACAGCTTTTGGAATTCTCGATAAGGGATGCTCAACCTGTATTGCAGATAGTGAATTCAGAGGGAAATTAATTGCAGATAGTATTGATGATGATAATTGCATTACTAATCCTGGCAATTTCTAAAACAAGGGGGTGCTCCAAGGGGGTGCATGATGTTGCATTATATTAAGATTCCCAATCTCTTTTCCAATGGAAATTAACTCTTATTTGATTGCGTGGCATAGGAAGAGTTCCCTGTGCATTCTCAGAAATATTTTTCAACTATACTTTTTGTGAAGTGACAAACAGGAAGAAACCACATGAGCAGCACATAGGTGAAAATAAGAGAGAAATAGAAAGATGGAGAGAGACAGAGAGATCTTGATGAGAAGTTTAGATGAGCTGAGATGGCAGGAATGAAAGGTGAAAAGCAGAGAGGAACAGGAAAGGGGTCAGCTCATAAACCCATTAAGGATAATACAAGAAGCTTACATCAGATGTAACAGGCAACAGAGAGGCAGCAGAGATGACAATTTAGGAATGTCAGAGCACTATCTTAATGGAGGATTATTTTCACAACAGATTAGTGGCAGAACTGAATGTTGAGGGTATCAACTGGAGCCTGAAGAAAATGAGGTTGCAGTAATCAAGGATGAAGAGGATGATGGACTTGACAAGATTTATATTTTTGTGGTGAGAATGAAGAGGAAATGGAAGATTTCAGGGACATTTGGCGAGATAAAACCACCTGGATTTAGTGATAAAATCTGCCAGTATATAGGGATAAAGAGTGGAGTGACACATGAGAAAGAACCATGGACCATGTGAGAAAATGTTTTCAAAATCTGCAATATTGCCAAGGATTTCTTATTGCAGTGAGATCTCAGTAATGACTGATGGGTAGTGGAGGTGAGGAGAAATCCCCAGTGAGTCATTTTTGAAAACTTTTGACTTCTGTAGATATAAGTCGAGGGGGGGGGGGTGTGAGGTGCATTAGGAAGGTCATTACCAAGAATCATGACATCTTGCAAAAGTGTGTGTGTGTGTGTGTGTGTGTGTGTACACACACACACACACACACACACACACACATATACATACATATATAAGTGATTAACTATATTACTCATGACTGGTGAAGTCACCTAAGAACAGAATAAAACCTGTCAATCACAATATTATTTTCTTGCCAACACAAGTTTCTATCGTCATTGATGTAATAACTAGGAGCTATTAATTTCATTTTATTGATTTGTCAGTCTACATAAAAGCTTATTGTATACTCACCTATCCCCTTTGTGTCAGACAGATACATCTTAGGGCAGTTGCGCTGGATATGTTTCTAAGTGGCCATAACTTTCCTATTTTTTAAACATAGGAAGGGGGACCTTTAGCTTCATCTCTTGGAGAGAGAAATTTCCTCCTCATTACTTTCCCCTCTCTTTTCTTCCTCCTTCTTTCCTCCCTTTCCCTCCCTTCTTTGATACCTTCCCTTCATTCTTCTACTCCTTCTTTCCCCCCTCCATCCCTTCTTTCATCCTTGTATCCCTTCTCACATCCTTCTACCTGGCTGCATCGCACGAAAGTGCAATTCAAGGCATTCTCTTGTGTTTTCCTTTAAAGATATACACATTGCTTCACCTGAGCCTTTCCATTGTCATTGTGTTGCATCTGTGAGCTTTGGTTTCTATACAGAGAAAGAGCTGAGGTTTTAAAGGAGCTTCAGGAGCTGAATTCAGAACAGGAATGTAGCCAATGTAGGTCTAAGGAGGGAAGGAAAGAGGGGGGTCGAATGGAAGCTTCTCAGGGGCCGCAGAGGTGTCCCACCTCACTGAGTGCGGACAGAGTTTCTTGAAACAGCTTCTACTAGACTGGAAGTGATTGGGGGGGGGGGGGCAAGAGTGGATTTATTTCCTAGACAGACCCCTCTTTCCAAGAAGGACACTCTTGGGAGTACACTGAACTGTAATTAAACTCTTGAAAGTGTTTCAAAGCTTTAGGCCCATCTCTTCCTTTACATTCACTTTAACTGCTGGGAGCTGCACTGGGTGAAAGAGATTTGTTAATCATCATCATCATCATCATCATCTTTATTTTTATTCCACCCTTTCTCCCCGAGGGGACTCAAGGCAGATTCTTTCAGAAATGGCAAACATTCAGTGCCATAGTACATTCACAAATAATGAACCAACCAGATCCCAAAAAAACCCAACATCTAAGACAAAATTATATTATACAACCAGAATTAAATCATAACATAACCTGTCAATTAATTTACATCTAACATAAAAACATGTTCTGCTGGTGATTCTGCTTCTGATTCATATGGGTTCTAGTGCTTTCTTGCAAATTATTGTCTGACTAACAAACAGGATCACCAGTGCAACCAATTTCTGCTGCTAGGCATAGCTCTTGGCTGTTAATTTAGTTTGGGGAAACAGGCCACGTAAGTATATGCGTGCATCTACACTGTCGAATTACAGCAGTTTGACACCACATCAACTGCAATGGATTGATGCTATAGACTGATGGATTTTAAATATTTGTAATGGTACATAACTTTACATAATAGCAGTTATCTTTTACTTTTTCTTCAGGTTTTTCTTCCCACAAAAAAATGGGGGAGGGATAGTAGTTGGGGATACATGTCAACTGTGTGATAACAAATCAGTGGAGGAATCCTGAGTAAAACGGATAGATTGAAAAGTGTGTGATGAAGGCAGGAAAATCATCCATTTAATTTCAAAACGGAGTATGCCTAAGCTGAATGGTAAACCTACTCTCCCAAACACTTGACCTGTTCAGTGGGATGAAGTCTAAAATCAACTTTTTTCAGATTGTGATTCAGGCCCCTTCCACACAGCTGTATAAAATCCACATTGAACAGGATTAGCTGACAATGTGAACTCAGATAACCCAGTTCAAAGCAGATATTGTGGATTATCTGCCTTGATATTCTGGGTTATATGGCTGTGTGGAAGGCCCCCTAGTCAATCACGGTAAAAATAGAATAAATGATCAAGAAGGAGAAGTGTTTGCTGCTTGCTCTCATTTATACTTTTGGTCATTTTAATTGAATCTATGAGGCTGAGGCCAAGAATAAGTTCTGATGAATTTAATGGGACTGCCTGCTGCAAGGGAGACTTAAAATTGCCCTGTGAGGATAGCAAAATGATTTCACATTTGAGAAAAAGGATACACTTCTGTAACACAAACAGAAAACTGACATATTATGTCGAGATAACCAATATCCTTCCTGTCACCTGTGCCAAATATAACAGTTTCTCATTTTCTTGATGGAAATGTTTGAAAAACAAAGCAATGGCCAATAAAAGCTACATATCTGTCTTCGTATACTATGAATATGAAAGAGTATTTCCTAACTATCATGTCTAAAGTATTTTTCAGTCCCTAAATTCTAATGTTTTGGGGAAAAACTTTTCTCCTTCCTATTTCTCCTTGTAATTTCAAAGAGCCCTTCCAGACAGGTCCCTATATCCCAGGATCTGATACCAGGTTTTCTCTTTATCCCAGGTTATCTGGCTGTGTGGACTCATATAATCCAGTTTAAAGCAGAAAAACCTGGGATCAGATCCTGGGATATAGGGCCTTTCTGGAAGGGCCCTGAGGTATAATAGCATGCTATGCTACAAACTGAACAGTTCAAATAGAGGGCATTCTTCCAACAAAACTTTGACTGTCCAGTCTAAAGTTGTTCCCAAAGTTTCCACTGAACTGAAGAATGCGTTTTGTTTGGTGTAAAATTACATACAAAGTTTCTAGTCTCCAGTGAGATAAGGTGTCTTGATGCATTGAGATTTCCCATCAAGAAAGCACTTATCAGTTGATTTTTAACATTTCAGGGCTTCTTTGCAAAAAAAAAAATCATTGGTGCAACCCCCCTTGATGCAACCCTGCTTCAAAAAGCACAAATAAGCCACATTTACTTCTGTGCAGAAAACAGTGTGCACCCCCTACTATTTTCTTCAGATATCTTTTTCTAGAATTAAATGGATCATTAAAAATGCAGCTCCATTAATATTTATCAGTTATAAGAATAATGAAAAAATATTAATTCTTGCCTGCAAGAATGAAATAAGTAATATTTTACACCTCTGGTTCTGCTCTACAAGTATTTTGTCCACAGTCGGTAGGAAGGTAGATTCTGGTCTCGGAATCAGTTTCCTCCACACAGCAATGCACATAGAAGTAAACTGGTCATGCTTTTCTGGATGTGAAAATATCGCCTTCCTCTCCCTTGCATTAGCATTCTGTGTACCAAAAGCTTTTGATCTGGGGCTAACTTTCAACAAGGGTTCTCCAAAGTGCATTCTCATATTCTTTAATATTGCACAGGTGAAAAATGGGACGTATATCACCAAGAATATATGTCCCATTTTTCACCTGTGTAATATTGAAGAATATGAGAATGCACTTTGGAGAACCCTTGTTGAAAGTTAGCCCCAGATCAAAAGCCTTTGGTGCACAGAATGCTAATGTGAACTCCCATTGTTAGCCCCAGCTTCTGCCAACCAAGCAGTTTGAAAACATGCAAATGTGAGTAGATCAATAGGTACCACTCTGGCGGGAAGGTAATGGCGCTCCATGCAGTTATGCAGGTCACATGACCTAGGAGGTGTCTACGGACAATGCTGGCTCTTCGACTTAGAAACAGAGATGAGCACCACCCTCCAGAGTCGCAATCGACTAGACTTAAGGTCCAGGGGAAACCTTTACCTTTACTATACAAACTAGGAAAATCTGTTTGTTCTCTTATGCTTGCATCTAAAGTGAAAGACGACAGTAATTAAATGCATACTACTTTTGAACTTTGAAACTGTATTGCAGCAATGGAAGTAAGCTTGGAATCTAAGGGGGAAAGTGAAGAGGAGAAAGGAACTGGAACTTTTAAAAGCAGATTAAAAGAAATAGGATGACAGAGACTTATTCAGAACTATCCCAGCAAAATTCGGACAGTTGGAAACTGCGCATGCTCCATGTTTTTCAGGTCTGTACAAATTGAACCACTTGCTAGCCCATTTATTTGGACTGCATGCCTCTCTATATGGAAAGGATTTATACCAGTTTACAACCTCTTTTTGGTTGTGGTCTTGTCTTTCCAATATGTAGTTTCTGAAATTGAGGCAACTAGAACAAATCTTGGTATTGAATTTGTAGTTTGCACAGCTGCAAATCTGTACAGTGATGTTATATTTGCTGTAATTTTTCTACTCTAATAGTCTGTCACATTGCATTTGCCCTCTTGACCTCTACAGCATATTGAGCTGATGATTTCAGTGAACTATCCAAAAGGCATCCAGATTTTGTCCTTTGGTGTTTTATTGCTACCAACCCACATAAAGGGCTTTTCTTTTCTTTTCTTTTTCTTTTTAAAAACACCCTCTCACCTTTTCTTTTTAAAAGCATCATTTACCTCATTGTTCCTCCCTTACTAGGAAGGTAATTAGTTGTCTGTAATATTTACCTTTGCCTTTATTAACAATGTAGTTCTAACCTCTCAAACAAGGCAGCAATTGCCAATATTTTTGGATATGCCTGCCTGCCAACATTTCCAGAAGAGCCTCCAGATTTCAGAGGGTCATAACTCAAGTTGTAATCTGTTTTAAATTTAATCACCATCTTTTTACATTATACAACATTTTGATTTTAAGAATATTGTTTTATTTCAGTTGCTATAGCTTCCACCACTAGGACAAAGGATATAACAGAGTTCCAGAGCTGTGTATAAATGATGTGATGTGCTATTAATCCTTCTGGATTAAATACTTTTTCATCACTAGAGACAAAACTGTGTTTCTTTAGAAATAATCTTCAAAGACTTAGCTGTGTTAGTAGTCCACTCTGTACTGCATCTGAAGAAGTGGGTTTATACTCACAAAAACTCATGAGAAAAAGAAAGCCAGTTGGTTGTGAAGATGCTGCCACATTTCTGTTTTTCCCTTTCATTCGTTTCACATAGGGCTTAATTCTAAATAACAGATGTGATTCGTCAAAAATATCATTCTCAAAGGAAGCAAGAAGTAATTTAGCAACTTTCTTCCCACTGTGAGAAAGCCAACCATAGTTGGCTACCCATCGTAAATCAGCTACTGAGAACAGACCAATGTTTTGTAGAAACGGATGAGGCTTAACCAATGCCAATTTATAAAGGGGAAGCATTGCTGATTTCTATCCAGGTTATCCTGTCCAGTGTGTACTTTGAATGCAGGGTTGTGGCAAGCGACTTTGGTTCAACCAATTAAGGAGAGAGTGGAAGCCAACTGCTGGGGTATAGTATAACAGTACCTAGGCCTGTGGGACACACCTGTGGATGGAAACAGTCTATACTTGCAGAACAACCATACTTATATTGTACTCCTATGTGATCTATTAGGAGCCCCTGGTGGCGCAGTGGGTTAAACCCTTGTGGCAACAGGACTAATGACTTGAAGGTTGGGCTGCTGACCTGAAGGTTGCCAGTTCGAATCCAACCTGGGAAAGGCACGGATGAGCTCCCTCTATCAGCTCCAGCTCTATGAGGAGACATGAGGCCTCCCACAAGGATGGTAAAAACATAAAAAAACCAAAAAAAAACATCCAGGTGTCCCCATGGCAATGTCCTTGCAGATGGCCAATTTTCTCACACCAGAAGTAACTTGTAGTTTCTCAAGTAGCTCCTGACATGAAAAAGTAGTCTATTAGCAAGTGTCCTGTCACAGTATTCAAAATGTTGATGTTTTATTGGCACTCATTGTCAAACATTTGCATTCTCTGCTGTGCCCCACCCCTTTCCATTGACAACTGCCCTGATCAGTATTGAAGTGCATGGCACATTTATTTATTTACCACATTTTTGCCACATTCTCAGTAAGTTTTTTTTCTCTAAAAATGAGTATTTTGTTGTTTTTGTTTTGAAGCTAGATCAGGAGTGTGGTTAGAGTAGGAAATCCCTCTGGATTAAACTTTCTGTCTATGAAAAGAGGGACTCTATATATTTTCCTTTGTTCCACAAGAACATTAATATATCTAATACACAATCCTATTCATGTCTACTTGGATGTAAATCCCATTGTGCTCAGTGGGACTTGCCCTCATCTAAGTGTATGTTCATGAGCATATGTACTGTGATGAAAACTGCAATTTAAAAGTTTAAAAATGTGCTTATTAGGCACATTCATCTATATTTACAGTGTATCTGAAAATATTGCCACCAATTTTTATACACTGCTTTTATTTCTGCTTCCTTCAAAAAGACTCAAAAGGTTATTGGGTACCACAGAGTTTTAAATGATGTGTCTTGTTTATGCTGCCTCCATATGGCCCATTATTATAGGATTTTGACTGGAACCATATGATTATAGTCTTAGGTTGTCATGCAAATAGACTCATTTTGTTCCATTTCCCATTTCCTTCACTGTCCTTGTCAATAGGATGGATAAATCTCACACCTTATTCTGCCTCTGATAGATTTGTAAGGCTGTCATCACAGTGGATTAATCCTGTGTCAGTGTTATCACAGAATTCTTTCTCCTAACAATGACTTATCATTGAATTTAAAGCCCAATATTCTTTATATGCAATCTATAGCTTTAATTCTGTGACAAAAACTGTAATAAGAACTAAAAATGGCACACAACCAATCTATTCTTATCAGAATATTTAAATTGTAATTTCATGGTCTTCCCTGAATATCTCATATAACTGAGAAAGAATAGAAGGGAGAAGGATAACATATTAGAAACTTCAGTTCTAAATGACATTCTCAGGGTACTGTTTGCTCATCACATGGAAAGTTAGAGTTGATGAAAGCTAACACCATTAATGCTATTGGAAATTGTCCTGCTCACTTTTTTGGCAACTGAAGTTGGGATTCAACCAATGCATGAAATGTCTGTAGTGCAGGCTTCTTTCTTCTGAAGTAATGAAATGAATGTGTAGGAAATGGAATTGTGTACTAAACCAAATAAGCAACTGGTCACTTTTGTCTGATAACCTGAAAGCATCTAAGAAATGTTTTCTACACTTGCTCGGATGCAGATCATTAAACAATGCATATCTTTCTAGAATTGTAGTTCATTGAGATCTGGGAAGCCATATTTGGGAACAACCACCCCACAAAGGCAGTCTAAATCAATTCATACTCTGACCTTCGGAGACACAGGAGTGTTAATCTGGAAAATCAAAGGGATTTTATAACACTTTTGAGACAGAAATTGTAACATAGGTTTTTTTTTACTTAGTCTGCTTCTTCCAGTATATGACACAACTTCTTTCTTTCCGTTTCAAAGGTGTTGCAAGATCCCTTTGCATAATGATACTCTGACCTTGTCATTCATCAGCAACTAGTGCTGAGAGTGTTAATATGTCAAAAAAGATCATAACCCAATATAATCCTACATTCCAACCTGAAACAAGAAATCCTACACTTTTCCTTTCATTATTCAGTAATTCAGATAATGTATGGATTATGCAAGTTTTTCTTCTTGTAATTGGATCTTAGAACATATTTTTCAGAAGGATGAACAGAATAAGCCATATCTAGCTACAATGAACTTCAAAATATTTTCCATTCTCTATAGATAGGCATACAAGACTTTTCTCCAAATCCCCAGTCTTTTAATGTCCAGATAAGGAAGAATTTGAGCTCTAAAAATGCATATGGAACAAACCGATTCCCTCCCCATTTCCAAAACTTTAAATACTTAATTCTAAATGTTTGGATTTGAATAAGTGACTTCTTGATATACAAGCCCTGGAAGCAATACAAGTTTTTTAGGGGATGAAGATCTCCAAAGACTGATAGTAAACATTCCAGAAGCATTTGATGTGCAAACATCTCTCTGTGTCATCTGTACAATAAATAAAGGCCATATGGGATGTAAGACCTGGCTGATACAACAACCACCACTTCATTAGTGGATATATTTTGCTGCCTATCTGCCTGCCTGCCTTTCAAACATGTCAGCTCTGGATTGTCATATTAGCTTGTTTTTATTCAAAATTCGGACTTTTGAGTCAAGTTGTCTTCATGCAGATTCAGTGATCCAAAAGTGCTTCCTTTTGGGACTATCCTGCTTCTGTGACCGCACAAAGATGCATACTTGATCTTAGCTAGCTGCAGCCTAGTATTTATTAGAATTCACCAGTGCAAATGAAACAGTTGTGTTTAAGTTTGGGGGGGGGGGGGGGTTTGAAGAATTTTGCAAATTCACCAGTTTCTTTATATTAGAAATAGAAGTTTGAGGTTTACAAAATAAGAAAAGTAGGAGAAAGAAAAACATATAGATATTGCCATCCTTATTTGGGAACAGTCCAAAGCATAAAAAGAATAGCTCTATCCAATCCATTACAGTAAGCGTTATGTCAATTAGTAACAAGTGCCTTTGAGAAAATCTGTTTAATGTTAGGCTATAAATGTCATTACTGATTAACAGTGTAATCCTCACTCAGCATGAGGGCCAACAGCCAGATGAGGCAACATTAGGCTGGCTGAAGCTATGCTGAATCCAAAATTCACTCCTTCCAGGTTGATGTTTCTCTGGCTGGTGGATTGGGACCCAGGAATTTTATTTTGGAGGAAGCCCCATTGCTAAGTAATTTCCACTGTACCATTGTGTTGGTACAGTGGATAGTCTGTTGACTACGGCAATCCAAATAGCAAACATTTTGTCTTTCCTAGCAACTATCATATAGTGGCAGATATACAATGTACAAATCTTCTATATATAAAAAAATGTAATCTGCATTTTTTCCCATGGAGTAAACAACAAAACAACTGGGCCAAATAACACCAAATTTGGCCACAAAAGACATAGTCATCCAATCTATGCCTTTCCAACAAAAAACATAAAAATATAAACAGGAAATAATTTAAAACCTCCAAAACCAGAACAATTCTATAGCACATGCGCAAATCCCCCCCCCCCCCCCCGGTGTGAGGGAAAAATAACGCACCAACCATTGCAAGGGGAGAGAAGCCTAGCCATGGAGTCTGGAGTGACTTAGGAAAAGATATCACTGCAGGAAATACCTGGCTAAGAGGTCCCCTGTCAGCCCCAGCTAAATCCTTGCCTGCCATAATTCAAGAGAAAAGGGCCATTGAAGAACAGAAGGGACATATTTCATTTCCTTTCAAACCTCCCAATGATCCTATCAAGGAAAGGTCCCACTTCCCCCCTCCCCCCTTCTCCTCTTTCGAAAGCTTAACCAGAACTATTGCTTTTTGGAGTGTGAGAGAAAGATACATATTTATAAGCTTGATCCACATTCTTTTCAATTGGAAAAAGCCTCTTTAAAAAAAGAATGGAGGGCCCACCTTTTCCTTTTTCAAAGGGTGATGAATAATTTGTAAATTTCATAACTTCATAATTAATAATAGTTGTGTCTGTATTACTTCCATTGAGAGGAGTAAGAAATGTGTTGGAAAAGGATTTGGGGAAAGCCCTTAAAAAGATGGGGGAAGCGACGACCCCATATTTTCCCTTTTTAAAAAGGAACAGGGGACTCACCTTCCTCTTCTTAAAAGGGCAAGGGATACTTTGGAAAGGGATCATTAGGAGGTGATGGCTTTTCCTTTGAAAGAATGGGGATCAGTGTTGTAGAAAAGGGGAGAGGGGATATGGGGTGATATTTTCCCCTTTTCATATCTCCCCCCTTTCTGTAATTGGCCCTTTAAGACAATGGGCCAGCCTTTCCTGTCATCATAAGAAATCAATAAATGATATCTCTCTTTAATCTCTTTATTATTTATTGCTATACTGTAAGAACACCACAATGTATGACTGAGAGTCTTATAAAGTAAATTTTACTTTGCATAATATTGAAAAGAATGGAGGCAAACATGTATATCCATGTTGATTAGTAGCTGTTGATTGTTCATTATCCCACGACATTTATGCAATCCCCTTTAAATCGTGAGAATTGAACCTAGTATTCCAGATGTGGTAAGACCATCTGCCACTTTATTCTCATGCCCCTTTCTAATTATGCCCAATACAGAATTTGCCATTTTTGTAGCAGCCACAAATTAGGTAGAAATTGCTTTCTTAGTGTAGATCTGCATTGACACTAAATTCAGTGCTGATTCACCATACTAAAACACTTTTGTCCATGTGTTTATTATTGACATTTTCGAATGATACTAAAAAGAGTAGTGAATCAGAAAGTACATTTGTAGTAGTCACGTTAATTTTTCAGCCTTTTCCTTTCAAAAAAGTAAAATAAAACATATTCTTGCTCTATCAGAGATCTGAATATAATTTTAAATGAAGTCTGTCTCTGAAATTATTTGAAATGTATGGATTTATCATGAACAGAAGCTACAAGTTCTTACTTCAGACATTTACATTAGAAGTGAACAATTAGAATCAAAAGTTAATTGCTATTCAGATGTTCTATCTATCTTTTTTAATGAGTATCAAGACTGGCTTATATTCAAGATAAAGTGTGTATGTTTGGATTTGGATACTATCCTCAGAGCTTTTTGTTTCATTTTAGATTGGCAAGGTTTGCTTAGGTTTAAGAAGAATGTCCAAAATGTCAAAAGTCCTTAAGATTTCAAAAGAAGTCTGTTAAGATGTCTGATGCACTCAAGACAGTAATGAAGCTCACAGTGATACATGAAAGAAGTGGAAGAGAAACTCAGAGGGGAAATGAATACACTACCAATCAGGCTTCTCTGGATGTGTGACTGGAAATCTCTTCTATAATGGATGTTCAGTTTTTCTAGAGCACAAGTCCTAGCCTTTGCATGCAGGCTTTGAGATTTGATGGACAAAGCTCATTGGTTTTAAGCAGGGGTCCCCAAACTTTTAAAACAGGGGGCCAGTTCACGATCCTTTGGACTGTTGGTGGGCTGGACTACAGTTGGCCACTGAGCAATAAGTAATAAGTAATAATAATAATAATAATAATAATAATAATAATAATAATAATAATAAAGAGGGTTGGAAGAGACCCTTTGGGCCATTGAGTCCAATCCCCTTCTGCCTTTGTGCACTGAAAGCACAAGCAAAGCATCCCTGACAGATGGCCACCCAGACTCAATGTTAATAATAATAATAACGATAACAATAATAATAATAAAAAAGTGCCGTGCCAAAAGATCTCAGCCGGCATTTGGAAACAATAGACATTGACAAAATTACAATCTGCCAACTGCAGAAGGCCACCCTACTGGGATCTGCATGCATCATCCAAAAGTCCTAGACACTTGGGACTAGTGTCCTAGTCCTAGACAGTCCTAGACACTTGGGAAGTGTTCGACTTGTGATTTTGTGAAACGAAATCCAGCAGATCTATCTTGTTTGCTGTGTCATACTTATAATAAAATAGCGGGTTGAAAGAGACCCTTAGTCCAACCCCCTTCTGCCTCTGTGCACCAAAAGCACAAGCAAAGCATCCCTGACAGATGGCCACCCAGCCTCAATGTTAATTAATAATAATAATAATAATAATAATAATAATAATAATAATAATAATAAAAGGGTTGTAAGAGAAGAAGAGACCCCTTGGATCATTTAGCCCAACCCCCTTCTGCCCTTGTGCCATGGGGGCCGGATAAATGGCTTCGATGGGCCGCATCCGGCCCCTGGGCCTTAGTTTAGGGACCCCTGGTTTTAAGGATGGGGCTGTTATGCTCTGCATGACAACTATTGACAGAAACATTACACTGATTTTGCAGCATAAAAAACATGAATATGCAATATTTAATAGTTTATGTAAATTAACAAACAGATGGTGAGCAAATAGAAAATAGGCTGCATTGCTTGATATTGGAGAGCAAAAAGTTGGGCTGTCTGGGAGCAACATATAGTTGCATTACTACATGAAGTAGGAATACAATTTTGGAGAAGCATGCTAAAAAGGCTCAGAAGTCTCAAACAGAAAAAAAATAACATTGCCCACACATTTCAAAGTATTGGGAATGCATGTGTGCAAAGGGGTGGGAAGGTGATGCCAACCTCTGTGTGATGTCTTACTTAGCTTTTCTCTCCTCTGCTCTTTTCCTGGTTTGGCTGCTCTTGAGTGGACTGTTCTATTTGCACTAATTTAAGGGTGGAGCTTAAAACTCCCCTGCTGGCCTGGGTGAGTTGGTTCAGCCCGGCCGCCTCAGAGCTCATCTCAGAGGCCTTTCCCCCTCCTTTTGACATTCCAGATCAGAGCTTCTTAGAGTTAGGTCAAAGAATTGTCTGGGTTTTTTTTTGGCCTGGCAAACCAAACAGGCAATCTATATCACGTACTTACCTTACCTTATAGTTGCCATATAGCTTAGTGCTTACCAATATAGAAAAGTACTTACCTCATAGCTTGTGCTTACCTTATAGTTACCTCATAGATAGTGCTTACCACAAAGATTAGAGAATTTTACTTTAGCCTTTAGTTCTGTAATTACCATATAGTTACCATTATAGCTTTGTGTATTTACCTTATAGCTAGTGCTTACCAATACAGTAATGTATTTACCTCACAACTAGTGTTTACTTTATAGTTATTATAGTAAAAAAGGAAAATCTTTCCCCTGACGTTGAGTCCAGTCATGTCTGACTCTGGGGGGTTGGTGCTCATCTCCATTTCTAAGCCGAAGAGCCAGCGTTGTCCGTAGACACCTCCAAGGTCATGTGGCCGGCATGACTGCATGGAGTGCTGTTACTTTTCCGCCGGAGCGGTACCTATTGATCTACTCACATTGGCATGTTTTCGAACTGCTAGGTTGGCAGAAGCTGGAGCTGACAGCGGGCGCTCACTCCGCTCCTGGGATTTGAACCTGGGACCTTTCGGTCTGCAAGTTCAGCAGCTCAGTGCTTTAACACACTTCACCACTATATATAGTTATTATAGCCTACAGTATTTTAGCATTATAGCTTTGGGTGCTTACCATATAGTAATTAATAAAGTACTTACCTCATAGTCCTTATAGCCTATAGTTCAGAGTATTTACCACCAGAGCTTAAAGTACTTACCAAAGCCATAAAGTATATACCTTATAGCCTAAAGTACTTACCTTATAGCTAGTATATACCTTATAGCCTATTGCATATACCACCATAACTTGTGCTTTACCACATAGCCATTAAAGCCTTGAGTATTTTACCTTTATAGTTTATACCTTACCTCAACTTTGAAACAAAGTGTACTTCATTAAAGTCAACAATCCTGACTGAAGTTATCATTGCCTTATTTCAAGAAACATATTCTTGGTTATCTTTATCCAGTTTTAAGAGTGTTTAAGGTTTTGAGGTACCAATCAAAGGGTAAACCAATAGCCACTGAGAAGCCAGACATATAGTCACTTTTCCCTCAGCGTGCCGTCACAGTGATATACAGATTGCTTGGCCCTTGCCAAGTGGTTTGCCAAAAGAAAGTAAAGATAGTGCCCACTCCTTTGAGCATGTGAGAGAAAGAAAAGTGCTGTTTCCACAATATGCCCCATACTCGCTAAGTACTAATTTGCAGACTTCTTTACCTTTTGTTACCCAATCTTTTCATATATGTCTAATTTGAAGCAATTTTTCCTTCTCTTGCATTGCACCATGTCTTTGTCTATACATATATATTGTATATACATGAGACTGTATCTGTTGTCTGTGTGTGTTAGGGCAGATGTGAGACTTGTTGTTCATCTTCTACCTTAACAATTTGATCGATCACTCTGCTTATGAGAAAATTGCTCTCTCACACACATTTCCTGGCAAATTCTTCTGTCATTTGACTTCATGAAGCAGTGGCCCAGGAAGGTCCACTTTATTTTCTGGTTGCAGTTTTAAAGTAGATTTGGTCATATCTACCTCTGCATTTTACTTCAGAAATTGGTATAGTTGTTGACCCCTTCTTTACATTGTGGAATCTATTATATTCACCTTAGTTTTCCATGTCAAACTTGAAATAATAATTTGGGTACTATGCTTTGAACCTCCCCAGAACTTGGAACTTTCATGAGTTATACATAAATCCACACCAGCTTCTATGTGAGCCAGAGCCAGGAGATGTGAACAGGAAACTGATGTTAGCTAACATTGCCAAATATCTGTGGAAACATAGGTGTCTGAGATGGTGGTGATATCATGGGAATAGTAGTTCAGGATTTCTCAGGATTTAGTCATGTCAGTTAAAGTGGTATCAAAGTGGTATCAGATCACAGTTGTGATCTGACTAACTTGTGGGGAATCTGTTTTGTAAAATAAGATATCTTGGAGATTCATACTAGACATAAAATGCCAAGATTAGCTTGGCTGTCATGTGTTTTGTGTGTGCAAATATCCAAACAGAATTTCACAGTGCATTACCATTAAATAATCCATGAACTAATAATCCATGATCCTTGGTTTGCACATAGAGCTAAAAATGTGTATAGGTCCAGAATGTAGTTCTGGGATAGCTCAGTTGTTTCCCCAGACTGTGTGCTTCTTATTCCACAGGCGAATCTATGTCTGCATCCTAATATAGATGGAAATGTGTGTCCATATCGAAGTACTGCACATGGCAGGAATCATTTGCAGTGCTCCTTTAACGTGGGTATATCCACACGTAGCCCTTTATCTACAGAGAATAAAGGTTGGTGGATTTCCCTTTGTTACTTATGTATTCATTTGTTTAGGTGTAGATTAATCCTACTATTTAACATTTATATTGCACAGAAATGTGGTAATCTGCCTTATCTTGGGAAAGACCTGTGGCAAACAAACATTTTCTTGACAAGTTTTTAATCTGTGTCAGACATGAAGTAAGTGAATGCATTGAATGTGCTGTGGAGGGGAGAAAAAGAAGTAGAATAAAATGGAAATAAATGGAAGTGGCTAAAGAGTATAGTCTTCACACAGCATTCACTTTCTGTGCTATCCGAAATTGTTCCTTGGCACAAAAAGCAGAAATTCATTCCTGTCCAATAGGCATGAGTGTTTATAGTTACTATAGATCGGGCTAAAAAGGATAAATTTCTGATGCAAATGCAGACCTTTTTCTTATATTTACTAATGTCCCGTATTTTTTAAAAGTGAGTGTGTGGTAGGACATTTTGGTCATTGCAGGGAAAAGAAGAGACTGCCAACCTCAGCAATGATCAAAAACAAAATAAATGTATATTGGACTGAATGTATGTATGTTACTAATAAGATGGTGGCCAATTATTGTTGTTGGAATTAAAGATACCAGTAACCATCCTGTCCCATTTTCTCACACATTACATACTGTAGCTAGCTGCAGAGGGCCCTCCGCTTTGTCCCCCCAGGGGGAGAAGTCTAATATGCACTGTAAAGATGTCATGATCATTGTGTTTTATTCATGATTGCTATGTTTAGGTTGACTGTTTAAGGTTATATATTTCAGCTATTCTTATACAGAAGTTGGGAGCCTCTAAGGCATGGCCAGGAAAAGGGGCATGGCTTCACCTTGCTGGTGGAAGCCTTAGAATTCAAATTTAGCAGTTAGAATTGGACAGTTGGAGTTTGTCGGTTGACCAGAGCAGTTGGTTCTGTTCAGTGGGAAAGGAGTGAGATCGAGAGAAGAGATTGTGGGAGGAAGTTGAGCAGCTAGAGAGTTTTAGCGGAGAAGGGCTAAAATTAAAGTTGCTGAGCCTTTAGTAGGGATAACTAAAGAGCTGAGGCTACATCCCTAAGTCAAGGAGGACTAGGGTTAACCAGTTAAACTTCCCAGTCCAAGTTTGATCGGGTACAGATCAACTAAGTTCAAGAAGGACAGTATTCCTAACTGAAGGAAACAAGTCATATAAAGCTGATACCATACTAAGCTCAGAGAAACTATTGAGAAATCTTGCAACACTTACTGTACAGAAGTAACATCGTTCACCTCAAGATATAACATTCTTGCGACTATCAAGCTTTGTGCTATAAATAAACAAGTTACTGTTTCTTCAATTGTTGCTTATTATTTGAGCAAAGCATCTTTCAAAGGTGGTGGCAGCGACAACATTGAAAAGTGGGATACATAGAGGTAGAAGTTGATTCCTTCGCAATTTGGTGGCAGCGGTGGGATCCAAAAAGATTCCATCCCTGTCATCATACTTCTTTACATGCACCAACAAGAACTTCATTCTAATGCATAGTTAAAACATGGCTTTTTATCAAAGCCTTCAAGTTCTAAAAAGCTTGCTCCTGGTGTGTACTTGCAAACTGTTTTAAATTGTTTCGATTGTTGTATGTACTTTAGACTGCTTAGATGGTAAAACTACTCTTTCTTTTTTGAAATTGTTTTACAATGGTTTTATTTGTATTCCACCCAATCTTGTGATACAAAGGAGGACATAGATATTTTAATGTATAAATAAATACATTTTAATTCAGCTTACTAAGTCCTGGCAGAGAGCAGCAGGGTTTCTACCATTTGTGAAATATTACATGTGGAAAACAGGGACTTTGTAAGACTCTGAAAATTCCATGTTCCTATTGAGCTTTTTTTATTTTATTTTTTAGAAATTTGGAAGAGAAGCAAATGGGAAAGAGCAAGATGATAGCTTATTTTCTTCAACAATTTGGAAGAATGGGAAAGAGCAAGGTGAGTGGTTATAGTTATTCTGAATAGTAAAAAATAACAGTGAACATAAGTTTATTAAACTGTATTGTGTGGGTTTTTGTACAGTGTCAAAGCAGTCAGATTTTAAGGATCAAAACATGTCAGTTGAAATGCAGAGGATACACATTTTGCCAGTTAATTAACCTGATACAATATGTTTCCCATAGGGAGATACTGTAGGTGCCGCTGTCTATATTTCAAGCACTATGTATATTATGTTTTTAGAAGCTTGTATATTTTATTGTGAAATCTTGCCATAAATGAAGTTTCACAAGGCAGCAAAACAGGAGCCACAAACAAAGCATTATGTCTGTCACTTGAAATGCAGCAAATAGGAGAATTGTGGCAGGTGTGACACCTGAGAACTAGATTGAAATTTATAGAATGCATATGGCAGAATTTCACTTTTCTTTTTCATTTACTGATAAGACAACATGACAGATATTATAAAATGGAAACAGCTGAAATGAATTTCCACATGGAAGTTCTGCCAAGTTTCATTTCCCCCCCAAGTTCCTAGAAAATCTAGGATCTATTCCCACATGGACAGCTGGAATTTGCAAATTCTGTGATGTGCTTACCATTTTGGAAACCAAGCCAAAACAGTGTATGTTACAAAGCAGTGAAAAAAGATAAACTTCATTCTGTAATTTTTTAAAATTCAGTTAGCAAGACTTTGAAAAAGCAAGCAGGCAAAATAAGAAAAGGAAGCCAGGAAACCCTGCCAATGTGTACTTATTATATTTGTCCCCAACCAAACATACAAAAATGACTAATATATGGAGTTTAATGAAAACCTGACGTGATTTGTTTTAACTTTGCCGAGGTAAGACTAAGGTGAATCAAGTAACCACTGGGCACCAGATCTTCTTACTCGTGCTGAGAGAAACTCAGGCTCTCTGTGGAATAAGTTTCAGAAGGGCATGCAGAATTTATTTTTAATTGGTTTTGAAATGCAGGCTTCTATAATAAGAATTCCCTTTGGCAGTTGCAATCTCACTTGAATACTAAAAGCTAGGAAAAGGGCAGTCGAAATGCAGTAGGAGAAAATATGAGACAGGGCAAGCTGGAGGCATTATTTTCAGCTATGTCAGCTCTCCCCTTGTTGAGAATTCTAGCATCCTCTTTTCATCAGGAACTGGTAGGCAAGCAAAAATCTACGTGTTTGTACTCGCTGAAATCAATACAGTTTAGATGAAAGGCAGTGTTTAAAGAGCTAATGTGTGAGACATTAAACACCATGCTCTACAAACCATGTATAATCCTGGTGACCACAACTGAAATTGTATCAAACAGAACAAAGGTTATGACAATCTTACTTAGTTACTTAACCTAATTGAAAAACTTGAGATGGAATCTCTTCTGTTGGATATTATATGGCACCTTTTCTATTTAAGTCCAGGGTGGCTGCTTGGTTGGAAAGAGTTTTTATGCCCATGTTGTCTTTCATTTTTTTAACTTAAAAAAATTAAAGTTATTATAACATAAACGCAATGTAACAATACAGACTGAGACTGCATACCAATACTATATCATGAGGCTGTAATTGTATCTTTCTGTAAGAGGGAATTTGAGTTCATCATTATGCAGAAGTGTTCCTTTAGAGGTTTCCATGTGACTTGGTTTCCATAACAAATGAAAATAAAAGAAGTTGTTTCAAATTACAGTAGAGTCTCACTTATCCAACATAAATGGGCCATCAGAACGTTGGATAAGCGAATATGTTGGCTAATAAGGAGGGATTAAGAAAAAGCCTATTAAACATCAAATTAGGTTATGCTTTTACAAATTAAGCACCAAAACATGATGTTATACCACAAATTTGACAGAAAAAGTAGTTCAATACACAGTAATGCTATGTAGAAATTACTGTATTTACGAACTTGTCACGAAAATATCACGATGTATTGAAAACATTGACTACAAAAAAGCGTTGGATAATCCAGAATGTTGGATAAGCGAGTGTTGGATAAGTGAGACTCTACTGTAGTTGAATTTGAGTTCAAGTTTTGTTGATCAATGTTATGTGTTTGTCTGAAAATGCTACGTCCCAAACATAGAAATTCCAACTATTAAAAAAACAATGTGATGACTACATTCCAACTTTTGGTTATTTTTGTCTGGCTACTAATAACAAGGAGGTGAGACTATTTTACTGGACAATTATACATTTAATCCTTGAAAAATGATTAAAAGAGTGAGTGGTCTTATGTAAAGCTGACAGTACAAGGAGTAAAGTATTCTGAGGTTACATACACATATTCACATGTCTGAGGAAAAGATCAGAGACATCGGACATATCTGGTCATCGGTTGCTCATCTGTACTGTAGGTGCTACCACTGTCTATATCAAAGGTGTATCTTGAATTAGATATATGTTGACAGTTTTTAGAATTCAGGATGGATTTAGAAAGCTATTCTATCATTCATCTCAACCTTAGGTGTGGTAGTACAACTTGAGAAGATGATACTGATGATCAAACTATTTTGTGGTGTAATAGCTGACCTCCTTTAGTCATGTCTATAGGCATTCCATCAAACTGAAATCTCTGCACCTTACAGTTAATTCATATAATACCTTCCTTGTGCCTTTGGTAACTATTTGTTTGCTTCTTTTAGAAAATAGCTATCTGATATGTTCAGGAAAGTGCATATTTTTTTCTCTCTCTGTGTGTGTGTTAAAATGCTATCTATTTGTTGAATTGTATCAATAGATTTAAGTGCATCAAAATTCATGGGGCTGGACTGACAAAGTGTTTTCTGATGGTGCTCAAAATTACAGCTTCTGTTCTTCAGAAAGGATTCAAATCAAAGGAAGGTAGTACTACCACAAGGGGAACAAATCCACAAGTCAATCAGACTAAGCATTTTCTAGAAGTAATATATTGGCTGCATGTCTGTCTGACATGATGATGGATTTCATTTCTTGCAAGATAACTGCAATGCAATGGTAACTGTAATGCATCCTACAGAAAATATTGAGAAATAAATTTTCTGTGAGGCTAGTCTGATGGTAGGTAGTGTATAGAAAGAAGTGGATGGCGAAAATAGTCCTCTGGAGTCACCTACATTTATGTCCCATAATTACATACTACAGTGCTATACATTCAAAACAAAATTGCAAGAACATCCCTGAATATATCAGTTCTCTCTTGCTTTCTTCTTTGAGTTGTGAAGTGCCACTGCTACAACTAATGATTCTGAGTTAATGGCTTCTGAGTATTGGACTTTTACACTCTCTGTTTGTGTGTGTGATCCCATGCAAAATTCAATAAATGTTGCACAAGTATGGGAATTAAGCCACAGCAACGCGTGGCCAGGCAAAGCTAGTCCTGTATAATATTAATGGAGGAAAACAGAATCCCATTTTTTCCAGTTGTATAAGCTCTTGAAGCCATCGTCCAAACTACTTGTGCAACATTTATTGAATTTTGCATGGGATCACACACACAAACAGAGAGTGTAAAAGTCCAATACTTGTTGGCCAGGTGGAATAGGAGTGAATAGCCTTGCAGCATGAAAGTCTGGCCGTTTTGTGGAGTGGTTGGAGTCATAGCATTAATCAAAGAGGCGCTTTGAAGTGTGGGTACTTCCTTAGTAGGGGAATTCTTGTTTGGCCAGATTGAATGGTATTGAATAGGTTTGTAGGTTAAAAACCTGGTCGGTTTGCACATAAGGTATTGTTGCTAGGCGAGGTTGAGTGGGACAGAGTAGTGTTGTTGTTCCGTCCCCCAGGACGATGGTTTGCCTTACCTATTGGTCGTTTGTTTGTTTTCCCTCCTTTACATTTTGTTTGAGCCTCTGGCTGCAAAAGCCTAGGAAAAATGGCTTGGAATCTGCAAGAGCTGGCTGCAGTTTTCTTTGCAGTGATTGGTCAAAGAATGCAACATCTTAGGACCGCCCTTTTTACCAGGGTCTAGTCTCCATTTTGGAGCTTCATTCTGGCTATAGTCTTCCAACGTGCTGGAGCTGTGCAAGGCTAACTGGGACAAATCATCCTCAAAACCAGGCCAATCTAAGCCTATCCAAATTAGATAAGTATTGAATTATATTGATCTGGAATAGGAAATCTAGTTAGAGGAGCAGGGCTATTCTGTCGCTTCTAGAACTAATCTTTGCTGTAAAGATAGGGAAGGAAAGAGTTTCTCCTTCTAATATAGGCAGCGTGATTAGGGTATAGTGGTTTTATAATCACCTTTGCTTTCTGGAACCAGGGATAATTCTGTACCTAAAACCTATAGAAATTTGTTTCATTTTCTGCAACTTTAAGATCTGTGCCAGGTTTACAACCTTGTATGAATAAACATCCTTTTTTGAAGTTCTCCAGACTCAGTCGTTCAATATTTTAGGACAGCTTATAGGGATTTGCAGTTCGCCCGGATAAAGGACGGCACGTTTCAGCTTTATAGTTTTTTTTTTATTGTCTGGCGGACGGCACAGTTTTGAGGTAGATCAGCGGTTTTTCCGCTTGAGCTAGCTTGCACGGCTTATAGTTTTTTATAGTTTAGGAAGTTTAGTTTAGGCCGCGGCTTTTCCGCCTGAGCTCAGTCTGCATACCTAAAGACTCTACCAGCGTCTGAGGCAGTGGAGCCCGCTCTCAGACCTGAAGGAGTCAAATAGTGGGGCTCTATTTCCTTGCTATTTGGCTCGCGTGTGCGCACGTGGCCCAGTGGCTTTCTGGGTTTGCACAGGCTGTGCAGTTCCCAGCAACGTCCAGGGCTCCCTCGGCGGTAGACCTCGAGCCGCGGAGCACCAGCGACAGTTCTTTGGCTGGCTCTGAGGCGTGAAGCCCACCAGAACCAGGCTAGAACCTGGACAGGCCTGGCAACGCTGCTGCGAGTTCGGCCGGAGCACTCGGCCGGCTTCGACCTGCCTCATCGCCTGGCGGTGGTGACCTGCCTCATCGTCCTGCGGTGGTGACCTGCCTCATTGACCTGCGGCGGTGACCTGTCTCATCATCCTGCGGTGGTGACCTGCCTCATTGACCTGCGGTGGTGACCTGTTTCATCGTCCTGCGGTGGTGACCTCCCTTCACAGCGGGGAGGAGGCGTCTCTTCTCTCCTCCTTTCCAAAGCCAGCCTCGGTGCTCCTTCGGCGGCAGGCCTCGAGCCGCGGAGCACAAGGTGCTTGAAAATTTGGCGAAGTCGCCATTTTGGCAGTTTACGTCACTCGGGCAAGGGAGGTATCAAGTGGCAAGTTGCTGTCAGTTGGCATTTTGCAGCTTGCCTACCAAAGTTTGGCGCCAAAGGTCACAATCTTTGTAAAGTATAGTTACTTAGTGATATATATTGCTATGGTTAAGTGTTGTGCATTGTATTATATATTGCATTTGCTTTTATTGTAAATTTACTTGCTGGTATGTTGTATTTGCTTTTGTTGTAAATTTACTTGCTATTAAGAATACATAATGTCTATGCAATTTCAAGATGATACAGATGGTATACCTCCTTCTGAGGCTGAAAGTAGGAATGAAAGGCCCCAAAGGATAAAGCACCCTTCAGCCAAGATGCTAGCCCATCTAATAGATGAAAAGGAGCTCCTCCATGTGAGGTTAGGTTCGGCATGGGAGCGAATTGTAACATTGATGGACAGAATTGAGAGCTTGGGTATTACAAGGGTGCCATCCATATTACAGACCGACCTTGAAGAGACCTTCGGTCTCTGGAGGGGTTTGGTGTCTAAGATAGTCCAGGTCCTTGAGCGCATTAACGCCAAGGATTCAGAGTTAGAAATAGTGAGTGTCTTAGCTGACACTAATGAGAAAGAAAATAAGGTGAGGGCAATTCTAGATGCCTTGGAATTTAGTTCTCCATCTGTTAATCTAAGGTCTGAGCCAAAAGGAAATCAGTCTTCCTTATGCAGCCATGAGACCAATCTTTTAAAATCACCTGCTGTGGCACTTAGTCTTAAGTCCAACCGCTCTAGCCAGGTATCTAAGCTAAGGGAGTGTGCATCATCTAAACATAGCCACTCTAGCAAGTCTTCTGCTGCTGGGAGTGCCATCTCTTCCCTAGCTGCCTTGCACATTAAGGAGGCTGCACGTCTGGAGCTAAAGAGCAAGGTAGCGGGGGCGGAGGCTGATGCTAAGGCAGCTGATCTCACCCTTCCCTTTAAAGAAGAAGAGCAACGACTGCAAATAGAACAGGCCCGTAGACAAAGCGAAATGCAAATAGAACAGGCCCGTAGACAAAGCGAAATGCAAATAGAACAGGCCCGTAGACAAAGCGAAATGCAAATGGAACAGGCCCAAAGGCAAGGTGAAATAGAAATGCTTAGAATAAGGATGGATGCTACTGCCAAAAAGGTAAGGGCTGAGACTTTGGCCAAGGCCCTAATTGAGCCACTCACAGAAGAAAATGTAAGTCAGTTGCCGAAGCAGGACCCTTCTTCCAAGGTGCTTGTGCATCTTAATAGCTTAAACAGCCAGTTTTCGGATGAGGAACAGGAAGACTTCTCTCCTTACCCAGAGCAGGGCCCCAAAGTCACTTTTGAGTTTCCTGCAGAGCAGAGCGTCATAGCGGGGAGCTCACCCTTGCCCGAGCTACCTGTGCCTCCTGCTAAATCCCTAGGTCAGTCAATCAGGGCCTCAAGGCCAAGTGCTAGTTGGCCCTTACAGACAGCTGCACAGGGAGCCACCGATTCGTCAGTGGTTGATGTCATCCCTCCAAGAGGCCAAAGGTTGACGCAAGGTGCACGGTGGGAGTCCACTCCACAACAGCAAACTCCTCAATTGTTCCCTTCGACGCCAGAGTCCCAGCTTGTCTCCATCATCAGAAGCCCCAGAAGAGATCTTAAGGACAAGGGTGTCGAAAAGTTTTCGGACAAGCCTGAGGAATTTCTTCTCTGGAAGGCCACCTTCCAGAGAGCAATCAGAGACTTAAAGTTATTGCCTGAGGAAGAACTGACTCTTCTGGCTGCATGGTTGGGCCCAGCCTCATCCTCACAAGTTAAGAAGATCTACGCAGCCCACGTAGCCGATCCCGACAAAGCCCTGGAAAAGGCCTGGGCCAGGTTGCAGCAGAGGTATGGGGCCAGCACAGAGATTGAAGCATCTCTTATGGACAAGCTCCAAAGGTTCCCAGCTTTGAAACTCAAAGACTTCAAACTCTTGTGGGACCTCAGCGATCTCCTTACGGAATTAGAGTCGGCCAAGGAGAATCCAGAACTGCCCGGTTTGAAGTGCCTCGATCAGCACCTGTCCCAGAGGCAGATCTTGACCAAGCTGCCCTTCACTTTGCAAGAACGCTGGGGACAGGAGGTCTTCAACTACAAGGAGGCCCACTCCCAGGCATACCCTCCATTTTCTCATTTGGTCCAGTTCATCACCAGGGCAGCCAGAGAAAGGAATGATCCGCAGACGGGCCTCCCCACCTTATACCAAGGGACCCATCCAGGGAAGGCATCTGAAGTGGACAAGAAACCACCTAGAGAGGCCAATAGACCTGTCAGCGTAAAGGCAGTCGAAACTCAACACAAGACTGATGAACCCAGGTCGGAGGTAAAAGAGTTGCTTTGCCCTATCCACCAAAAGCCTCACAGTTTGGCCAACTGCCGGGAATTTGGCAAGAAGCCTTATAAAGAAAGACAACAGATTGTACAGAAGCTGGGCATATGTTTTAGGTGCTGTGGAGCAACTCCTCACTTTGCATCCAACTGCAAAGAGGACGTCAAATGCGCAAGGTGTAACAGCCTTAAGCATTGCACCGCGATGCACAACTCTGACGCTGTCTCCCGCGCCAAAGGGGACACGTCTTCCAAAGAAGGGTCATCTACTGAAGCCACCAACATGCAGACCGCGTCACGGATGCAGGAGGATGCCCCATCGGTCGCCTGTACTGAACTATGCTCTGACGTGCACCAGTTCAGAGTCTGCCATCCCATCTGCCTAGCAGATGTATATCCAGCCAGAAGACCTTGGCTTAAAAAGAGACTTTACGTGGCTTTGGATTCACAAAGCGACGCCTCCCTGGCGACTCCAGAGTTTTTCCAACTGTTTGACATAAAAACCCAGACGGTCGACTACACCATGTCCACCTGTGTAGGGAAGAAGAAGTTGCAGGGTCGCATAGCATCCGGCTTTGTTGTCTCCTCTTGTGACCAGAAGAGACTGTTCGAGTTACCAGACCTCATTGAGTGTTCCTCTATTCCCCGGAACAAAAGGCAGATTGTAACTAGAGAAGTTGTGGAGGCTCATCCACATTTGCGACGATTAAAGAATGCCATACCTGCTTTCCGTCCAGATGTGGACATTGCCCTTCTGCTTGGTGCGGACTGTCCGAACTTGTTCTATGTGAACGACCAAGTTAAGGGACCTCCAGGGGCGCCCATTGCTCAGCTGCTACCACTAGGCTGGACAGTTACAGGCCCAGTGTGCATAAACAAGATGCACCCACCATCGTCGTTGGACTCCAATCAAGCACAGGTGCTTAAAGGTGGACGTCCTACACTTGTGCGCAGTTGCCTAAGTCACATCTCAGTCTACTGCCAAGCAATAACTCCAGAGTATTCCTCCATCTTCAAAGTCTCTGAGAGAGACGAAGCCACAGCGCTCTCGAAAGATGAGCAAAGGTTTTCGGACATTATGAATGCTCAAGTCTCACGAAGTGCAGAGGTGAAAGCCTGCAAATCAACCACAGAAATCAAGATGGGCCAAAGATCTTGCCTGGAACCACACCGTTTTGAATGTTTTTCGGAGTGGCACAGTCTTCTTAGAGCAGTTGCTAGGCTTATACATCGTTTAGCTTGCAAAGATAGTGAGCCTTTACAGGTCCAGGATATGATAAAGGCTAAGAGCGTCATATTCAAGTCAGTACAGAGATCTGCTTTCAAGCAGGAAATAGCTAGGCTAGAGCAAGGGCTCAACATCCCTAATCAAAGTCTTCTAAATGAGTTAAACCCATTTCTAGACAAGGAGGGTATTTTGAGAGTTGGAGGAAGGTTAGCCAAAGCTAAACTCAAGGCGTGCATAAAAAACCCCATCATCATACCCCCTAATAGTCACACTGCATTGCTGCTCGTTCGGCATCACCATGAAAGGATCCATCATCAGGGTAGAACTCTAACTGAGGCAGCCCTTAGAAATGAAGGTCTGTGGGTAGTTAATGCCAAAAGGTTGGTCAACAGTTGTATTTTCAAATGTGTTAAATGCAGGCGCCTTAGGCGAAACTGTCAAAGTCAGTTGATGGCAGAACTACCTCAGGATAGGACTTTGACAGACCCACCCTTTTCCCATGTGGGAATCGATGTGTTTGGTCCTTGGGAGGTTGTCACTAGGAAAACCAGGGGTGGTGTTGTAAATAACAAGAGGTGGGCAGTTTTGTTTACTTGTTTAGTAATACGAGCTGTCCATATAGAAGTCATAGAAGGGATGGACACTTCATCATTTTTAAACGCATTAAAAAGGTTCATAGCCCTCAGAGGGCCAATTAAGTCAATTCGGTCGGACTGTGGCACCAATTTTGTAGGTGCGACCAAAGAACTCAATTGTGTGTCTAGGTTTGGGAGAGACCCAAAGGTTCAGAACTTTACGAATACTGAACAAATTATGTGGACTTTCAATGTTCCTCACGCCTCCCACATGGGTGGTGTTTGGGAGAGGATGATTGGTATTAGTCGCAAAATCCTTAATGCCATGCTTTTGAGTCATAGGTCATTGACGCATGATGTTTTGGTGACACTTATGGCGGAAGTTACCGCAATTATCAACAACCGGCCGCTGGTTCCCCTTACCAGTGACCCTGAGAACTTACAACCACTGACTCCTGCACTTATTTTGACACAAAAGGTGCCAGGATGGAAGGACATCATGTTGCCAGTTCCGGACGGAACTCACCGTGCCCTGTGGAAACAGGTGCAGTCCTTGGCCAACCACTTTTGGAAAAGGTGGAAAGCTGAGTACTTAAGCCAGCTTCAAGCTAGAAGAATCTGGCAAAGCCCACAGGACAACATTGAGGTTAACAACGTTGTGTTGTTAAAGGACAAAGACTTGCCCCGCCATGCGTGGCCCATGGGCATTGTATTAAAGACCTTTCCTTGCCCGGACGGTAAGGTCAGGAAAGTTCAATTAAAGACTTGCAACAGAGGCAAAGTGTCCATTTTGGACAGACCAATTAGTGACCTCGTGTTGCTTATTGGAGATGTTTAAAGTTCTAGTGTTTGTATTGTTGTGTATACAAAGGTGTTTGTATGTTTTTGATTGGTAAATTCCCACATCCTGGGAATTTAGCGGGGAGTGTTCCGTCCCCCAGGACGATGGTTTGCCTTACCTATTGGTCGTTTGTTTGTTTTCCCTCCTTTACATTTTGTTTGAGCCTCTGGCTGCAAAAGCCTAGGAAAAATGGCTTGGAATCTGCAAGAGCTGGCTGCAGTTTTCTTTGCAGTGATTGGTCAAAGAATGCAACATCTTAGGACCGCCCTTTTTACCAGGGTCTAGTCTCCATTTTGGAGCTTCATTCTGGCTATAGTCTTCCAACGTGCTGGAGCTGTGCAAGGCTAACTGGGACAAATCATCCTCAAAACCAGGCCAATCTAAGCCTATCCAAATTAGATAAGTATTGAATTATATTGATCTGGAATAGGAAATCTAGTTAGAGGAGCAGGGCTATTCTGTCGCTTCTAGAACTAATCTTTGCTGTAAAGATAGGGAAGGAAAGAGTTTCTCCTTCTAATATAGGCAGCGTGATTAGGGTATAGTGGTTTTATAATCACCTTTGCTTTCTGGAACCAGGGATAATTCTGTACCTAAAACCTATAGAAATTTGTTTCATTTTCTGCAACTTTAAGATCTGTGCCAGGTTTACAACCTTGTATGAATAAACATCCTTTTTTGAAGTTCTCCAGACTCAGTCGTTCAATATTTTAGGACAGCTTATAGGGATTTGCAGTTCGCCCGGATAAAGGACGGCACGTTTCAGCTTTATAGTTTTTTTTTATTGTCTGGCGGACGGCACAGTTGTGGTTTCAAAGTTTGGGGGTTTTGTATGTAGGGGAAATGTTGGTTGGTCTGGTTGAAAAGTATTGAATAGCCTTGATGGTTGTAAGCCTGGTTGGTTTTTACCTTGCGGAATCCTTGGCTGGTCAGTTTGAATAGGAATTAATAGTGTCGGTGTGGGAGGTTTGAATGGTGGAATTAGCCACCTTGATTAGTTTTTAATGGCCTTGCAGGTTGAAAGGGTGTTTGTTTACTGTCTGGAGGAATGTTTTGTTGGGAAGTGTTAGCTGGCCTTGATTGTTTCGTTTGTAGAATTCCCAATTTCCCTGCTTTCCGAGTGTTGGTCTTTATTTCGTCTCCTGGTTTTAGAGATCATATTGTTTTCTATTATTATACCATAGTAAGTCTTATATATTATATTTATAATGTTATATTAGGTGGTTAGAATTGGATTATATGAGGTCAGTTGTACATAGTTGTACAAAATGTAGACTGAACTTGATTAGATGGCAGTGTAGAGTGAAGGCGATGTCATAGAGGAATATTATTTAGAATTCCAAGGTAGATAATCCAGTTTAAAGGAGATATTGGCAGATGTGCCTTGGTATTCTGGGTAATATTGTTGTGTGGCAGGGGTTTGAGTGTAGACTGCCACATAATGGAGTTGAAATCAGATAATCTGTATTTTCTAGGGACAGTATGGATGAGGTCTAAATGCAGTTTGTTTGTGCCCTGGGATACAGGCGTGGGCCAACTTGGGCCTTTGCTGCAGGTGGTTTGGACTTCAACTCCCAGCATTCATAACAGCCTGAGTCCCTTTTGTTTTTTCTCTAAGAAGCTTAAGGTGGTAGGAATGTTGAGAGTAGAAGTTGAAAACAGCTGGAGGGAAGGCTCAAGGGTGGGTGAAGAGTACCTGGTTGCCTGTTGTGGTTGTTGCTGTTGTGATTGTGTTTTTAGTGTAATTGTGTTGTATCTTACTTGAGGTGGGGATGATTGATTGTGTTGGCAATTTTTGAGTTTGGGGGGGGGTTTAGGGTTTTGTTGTTTTGTGAGTTGCCGTGATGCCAAAAGCCTTTTATATATATAGATTTTAACCAGAGAGTTTTGAACCTCTACTTCTGGTTATTGTTTAATAGCTACTTTCATTGTATGTCATGATGCTTTCTCTGGTTTTTATATCAGAATAATTTCAATCTAAACATTTAATGTTTCCTACTAGGAGAGAAAAAGTAGCTTAAGCAGCACAACAGGGATTTGCATAAAACTTTTTTCAAGGGAAACAGAAAAAAAACCACATTAATTATATGACAGAGGTCAAGAACTATGTAGGAAGAAAGAAAAGAAAATGTTATCAATTCATGTTGGTTGTTGTGTAGAAAGGAAAGTTTTCAGATCTTAAATGACAGAGGAAAATAGAAAATCCAAAGGATACAATATAACCACCACATATTAAAAGCAGTGTAGTAAAAAGGATTCTGGACCAGAAAGTCCAGTAAATACTTCTGGTATCTGTTTAATTGAAAGGAATTGGAAGTAGACATGCATCGGGAGAAAAAAAATCAAGAAACCAAAGGGAAAAAATAGAGAACTAATTTATAGTAAGGAGAGTGTCAGTAAATGTTTAAAAGAAGTTAACAAAAAAGACTCTAAATTCAGCGGGTTTGCAGCTGAGGGAGTTGAAGGAATTGCTTGATGAACTAGCAGAACCATTAGCAATAATATTTGACACATTTTGGAAACCAGACTGCTGTGCCTAAGAGCCTGGAAGAGGAAAATGCACTATAGGTTCAATTTTCTAAAGGTGCAAGTGTAGGAGAAGGAGAATATGATGGATAACCTGGTCAGTTTCCAAGCTACTAATGGCTTTTGGAGGACATATCTTCCTTACAGTATGTAATTTAGCACTTACTTGCCTTATTCTTGTTTAAAGTAAACCAGTGTGTCATTCAACCAGGTATGAATCCTAAATTATCTTCATAAAATTCAATTAAAAATTGGCCAAACTTGTTCTAGGGGGAGACCAGGTGCAGAAATATGTCTTTGCTTAAAATAATTTACACCAGTATTAAGGTATGGAAAATCAGTTCTAATAAACAGGCTAGCTATGTATGCTTTTCAGCCTTTGTACCTGGAATTGTCCCAAATGTAATTCATTCAGCACACAGAGGTGTTATCTCAGTATATATGCCATTCCTTCTACAACTGTTAACAGTATAAATCTCTTTAGATTTATGTACAGAGCACTAAATTTGTTTATACTTCCTTCATGTAGAATCCCATGGAGGTTATGTGGAGACTTGCTGTTCCTGAATATAACATTTCTTCTTTATGTTCAAGAGGACTACTAGGCTGGGATGTTGTTCTAAAACCATTTAGAACATCAACATTCGCAACAGTTTTTCTTGCAATTGACCACTATTGCACCAGACTGGACAATAATAAAAAAGGATATGTAGGATAGGTTGGAGAAGTATTTTGTTATACTTCTTTAATCTGAATCATTTCAGAAAGAAGCGTAGCAACTAGGCTTGATCGATCCACGAAAAATTTGATTCTAAACTCGTTTCAAAACTAGAGGGGGGCAGCTTTTCGTTTCTGATGGTATTTCCGAATTTGGCCCCCCAAAAAATTCAAAATTAACGAAAATTCGTTATTTTCTAAATTAATTCGTTAATGGCGGACGTGCATGCGCAATTCCCAAAAACAGCACAGAGGGAGAGGACTTTACAGGACTCTCCCACCCTCATTTTTTGAGTGATCTTCTTCCAACTTGGTACAGTGGTAGAACACATTTAACACTGATAGCTCACCAAAATTTGGAACGTTTCCCTTATCCTCTGATTTTTGGCGAATTTTCATAGCTTTTATAATAAACCATTTTTTAATAATTGCAGAAATCTGTTCCTGGTTTGAAAGTCTTATTTCCTGTTAAATTGGGTTGTCTTTACTGTGAAAGTCATTGTTCTACTTCAGAAACTTTGTTTTTGTGGCTGAAACTTTGTTAAATTGGTGTGTGTGTGATATATACTGTGTATATATAATATAGTCCCTGCATAATGTGTGTGTGTGTGTGTGTGTGTGTGTGTGTGTGTGTGTGTGTGTATAGGTAAAGGTAAAGGTATCCCTTGACGTTAAGTTCAGTCATGTCTGACTCTGGGGGTTGGTGCTCATCTCCATTTCTAAGCCCAAGAGCCAGTGTTGTCCATAGACACCTCCAAGGTCATGTGGCCGGCATGACTACATGGAGTGCCATTACCTTCCCGCCACAGCGGTACCTATTGATCTACTCACATTGGCATGTTTTCAAGCTGCTAGGTTGGCAGAAGCTGGAGCTAACAGCGGGCACTCACTCTGCTCCCGGGATTTGAACCTGGGACCTTTCGGTCTGCAAGTTCAGCAGCTCAGTGCTTTAACACACTTCGCCATCGGGGCTCATGTATATATAATATACATACACATACACACAATGTGGAGAATATGTGGAAAGGTAGATAGATAAGTTGGGAGCCACAGCGAAGGCACCTTCCTGGGAGCAAGGTCTAATAATAATAATAATAATAATAATAATAATAATAATAATAATAATAAAATCCCTTACAATATCCAAGATGGCTCACTGCTACAGAATCTTGGGAGGTTTAGTTTGATATGGTACCATTATTGGCAGAGAAAGCTAAGCTGTAGGAGTTGAAATCCAATCATTTATCCTCCCTATAGAATCAATTTTATATGCATTTTTAGCTACAGAAAAGCTAAAATCAGGACAGTAAAAGAACAACACCCAGAAAATGGGAATTCCAGACAGGAAACAATCAGGGCCAGCTAATACCTCCCAACAAAGGATTCCCCCAGGTAGGAAGCAGCCAGGCTTTGAAGCTGCAAGGCTATTCAATGCTAATCAAGGTGACCAATTGCAACATTCACACTTGCCTCCCACAGACAAGAGTTCTTTCTCCCACCCTGGACCTTCCACAGATATATAAACCCCACTTGCCTAGCTTCGCACAGACGTCAAAACCTCTGAGTATCAGGCCTGAGCTGAGGCGAGGCGGCGGCGGCCATTTTCCCCCTCCGTCTTCCTCCTCCTCCTCGGCCTCCTTCCCCCTCGCCCCCTCCCATTGGCTGAGCCCGTGACACCCCTTTTGCTGAGGGGCAAAAGGAAAGGGCCTGAATGGTGGGAGTTTGGGTGATTTGCAAAAGCTTTTTTTTCCTAACGAAAAAAACGACAACATAACGAAAAACGGCCTCTCGCGATTCGAAACCGCGATATCCAGACGTGTGGACAACCAATGCCGTATATTGCTTCAAAACAAACGAAAATAACGAATTAATAACGGTTAACGGGGGAAAACGAATTATTTGAGCAAGCCTAGTAGCAACATAACAAAATTTGATTTCAGTGAAGCATATTAAAATATACTTTAAAATTAAGATTTTTAAGGAAATTCTTATTTAATTGTATAGTGTTATATTGTTAAAGGAGTGAAATGAAAGGACTAATTTTCAAGTAAGAAAGCCTAAATATGGTCTGGTGGCCAATTGACCTCCCCCCCCCCCCCCAACTATTTTTATGGCATCCAACTCCTCCAGAGTCCTTAGACTGGCTTTTGTCTAGTTAAAAAAAGAGGGGAAATGATTCTTTTGGATGCCTCCAGTAATTTTTTGAAAGTAAAGGTATTTTTTGGCACTTTTGGCACACCATGTTGCCACTAGAAGGGCACACCAGCAGAAAATTTATCCCTAAACTAGTTCAAGTCACCTTCACCTGGTTGACTACTCCTTTCATGTCCAGCTGGTTTCTCCTATTGACTTAGTATCTTTTCATACTAAATAGTGATAATTCTCATATTCCACTTGAATTCCACTTGAATGACACCACCTTACTGAGGTTTGCAGTTTAGAGCAGGGTGTTTAGAATTCTCCACCAGATTGCTGTAGCGCTTTACCAAACTACCGACTCTAGGATTCACTAGAACATAGCCATGGCACTTTAAGTGGAATCAAAGTGCTATGATTGCATAGTGTGAAAGGGCTCTTAGTCTTCTGAGAATAAGGACACAGATAAAAGGCTCTTTTAACTGTTTCCCCACAAGTGACAACAGTGATGGAACCTTTTTCAGTACTTTCCCTTTTCCATATTTCAGTTACTGTTGAATCTTGTTTTGATTATGTGCAGCATTCTGCAGTTAGGCTGTATGAGGTAGAAGTTGCTGATGAATAATGCAAAGTAGTTTTTGGAAGGCTTGAGTGTGGGCCAAAAGGCCCTGTACATGTTTCATGAAGTTTCTGGCACACAAACAAAGTTTATGAGGTAGAACCACTTCTGTCAGCACTACACAATGAAAGAAGAACAAACGCCCAAGTCAGCACTACACAATCAAACAAGAACACACACTTTCAAGCCAAGAACAGAACTTTGTCATTATTGTCACTTTTTAGAGACTTCCTGGCCATCTGTCCAGATGGGTTTAGTGGTGTACTTGTGGCATGGAACAACAGGGTGATGTTCCTGGGTTATACATGTCTGTTCCTATTAGCCACCTGAATGGCCCTGGCTCTCAGTATTTACATTCCTCTCCACCACTTCAATGTCCCTCTAGCCAGTAGTACGTTTTTGCCATTTACTAAAATTTCCCCACATGTTAGCATAGACCCAATGAAGAACCGACATATATTACCCGGGGACATCACCCTGTTCTTCCCTGGCAGAAGTACACCACAAAACCTTTCTGGATAGATGTCCATACAAGGTATGAATAATTATAGTAATGATGGCATTCTGTTCCTGGTTTGAAAGTGTTCCTGTTTCATTGTGTACTACTTATTGTGAAAATACTTGTTGCTCCCCAGGAACTTCATTTTTTTTACCACAGACTTCAATTAGCAGGTGAAGGATGAAGTTCTTCCTGCCAGGACAAAGTTTTTGCTTTCTACTCAACTGTCACCTTCTTTTTAGGAACTGATCAATTAGGAAAAAACACCTAAAATCTGGGAACAAACCCAGATAAAAACTCCGTGCTTTCTGGTTGCAGAGACATACATTTGAAGATCCACATTTTCAGCTCACAACTGGGATATTCTCACATCTGAAAATCTTGCGTTTTTTTTTCCTGTTAGTAGCACTTCCTCCCACGTTTTGAGGTAACAGTGTCTGGCTACCCTCCTGTTTGCCATGGAAGCTCCTGGGATAAAGGTACTGTCTGGATGAGCCCTCAGGAGCTCAATATAGCCTCTCCTTCTTAATGTATGGTAAAGACATGTGAGAGGTCCATGCAGTCTATATGACTGACAAACTTGTTAGTTGCAACCCACACAGGGAAAAGGGACCTGCATGTGTAGCAGTGCACATTTGTATGGGACTCATATACACATAATACAATCTTGAGAGATCCACACATCTGGGCAGGACTTTCTGGGATGAACCATTAGCTTTGTGGGAATATTAAATATTTTTCTGAAACTATTTAAAATATCCAATATTTTGCACACAGAAAATTGTGTCTTCACAGAATAATATGCCAGAATGTTTTGAGATGTACAAATACTAGACAAAGGCAGCAACATTCTTGCTTCACTGGTATTTTTCCTAACGAGATTTCTGCAGCATCAAGCAACTCATATTTTTGCAAATACCCTTTCTGTCCCTAAGTGAAACCGACATGCCAGCCCCTTGTCTCTGGTTAGACAGAAATGAGACAGGTAACAGGATAGTATTACTGAAATAGTACACTGAATTGACCAGATTGCTACACAAACTTAGTCATTAATAATAAGCTTCTTGTGCTGTTGCCTTTCCTTTTTTTTGGCTCCAACTATAGCTCCAGGCAGGTGTTTGCCTACTTGCTGCATGAGAAAACTTATCTTTGTTTCATTAATATGGAGCAAAATCATGTGTAGACTTGGGAACATACATGTACATCAAGTCCAGGAATCATGGTTTTTGTGCAAATAGGTATGGGCTCACTCAGAAAAGTCTTGAGCCTTACGTTTTCAATGACTCCCTCACAGCAGGGAGAAAGGTGCTAAAGAGTACTATTTACTTCCTTTGGGAACAAAATTAGTAAAGATTTATTTTCCTGTTCAGCATTACACAGACCTTTCATGTTCTACTTATAAAGATCTGAAATGGTGCCAAGCATGTGGCAATCTTCAAAACTTGGCTTATGTGTGAGCTCATAGCCACACACATGGTTTTCCAATCCACAAGCAGTCAAGTGTATGTATATATACCTCTTAAAATATGAATGCCTAAAAATGTACACAGCTGAAAAAACTACACATATTGGGGAAAATCAACATATACAAAAATACATGCATCAAGGAAACGGCATAAATAAATGTGTAAAATATTTGCGGCATACATATGTCCATGCAAATTCTTGCAAGCTGGTACAAACTAAAAATAGGACAGGGATGCAGGCAGGAGTTTTTGGATTTACCAAAAAATCAAGAGAGTGTTTCACATCCATGTCCAAAGGGAAAGTAATTGAGGCACATGCCAAGAGGGCCACAGGAGATATAAACTTTTCCACTACAAGCTGAGTTGGAGCTCCTTTTCCTCATCTGGTTGAACTTTTTCCCTTTTGATTTTTTCCCTTTTCACTACAAAGTGAAAATGCTCCTGTCTGAGATGATAGTATTCCTTTCAACAAAAAGAAAATAGAATACAGCAGTATTTTGTTTGTTTGTTTCATTAAAACAATTTGTAAGCATGCGAGCATAAGAATTTGCTGTTGTCGTTATCATCATCACCATCATTGGCTATCACTTGTAACAGAGTATGATTGTCTTTCAAATGTAGAGTCTTGGTGGCGGGTCCATGGATGACTGTAGACACCTATTCTTGACCTGCAACAGTAGTTGTCTATACCAACAAAAAAAAACCCCAGTTTAACATAGATTTTTCCTGGTCCACATTTTGCAGTGATCCCGTCTTTGCCACACACATCACACACATTGTGGTGATATTGCTATAACTCGACATACATTTTTCCCTTAGTAGAACTCATTTTGCTGTTAGGTGAAGATCCAATTCTTTGGATTATTTTTCACCACATGACAGCAACTGCACTTCTTTTCCATCATGCATGTGAATGAACATATTTCTATTAGGTGTAATTGTGGTAATATCGGTATATTGATTTGGAAGTATCTGCGCACATGCACACACACACACATATACATATATATAGAAAATTTAACCTAGGAGAGAACCACTTCCTAGCCACCAGTTCCACTCACCATTAACTAATCTTTACAATGACACAGCGATGTGATGCTACATGGAAGCCTGACCACACCTTAAAATCAAGATTTTCTGTAAAATCTTAGGGTAAAAGGCTAGATTTTTTTGAAATAGTTTAAAGCCCCCCAAAACACATTACAAATGAATAGTTGTGTACATCATGTTTTGGGATCACAGCACTAATGAAGTGAGCATGACTGTTATGAGTTCATGTAATAGGTGATCTCCATGGATAGAAAGAACACTATGTAAATTGTGATGAAATAAACAAATGAAGTAGTGTATTGTCTTGTTCACAAGCTACAGGTCTAATTTGTGATTTGCAAAGCTAATCAAAAACATTTATCTTATTGCTTTGAACTGGCCAGTTATCCTTTCCCTATTTTAGCAACCGATTGACCTTTAAATTGCTGTTGTATAGGTTTTCCTAATAATATCTAGAAGGAGTAAAGATCCTAGATCTGGCCTTCCTAATGGATTTGTGGTAATCTTTATCTCTCTCTTGCTTCGCAAGCTCACTTTCTGGACAATAAAAGAGTGAACTAGTTGAATTCCAGTCACTGTCTATGATTCATCTAATCATCTAGTTGTCTTATTTTTTTTCAAGGAATTTATCAAAATTAATATAGTTCTTCCCAGTGGCATTTATTTCAGTCATGAGATTAGAAATGTAAATGTGCAATAAAGGCAAAAAATATATATTAAGGTGCTATTTTAATTAATATTTTACACATGATTAATTAACACAGGCCCCTGCAGGAATTTGAAAGTAATAATAAATTGACTGGAAAAAAAACCGAATAAAGGGGCCTCCAAACAACTTTGTTTATGAGCACTAGAAGTACATGAATATTTCAACCTGTTTTGTTGTTCAAGGTGTGCTGTTCTTGGAGTGCTCATAATTTTTAAGGTAATTAGAGAATGAAAATGGAGAAACATGCCAGGTATATTGTCCTGAAATTATCATTCTCACATTAGAAACATTGCTCTGCTGCTAAAATGTGTGCCCTACAAAGAGTTATGTATGGAGAGAAAAGAGAGAAAACCTAGAGTGCATAAATGCTGGTATTTTTGCATTGTGCATGTGTGAATGTCATTTCTGAACACTTACAAAGCAATACACTGAGCTAATTGTTAGATGAAGAAATATGAGGGAAGAATGTGAAGAAAGACAAGGAAGAGTAAGAAAGATGTTTTTAAAGAGGTTTGAACTGATGATTAAATTGAAAGTTGCATTAGTTTATAAGGGGGAAAAACTGACAATCATACTAGCATTTCAGACTGTGCACACTGGCAACAAAGGTCCACATAGTTAAAGCAATGGTATTCCCCATAGTAACCTATGGATGCAAGAGCTGGACCATAAGGAAGGCTGAGCGAAGGAAGATAGATGCTTTTGAACTTTGGTGCTGGAGGAAAATCCTGAGAATGCCTTGGACCGCAAGAAGATCCAACCAGTCCATCTTCCAGGAAATAATGCCCGGCTGCTCGCTGGAGGGAAGGATATTAGAGGCAAAGATGAAGTACTTTGGCCACATCATGAGAAGACAGGAAAGCTTGGAAAAGATCATGATGCTGGGAAAATGGAAGGAAAAAGGAAGAGAGGCTGACCAAGGGCAAAATGGATGGATGGTATCCTTGAAATGACTGGCTTGACCTTAAAGGAACTGGGGGTGGTGACGGCCGACAGGGAGCTCTGGCGTGGACTGCTCCATGAGGTCACAAAGAGTCGGAAACAACTGTGTGATTGAAGAAGAAGAATGTTTCATTTTGTTGTCTCAACATCAGAAATAGAGGATTGGCTCTGCCTTCCATAAAAATCTGTGTTTCTAGGTCCTCCAGATGTTTTGGTCTGCATTCTCATGAATTATCTATCATGGTGTGGAATTCTGGAAGCTGAAATCCAAAACATCTCTACTTCATCACACTCAAAATGAGAAACAGTATGCAAACCATAGTTTTAACTGCTAATTGCATGCGGGATGTATACAGGAGCCCACCACCCTAGCCGTACCTTTTAGAAATAGCGCACTTTAAGCCATCACACAGCAGACTGATTTGCTCTTCCCAATCCATCCCTTTACTCTAATGTCATCCCTCACTTTCCCTTTAAATCTTTTCTTTCCTTCCTTTAAATCTTGCTCAGCTCTGGAGTTTTGAAGTTTTAAACAGGATTTTGAAGGATCACACTTAGCAGTACCAAGGGACCCTGATTGCAGCTTTGTAGCTTGGAAATCACAGGAAAGAGTGAATAATACCTTGATGGACAGTTTAGTTTTGAAAAAAATATGTATGTCTTGGGAGATCTGGGCTGAGATGTTCAAACGTCCCCAGTTCATTTGTGCTAGAAACTGGTAGAACAAAGGAAAATGATCAATGGCTTTTATTGTGGGGTAAAATCCTGTCTTCTTCTTTTTGTGATTTTGCTTTACATAAGAATAAGACTTGGAAGAGCAGGGCTATAAGGTGAGGGAAATAACACAAAGTTTGAGGTTTTTTTTCCAAAGAAGTAGCTATGTTAGCAAAAAGACACTCACACTACCGGGATGGATCAGGATTTTAAAAAGGATTGCCGTCAATCAATAGTTTGGTACATTGAATCAGCAAAACATGCCTACATGGAACACATCAGAGGCACAGATGATGAGATGCAGATGGGAAAAAAACAAGGAAGAAGCATCCTTTTTTCACTCTGATTTTATCTATAGGTCCTTGAGCTCTGCACTAGTCACCTTTTACCGTGTGAAAAATTGATTCTCAGCTTTTAAAGTAGTTGTCTTGTTATGTCGTTTTTGTTTATTGTTGGAATGTTTTAAATTGTTAAATTTTATACATGTAATGCTGTGTTATGTTGTTGTTCGGGCTTGTCACTGTGTAAGCCACCCCGAGTCCCTTCGGGGAGATGGGGCGGGGTATAAGAATTAAGTTTATTATTATTTATTATCACATTTAAATACAGTGCTATGCATGTGTGATTAGGAAAAAAGGACGGTGGGAGATGACACTTCTCTCATTTCAAAAAAATTAGACTTCGCAGACTGTTTTCATATGGTTTCAGACAAAATGCACACAAAGTGGACCACGCATCATGGGACAGGAAATGACTGAAACCATAGGAAACAGTTGCAAATCTCATGGTAAACAAGCATGAGATGAGTTCTGAAGACTATAAAGTTTAAGAACCACAGCTTTGATGGGCACAGTCTGTTCCTGCTTCTTCTCTGGTGAAAAGTTTTGTAATACTATTCTGCAAACTGAGGGTCATAAAAATTGTTTAAAACTGTAAGCTACCTTTATAAGAATTTGCATTCTAAATCCAAAAATGACACCAAATTTACTCCATTGTGTAGTTTTTCATAAATTACTTTGCAATTGCAATGTTGTAATAGGTGATGGAATGAAATTATTATTTAAAGTAGAAATGACATTTGTGAACAAGCTGTGTGTTATATGACATTTTTATTGTTTTTAAAAAAATATTCAGCATGCCTAATACATTAAAAGAGTCTTTTTCATCACAGTCCTGTGATAATCAATTATGAATGAATTGTTTTTGTGTGTATTCTATACTGAGAACTGTTAAAAGCTTATCCAGGTTTAGCATCTTTTATCTGGAATTCTGAAGTCTTAAAACACTCAAATACATGCTATATTGATACTAAGCATTTTGGATAAGTGACAATCTGTTTCAATTCTGAACTTGTTTTCAGTAGTCTCCTATTTAGAGAAATGCTATGGATAACAGTGTTAATATATTCATAGTTTAGTTTGCAGTTTTGTCATGCATAATTGTAAAGAGCTTTCAGTATAATGTATACTAAAAGCAGGCGTACAATTACTGGAACTAAACCAATGGCAGTCAGAACATCACAGATAAGGTGTCTTAGGGTAGTGGGGATTATTAATATTTATAAATTAAGTTTCAGCACATGGCTTTCACCATCTATTGAATGAGCATAAGTAGAAGTGTGACAATCAAGGTAGATTACATTGGTGGAAAAGGCCTAGTTTATTTATTTATTTCATATCAAAAGCATTGCATAAATTAGTATTAAACTGATAAAAATAGAAGGAGCACAAGTAGCTAAATATCTTTTGACCAAAAACAGGCAACAGCAACTGCATTGTCTGTAGCTTCAAACAATTCTTCCTCTGTACATGGGGCAGGACACTGCGGACAAGCATACAGATGCAGAACTGGAAAAGGTCTAGTCATGCTGAATGAATTCTGGCTGAGGGGGCAGGAGTCCACCACTGCTTTGTCATTGCAATGTATAGTGTGTTATGAAACTCCTTGATTCTTTTTAATTTCTTAAACGTGTGCACATGAAATATAGGGTTTCCCCTAAATCAAATGTATAGTTTCCACCCAAATATTGCAAAATGGCAAAAGTTGATTTCTTGTGGCTAAATTCACACAAAAAACGAACAAAAAGAAAAAAAATCAGTGGATGTGTTTCTTATACATCCTAAATTACGGTAATCATTTATTTTGTACAATGGCTTAACTTCTCAACAAGGAAAAATATTTAGGTGCAATTCCTGAGCATCTAACTGCAACAGGCTCATTAAAAAACTCTAAGGATAAGAAAACTTTTCTCCATGATTGCCAGGCTTTCATTATCCACCACATTGTGCCCGTTAGCAGATGTTACACTGTGAAAAGAAATGATTTTGAAGCGTGTGAAAGCTTATCAACACCCAAAGGGAAAAATGAAGTTGGTTACTTGCTTCTGAGTCCAAGTGAAGAGGAATGTTAAATTTTGATCTCCATTCCATGCAATAATTCAAAGAGGAGCAGAAGCAATGCAAGAAATGAATAGGAATATGAAAAGTAGAAAAAAAAGATAAAATATGAATTATTGCTTATTGAACTTATAATAAATAATATTTAAAGGTGTTCTTTTGTTAAATTAGAATTAGTTTGAGGTTACATATTTTAATAAAGTTTTAACAAAATAAAAAGTCTAATTACATGTGGGAAAACAGTTTTATAAGAGAAAAGCGGAAAGGACATAGCTCATGTAAATATTTGCATAATATAAAATAAATGATTGAAGTAAAAAGTATGTCTGATCCAAAAAAACTCATATAAATCAGAATTTTATATATAGTTGATGGGAAAAACCTGGTGACAGTAATCACATAACTAATCAAAATAAACAACAGCAACTAATGGTAACATTTTTGTATATTCCCCTGCTTTTTTAATAATGAGTTCGATTATAGTTTTGTCATTCTAATTGTTGTTTCTGTTTGCCTTCATGTTGACTCCGGCTGATGACTGTACCGTTTTCTTGACAAGCCTTATTTGGCAAGTTTGCCATTGCTTTCCTCCAAAAATGTGTGTAGCTTGTCTAAGGTGACTGAGGTCCCATCTAGAATTCTTCTCCCTTTTTGCAAGTACCATCTACTTTAATCATTGAGAGGAGAGTCTGTTTATTTTATACCCAAGGGGTTCATCTTTGTAGACCTTGGGTGATTTTCCCATCAGGGACATGGCAGCCAAAGTGGGAAAAGATTCAAGAAAATAAAATATAACAAAAGCATTATTTTTATTCACAAAAAACACACAGCTTTTTTCTTTTTCTTTATTACCAGCTGGAGCTCAACAGGGCTCTGGATATACAACCGGCCTTCCATATTCATGGCATTTACATTTGTGGGTTTGATTTTTCATGAATTTCATGAAAATGTTATAGTCCCTGCAGTGGGACTGTAAAGTCAGCTTTCAGTGGAAGGTGATGATTGAGTTGTGCTGTAGGATCTAGATATTCTTAGAGAAATGTTCTGTCACATTAAAAATGGTGGGTTTTTTTCCCATTTTTACAGGGGTCCTTTCCTGAACACCAGCAAATGTGGAAGGCTCTCTCTGGTGGCTTCCTCTAGGAATAGTTTTCTCATTTCCACCAACAAATAATAAAAATAATAACAATAAACTGAAGAAACTATTGATCATATCCTCAGCTGCTGCAAGAAAATTGCACAGATGGACTACAAACAGAGGCACAACTATGTGGCCCAAATGATTCATTGGAACTTATGTCACAAGTACTACCTGCCAGCAGTAAAGAACTGGTGGGATCACCAACCTTCAAAGATAATGGAAAATGAGCATGCAAAGATACTGTGGGACTTTCGAATCCAGACTGATAAAGTTTTGGAACACAACACACCAGGCCTCACGGTTGTGGAAAAGAAAAATGTTTGGATTATTGATGTCACTATACCAAGTGACAGTCAGGTTGACGAAAAACAATAGGAAAAAGTCAACCGTTATCAGGACCTCAATATCGAATTGCAAAGGCTCTGGCATAAACCAGTACAGGTGGTCCCGGTGGTGACTGGCACACTGGGTGCTGTGCCAAAAGATCTCAGCCGGCATTTGGAAACAATAAACATTGACAAAATTATGATCTGTCAACTACAAAAGATCATGCGAAAATACATCACACAGTTCTAAACACTTGGGAAGTGTTCGACTTGTGATTTTGTGATACGAAATCCAGCACATAGATCTTGTTTGCTGTGTCATACTATGTCTTTGTACTACTAATAATAATACTAACTTTTTTCTTATAACCCCCTTTGTGTCCCCAAGGAGACTCAGAGCGGCTTACATGGGGACCAAGCCCAGAAAAAACAGATTTCAGGTACACAGCTAAAACACATAACAAAGGCAAAATAATTAAAAGCAATTAAAACCAAGGAAATAAAAACAACATATAATACATCAGTCAACATCACAGGCCCAGAAAAGTGGGCCTACTGAAAATTGCAAAAGAAGGGCAGGGCTTGTGCAAAATGCAGGACAACAGAACCAGGAATGGGAATAAAGTTCTGGAAAATGGAACAATAAATAAATTAGGATTGGACTGTGATGGTTACAAGCTAACCTGCTATTTGAAGGCACGTTGAAACATCCATGTTTTCAAGTCTTTACATAATGTGGACAAGGTGGGGGCTAATCTGATTTCCCTAGGAAGAGAGTTCCAGAGCAGGGGAACCACCACCGAGAAGGCCCTCTCCCTTGTCCCCACCAACCGTGCTTGTGACAGAGGCAGGAGCGAGAGAAGGGCCTCCTTGGCAGATCTTAGAGCCTGCACTGGCTTGTAGGGAGAGATACCGTCACAAAGATAAGCAGGACAAGTAGTTCAATTATTTGCAGAATGGTTAAATAAGTAACTTGCCCAAGCCCTATAGGAAGTTGTAGAAATTGTGTCTTTTAGAGTTGAGGGATCAAAATAGCCTGCTTTTTATTTGGTTAATTTGTAGAATTTGTAATTAAATGTCAATCCTGCATTTCCACCTAAATCAGCATCCAAGGAGGCTAACAATAATTCAAACCAAATATAACACACTTAAAATATAAAAGCATCTTAAAAGCACATCACTGAAAAAGAAATAACACCATCCAACCAGTCACATTCTTGTTTAACACCTACTCGGTCTAAATGCCAAATGGCTGTGTTGAACGTAACCATTCCTAATGTAATGGTGAAAGAATTTGCTCCAGGGAGATGTTAGAAAGGGTTACTGAGGAGCTCTGCACAGCATGTTGCCACTGTATCCAAATAATGTTCTATATATTTCTTTTCTCCCTTTTCATCACTCTGAGAAAAGACTCTCAAATGTTTGGGTTTTTTTTGGTATCAAATGATTTACAAATGCAGTGTACTGTATGGGAAATGTATTGCTGCTATGATTCAAATTAGCAATACTAAGAGCTTTTAATTAAAACCTCAAAATACATGTTCTCATGTAACAAAAAAATTAACATTTTTACGGTTTTATTAATAAGGCTATATGTTGAGGATTCCTGAAGCAATGGTGCTTTTGAAGATAAGCACTAAAAACATTAGTCTGGCACTTATATTAATTCTTTATAGCACTGGAATCTTTTCTTTCTCTTCTTTACAATGGATTTTCCCCCTATACTTTGTGTTGAAAATCTCCATGGGTGTTTCTGCCTAGAAGGCTAGTTGTGCTTTGTGAGAGGAAAATACATATACGGCAGAAAAGGACTTTAACTGAAATATGGAGAGCTGCCACCAAAACGCCATCAAAAGCTGGCAAGAACATATGACTGGAAGAATCAACACTTTTGTTCTAGTTTTGAATTAATGCGTTTAACTGTAATGGGACAGGAAGAATGTGGTACAAGCTCAACAGGGGTGCAGTGTAGCCATCGGTATTAATAGGAACGTTATGCTGGAAGAATCTGCAGGTAGTGAATGAACAGCTGGGGAACAGTTTGATTCACAGATGCTTCAGTTTTGCTCGAAAGGCCTGTGGTGAAAGTCGTGGATATATTACAAATAAATCCATTGCTTTTCCAGCTGTGAATCACAAATAACAATCTGAGTGTCCTGTGCCAATTGCCCTAAGAAGTGAAACATATTGGGTTGGATAACATATGCGCTTACCCTATAATAGTTTCACCTCAGCACTTTAACAAGTAGAACAATGCTGGGGTAATAGTCACTGAAATCCAGTCCTTCAGATATTAATCATATATTCAAAACAAATGCCAAATTAATGACATTTAGAATATTTAAGGATTTTTCCTACCTGGGCCACAGGTTTATGTAATACTTACCCTTTAAATTTTTAAATTTAGATTTTAGATTTGGGAGATGTTTCCAAACTTAATTTTCCTATAAAATATGAATAGGGAAAAAAGGATTAGATACTTCTTTTTTTGATACTCATTCAGTGAATGCCCTTACAGATACCACATTGTCTTCTGGGCAAAGCGTTCATTGGATTGGAAATTATTTGCCCAAGGCTAATTCAAACATTCTACAGAAATAACTTTGTCATCCTGCATGTAGGGCTTTAACATATCTCTCTGTGTGGATATACTACTATGTGAGAAATCTTGATACCAGTCTTGTCTGTTATTGGCAGTACTAGCACTGTCCAATGTGACCACATCCACTAAGTAGGCAGTACACAACACAAATCATTTATTTTTTTTAGCCTGCTATCAATAATTTCAAAGGGGGTGGATGGAAGAGACTCCACAAAGAGTAATTTAGGATTTTATTGTTTCGGTATTGTGTCTGAGGGATTATTTGGCATGTATCCAGTTTCTATCTGATTTAGCGCAGACCTGTCAATTCATTGTTACATACATATAATCATTGATTTACCATCCACCAGTTGATTCAATTTGGATCTCCTTGGCTATCAGTGCTGGTTAAGGGCCCTTCTACATGCCATATAATCCAGATGATCAAAGTAGATAATCCACATTGTCTGCTTTTAACTGGATTATCAGAGTACACTGCTATATAATCAATTCAAAGCAGATAATCTGGATTTTATAAAGCTGTTTAGGCCCCTTCTACACTACTATATAAAATCCATATTATCTACTTTGAACTGGATTATATGGCAGGATAGACTCATATAATCCAGTTAAAGCAGATAATGTGGATTATCTGCTTTGATAACCTAGATTATATGGTAGTGTAGAAGAGGCCTCCATCTCAATGGTGCTACAAGTTCCCTTGCATACTCATCCAGACTAACACAACTATGATCATTTCTACCCTGCCATATAATCTAGACAATATGATTTGAAATGGATTATATGGCAGTATAGATTTATATAATTCAGTTCAATGCAGATAGTGGATTATCTTCTTTGATAATCTGGATTATGTGGCAGTGCAGAAAGTGGCCTCCATCTAAATGGTGCTACAAGTTCCCTTGCATATTGATCCAAACAAACTCAGCTATGGGCCCTTCTACACAACCATATAATTCAGATGATCAAATCAGATAATCCACATTATCTTCATTGAACTGGATTATATGAGTCTACACTGCCATATAATCCATCTTAAAGCAGATAGTGGATTATCTGCTTTGATAATGTGGATTATATGGCGGTGTAGAAGGGGACTCTGTCTTTCAAATTTTCCAAGTTGGATTTGGGTTTCTGTATTTTTATAAATCCCCTATAAAGTAATAGGGGATTTATAGCAAAATTAGAACTAAATACCACAAAGTTTAATGAGATTTAGCCTCATCTACGTGTTCATGGGATCAGAGCCTCGTGGATAATTTGTATTTCATACAGCACAGGAGATGCTTTTAGTACATAGATAAGGCAGAAAGTCATGTGCTAACCTTTCGGACATTTGATTTTTAGATCTTACAATTTACATTAAATTTGTACGAAGGTACAAATGCCTTTCCTAATCACTGGAATTTTCAGACATTTGGAAATGTCTTCCTAACCATTCACAAATTAAATGACAGATTCTTTTTTTTTATGGTACTTCCCCAGTCTAGATATGTTTCTTTAACTATTTGATGCAAACAGCTTGAATGTATGAAAAGATCTCAACAATGACCTGCTTATTCTTAACATACCTGCATCATGCTAGCATTTAAAAACATGAATATAATTTTCATCTCATGAACATTGAACCCAGTAGCACCTAAAACATTTGTGTTTGTGGTAAAAAGGTCTCCAAGGGCTCATCTATATAGATAATATGACTTGGATTCACCATGAGTTTGATCCTGGCTGTCCCCAATTTTCTGTATTTCTGGTAGGTATGATGTGGTAAACTGGATTTTTAAAATATTGGATTAATTTAGTTTAACCCCACATTTAAAAAAATCAGCAGATGCTCCAGAGTTTGCCTGAACCCAGGGGCTTTGGGGCAGTGTGGACAGAGGATCAGGTGCAATTTGACTTCCACCAAGAAAACTCTCCCCCATATTCCTACCATATGTATCTTATCTTCCTGGCAGATCTCCCCAGCAGATATCAAGATGTACAGGATAATATATGGAAATAATTGTTTGCAGATAACCGGGCCCTGTGCTATATAGTCTTTGTGGATCATAACCAGCATCTTGAATTGTCCAAGGAAACTGACCAGCAGCTACTAGAGCTACTGCAAGGAGGGAGTTATGTGCTTTCTCTAGCCAATCGTAGTTAACAATCTGAATACAGCTTTTTAGATCAGCGTTTTTAATCAGCTGAGATTTTACAAAACTCTTTGAAAATAGCTCCATACAAAGTAGATAATATGTCCCAAAAGTTATACATTGCCAGTAAACAGAGCAAAACAATTTAAAATCTAATGGTGTCAGGTTAAGTTGTTCCTATGTGCCAGGGACTGAAAAACATTTCTTAAATGCTTCTGTTCAAGTCACTTCCCCATAACACCATTCTCTTCCTCTTCTCCACTTCAGAGAGAAATGCTATCAAGCTATCTGTCAAAATGTACAGATAGTTTGATAGCATTTTCCTCTGAAGTGGGATTATATGCAATCCTTTTCCCACGTGACATAAGTATGGAATTACAGTTTGGTTAATGCAGTCAAAACAAAAATCCTTTACCTTTGTGGGTTTTTTAAAATGGTAGTAAAACAGGAGCCTGTCGTCTGTCCGTAAAGCAAAGAGATTATCAAAAATAGATTGACAATCTTGCTCAGTTGATATTTTAGGGCTTGCCTTAGTCTCATCTTCAATTAGAAGTAGATTTTAATAAAATTATTTGGTATTTTGCCATGTTGGATTTTTGGGCTTATATTTTGTTTCATTAAAAATAGTTTTGCTTGTTGCTGTGACTCTTTGAACCTGTCATCATTAAATATTCCTATTTTTTACCATATTTCACCTCACAAACTGGTAAAATTTTATATTGGAAATGTGGTTTATTGAAATCCAGGGACTTCTGCAGAAATTTGGATCCACTGATCATTTAAGTGAAATATGTAAATAGTCACTTTTTGTTCTTTCACTTGACAGAATTGAGGAATCTGGTTTCTGGGAAGATTCATGCTATTCTTCCATGCTAACAGAAGACTCCTTGAGGCAGACTTTCATTAAAAATGTGGAAGCATTGTTTTGTATTGTTCAGCTCTTCCTGTTTAAAAAGAACAGCAGTCATGAGAGAATGGAGGCAAGATGGAGATTTAGTACAGTTCACAATGCCCAATAGTTAGCATGGTACAGTGGTTTAAGGGGCTTTGGGAGACCAGAGTTTGAATCCTTGTTCAGCCATAGAAACCCTAAATACATATTTAGTCCATGAACTGTAGCCTAAATTCAATTGTTTGTTCCAACTGGAATATATCCATTTAACCAATGGGAACTTACATAGATTCCATGGTTTACTCTAATGGGAAGAAACAATTCATGATCTAACACTGAAGGAGCATACAATCTTGAGTTAGTGATAAATCCACGAGGTTTTGACATTACTAACCCCTTTTCAGGGCTCAAAATGTTGACTGTGCAAGCCACACTATTTTCTATGTATTCAAGAGTTGATGACCCTGTTGTACTTGCATTTGTTCATAGCGCCACATAATGTTATCAAAGGTTAGATTTTGTTCATTTCTCATTTAGTCATATACCACGGATGGCATAGAATATGGAGCTGGGAGAAAACTATAACCAATGATCAATGGACTCGAACTCAAACATCCTTACCCTGTTATCTTGATATGGTGAAGCCATTTCTAAAGTCATTCCTTTTTGTCACTGTACATCAATTCAGCTGAGTCACAAAGGTTAGCCTTATGAATCATATGAAAGTTGTCACAAAAATAACAGTGCACATTAAGGTTTTCTCACTGCAAGACATCACTTTAAAGCTGGATACCTGCAGAGATGGTGCTCTGGAGTGACACAATGTCATGGGGGGACAGACTATTGGGCACAAATCTTTGCATTTGTGGTGAGTTCATTTCATTTCTAAAATTTCTGAATAAGGCTACAACCCCTGAATTAAGCCATCTATATACTCTATAGTTGCTGTTGTTAACAAAATAGTGGGGATCTTGAGTCATATAGCTTTATGGGTCTTCATTAACACTTCGAATTGCGCCCAGAAATGTACAGACAAGACTGCTGTTGCAACAAGGAAGTTGTATAGTGCCACCTTGGTAATAATATCTGTTTAACTATCAGAATACCAGTGTAAACATTTAAACTTAGTATATCTTCTTTGGTTCTAGCTAAACATTTCCATACTTAATACATCAATCTGAATCAAAATGCATGGGCATATATATTTATATTTTCACTTTATGCACATAATTTCTTCAAAGCTTTTCAAATACTTTTAAGATTGGTCACCTGCTGCAAACTGACCCCTTTAGGGAAATTATGCTGATGAATGTACCTCTGTATTTCTTATCCATATTTTGGTCATTTGAAACTTCTTGTCAGGGTGCAACAAAGAACAGCATCATCAAAGCTGGTCTTTTCGCAGCCTGACTACAAGAGGACAGAGGAAGGAGACCATTTGGCGGGATAGGCTGATTTATGACAGGGTCTGGTCTTCAAACGTGGGAAAGGACAAAAGGAAAGGGAGGTGTGGATGGAGAAGGAGGAGGGGGAAGGCAACAACCCCATATACTGAGGGGAAAAGCGGAAGAGAGTCAGTAAAAGCTTTTGCAGTCATCTTGGCAAGGCGGATTCAATAAAGTTTTCCATTGCGACCAGCGGTGTGAGCCTATTTCTTGGGTCCTACACCTTCCAGGAACGGACATTAAGCTTTTACTCCCTTTTTTTTTCCGGCTCATCCCGTGAGGAAAGGTCTCTCCGGTGAGAGCATGAACCCTGATGGAGGAGAAACCATGAAGGAATTCCTCTTCCTGGAAGAAGAACAGGCGAACCCTCGAGGTGCCGAGGAGTTGAGAGAGGAAAGGAACCCATCGCCCGCGTTGAGCGAAGGGGGGACAGACCCCTCGGACCCGTCGTGGAAGCCGCTGACCTCCACCCAGTTACCCACAGGCAGGGGAGTGACGGTGAGACGGAAGATCCAGATGGGAGGAGATTGGCAGCGAGACGGAGAGGGAGCCCCGGAGATGAGAAGGATGGAGAGGAGATTAGATGCGATGGAGAAAATGTTTGAAACTTTCTCTCGACAGATGGATCTGATGCAGCGGCAGGTAAACGAGTCCTGGAGGGCGACAGTCGAGCAAAGGGAGCAGAGGAGAGGGCTGCCCGGGAGAGGCACTGGACCCCGTCCCTTTGCCGGGGAGGGTCCACAGGACTATGAGGATGAGATGCCTCAGCAGGGGACATCAGTTTTCCCCACGGGCCTGTCAGGAAGGAGCCAAATGCCTGGGAAGGGAGAATTTCGGGTGAAGTTCAACGGGGACCCCAAACAGCTGTCTTATTTCATTACAAACGTAAGACACTTCATGGAGGATTTTGGGGACCAATTCCCTTCAGAAAGCGCAAAAATCCACACGGTGGGGGCAAACTTGAAAGAAGCAGCTGCAGACTGGCTAATGCAGATGTATGATACTGGTGCCCGGGAGCTGGCCTGCCTGGAGGATTTCCTAAGAGCCCTCCGTGAGAGATTCGAAGACCCTTTGGCAGAGGAGAGGGCGAAGGCCCAACTCAAAAGGATATACCAGGGAGGAAGGACAGTGTCAGAATACGCCCTGGAATTTAAAGCCACAGCGGGGAAGATTAGGGACTGGTCCGACACCACCAAACTGGAATATTTCAGGGCTGGTTTACGCTCTGAGGTGCTCGAGTGGGCTTTACACAGAGGAAATCCAAGAGACTTGGAGGACTGGATTTTGTTAGCGGGGCGCGTGGAGGTGGACCAACAGCAAATCTCTCGTCGTCCAAGGGAGAGCAACAGAATCAAACCCCCGACAGCAGCAACACGGCGCTTCTCCCCTCGTCGCGGAAGGTCGACCAGCAGGGAGAGGAGAGCAGGGAGGGGGGCCTGCTTCGCTTGCGGGCGCGAGGGACATCGAGCGGCAGAGTGTCCGAAAGGGACAGGCGTGGAGACAAAAGGAGAGAGGCTTCACAGCCAGAAGCTGCCCCACCAGAACTCCAAACTAGCAAAAGGGAAAGCTGCCATGGCAACGGAAACGGCTTTAGCCCCAGGGCAGCTTCAGGCAGAAGAGATGGAGGAAGCGGAGGACCTGGAGTTACCGGGAAACGACCGGGATCTGTTTTGAACGCCCGGAAACAGATCGAACCACCAGAGGGCGAAGGGGGTGAGTTGAGAAGAGTAAATTGTGACATTGTGAGAGTCAGAGTGAGGCTGTTGAACCCAGAGACAGGGATTCAGGTAGAGGCAGATGCTATGTTGGACTGTGGGTGCACGAGATGCCTAATTACTCCCGAACTAGCAAACAGGTTGGGGGTGGAGCCAAACCCACTGAAGACACCAGTAGTCTTCGCACAATTGGATGGAAGCCCAGCATACGGAGTCCCAGTAACAGAAAAAACAGGGTTTTTAAGAATGACTATGGGTTCTCATGCTGAGACATTGCAATTTGTGATTTCAACAATGGCACATCAGCCAGTCATTTTGGGCGTTCCTTGGCTGAGATGGCAAAACCCTCAGATTGACTGGAAAAGGGAGACATTTACTTTCTGGGATGGAAATTGCAATTTTGAGAGTACCCCGAAAGACATAGAGGTACTGGAGCCAGAGGGGGCGATAGCAGCCACGTCACAGGGGGTACCACTGGAAAGCGTTCCCAGAGTCTACCATGAATTCGCAGAGGTGTTCAGTGAGAAGGAGTGTGACCAGTTGCCCCCTCATAGGAAGACGGACTGTGCAATTGAAATAGACCCCAATGCCAAACTACCTAAGCCAAAACTCTATGCAATGTCGGAACCAGAGAAAAGGGCACTCAGAGAATTTATTGACAAAAATATAGAGAGAGGCTTCATCGAGCCATCTCAGTCCCCCATGGCAGCGCCAGTATTTTTCAGGCCAAAAGCAGACGGCCTAAGATTGGTCGTGGATTATAGAGGTCTTAACGCAATATCCACCACAAACCAATACCCGCTTCCCCTAATGTCAGAGATGTTGGCGCAATTGGGCGAGGCACGCATCTTTACCAAACTGGACTTGCGGGAGGCTTTTTATAGGATTCGAATCAAAGATGAAGACTGTTGGAAGACGGCTTTTAATTGTCACCTTGGGCAGTACTATTTTAAAGTTTTACCTTTTGGCTTGTGCGGAGGTCCAAAGGTGTTCATGCAGTTCATAAATGAGACCTTTCGTGACATGCTATATAAGGGGGTTATTATATATCTCGATGACATTCTTTTGTACAGTAAATCACTGGCTGAACACATTAGGCTGACTCGAGAAGTCTTGCGGAGATTAAAGGAGAATCAGCTTTATGCCAAACTCTCCAAGTGTGAATTCCACAAAACGGAGTTAGACTACTTGGGGTTCCGCATTTCCACAAAAGGCATAGCTATGGACCCCGCCAAGGTGCAGGATGTATTGGCGTGGGAGCCTCCAAGGACTCGAAGACAGCTGCAGGGATTCCTAGGCTTTGCAAATTTCTATAGACAGTTCATCAAAGACTTTGCCAAGCTGTCTTTGCCTTTGACAGAATTACTAAAGACTAAGGGAGTGGGGGAGACTCGTAAGACTAAGACGCCGGGTGCGAAACTGAACTGGACGCCTGAGTGCCAAGAGGCGTTTGAGGAATTAAAAAGGAGGTTCACAAGTCAACCCATATTAGTTCATGCCCAACGGGACAAACCTTTCGTGGTTCATTGTGATGCATCAGAGGCGGCCTATGGAGCAATACTGTTGCAGGCCGATGATGAGGGTGCTCTAAGACCGTGTGCTTATTTATCAAGAAAGTTCACGGAAACGGAACGGAATTGGCGGGTGTGGGAGAAGGAGGCCTTCGCAGTGAAGACTGCCCTATCCCATTGGAGGCATTTCTTGGAGGGAACCGAGGCCCAATTTGAGGTATGGACTGATCACAAGAATCTGCAAGCTTTACGTACCCCTCAAAGACTGAATGCAAAACAACTGCGATGGGCACAGTTCTTTAACCGTTTCAATTTTAAGCTGAAGTTCTTTCCGGGGACCCAGAACAGGATGGCAGATGCCCTATCTCGAATGCCCGATGCAAACTATTCGGCCCTGGGGGAAGTCGGAACTGTGTTCACGGAAGAACAACTGGGTTTGATGGTGCAGACAAGAGCCACAGCGAAGGAAAAGCCCCCACCTAGTGGCCAACCACACGAACTGTCCCAGGAATTGAGGCTAGCTGCAGATGCAGACCCCTGGCTCCAGTCTCATAGGGATGAACTGTCTCAAGCAGGGGGATTGTGGACTCACGGTTCCAAATACTATGTACCAGAGGAACTTCGGGGGAGGGTGCTGGCCCAAGCACACGACTCCAAGCTCGCTGGTCATTTTGGGTTTACAAAAACTCTGAAACTGTTGAATAGACAATTCTGGTGGCCAACCATACGCAAGGATGTAAAGGGTTATTTGCAGGAATGCCCAGTGTGCGCTATGGCAAAACAAAAGGTGGGCAGACCGGAAGGATTGTTGCAATCAGTAGCAGACCCCTCGAGACCGTGGACGGATATAGCTATGGACTTTGTGGTAGACCTGCCCAACAGCAATGGTTTCAACACAATCTGGACTATAATTGACCTGTTCTCCAAACAAGCTCACTTCGTGGCCCTTAAGAGACTTCCAACGGCACCCGAGTTGGCCAAATTGTTTCTGCAACACGTGTTCCGCCTGCACGGGTGTCCCAAGCGGATCATAAGTGACAGGGGCTCTCAGTTCACATCGAGGTTTTGGAAGTCTTTCCTGGGTATTTTAGGAACTGAAAGGGCCCTGAGCACGGCCTTCCATCCAGAAACAGACGGAGCCACCGAACGGGTTCAGAAGACCCTTCAGCAGTTCCTCCGTTGCTACAGCACGTACCAGCAAGATCAATGGTCCTCGATGCTACCACTTGCCGAATATTGCATTAATAATTCGGATCACGCGTCCACTGGGGTCTCGCCGTTTAAAGTTGTGAACGGCAGAGATTTTCCGCCATTCCCCGCACTGCAAAAGGAGTTGCCTTCTGACGAGAAGCCAGGGAATTGGGGCGAGAAGATCGCTGCCGCTTGGCCTTCGGTTCAGGAGGCCTTGCGCACCGCCAAAGTGGATTACAAGAAATATGCAGATAGAAAGAGAACAGCACCACCGGACTACAAAGTGGGGGAGTTGGTGTACTTGTCGACAAAGCACCTGAAATCCACACAACCATCCCGGAAGCTGAGCCCACGATATGTTGGTCCCTTTCCCATTTCGGCCGTTGTGAACCCAGTGACAGTACGGTTACAATTGCCTCATAGATGGCGCAAGGTGCACCCAGTGTTTCATGTTAGCCTGCTGAAACCAGCGCCAAACACTCACAGATGGAGTAAACCGGGGGCAGATCCGGTCCCCATTATGGTGGGGGCACACACCCATTTTGAAATCAAGGATATCCTGGACTCCAAGAAGTCTCGGGGGAAACTGTACTACTTGGTCCAATGGTCTTCACAGACCTTACACCCGGAATGGGTAGCAGCAGAGCATGTTAAAGCCCCAAAGTTGAGAAAACAGTTTCACACAAAGTTTCCCCATAAACCTGGACCATGATCCCGAAAAGGGGGGGGGGGGGTTGGACTCTCTCTCTCCTTCTTCTTTCCTTCTCCTGGCTTTTCTGCTGCTGTTGCCCTTAGCTTGTCGGAACTTTGTCTCTCCCCGCAGGGTCGTCGTCCGAAGGGGGGAGTCATGTCAGGGTGCAACAAAGAACAGCATCATCAAAGCTGGTCTTTTCGCAGCCTGACTACAAGAGGACAGAGGAAGGAGACCATTTGGCGGGATAGGCTGATTTATGACAGGGTCTGGTCTTCAAACGTGGGAAAGGACAAAAGGAAAGGGAGGTGTGGATGGAGAAGGAGGAGGGGGAAGGCAACAACCCCATATACTGAGGGGAAAAGCGGAAGAGAGTCAGTAAAAGCTTTTGCAGTCATCTTGGCAAGGCGGATTCAATAAAGTTTTCCATTGCGACCAGCGGTGTGAGCCTATTTCTTGGGTCCTACACCTTCCAGGAACGGACACTTCTATACCATGAAAGAGTCTATTTTTTCTCTCAATTATAGGAAATAGAAAAAGAGATAAAAGATTTGGTAGATAAATGGGAACCCTGAAGAATGACCTTTCTTTTGTTAGAAACTAAAAACGTGAACACCAATAACAATAAATTCAGCCTCCTGTCTTTCATTTCACTTCCTCCTTTTGTTCAGCATGTCACTGAATTCTATGACACATTCTCCTTCAAAAATCCATTATCTATTCTGATTCCTTCCATGTCAAAAGGGTTCTTTTATGTTCCTTATGTTTCTGACGACACCCTACATTCCTTCAGGTCAGTGCTCAAGTTTCTTCTCTGCCCTTCAACCTAACAAATAAATGTCACTCAAACAACAGAAGAAACAAATACACAAAGGAGCAACAGAAACAAAAGTACATTAATGGTATGATTTCAGGCTGACTCTTTTATTTATCTTCATGTCACATGATGATAATGATCATAAAAAATGACAATAAATATATTATTCCCATGCACTATATATGTTAAGCTTTCTAGTTTAAGTAATTATTTCACATCTTGTGATGTACGGTGCTTTAAAAACACAGGTTTTCTTGATATATAAATATTCCTTGCACAGAAAATGATGAATAAAAGAAAAGGTTTCACCACTCTGTCATAACTGATTAAATGTTCCTGGGATTCTCTGTTGTGCTGAATGAATGTTCTTGGTAATATATCTCACCAGATACTGTTGGCTGCAAAGGCTCTACCTGTTTGTATATCTCTTTCTTGTACTGAATGAGTGCTAAGAACAATTGGAAGAACAAAACTCATGTTATCCATTTCCCTCACTCTGTTCCAGTAACTCCTATGATATCTTCCAGCACTGCCTATGTAAGTAGTTATCTTAAGGATGAAGAAAATATTCAAAATGATTTCAAATATGCATAAAATAGTGTTCCTTGTGTATCTAGAAACCCTGAAAAAGAGAAACCTGAACTAATGAGAATCTTCATTGTTTAGGAGTTATTCACAGTGATGTTCTTATGAAATACACTCCCCTACCCCACAAGCATTTTATTGCAGAAATTCTGTAATTGGGTATTAATTCTGCACAAAATCTCTCTCTCTGCACAGAAAATAGAAAATTCATTGCACAAAATTCATATTATGGGGAGCACAGAAAATAGCATTTCTGAAAAGTATTTTGTGCACAGAAAAAACTGTTTCCATGCATAGTAATAATAATAATAATAATAATATTAATGATGATGATGATAATAATAATAATAATAATAATAATAATAATAATAATAACCCTGACAATTTTCCACAGAATAAGGCTAAGGTTTGAATTTTCAACTGTGGTTTTCCAAAGACTTGCTTGAGCTGGGAAGAACATTGCTAAATTTACTTAAAGCTTCCACTCAAAAAATCAAATAATTTTATATCTAATGTCACTACAGAATAGTTGTAAAATCAGTGGTGTTCATATGCTCAATTTCAGGGCCAGCCTTGCTACTGACCAGTCTGTTTTCCATCATCTTATCACAGCTCTGTGCTCTCTAAACTAGCCTGATGCTTTTCCTGCGCAGTGGAGCATTTTGTCCTGTGACTATTGGTGAAACACGATTCAAGTGCTTGAGATCCTTGCATCAGTCAGCAAAACATTTTGAGCTGATCCACTCTCTTCATGTATCTTTTGAGGGCCAAATAACACACCCTTTCACTATCATTGAACTGTTGTGAAACGTAATATTTCCATGTTCTGATCTTTTCTTGTCTTCATTTTAGATTGGAAAATGCATGTGGGATTCGGAAATACATGCAAATGAATAATCAAAATTTAATGTTTTTCACATCCATGTACTTCAGTATTTTAAGCTGAGAAAAGTTTACACAGCTGCTCTGTCTGGTTTATGTCTTCAGTTTAGTAAGGTGTGAAAGCTTTTAGAAAAAGAAATATATGAACTTTTTATACTTCCATAGTCCATGTGAAATGTGAGAATCCAATTACCATTATTATAAGCTGTTAAGAATGTGTCCCAATAACCGTTTTTCTGATAAAAATTCTAAGTGCCTTCTGCCAGGGGTGGTATTCCCTCTCACAGGAGACTTGGTTCCCCCTCTCTCTTCTCTCCTGCTACTGGAAAGGGTCTTTTTAGGCAGATAGAGCTTTGGCTGGTAACTCTTGTGATCTTTTAAGGGGGTGTACTTTTTTTTACTATGTCTTGAATGTGTTTTAAATTCGCCTAAGCTCTCGCCTGTTGCCACCTTAATCAGAGAAGAGATTATTCCTTTTTTATAAGAATTAGGGCAGAATAGTCACACTGACCTGTAGATAAGTTGACCCTGGATTTTCTATGTCAATTTTTAATGAAAATGTGTAGACTTATATATTAATATATAATGCAATCATTTTCAATTTATGTTTTAAGATTTTTAGCTCTGTGTTGCTTTAATTTCTCTAAGTTGTCTAAAGTACTGGGAAGAGGACAGGATAAAACAAAAAAATCTTCCCTTCTGTCATAAACACATACATGACAGCCACAACATTCTTCATATCTCTCAATTAGAGACTACTGAAGTGATAAGAATTATATCAAACAAATATGGCAGGAAAATAACCATCAGATTTCAAATGTTGCTTTTGTTCCTATTAAATGCACATTAATGGTGCTGTGTCAGCATCTGATGGGAGAGAGAAAAACCCAAATCTCCTTTGAAAAATTATGTTTTCAAACTTGTTTCAATAATAAACCTTACAAAATGTTCTCCTATGTTCATATTTAAAGGAAATCAGGAGATGTTCACTTCTTGGAAGGACAGCAATGATCAGTCTCAATAAAATAGTGAAGAGTAAAGACATCACACTGGCAATGAAAATCTGCATAGTTAAAGCAATGGTATTCATAATAACCTTTGGATGTGAGAGCTGGACCATAAGGAAGACTTAGTGAAGAAAGATAGACGCTTCTGAATTGTGGTGTTGGAGGAAAATCACTGGAGGGAAGGATATTAGAGGCAAAGATGAAGTATTTTGGTCACATCATGAGAAGACAGGAAAGCTTGGAGAAGACAATCATGCTGGGGGAAATTGAAGGAAAAAGGAAGAAGGGCTGACCAAGGGCAAGATGGATGGATGGTATCTTTGAAGTGACTGGCTTGACCTTGAAGGAGCTGGGGGTGGCAGTGGCTGACAGAGAGCTCTGGTGTGGGCTGGTCCATGCGGTCATGAAGACTTGGAAACAACTGAGCGAATAAACAACAAACATGTTCACATTGTTGTCCATGGTCCTCCTGGATTTTGCTCCTTCCAACAAAATCAGAATTTCTCCCTCTTTCTTACAGGCTCTCAGTATTCCCTAGAAATTTGCTTTGGTAAATTGGGAAAAGGAATGTATTGGATGACAATTGAGTGGAAAAAGGAAGGAATAAAGTTTACATCCACTAGCACTGGCTATTCGAACATACAAATATTTTTATACAGAATGTGTTTTTATTTTTATGGACTTCTGCATCATCTTGCATTTTTTAAAACAGAAATGTTTTAATTATGAACCCAATTCATAATTAAATTATTTGAAGTGCCACTGGTTTGCACTGGAGCGTTTCCACACATCGTTGATGCTTCCTTTGAAATAAATGGAATTTAAAATATAAATAAATGCACTATTAAATACTTTTGATATCAATTTTCATAGAATTTTCAACTCTCTGTTACCATCTAATATGCTGTACTTTCTGATTTCATGGATATTTTGAATTGTCTCATTAGAGCTGAGCATTCATGAACAGAAGCCATTATTGTCAAATCAGCCTTGAAATGTCACTGAGCTTTTTTGCTTTTATGAACTACTTCTCTACATCATGATGATCATCTTGTTCACTGCTCCTCATCCCTGACTGTTAGAGAGCTATCTTCAGCTGATCATTGCACACAAGCTATAGACTTTTATTCTCATGTCTGATTCTTTGTGTTGTGCAGACATCTGAAAAAAAATTACTGCTGGGTGTTGGTCACAGGATGTAGAGATTCATTACAAAGTGGATATTTATCCAAAAGGAACAAATGTGGATATGGGGGTCATTCAAAGCCAGTGTGGCACAACTTCACATACTCATGGTCTGGGGATTTTAGGTTTGAAAAAATTGGCTATAAAGAAACATGGGGAAAGCAGAGTTTATTTTATGTTTAAGTATAATAACCAATTGTGCAAATAATTGTACAGTAGGCCCTTAGGAGAAAAATGCATTGTACATACAGTAGGCCCTTGGTATCTGCCAGATACCAAGGGCCTACTGTGTTTTTTTAAACACTCCCCTATATGCCAGGATCTGATCCCAGATTATCTGCTTTGAACTGGATTATGAGTCTACACTGCCAGATAATCTGGGAAAGATAATCTGGGATCAGATCCTGGGTAATTGGTCAGTGTAGATCCATCCTTAGAATGTGTAACTTTCCACAGGCTATTCACTACATGTCTATGGCTGAGATGGGAAGTCAAACCTTAGACTCCAGAATTCAATGCTCAAAGCACTATACAATACTGACTCTTTTGACAATTAAGCATACAATTTTTTCAAAAGATTAAGCAACAGCTTGGTTAAAAACACAAATTAAAACAATACAAAACACAATTAAAGCATAATACAATCTCAAACTAGAGTTCTTGTCCAACACTGAAGTCCATTGAAAGGTCCTGTCAGAACTTTAACGGAAATAAAACACTTATTCTAATTTTCTCTGCTATTACCATTTGATATAATACTAAGAAGCACAGATAAGATTCATCAGCATCCAGCACCCATATCACTCCTTATTACAAGGTGTAAAGAAACTATTGGACACAACCTTATATTTATTTATTTATTTCCAGCATTTATACCCCACCCTTCTCACTCGAGGGGACTCACGGCGGCTTACAACACTTGGCAACATTTAATGCCAAGAACATAATAAAACAAAAACAGTACATATCATCAATTAAAACTATAAAAATACATCTTTAAAATACATTATAACATTTAAAACATATGTAAATTAGTTATAGCATCCAACAAGTCACTTAAAGCAGTGATTCTCAACCTATAGGTCCCCAGATGTTTTGACCTACAACTCCCAGAAATCCTAGCCATTTTACCAACTGTTAGGATTTCTGGGAGTTGAAGGCCAAAACATCTGTGGACCCACAGGTTGAGAACCACTGACTTAAAGAATTTGGGGAAATCTGTTGCTAGATGCTTCAAAAGTGATCAAGGAGATCAGAGACAGTTGTCCTCATGTTGGGTTAGTTTTTCTTGCACTCACTGACACATCACCATGCAATCCATTTTGACTGAGTTTATGGCATAGAGATAGCACTGAGGTCTGAGGTTGAATTCAAGGAGAGGGGAAAGAATGCAAGTTTTGAATAAATGTTGATGCTTGCCTTCTTGTTAAATTGCAGTTTTCCTCCTGTAATGTATTTATATTATGCTTTATTACAAACACAAATAATAGTGAGAATAATTGATATTTGTGAAATCATGGATCTGGCAGAATTCACTAATGTCACTACAGTGGTGCATGAAGGGAACAAACTGTGCCACTGTGATGACACCATCAGTGAGGATGACATTTTAAAGATTCTATCCTTATAGTTAGATGATTTTTTTTTGGTAAACACGTGATTTTTTGGGTAAATCCAGCTTACATGCACTATATCAACATACAAGGCTAAAATTATATCTTTAATTTATATTTTGAAAGTGAAAAAAGGGAAAGTCACAGTTAGGAGTGGAGGTAATAAATTACAGCTCCCAGGGGTCAATTATTTATTTATTTATTTACAGTATTTATATTCCGCCCTTCTCACCCCGAAGGGGACTCAGGGTGGATCACATTGCACAGATAAGGCAAACATTCAATGCCATAACATAGAACAGAGACAGACACAGGCACGGGTGGGCCTCGAACTCATGACCTCTTGGTCAGAGTGATTTGTTGCAGCTGGCTGCTAACCAGCCTGTGCCACAGCCCGGCCTATTGGATGGTATCCTTGAAGTGATTGGCTTGACCTTGAAGGAGCTGGGAGTGGCAACAGCCAACAGGTAGCTCTGGGTAACTGGCTGGTCCATGAGGTTGTGAAGAGTTGGAAGCGACTGAACGAATAAACAACAGCACTTTCAGCTTCTATATCTTTATGCGAGTATAAAATGACTAATAAGTAGTGTCCCTTAGATGCAGGACTCTGTATGCACTGTTGTTGCTGTGTGCCTTCAAATCCTTTCTGACCTACACAGAAATAAATGACATCAAAGAGAGTGAGACTTAATTTTGAATAAACCTGAATATGACCAGACTCAATGTCAAACAGTAGGAAAATTGCTGTGAATTTAATTTCATTCTAATATATATTTTTCCCCAATCCTCTTCTTATTGACCTACATTCAAAATTATTTTTATGAACAACATCTGTGTGAGATAACACTTAAAGGCATAGCCCAACTGACATCTTCTGTAAGGTGGAAACATAGAAATGTAATATAAATAATTGCAGTTTTGCAGATGTTGTGAATACCATCAAATGTTTTTGATGTCCAAGAAACATTTGGAGATCAGATGTCTAGGTTTATTTGAATGTTTTGTGCATGTATATTGTACAATCAGTCATAAATGTTAATGTAAAAATTATAGTATTTCTCCCCTAGCCAGAAAATGGCATAAGACAAAGGTATTTAAATCAATAGCAATAACCTGCTGCTGAAATCATTATTTTATATTGATTGTTGACTCTAGAATGTGTATCAAATTGAGGTGAAATGGAATATAGTGGTGGTGTGGGCTTTGGTACATGTGAGTAAATAAGTAGTTGTGAAAGGAGAGGCCAAATATTATATGATCTGATGAATTCTGCATCAAGAGTTTTTAACAACTGGAAGTCACTCAGAAGGTCTACAATAGGGGCAAGAACTGTCCAAGGGCTAGCAGACCACAACAGCTGCCCCAAAGAACATAAATATCCACAAAAAAAAATCACAATGTATTGAAAAGATCGACTACAAAAATGTTGACTACTAAAAGGCAGACTGTGTTGGATAATCCAGAATGTTGGATAAGCAAATGTTGGATAAGTGAGACTCTACTGTACTTGTTTTTCCTCAACTTCCCAAGCCAAATTTTCAGCCACAGTCACCATCCCCCAAATTGGCAATTGCCTTGCTGGGAGTTAGTGAAAGGTGGTATACAGGAGTGTCCAGTTCCTTTTTTGTCTGCATCCCTCTCCCCACCTGCAGTGAGACAATAGCTATGTTGGAGTGGGATGGCTGCATCTGAAATTTCGGTTTGTAGGCTGAGGGAAGAGAAGTACCGTCTCCCACTTGACAGACCTTTTTGGTTCTTTGTCTTGCTTCAAGATCTATAAAGGATTACAGTTACAGGAGCATATCTCAGGTCCAATTTGCCTCTCATAAATATGAAAATTGGAAAGTCAATATGTGCCCAAACAGATAGCACTGATCTAATTGACCCAGCAGTGTGATGGTATAAATATCATAAGACCACAAAAAAGAAATATATGGGGAAAAAAATCCTCAGAGTGAAAATAGTTGTTCTAAATTTGAACTGGGTTAGCATGAAGAAGTTATGTGCCCATCACATCATCCAATCCTATTAAATTATATCAGTATGAGGTAAAAATGGAATTACTGGCATAAAAGGGGTTCTTTCACACTGTAGAATTGAAGCATTAGGATTTCACTTTAACTGTAGGGTTTGCTGTTTAATCATTAGAGCTGTGTGGCTGAGAATTCTAAATGCCCTTCCCTGAACTGCAAATCCCAAGATTACAGGTTCCCATGGTAAATATAGTGGAATCATAGCACTACAATTGTGTGGTGTGAAAAGGATCAAGTTCAACATTCCTCCTGTCAAATTCTAAACTAAGATCATGGTTTCCTGTCAAACCCTGATCTGTAGCCTGGTATGGGGGTCAGAAAAATTAAACCTCATATACATGTCCTCAGATTGCTCCATAATAATAAAATTCAATATAGATTTGTACTTGTTTGTGGCAGCCTAGACTAAAGATCGCTTGCTAGTTTTAAGAGCATTTCTGTATAGTACTTCTTTGGCATCTGGCAGACAGTAAAAGATAAGTCTTCCAGGAGAGAATTGTAACACTGGCCAAAGTAGTGGAATTAACACATCTCCTCTTACATAATGAGCTAATGGAGCTAAAGTTATAGGCACTTGTCATGACCTCAATTGTAGGTGCTACTTAGAAGATGTTATCTTCAGCAGAACAATTTTCTCAAATAGTTCTGTGGCACAAATTGCTATCAAAATCTAGCATGTCAGCTTGTAGATCTAAAAGGAAAAGAACACACACAAATGCACACTCAGACACACACCTAAAGACAACTTGGCCAAAGATTTTAAAAGATTAAGATGTCTGTACTGGAAGTCTGATTCAAAAACCATTGGACCAACATAGATAGGGTTTGAATCAATCTCCCTCTCTCATTCTCTCCCCCTCAACTATTTCTTTCTCTCGCAATTTCAGTTTTTCATCTTGTCAACAGGACCCATTATCTGCATTATTTCAAAACACAATTGCTTTTAACAATGTGAATATGATTGCTGCTTATTTTGAGAAAGATGACATTTCAGTTGCTCTGCATATTTAGTTTTGTAAGACACACTGTGTTATGTTAAGATCAACTGTTGTAAGAAGTTGATTTCCTAGTAGATTTGTGCACAGATCCATTTTAGCCATTTTACTTCAGCCAAACTGGCTTCGTCAATTCTACCGGATGGCAGTAATAGCAAGGGCCCAGCCGTCACATTTTCCCATCCATAACAGAACTATGTGGCAGCTGATTATGGCTCCTACTCCCCTATTTGGCATCACAGTTGTGTCCTGGCTTCAGTATATCTTTTGTCTTGGCTTCTGGCTTGGCCTCTGTCCTGAATCTTTTTGATTTTCCTTTATTTTCTTGATTTGTGAATGTGGGCATTTGTGGGCTTGGAGAGTCAACCTTTTAGCTTCTTTTTCTCCTCCCCTCCTCTCCTTCTCTTATCTAAAAGATAATAATAATGAATAATAATAATAACCCCAGCAAACAAAAAGAAAAGCCTCATTCTCACAAAACTACTACCACCTAGTTACCTCTCCTCAAGAGTAGAAAGTAGAAACAGCTTTAAGGAAGCATTAAACCTGAAGCAGAAAGGTGTGAGGGGGAAAAAGGCAGGCACCTGCAATCAAGAGAAAAGAGAGGGCTTTTCAAAGGAAGTCCAGGATAGGATACCTCCAGGTCATAGCTCTTTCTTCCCTGTGAAGTGGGATACCTCCTTAAATGCCTTGGAAAGCTGCATGCAGGAAGAGAGTGCATGCACCCACAGCACCTGTTTCCCCTAGCGTAGAAACAGCTTTAAGAAAGTGTTAAACCCAGGTCTCCTCTACAGACCAAAGGGAAAGGATCGCATAAAGAGTGGTATCTTAACTCTGATGCACAAGCCTATTTCCTAGTATGTTTGAAAGCTCCTAACAGACATTTATTCCTTGGTCTGTCCAACCATGAGCACAGGGCCCATCTTTTCATAGGAGACTATATAAATCTTCGTATATTTGTTAAATTGCAAGCTTACTATACATTTAACTAGAAATGCATTGTGACATTACAAGTTTTAATGTATGCCTTATATTAATCCCATTGATGATTGCAACTAGAAAGCCAGCTGTTGGAAAGCAGGATGGGAATCTTAATTTGATCAATTGTTATTCAGTAGTTTGCTGTGAGTTTTTTCTGGCTATATGGCCATGGTCCAGTTGCATTCTCTGTTAACCAATATTTGTGAGTATGGATTATGCTTTTGTAAGTACTGTATTCTTAAATATTTATAAAAACAGCTTTCCTAATGTGTAGCATTTTCTGGGATTACAGATATGTATTGCAATGTTTTCCCGAAATGACAAACTTAATTTCACTTTGGAAGCTGTTTTTATCTTAAGTGTAGAAAGAATCTCCAACAATATTAGTGAAAAACTGAAAAACAGGTGTTCGGAAATCCTAATGACAAGAAACCAAGCCTGATGAGCATCTTTGCAATTCAAGAATTATTCTCTGCAAAATTCGCATGTGAATATTATCTGCAGAAAACAGCATTTTCTGTGCAGGAAATCATATTTTCTATGCAGAAAATTAATTTCAATAGAGAACTTATATTTTATTTGTTTTTTTCATCCTTTTCTCCCTTTTCTTCAGAAGACACGTAGCAGAAATAGGAAGGACATTACTTTTGCTTGGCAATACGCCTATAGTTCTATATGTTGAGGTCTGTTTGTGGTGGATCAAGCACAGCTGAAACTTTGTGATACTGTGAACTAGATTCAGAATTTGAAATATTTTGTAACTGCTAAGAGCTTTGGGAATTGGGGCAGGATTAGGCTTCTGATAAAGTAATTGTCTGCCAATTCAAATTCAGTGTTCAAATTCTGCCCATGCTGGTAAATTCTGATCAAATCCAAAAAAGCACAATTCTGAACCATCCTCTTTTTCTCCCTCAAGGTGCTCATTTCTTCTCAAGTCACTTCATCTTCCCCATTCTCTCTATGTTCTCGTCTTTTACTCATGTTTCTGTTGCCACACAGTTTTTAGAAAAACAAAACAACTCTCCATTTATTTAGCATCATCAGATGTACAAAGAGTGTGAAAGGGATTACAGTGCTGGAAGCTGAAATAACTAATCACATACTCGGATGTGTACAGATTTTTCTGTTAAAGGCTTATATTTGTATGTTAGGCAATATATCATTTACTTTTTATTTGTTTTTATTGGAATTTCAATTGAAATGTGACAAAATACACATCTAGTATTTAGGGAAGTTAAAAAGATAATTAAAATGAATATTGATTAAGTAGGAAGGGTTTTAGACCTTGACAGTGGACATCTAAAAGAAAGCTGAAATATTGTATTTGTTACTGTCAATGAAGAATGCTAGTTTTGCATATATTCATTATTTTATCATGTAAAAACCATCCATTTTCATTTTAGCTGGAAGTCTGGGAATCATAGACAATGAATAAAATATTACACCTTTCTTGATTGATAATATCTTTCACCTTCATAATTAGAAAACTGTATGACATTATAATGTCTCTTTATGTTGCAAAGACAACTAGTTACAACAATCCTCTATCAGCACAAAGGTAGAACATCTTTACATATTATTGTGAATGCAGAGGATTCACGCTCAGCATGTGTTGTCTTGGATAAATGAAACCACAGTTCTATTGTCAGGAGAACCTGCTTTACTGACGCATGTAATGACACATTTGGACAGCATCATTAAACTTTGTGATGTATCTGTAATGATGATCCTCTATATTCTGGGCACATACAAATAAAATATTACTTTAACCCCATATATCAATTTATATAGCACATGTTGTGCTGTTTTTTTGGGAGGGGGATCCAGGAAGGGTATTTAACCAGGATCTGCATTATTGAATGTCCTGGTTTATATATCTATACCTATATCTCCTAGGGGCCATTTTCTTATTCTTATATTTTAAAATATTGGGATCCCCTCAATATGCTAAACTACTAGTCCTCTTCAACTGTGTAAATAATGCCATTTCTCAGTATACCACAAGTTTGCATGGAGATTTTGATTATTGTACTAAAATAAAAGCCTCAGAACTCAAGAAGCATTACCAGCAATACTGGGTAGGAATACTTTTCAGCTTTACAGACATTTAGAATAATATAAGTTTCAGTACTTGTACATTTTTTAAAAATTGAATTACTTTTTTTTGATAGAGATTATATGTGTGATTGGTACAGGTGTAGGAAACCTACATTCGATTATATTAGACATTAGATTATTGGTAATGGTGCCATATGCAATATTTAGGATTTGAGGTCGTGAAAATCAACAGATATTTAAAAGACTCAACAATGAACCCCTATATTACGTAAGACCCTCATTCATAAAACCCATTCATATTAGGAACACAGGAGCATGTTCCTATAATTTCTCTGCCTTCCTATAATTTCTCTGCTATCTATGCCAGCATTTCTCAAGCTCATTCTTTCTGAATGTGGTTGGCTAGAAATAGACTAATTCTCATCTGGCACAACCAGTGGGAGTGAATTAAAACTGTGAAAGCTTCTTGCCAATTTTAAAACATGTTTGCACTCATGCACATTTAATTTTTTTTTTTTAGTTTCAGGAGCAACTTGAGAAACTCCAAGTCGCTTCTGGTGTGAGAGAATTGGCCGTCTGCAAGGACGTTGCCCTGGGGATGCCCAGATGTTTTGATTTTTTTACCATCCTTGTGGGAGGCTTCTCTCATATTCCCACATGGAACTGGAGCTGATAGAGGGAACTCATCTGCGCTCTCCCCGGGTTGGATTTGAACCTGGAAGCCTTCAGGTCAGCAACCCAACCTTAAAGTCACAAGGCTTTAACCCACGAAATGCATAAAAGCAAATGCTCTTAATAACTACCACCACCATTTCATTCAAAGTAGCAGGCCTTTTATAAGTTCAATACACTAGTAGTTTCATGAACCACCAATGTCTCTTTTTCTCTATTGAGAAGGAAATTAAATGGACGTTTAATACATTTGGTTGTTAGTAGTGCCTGACTGTTACCATTTTTTCTACTCCCCCTATTTTCAAGGTCAGAACATAAGGCTGGTGATTGGAAATACACTATGTATGTATAAATGAATACTTTTAGCAGTAACAAAAACAGGATTTAAAACTCTGACAGGTGTTAAAGTGCAAAACCAGAAACAATTTTCATAAAGATTAGATCTTTTTAAACAAAAGCATGATTTTAACAATATTATGTAAAACAGTGGTAAAAGAAGATGGTATGTGTGTGTGGTGTGTGTGTGTGTGTGTGTGGGAGGGAGGGAGGGAGAAATAAACTGTCAGTAGTCCCCTTTGGGACTGTTTGTACATCCTGTTTTGAATTAAATAGGGGAAATCACATTGGTTTAAATTCTGTTAACCATTTTGGCCTAAGGCAATCTAAGCATTTTCCCCAACACAAATCAGCATCATTTAATTCCCTAGACAGCTGGCTTGAACACAGTCTCTCCACAGGACACCTGAATTACGAAATTAGCACATTCACAACTCTAAATCACATTCCATTACATCAAGCCCTGAGGTCCAACGTTATAGAGAGCAAAAATAAATTGCAGAGTTTCTCCTGAATTAACCCTCTTAGCCCAATCTCAAAATGAAATTGCAACACACTCATTTTAAAAGATACATGACTGCATTAGCAGTGCCTTTCAGCTCCTCCTCCTTTGCCTGTTTTCACCACTTCACTCTTATCATTGTCAAACTGGTTGTACTCTATTTGGACACCTATCATAAATTCTATTCCAAATGTTAGGCTCTTGGATTCAGCATATTTGTTAATTTGATTATTTGTATCATTTATATGATCAGTTATATTCTTCCCATGTATATGCATTATTCACGGGGTCTTGAAACAAGTAATATCCTATTTCATGACAAAATGTAATAGAAAAGGGAAGAAACACAAGAAATAGGTTCATAAAATGAAAACAACATTCAGAAGAGTAATGTCCTTAACTCTTTACTTTCAAGGCAAACACCTGCCAGAAGAGAAGCAATTGCCAACGGAAGGAAGACATTAAATAAGGAAGCTAGCTGAACTTCATGTGGCAAAATTCCCTATAACTGGTGCATGACCTATGGAAAAATTGTTTTTCTTTTCCCCACCCAACATTTCCAATATTGCTGTATTTTGCCAATATATGCAGACACATTACTCATCAATATGCCAACCTTCATAATCATGGTGAAATAGTAATGTGTGTATATGTGCGTTTTCTAGTGTTTATCAGCAGAAAAATGCACATAGAGGAGAAAATGTATAAATGAATTGAAGCAAGTGCAGAAGAGCCACAGATCATCCCTGTGGAGGCCAAACACTGCACGGAGCTGATCTAGATTAATGCAGGGCATTATCCCACATCAACCAAAGTTGGGGGGCTACTCCAAATTCTGGCCCAGAATTCAGGATATCTCCTAACTTTGGGTCCATGTAAACAGTTGGACTGGGTCTGCGATGGAACAGGCTGTAACTCTTTTCATTTCCATCCCTTGTTCCAGGGCTCAGGTGTCTTGAGACATGGGATTGTACTTACCATATCTTCTTGTTCTCCTTGTGGCAGCAGTTTTTGACTGCAACATAAGTCCTACCAGTCAGTCATTACCTGCAGTTATGTTGGCTGGAGAGAAGGTGTGATTGAGAAAGGAGGAATCCTCTCTCCCTCGTTGCTCCATCACCACACCTAACAGAGACCACAGTGAAATGGAGAATGTGAAGGAATAGAAAGAACGGCTGTTCAATGGTGCTGAGCCACTAGACCAGGTATGGGTAAACCCAGGCCCAGGGGCCGGATGCGGCCCCTTGGGCTCTTTTCTGAGCCCCCCCTCACCATCCTGCCCTTTCTTCCTTCTCTTTTTCCTTCCTCCTTCCCTTCCTTACTTTCCTCTTTCTCCCTCCTTTCTTCCCTTCCACCCTTTTGCCCTTCCTTCCTTCTTTCCTCCCTCCTTCCCTCTCTCTCTTCTTTCCTTCCTTCTTTTCCTTTTGTCTTCCCTTCCCTCCTTCCCTCCCCTCCCTTCATTCTCTTCCACCCTTCCTTCCACCTACCCTCCCTCCCTCCCTTCTTTCCTTCCTCTTTTCCTGTGGGATGTTTAGCTGGGAGAAGAGAAGGTAGAGAGGGAACATGAGAACCATGTTTCAAGATTTTAAAGGGTGTCCCATTGAGGAGAAGGGAGGCAGGAAACTGACTTTCAGCTGCTCTAGAGACCTGAGCATAAGGGAACAATGGTTTCAAATAGCAGGGAAAGAGATTCGGCTGAAAATATTAGGAACTCCCTGGAGAGTGGCATAGGCTGCCTCAGAGTGTGGTGGAGTCTCCTCTAAAGGCTTTTCTGCAGAGGTTGTCTATTAGGAGTGTTTTGATTGTGCCTTCTTGCATGGCAGGGGGTTTTACTGGATGATCCTTGGGGTTTCTTCCAGCTCTAGGATTCTAGGATTCTATATCAGGAGTAGGCAATACAGGGGTCTAATGGATACACCTTTTCTCTCCCATCAACCATCTCATCCTGACCAAGACCAATGCTTTTGGGATCCAAACTTTTCCCATCTTTCCTTCACTTTCTGCCTCTGAAACAGAAGAGGAAGGGGAGGAAAGGGCAGGAAGGAGGCTTGGGAAGAACTCTCTCCCTCCTGGCACACCCTGGGATTAGTGGTCCATGTAGAGCTGACTAAAAACGTTTTCAGTCAGTGGCATGCTATAATAAGTTTAGAGGTAATGGATTATGAACCAAAAGAGATGGTTCTTATTAGATAGATGGAACTGCCTGAGTGCAGAAAGGTATGCAGATAAGTGCAAGTGCTCCATTTGTGAGTTAGCATTAGCTATCCAAAATTGGCCTGCAGAACCGTTTTTCATACCCTTCCTTTACTTCTTTTCTCCCTTCTTTGATTTATAAATCACATACTGCAGTTTCTGGTGCCTAGAACAATGTACAATAAAAACACTAAGCCAAAGACTCCCTGTTAAAATAAGTAACAGCCCTGTTCAAGACTTTCATACTGAGGGCTGTAGCTACTAGGCTTGCTCAAATAATTCGTTTTCCCCGTTTACCGTTATTGATTCGTTATTTTCGATTGTTTTGAAGCAATATCGAACCTTGGTTGTCCACACGTCTGGATATCGCGGTTTCGAATCGCGAGAGGCCGTTTTTTCTAATTTCTTCGTTTTTTTGTTAAGAAAAAAAAGCTTTTGCAAAGCACCCAAACTACTTTCCTTTTGCCCCTCAGCCAATGGGAGGCTCAGCCAATGGGAGGGGGCGAGGGGGAAGGAGGCCGAGGAGGAGGAGGAAGACGGAGGGGGGAAATGGCCGCCGCCGCCTCGCCTCAGCTCAGTGCATTAATTAATTGGGCCTTAATGAGCCCCCTTCCAAGCCAAACCCACCAGAGAAACACCCTCAATGCAAACCTTGCAACGTCCTTCTCTCCTTCTTGGACACAAAGGCAAAGGGAGGAGGCACTTCGGGTTCCCAAGCGACCTGAAAAGAGCCATAGAGAAAGGGAGAGCCAGTGCGCATGCTCCACCCTCCAAGGCACACAAGGGGGGAGTTCGCATGGGAGCCGGAAGTGTTGGGGCCTCCGTCCCTCCCTTGCTTTTCCTCTTTGGTCTCCCTATCTTGAACACAGAACACGCATGAAAAAAAACACACCATAATTTCACAATATATAGTTTAAATAACAAAAGGAAGAGGAAGGAAGAGGCCCGGGATGCGAGGGGGTGTGGGCCAGGCCCGTCCTCGGCTGCTCCCAGGGGCCCAGATTCGCACCCTCCCTCCCCCCAATACAGGTCTCCAGTCCATACCACGCTACATGAACTTGAATGGATACTGTGGTTGTGTTGTCGAAAGCTTTCATGGCCGGGATCACACTGTTGTGGTATGTATTCCGGGCTCTATGGCCATGTGCCAGAAGCATTCTCTCCTGACGTTTCACCCACATCTGTGGCAGACATAGAGGTTTTGACGTCTGTGCGAAGCTAGGCAAGTGGGGTTTATATATCTGTGGAAGGTCCAGGGTGGGAGAAAGAACTCTTGTCTGTGGGAGGCAAGTGTGAATGTTGCAATTGGTCACCTTGATTAGCATTGAATAGCCTTGCAGCTTCAAAGCCTGGCTGCTTCCTACCTGGGGGAATCCTTTGTTGGGAGGTATTAGCTGGCCCTGATTGTTTCCTGTCTGGAATTCCCATTTTCTGGGTGTTTCTGGGAAGGTAATGGCACTCCATGTAGTCATGCCGGCCACATGACCTTGGAGGTGTCTATGGACAACACTGGCTCTTGGGCTTAGAAATGGAGATGAGCACCAACCCCCAGAGTCAGACATGACTGAACTTAACGTCAAGGGATACCTTTACCTACACACACACACACACACACACACACACACACACACACACAAGCAGGGACTATATATATATATATATATATATATATATATATATATATATATATATATATATATACACACACAATATATATCACACACACACCAATTTAACAAAGTTTCAGCCACAAAAACAAAGTTTCTGAAGTAGAACAATGACTTTCACAGTAAAGACAACCCAATTTAACAGGAAATAAGACTTTCAAACCAGGAACAGATTACTGCAATTATTAAAAAAAGGTTTATTATAAAAGCTATGAAAATTTGCCAAAAATCAGAGGATAAGGGAAACGTTCCACATTTTGGTGAGCTATCAGTGTTAAATGTGTTCTACCACTGTACCAAGTTTGAAGAAGATCACTCAAAAAATGAGGGCGGGAGAGCCCCCTAAGTCCCCCCCTTCGGGCTGTTTTTGGGCCACCGCGCATGCGCGTCCGCCATTAACGAATTAATTTAGAAAATAACGAATTTTCGTTAATTTTGAAAAATTTTGGGGGCCAAATTCGTTATTAGCAACAAAAACGAAAAACTGCCCCCTCTAGTTTTGAAACGAGTTTAGAATCAAATTTTTCATGGATCGATCAAGCCTAGTAGCTACACAGTGGTGTCCTTTTTTCTACCTTACCAATCATTGTTGTCTTTCTAGTGAGTCAGGTTTTTTCATGATATGGCCAAATTACAACAGTTTCAGTTTCTGCCTAGATCTTTTATAGATGCCCATTCAAGTCTTAGGTTCCATTTACACTGTAGAATTAATGTGGTTTAGCACCACTAACTGCCATGGCTCAATCTTAGTTATAGTTTGGTTAGGCATTAGTCATCATGGACAGATAAAGCTAAAGACCTTGCAAAACCACCACCCTGAGGATTTCATAGCATCAATTCTACAGTGTAGATGCACCCCTGTCTTCTGATTTCTTGACTGCAGGATCTATTCTTATGAATTACTGAGCCAAGTTAAAGAAAATCTTCAGTATTTGCTTTAAAATTATGTATATAGAGGTCATTATTTTTGTTTTCTTAACGTTCAACTGGAGCCTACCTTTCCACCTTTCTTGTTTGATTTTTTCAGTAACAGTCCCAAGTCATTGCTATTTCTGCTTTAAGACATGCAGATGGTATCATCTGCATATCTTAAATTGCTTCCTCCAATTTTCATACTTCCTGTGCTGAGCCTAATGCTACCTTATGTATGATATGTTCAGCAGACAAGTTTAACATATAGGTTAATAAAATGCAGCCTTGCCAGTTGGAAATCATTCCATTTCTTCATATTCTGTCATAATTGTAATCTTTTCTCCTGAGTACGGGTTATGCATCTGGACAATCAAACTGGCTCATTGGAGACAAAACTGAGTGCTCTTTCTTGAGTGAAACTTTAAAGGTATTTTCTGTGGCTGAAATATAGCCACTATTTCCTGGGGGTGATCAGTGTATTACTGGATTGTTCTTGAATTCTTCATAAGATTTCTTGAACAGGCATGTGCGAGACTTCAAGGTGAGCAATACAGTTTGGGAAAGATGACTGAAATTGCTCAAGGTGTTTTAGTACTCACATCCCTAGGTTCATGGAGATTTTTTCCTGTAAGGAGAAAGTCTTCTCAGTGAGAGATGTTAACTAGTATGTTTCTGTCTGATAGTCAAACCAACTCCCCAGAGAGTTGGTGAACTGCCTACCTTTTTGGCTGAAAAAAAGGGAATTGTTTCCTGGAACCCACAGGATAGGTAATTTATCTTATAATAATAATAATAATAATAATAATAATAATAATAATAATAATAATAATAATAAGTTTATTTATATCCCACCTCCATCTCCCCCGAAGGGGACTCGGGGCGGCTCACAGCAAAATCAGATACAAAACAATGATAAAATAAAATATGAAACACCAAAGAACAATAATAAAAAACAATAATAATATATACACAGCAGCCGAAAAAACGCAACACGATTGCAACCCTTTCCCCATGATTTAAGATGCAAAATACGAATGTTTCACAACCATGTCTAGGTAAGTTGTTGTTGTTGTTGTTATTGTTGTTGACAGTGCTGCTGTTTTTCTGCTGTTTTTGGCACCCAGATGTATTTCAAGGGTAGGACATTGCCTCACCGAGGTTTTTCATCCTAGTTTATATTAATAAAGTCTATAACAGAATTTTCACTTTACAGCTAAGCACTTGAACAGCCCCTTATCCATCTGGTCTACAAATTATAATTGTTTTTGACTCAACATAATGTTGTGATGTGTTCTGAAAACAATTTTTAGGTTTTTTAAAGTGTGCCCATTGCAAAGTATTTTGAGAAAGGACACTGAAATTCAAAGTTTTAATGGAAAATAATCACAAACTAAGAGAACAATTTGCAATAAGTGGAACAAATAAATAAAATAATGGAAACATGCTGGATTCGATTTAATCTACTGAAACCACATTCATAGACTAAGCACACGATAATGAAAATAATTTAAATAATGAATGGTATAGCTAATAATGAAATAGCATTGGGTAATTCTGCATTGGAGGAGTAGAAAAACAGATGTGTTTGACAATAGACAACAAGTCACATACATTAGTTTCCTGGGTGGTACTATACTAGTGACTGAATTATATGTTGGATGAAATATTCATCAGATTATTATAGTGTTCACATTATGGGCCAATTCGTTTTGATCGGACAGATATTCAATATGGGAATTTGTATATCAGCACTGGTTCCTCTTTTTTATCTTGAAATTGTTTAGGGGTTCTAAGATCTGGCTTGCTGGTGGTGGATAAATTACATAACAATGTTATTTTAACTGTTTTTTATTGTTTCAAAATGGATTAGTTTCATTACTTTGTAGGTTTAATAGATTTATATGTTTTATTCAATTATTTAAACTTTGTGAGTAGTTGTTATAATTTTATAGATGTTTTATTCATGGGGCTATTTGTTCATTTTGTATTGTTTTATGGCACTGAATTCCATCCTTTGTTGGAAACTGCCCTGAGTCCCCTCGGGGAGATAGGGTGGGTTACCCTGTTTCACCCAAAAATAAGACAGGGTCTTATATTAATTTTTGCTCTTAAAGATGCACTAGGTCTTATTTTCAGGGGATGTTTTATTTTTCCATGAAGAAGAATTCACATTTATTGTTGAACAACAAAATGAACATTTATTATATACTGTAAAATAGTTGTCATCACAAACCGGCATAACCAGACAAACTCTGAATCCTATCAAGAATTTCTTGTTACTACCATTATTTACATGTACAACAATCTATGGTACCTCTTGCAGTTTAGGTTTCACAAGGTTTCCACACTGATTTCTCTCTATTCTAGTTTCAATGTAGTCATGAATGATGAATAATATAATATACTATAATAATAATAATAATAATAATAATAATAATAATAATAATAATAATAATATGACAATATAATAGAATAATAATATAATGATATAAAATATATTAATGCGATAATATAATAATAGGATATAATAATAACAGAATATTATTATAATAATATAATAATAATATGATAATAGAATAATATAACAGAATATAATGGTATACAATATATTAATAGGGTAATATAAAATGGAAAATAATAATAATAACAGAATATGCTAATAATATATTAATAATATGATAATATAATAGAATAATAATAGAATAATATAATAGAATATAATGATATAAAATATATTAATAGGATAATATAAAATGGAATATAACAAAATAATATAATACTAATATTATTATTAAAATATATTAAAATATAATAGAATAATAATATAATGATATAATAATAATAGAAAAATATAATATAATGATATACAATATATTAATAGAATAATATAATAATGGGATATAGCAATAATAACAGAATATGATGATAAGAATATGGTAATAGAATAATAGTATAAAATAATAAGTTTCATGGCATAGGAATAAGAATGGGAGGAGAATCCCAATGTGTCCTGTGCCTTTAAGAAACAGAAACAGGGATGAGTGGAAAGAGTGTTCAAGCCCTCCTCCTCCTTCCCTCTGACCCTCCCTCACCCTGGCACCAGGAGCCAATCGGAAGCCTCTGGGGCGAAGGGAGCTTGGCCAGGACGGAGCCGTCTCGGAGGGAAGGTTCTTTGAGCCGCGTATATGCATTGGCTGCTGGGGGACAGGCGGGAGGCAAGGCAAGCCACAGAGGCACAGAAAGCAAGCACTCCAGTGCATATGAGTGCTGTTTCTCCTGCAGGAGCCATGCTTCCCAATGGAACTCTGCTGCAGCCTAGAAGGTCCCATTCTTAGTTGCTAGGTCTTACTTTCAGGGGAGGCCTTATATTTGGCAATCCCCCCAAACCCCTACTAGGTCTTATTTTTGGGGAGGTCTTATTTTAGGGGAAACACGGTATAAATTAATTTATTATTAATATAATATCCTTCTGTGAAGGTCTATGATTGACCAACATAAAAATGACAAATGAGTGTGTGGCATATTGTTTGTTGTCTGTGTTCTAAAATCCAGCATATAAATGAGATATACATAAAAGTAAAAGGAGTTAGTAGCTTTGTTATCTGTTTACTTGAGTCTACTAACGGTGTGCAATTATTTGTTAGTTGTCATAAGTCATATCAGATTTGTTAAATTCATACTTAGGACGCGATAGTCGACACCCGAGCCAAAAACTTAAGAATTGAAACTTACCAAATACTTTTTCATTTGCATTTTGTAAATCTTTGAAGCCTCCCAAAGTCAGTTTCATTTTCAGTGCAAGGAAGCAAAGCCAAGCCAAAAAGGCTGCCTTTCCTCTTTAAATTAATGGTCTCTTGCCATTAGGAGAAGGAAGCAGCAGGGTGAAAGCAAAGTTCGCTGGGAAAGAAAGCACAAAATTCTGGGAAATGTACCTTGGGAAGATGAAGAGCCCTATGCCAGAGAATTCAAAACTATATTTCCCAGAATTCTGCTCAGCATCAGAAATTCCCAATCAGGATAAGGGAGAGCAGCCAGCCAAAGTTCCAATAAATTGTTGAATCTGCAAAGAGGAGGACTGACTGATACTTCTAGTAAGTAAATCTCTCTGCTGGGAAGAAATCCCCAAATGGAAGTTCTATTGGTTAAAATCAGAGACATTCAATGAGATAGCTGCTGTGGCTTTAAAAAAAAATGTTTTTGTCAAAAGTTTTTCTGAAAGTTGGGGGGGGAATGATACCCTATTATCTTGTGCCATTGTACAGAAAATTCAAGGAGATAGCCCTTGTAGTTTTTTTAAATGTTGTTTATAAAACTTTGAAAATTCCCCAAAAATCCGTGGATAAGTGAAACATTCTGAAACTTGATGGGCTAACAGTGATAAATGTGTTCTACCATTGTAGCAAGCTTCCCCCCAATAGCTGTAAAATGAGAGAGAAACAAACCCCTGAAGTTTCCCCAATTACTATAACAAAAAAGTAACAAAATTTTGTTACTCTCGTTATAGTAACGGAAGTTTTACTAACTGTACTTTAAAACACTTTAGAAAGGAAGCACCAGCGCCCCCTAATTTTGTAAAGACTTTTTGAAACATTATTTTTATTGATCACACATGCCTAAAGTCTCTCTGTCCCATTTATAAGTTTGAACTATCCATAAGTTTTGGATGCAATTCATTTGAGTGTTCCTTAGCTGCACATACAGATACATACCTGTGGTGACACTCATGCACAAGAAATTAATAGGTTTGGTTTCAAATGGCAGCACTACTGATATTTGTTTAAAAAACCCAAAGCTGTAGTTCATACTGTGATGCAACATGTATTATGATGCTATATGGCTGCTGTTGTGCAGTAGTTGGATAATGCTATGTCTTTTATTCTGACTTTCTTTTAAAGTGCCAATAATCTATGTGTGTGTATTAAAAATACAGTGACTTCAATTACTTCCAACCAGAGTCGAGTCATCAAACAAATAGAAACATCATAAATGATCAAAGTTTTATTGATATAGGTCTACTCATGTTGGGATTAACAATTAGATTTGATTTAATCATTTTATTATAACATTATTTAGCCTTATTTATTTATTTATTTACAGTATTTATATTCCGCCCTTCTCACCCCGAAGGGAACTCAGGGCGGATCACATTATACATATAAGGCAAACATTCAATGCCTTGACATAGAACAAAGACAGACAAACGCAGGCTCCGAGCTGGCCTTGAACTCATGACCTCTTGGTCAGAATGATTTGTTGCAGCGGGCTGCAGCTGGCTGCTCACCAGCTTGCGCCACAGCCCAGGCCTTGCCTTCCCCTGGCAAAAGAAAAGTCTGATTCCTTAATAAACAGGAAATAGATTTTGTTTCCATAACAGAAGGGTTCTTGGAAGGTTTTTGATTCAGGAGATGGATCCGATTGATAAAAAGAAGAGACAGAGCAACTTGTATCTATTCAATGAGCTTGACTTGAGGCTACAAGTATATTTCCTATATTTCTTTTGGTGAGTACCTATAAGTAAGACAGCTTCAATGCAATAATTATTTCCCCTTCAGATAGACAGATATGTATGTGTGTATGTATATATATTGCATGCACACACACACACATATGCATAAATACAGGTGGTGAGTCCAGTAAAGCCTGCTTTTACACCCCAACCAGCCATGTGTCTTCAGGTTGGAAATGCGCATAGCCTTCTGCAATTCTCTAATGTTTTCCAATGCAATTATATTATTTTGATCCGTTTGATTTTGTTTCACTTTTCACTCTCTCTCCCTCCCCATCCCATTTTATGTACTGTCCGGTTAATGGATTGTGCTCCATTTCTTATTCTTATTATGCTCAATATGTCTTATTCATTTATAAACTTCACTTGGGTACTCTATTTGGCCCGACCTTTTTCATGACTTAGAATCTTAGCATTTAATGCAATTCACCTAGCATTCAATTTATTTTTCTATCTGTAGGTTTATTGTACTGGAGAACTAGTAGAAATTGGATATTAAAATTCAACAAAAACAGATCTGTACAAAGAATCAATCACCTTTCTTTAAGCATTTAGCAGAATGAAGCTTCACATTATGATAAAAAGACACTTTGGAGGGCAAAGGAGAGACTGAGAACAATTAGGTAACCATTTACTTATTCTTCTGGCAAAGGCTGTAATAAAATTAGAATATGAAAGATATAAGCTTAATGCAGTCTTTCTATTCCAATTGTGAGTTTCCTTTTATACAGCTAAGGATGTGTTCAGATGGAGGAAATGCTCTTTTTCAGAATTTGGAAACAAAAAGGAAGAGAGGGGAAGGCAAAACATATACATTAAATTCTTGTAGGAACAACTAGTTTATAGAATTAACACTCTGAAGTAAGGAATTGCAATAACAATATATTGCTAAGTCATTACTTTTTGGGCTTGCAGGGGCATGATAATCCTCCTTTTATAAAGTAACATATTGATTGAAAACATTCTTTTCTTTTGTGTGCAATGACTCTAGATTACTCATTTGATCCCATCAATGTTTGGAGAGCCAACATAGTGTAGTTGTTAGGGTGTTGGACTAGGAGCCGGGAGACCAGAATTTGAATTCCCACATGGTCACGGAGTTAGTGATTTTGGGCTTCTCAGCCTCAGGAAAAGTCAAGGGCAAACAAATCCCAAACAAATCTTACCAAGGGCCTCATCACACTGATGACCCCCACCCTGTTTTTCTGGAAATCATTGGTGAAATGGAAGGTACGCGTGGTGACTGGCAGTGAGAAGCATGCCCACCCTCCTTCCCCCATCACATGGCAGTATCATGGCAAGGCACAGTGCTGTGTTGGTGCTTTTCCCATCAGACAGGAGGAAGGGTGAAAGAATTGTGCAGGGCACATTTCCACTTCCCGCATCAGACAGGGAAAGTATCAAAACCATGTAAAATCTGCATGCTAGCTCATTGGAGCTAGCCAAAAGATGGGAGGCTTACCCTTGTGGCAAGGAAGCCTCTTTGTAACATTTCTCACAACTTTGCCAACTGATGGGGCAGGGTCATGGCCTCCATCATCTGATAGGATACATCTGGAGCTGTGGCTGAAGAGGAGCCCCAGTGAAGTAAGGGGCAAAAAGAAAACCCCCATGTGAGATGGCAAGAAAACCTTGTCTCAGGATTGTCATAAATCAGAAATAGCATGAAGGCACACAGAAACTATTACTTTTTGAAGCAACATTGCCTTGGGAGCATTTTAATAGGATTCCTTTTCTCCTTTGACACAATTTTCTTAGTTTTAAAACTTATTTGCATCTACACTTATCAAAAGGAATGAAGAAATGAAGACAAAGAAGGGGCAATGTGACAAATTATGTTAGAAACATGGAGGGGAAAAGGAATGAGCAATGGCAAAGAATCAGCAAGAAGTGAGAACTCCCAAATTCTTGCTTGAGGTTACATCCCTTGATGTAATAATTTCGTTGGAAATTAACTTTCCAAGTTCTAGGTTCAGGATGAATATATACAATTCTGTTACAGTCAAAGTGGGCAGGGTTCTGAAATAAAGGTCTCGGAGGAATGTGTTCATTAGAATCATAGAGTTCAAAGAGGCCACAAAGGCCATCTAGTCCAACTCTCTGCCATGCAGGAATATACAATTAAAGCACTCCTGATGGATGACCATCTTGCCTCTGCTTAAAACCATCCACATAAGGTGATTCCACCATATCCTGAGGCAATGTATTCCGCTGTGGAGAAGCTCTTTCCATCAGGAAGTTCTCCCTAATGTTTAGGTGGAAATCTTTTTTTCCTGTAGTTTGAATCAATTGTTTAGTATTCTAATACCTGGAGCAGAAAACAAACTTGTTCCATCATCATGCCCCCTCTTAAACTATCTCTTCTCCAGGCTAAACATTAGTCTGTATTCCAGCTTATCAATGCCCCTCTTTAATTGTGCGCACAGAACTAAACCCAGTGTACCAGGTATGTTCTGACCAAAGCAGAATAGAGTGGTACTATAATTTCCGTTTATCTGCACACTGTACTCTTCTTGATACAGCCAAGAATTGCATTGACGTGTTGTTGAAGGCTTTCATGGCTGGGATCACTGGGTTATTGTATGTTTTCCGGGCTGTATGGCCTTGTTCCAGAAGTATTCTCTCCTGACGTTTTGCCCACAGGCATCCTCAGAGGTTGAGGTATGAAGAAACTAAGCAAGGAAGGTTTATATATCTGTGGAAGTTTCTGGGTGGGGGTGGGGGACTCTTGTCTGTTTGAGGCCAGTGTGAATGTTGCAATTAATCACCTTTGTTAGCATTAAATGGCCTTCCCAGGCTCACAGCTTGGCCTGGGGGAATCCTTTGTTCATTAGCTGCCCCTGATTGATTCCTGTCTGGAATTCTGCTGTTTTCAGAGTGCTGCTCCTTATTTACTGTTCTGATTTTGGAGTTTTTTTTTTAATACTGGTAGCCAGATTTTGTTCATTTTCATGGTTTCCTCCTTTCTGTTGAAGTTGTCCACATGCTTGTGGATTTCAATGGTTTTTTCTGTGTAGTCTGACATTATAGTTCAGGGGTCCCCAAACTTTTTAAACAGGGGGCCAGTTCATGATCCTTCGGACCGTTGGAGGGCCAGATTAGAGTTGGCCACCGAGCAATAATTAACAACAACAACAACAACAATTATAAAGGGGGCTGGCAGAGACCCTTTGGACCATTGAGTCCAACCCCCTTCTGCCTCTGTGCAACAAAGGCACAAAGCATCCCTGACACAGATGGCCACCCAGCCTCAATGTTGTTGTTAATAATAATAATAATAATAATAATAATAATAATAATAATAATAATAATAATAATAATATAGGGTTTTGGAACACAATACTCCTGACCTCACAATCGTGTTAAAAAACAAAGTATGGATTGTCGATGTTGCAATCTCAGGTGACAGAAGGATTAAGGAGAAACAACTGGAAAAGCTGACACAATATGAGGATTTAAAGATCGAATTACAAAGACTTTGGCACAAGCCAGTCAAGGTGGTCCCAGTGGTGATCTGCACACTGGATGCAGTTCCTAAAGACCTTGGCCTGCACTTAAACACAATCGGTGCTGACAAAATTACCATCTGCCAGCTGCAGAAGGCCACCTTACTGGGATCTGCACGCATTATTCGCTGATACATCACACAGTCCTAGACACTTGGGAAGTGTTCAACGTATGATCCAATACAACAGCCAGCAGAGTGTCTGCTGTTGACTTATCTTGTTGTGTTTAAAATAATAATAATAATAATAATAATAATAATAATAATAATAATAATAATAATAATGTAATAATAAGGGTTTTAAGAGAAGAAGAGACCCCTTGGGTCATTTAGCCCAACCCCCTTCTGCTCTTGTGCCGTGGGGGCCGGATAAATGGCTTCGATGGGCCACATCCGGTCCCCGGGCCTTAGTTTGGGGACCCCTGTTATAGTTGTTGGAGTGGTCAAGCATTTCTGTGTTCTCAAATAATATACTGTGTCCAGGTTGGTTCATCAAGTGCTCTGCTATGGCTGATTCCTCTGGTTGAATTAGTCTGCAGTGCCTTTCATGTTCTTTGACTCGTGTTTGGGCGCTGCGTTTGGTGGTCCCTATGTATACTTGTCCACAGCTGCGTGGTATCCGGTAGACTCCTGTAGAGGTGAGAGGATCCCTCTTGTCCTTCATTGACCATAGCATTTGTTGGCTTTTCTTTGTGGGTCTGTAGATAGTTTGTAGGTTGTGTTTCTTCATCAGTTTGCCTATGCGGTCAGTGGTTCCCTTGATGTATGGTAAGAACACCTTTCCTGTGGGTGGATCTTTGTCTTGACTCTCATGGTTTGTTTTTGGCCTCACAGCTCTTCTGATGTCCGTGGTGCAGTATCCATTGACCTGTAGAGCCCAGTTTAGATGGTTCAGTTCACCTTGGAGGAGGTGAGGTTCACAGATTCTTTGTGCATGGTTTGTCAGGGCTTTGATTGTGCTTCTTTTTTGACTTGGGTGATGGTTGGAGTTTTTATTAAGGTATCTATCTGTGTGTGTAAGTTTTCTGTAAACTGCACTTGATGAACCAACCTGGACACAGTATATTATTTGAGAACACAAAAATGCTCGACCACTCCAACAACTATCATGTCAGACTACACAGAGAAGCCCTTGAAATCCACAAGCATGTGGACAACTTCAACAGAAAGGAGGAAACAATGAAAATGAACAAAATCTGGCTACCAGTATTAAAAAAAACTCAAAAATCAGATCAGTAAATAAGACATAGCACTCTGAAAACAGAGGAGTTCCAGACATGAATCAACCAGGGGCAGCTAATGACTCTGAACAAAGGATGCCCTTAGGCAGGAAGCAGCCAGGAGATGACGCTATTAAATGCTAATTAAGGTGATAAACTACAACATTCACACAGGCCTCCAACTGACAAGAGTTCCTCTCTCACCCTGGACTTTCCATAGATATATATATAAACCTTCCTTGCTTAGTTTCTCCATACCTCACAACCTCTGAGGATGCCTGCCATAGATGTGGGCAAAACATCAGGAGGGGATACTTCTGGGACCTGGCCATGTAGCCTGGAAAACATACAACAACCCCAATTGCATTGTCAGAACCCTGGCAGCAGAGCACCAATAACCATACGCAGAGGCCAATCTCTATCTAATATCTTTATTAAAGAAATATATAAAAGCAATAAAAACAAGTGAAGAATATAGTTCAGAAGCAGACCTTTCAAAAGAGGTCAAATATAGTCCAAAAATGTATTGTCCAATATAAGATATTAGAGTTCAAAGTTTTAATCCACTTGACCGAAACACACACTTTGCCAAGCAATAGTGCGGGGAATTAGCAGAGTCCTAGAGTTCAATGAAGCTTGACAACAAGGCTGGAATTAAACTTGATTCTTGGCTAGATTCATAACTGAAACAAAGGCAAAACATGAGCGTGGAGCAGGGTCCGTGGTAAAACTGCAAGGCTAGGCAAGGCTTGAAAACTTGATCCGAGAAGCAAGGAACTGGGGTACGAAGTCCACACACGATCTCTCTCCTGAAGCTGATCAATTGACTCCGCAAAGAATTCCTCGCGTCAACCACCTATATTGGGTCTCGTTTTCCCGCCAACAGAACTCTTTCCCTAGAGAACGAGAAGCGAAACCCAACTCTGTCCAGATGTGTGACTCCTTAGAATTTCCCAAGGGAAGCAAGCCTAATCAGCTTGATTTCTGGAAGCAATGCGTAAACTCCTCCGTTGAGCTTCTCTGATTCCCCTTTCTCTGGAATAAGATTCTTTTCTGGGAAACGGGGAGGGGGGAGTTCTGCCCAAGGCCTGTTTGGCCGAATTCTTGAGGACAAACATCAACATCCTGCAGGTGAAGAGACTCCGGCTCTTGCTGAACCGGCGAAAACCCCATGTTTTCCTCTTCGTCTGCCACAATAGTACTAGGAACAGGACTACAAGGCCCATGAGTCATCACATGCATTGACCTTTTTAGCTGCCATATCACACTGCTGATTCATGTTCATCTTGTGATATACTAAGGACCTCATCCCATGTGGGCAAGGATGAAGCAGGAAAAAGCAGGAGGAGATATTTTCTTTAGCATTGTGATTCGTGCCATTCCATGTTGTTTATAACTGGTTAATTGATGTCTCCTTTATAAAATGTGTTACTCCTACTGTTTTAACAGCAATCACCTGCTTCATATGTATTCATAAAATACAATTGAGACATCAAATGTCAGTTGCCATCACACCTTCAAGAACACTCCTTTCCCTGTTTCCAAGTGAATTGAGAGGTCTGGAGTTGATAGCTACCCTACTCCAAAAATATCAGTTTCTAGACACTTTAAAACTAGAGTCCCACGGGCAACCCCCAGAAATAGTCTTGTGGCATTTGATGACCTCCTTGACGCCCTTCCCCCCTTTTAAAATGTCTAGAAACAGGGGGAAGTCTGCATGTGACAAGATCCTAAGACTCCTCAATTCCTTTGATGTGTACTGATGTCAAGTCAGGTGTCGCTAATCCTGTATCTGTGAAACATTTGCCTTCCTCCAGTCTGCTGGAATTTCTCCTTTTCTCCAAGAATTTTCAAAGATGAATGCCAATGGTTTAGAGATTACTTTTCTCAGTTCTTTTAATACCAATGGATGAAGTTTGCCTGTCCGTGGACATCTGAATTCATTTAATGCCAGGTATTGCTGTACTACTGCTTTAACTATATATGTTGCATTTTCTCTACTGCACTATCTACTCCGTTTTCCTCAGTTTCATCACTGTTTTATTTTTAGGATAAGACCAGAAGAAGGTGTTGAACAGTTCTGCTTGTTTTCTCTCTCAGGTAATCATCTTTTCCATGCAGTGGCTCTACGATTTACTTGTTCTTTCTTTTGCAACATATAAACCTGCTGACCCTTTTTATTGCTTTTAATGCCTTGTGCAGAACCAAGGATAGATATAATGATCATGTGACATAAGGCATTAGTAAGCCATAGCTCATTCTCTAATTCTTGCCTGAAATTATATTGATAAACACCTCATAGACTATTATATCAATCACAAAATAGATATATAACAAATTCTGTCCCTGCATGTTGCAGAACAATCAACAGTCTTCAAAACCCATTGAAACAGACATTTAATTATCTGCATTTTGAGGGGAAAACACATTTAAATATGTTTTAAAATGCAATTTAAAATGATATTGGATTAATGTGGGGGAAATAAACTATATCCTCTGTTAAAAAAACATGCAATGGAGCGAAATGAGAGAGTTTTTAATAAAGACCTTTGATGTGATACAAACATGGTTTTCATGATAATTGTTATAAAGATAATGAACCATATGAATGAGAATCTATTTTGGATGTCATTTGGTTAAATGACCCTTTAAACTTTCTGGAGACACTGAAGCCATGCCCTTTTGGTCATTTGCAGACAGCATTGTTTGATGAGATTCTTCCTGAATTAATTAAACATAAAACAAATTATGCTGATAGGTCATGCCTTTACACACAGTCCATTGCTGGGTTTGAAATGTGGATGGTGACCAAAAGATTTGAAGTTCTTTTCTTTTCATCCCTTTACTCACATTCCCTTTCTTTACCTCTTATTCTGATTTTATTTCTGGTTTTTCAGGCCCTACATCTTGTTCCTCAGTTTTATTTGTTGGAAGGGAGGGGAAGAAAAGAATATAAATCATTTAAATAAATGCAATCACTGTCATTGACATTCACTTGTACTTTGGCTTTACTTAAAACTTTGTCAAATTCATTTTGCTCAGCTAAGACTTTGAAATCCAGCTATATATACTGGCTTGTTCAAAGCCAAGGGCTGATATAATGATCAGAGACATAAGGCTCAGATTGTTTATCCTTCTAGTAGGCAACTTCAGGAATAAAGGAGGATTGGAAAAATAAAATATACTGTTGATGGTCAGCAGCTAATAAAGATGTGACTTAAGACTTTTTTTGAAATAAAAATTCATGTATATTTGGTACAGGAAATAAACTTTAAAAGGATCAGATAAAATGAGAGCATGGGGATTTTTAAGACGTAATTTATTCACTATTTGAAATAACCTTGCAGTTATTTTTAAAAAGGTAATTCTTCCTTAGCTCATCATTCAAAAGTAACCAGAAAGTTACTTTTAGTTATTTTATTAAGAACAGAATGCTATAAACTACCTCCCTAATAACAGAGAGAAGTAAATCAACAAAATTTACACAAATGAGTGGTACAGGTTGAGTATCCCTTATCCAGAATTTTGAAACCTAAAATATTACAAAATCTAAAATGGTCTACATGGGTAGCTGAGAGAGTGACATCTTTGTTTTCTGATAGATTGGTGTACATAAACTTGGTTTCATGCACAAAATTATTACAAATATCATATATAAAATTACTTTCATGCTATGTGTCTACATTTTTTTGTGGACTTGACAAGAGATGTTTTTAAAATGGATTTCTCAAAATAAGGTTATTCAGACCTTGCAGTCAGTATCCTTTGCTCTGACTTCAAGAAGAAGAATTAATTTTTATTCCAGTTTTCATCCATGTTCTAATTTTTTTTATTATTGATTAAAGCTAGATTCCAGAAAGACAAAGAAAATAATTGTATTCCATACGAGACATTTTAGGAAATGTTTTGATGATCAGAATCAAAGGTGGCGAGGATTATGTTATGTTAAGTCGTGTCTTGAGTGTTGTCTCTCAGGCTGTAGTGGTGCATTATGGTTCTAATACACGATTATACTCTTGGCTTTTAAATTATTCATGCCCTATTTCATTAGCAAACCAAAAAGTCAATTGAAAAACTTAGTAAAAATTTCACGAAAGCTGCAGATACAACAATAACTTTGACTTTGCATTCCAAGGTAACAACCTTGTGCCTGATATTTCCTGTTCTCAATAAAAAGCAAATTTAAAAATTTACATCCCTTAAAGAAGGATGGGGCCTGCAAACAAAGCATAAGTATGCACAGCACTGTTCCAGGTTTGGTGTCTGTCATTCAAATTATTGTCATGCCGCAAGCAAGCCTGATACAATCAGGAAGGAAAATGGAGTTAGTTAGATGGGTTTATAGGATGATGTCTGCATGAGTGACAGATGTTTGTGCTCCAGCAACATTATGTGCATTCAATTTTTTATTATAGAACAATTGCCTCTAATAGCTTTTTGTTTATGTTCAACATGTTGCACATTCACCTTTGTTTCCTGCACCAAGAATGAAGAGTGAAACCCTGCGCCTTTTTAAAAATAAAAAAACCTTTTTGCAACAATTGCAATTTTCTTAATAAAAAAGTATTTTGGGCAGCTGACGTCTTTTGTCTGTGCACTGGTCTGTTCATCCTCAAACTACTAAACACTATGTCTTCATGCTTCAAAGATCATCTTACATAGCTCATCCAAAAAGGATGATCACACATCAAGTGCACAACATTTTCTATTATAAATTGGGAAGGTGGATTAATCATGGCAACTCAGGTTCATTCTTGAAAATGTGGACTTGTGTATTGACAAAGTGGGGTCTTGTTGAAGAGGGGCTTTCCATGTCATTTGACACTCAATTTGTTCTATTTTGACTTATCAATACTGTCTGTAACTGCTGTTGTTCTTATGATTCTTCGCCATATTATATAAGTCAATAGTTAAATGCCAGGTGAAGCATATGAATGGTTTCATTTCACTGCTCCCGCCCCCCAAGTCTTTCTCCATGCCCTACACTTGATTTTCTCCATTGCTTATTAGTGTCATGTCTCAATCTTGTTGTCCAATTCATATACTAGATTTTTCAAGAAATAACCTCTTGAATTGTTCTTTCCTTAAATATGGCATGACAATCCAGATCAGGGGTCCCCAAACTAAGGCCCGGGGGCCGGATGCGGCCCTCCAAGGTCATTTACCTGGCCCCTGCCCTCAGTTTTATAATATAATATTTTATATCATTTTAAATAATATAATATATTGTATATACATATAATATTGATAATAATATTATAATGTTATACAATATGATACTAATAATAATGCCATATAATAATATTAATTATATGTTATATATTATATATAATATTACAGTATAGTGGTATAGTTCAATATAGTAATATATAATGCTAATGTGATATGCTAATAATATATTGTATGTACATATAGCTGCTCTGAGTCCCCTTCGGGGTGAGAAGGGCAGGATATAAATGTAATAAATAAATGTAGTAAATGAATAAATAAATAATTTTAGACTTAAAAGGTAAAGGTAAAGGTTTCCCCTGACGTTAAGTCCAGTCGTGTCCAACTCTGGGGGTTGGTGCTCATCTTCATTTCTAAGCCAAAGAGCCGGTGTTGTCCATAGACACCTCCAAGGTCATGTGGCCAGTATGACTCCATGGAACGCCGTTATTTTCCTGCCAGAGCAGTACCTATTGATCTACTCACATTTGCATGTTTTCGAACTGCTAGGTTGGGAGAAGCTGGAGCTAACAGCGGGCGCTCACTCTGCTCCCCGGGTTTGAACCTGGGACGTTTCGTTCCGCAAGTTCAGCAGCTCAGCACTTTAACACACTGAGCCACCGGAGGCTCCAATTTTAGACTTAGGCTCACCCAAAGTCTGAAATGATACAACAACAATCCTAATTAACTTAACTATCTCATTGGCCAGAAGCAGGTCCACACTTCCCATTGAAATCCTGATAGGTTTATGTTGGTTACAATTGTTTTCATTTTTAAATATTGTATTGTTCTTCCATTGTTGTTGTTTTGCACTACAAATAAGACATGTGTAGTGTGCATAGGAACTTGTTTTTTTTTCTTTTTTCAAATGATAATTCGGCCCCTCCACAGTCTGAAGGATTGTGGACCGGCCCTCTGCTTTAAAAGTTTGAGGACTCCTGATCCAGATTCTAGACCATATTTCAGGCAATTGTATTACCCAATGCCTTTCTTATTGCTGTAAGAATCTGGAGGAAATTACTGGAATAGATCTTGAACTGGGACACTGGAAAGAATGAGAAAACTTTAATGTTTAAGCAAAAGGGACCAGCAAGGTCATTCAGTTGGAAAAGAGAGAAAGTAGCAAAACTGTTGGATTTACTGAAGGTATTAATCTCCCTATAGTAATATTCAGTATCTGCTACACAGCTTTGTTTGAATATGGAGCAAAATGCAAGGTTCACTTCAAAAAAGGCACAAGAGTGGCTTCTCAAACAGGCAGGGGGAAATCTCTCAAGATCCCAAGCACTGCCACGATTAAATGTGGGACCCCTTGCCCAAAGCCCTTTACGTTTAGGTTAAGGGAATCTTTTTCCTAATATCCCACACCTTTGCCACGGCTTTTTAATATGGGATCTCTCAAATCCCACTATGGCAGGGGGCAATACTTCTTTCAGGATCCCAGCCACTGCCAGCTATAAAACTTGAGTCTGTGCATGTGTATGTATGAGAGGATGTGACACTGAGACGAATCTTGTGAGACGAATCTTCCGCTGACTTCCTGCTTCTTAGCGGGGGGTTGGAATGGATGGCCCATGAGGTCTCTTCCAACTCTACTATTCTATGATTCTATAAGTAGAGCTATTCATCACTCAGGAACACTGTCTTTATTAAAAACAAAGAATTATTTATTTATGGTTTCTTTATTCCAAAAAGCGTAACTTGTTGCAAAGGTTTATTTCTTCAGTTTCATTTGTACATAATATAGACAATATCTTTCATTCTTTAACATCCACAACTTGACTGAAACTTTGTCTCAACAGTATTCCTTTTCCTCAGCTCTATCTCACTGGAAACCTAAACCTAACTGACTTCAGACATCTTTTTAGCTCACTGGCTAGAGAACTTCACTAACTGAATTTCAGACTTCTTCCTAGCTCACCGGCTAGAGAACTTTCATAACTGACTCTTTTTAAAACATTCCCTTCTTTTTCATCCAGCTAGCTCCGCCCCTTTCATGCTAGCTTCGAAATAGTTACATTTCTGCAGAAGCAGCTACGTTACCATGGTGACACATAGCCAATCATCAGTAGCTAACTCCTGCCCACCTTTAGCACTGAATCAACATTAAATAACATAGACAAAAATCACCAATAAAATAAGACTTTCCGTTACAGCAGTGCATCCTTCACCCCACTCTTCCATTTATTTGAAATTTGAGATAACTTATTGTAGTGAGTGATTCACATTTCTGTCTCTTTTTTAAAAAAAATTAAGGCACTGTCTAGATGGACAAAAAAAAAAAAACGTTGCTTACTTTGTTGATGCCTTGATCCTGACACACCACATATAACCCCTTTAGCAGCGACAGCTCTTCTTTTAGGCTTTAATGTGATATACCAAAAGTCACATCTTGCGCTATAGATTTTTTAAAAAACCGGTTCTTTGCTATTTTGCTATGTGTATGCAAACTAGATCAAGTGGAGCTTGGAGGAGTGGGGTAAAACAGGTTGTTGGGTGAAAATGGACACCATTTTACATGCCTAGTGCTGCTTGTTTGGATATGAGAGATTTCTTTATTTTTGCACTGGGACACAGTGGAAGTGGGAGGTAGGTCTTTGAATTTTCCTTTCTGCTTGGATCCATTGCTGCTGCTTCCTTCCCAACCAAACAGCTTCCTGATTGAGCCCTGTTGGGGAAGTCACTTGTTCAGAAAGAGGTGTCCAGCCATGAGATCAACAATGAAGGGTGGATTGAGTTACCTTATCACTGTTGATCACATGGCAGGGCATCTTGTTCTGACATCAAAGCAAGTGAATTCCCAAGTGAAGCTCTGAGGAAAGCAGTTTGGCTTTGTACATAATATAGACACCAGCAGACCTGAGCAGAAATGAGAGCAATGGCAAATCACTTCAGAGAAGGAGGGGAAATTAAAATGGCACAGATTCAAATTTGGGGAATAAACAGCAATACAATCTCAGTGCAATATATTATGGAGCTTCCGGTGGTGCAGCATGTTAAAGCACTGAGCTGCTAAACTTGCGGACCAAAAGGTCGCAGGTTCGAACTTGGGGAGCGGAATGAACCCCCGCTGTTAGCCCCAGGTTCTGCCAACCTAGCAGTTCGAAAACATGCAAATGTGAGTAGATCAATAGGTATCACTCTGATGGGAAGGTAACAGTGCCCCATGCAGTCATGCTGGCCACATGACCTTGGAAGTGTCTATGGACAACGCTGGCTTTTTCGCTTAGAAATTGAGATGAGCACCAACCCTCAGAGCTGGACACAACTGGACATTAAGTCAGGGGAAAACCTTTACCTAACTTTGTTTTATGGGTAGGTGTGGCACTAATGGGGAGAAACCAGAGGAGCTTCAGAGCTGATTAATTTGAATGGCATCAGAGTTAATTTTGGTGCTACCGAAGAGTCCTAGCTGTAGCACGTACAGATCATACAACTGAGCCTCAAATCTCAGGGCTGGAGTTCAGCCACCAGGGTCTTTACACCCTGGAACTTATTCCATTCGGAGATGATGGTTTATGATCTAATCAACACAAAAGATTCTCCCAGTCAGAGGATGCTTAAGAAAAGAGGTTCTTCTAGTGTCATATGATATTAATCCCACAATTAATGCCGTGTTCAATTTTATCCAATTTGTAATTAAAACATGTTGCACAGATGTTTTCTAAAACTTTTATTTATACTGAAACCAAGAGAGATAGAGGGTGGTCAGCAGAGAAGGTTGAGAATAGAGAGGAGGATAAGAAAATCAAAAGCAAGCTATAAAAATGTCAGTAGCTTTTAGCTTCTTATACCTTTGGGGTTACATTGTCATCGCTGTAGGGAAATAACAGAAACAACTGGATGATTTAGAGACAGCTAACAGTGGAACCTGTCCTGAGAGAACTATGAAAAGTATTGAGGCTTCTAAAGAGATTCTGTGAAGACTGAAGAATAACCTGGCAACCTGTAAATTGAAGGTATATTTTCACCTAAGACAAGGTAAAATTTCATTGGAGATGCTATCCATGTTACTTATTGTATTTTGACATCAAAGCACTTCTCAATTCACTTTCAGTCATACTCTGGAGACTTGTCATCTACTTCTCTTCCCCTCAACATAAAATAACTAAAGACAGTTTTGATTTCAAAAGGTATGAGGACCCTTTTGATGCTTATATCATTTTATTTTAATATACTGCTCACTTCTACATATCTACTTGGGCATACAATCCATCTTTTACAGAATATCCTAATAGTAACATGGCAATGTTTATTTTAAATGTTTGTAAAATGTGATTGGCAAACATCTGATCGATCTTTAACAGGAAAAGAGAGACTCGAGTGAGAAGTAGTAATTTTAGGAACTTGCTATGTTCCAGTCATAGTCACATCCCTATCATTTCCAACATGTATTATTTTTCTGAAGAATAAATTGTTCACAAGTTTTTGTTCCATGCAAGGAGGACATGCAAAGCACAACTCAATCTTGTTTGCTTAATTTGCGTATTAATATTTTTTACTAGCCTGCAGGGTGCCTCTGGTAGCGCACTGGGTTAAACCTTTGTGCTGGCAGGACTGATGTATTGAAGGTTGCGTTGCTGACCTGAAGGTTGCCAGTTTGAATCTAATCCAGGGAAAGTGCAGATGATCTCCCTCGATCAGCTCCAGCTCCATGCGGGGACATGAGAGAAGCCACAAGGATATTAAAAACATCAAAAACATCCAGGGATCCCCTGGGCAACGTGCTTGCAGGTGACTAATTCTTTCACACCAGAAGCGACTTGCAGTTTCTCAAGTCACTCCTGAAACTAAAAATTAAAAAAAACCCTAGCCTGCAATTCATTAATATAAGGGAATAATACCCCAGATCTAGAATCATAGAATCATAGAATCATAGAATAGTAGAGTTGGAAGAGACCTCAAAGGCCATCTAGTCCAACCCCCCGCTAAGAAGCAGGAAATCGCATTCAAAGCACCCCCGACAGATGGCCATCCAGCCTCTGCTTAAAAGCCTCCAAAGAAGGAGCCTCCACCACGGCCCGGGGGAGAGAGTTCCACTGCCGAACAGCCCTCACAGTGAGGAAGTTCTTCCTGATGTTCAGGTGGAATCTCCTTTCCTGTAGTTTGAAGCCATTGTTCCGTGTCCTAGTCTGCAGGGCAGCAGAAAATAAGCTTGCTCCCTCCTCCCTATGACTTCCCCTCACATATTTGTACATGGCTATCATGTCTCCTCTCAGCCTTCTCTTCTGCAGGCTAAACATGCCCAGCTCTTTAAGCCTCTCCTCATAGGGCTTGTTCTCCAGACCCTTAATCATTTTAGTTGCCCTCCTCTGGACGCTTTCCAGCTTGTCAGCATCTCCCTTCATCTGCGGTGCCCAAAACTGGACACAGTATTCCAGGTGTGGTCTGACCAAGGCAGAATAGAGGGGGAGCATGACTTCCCTGGATCTAGACGTTATTCCCCTATTGATGCAGGCCAAAATCCCATTGGCTTTTTTAGCTGCCGCATCACATTGTAGGCTCATGTTTAACTTGTTGTCCACGAGGACTCCAAGATCTTTTTCGCACACACTGCTGTCAAGCCAGGCGTCCCCCATTCTGTATCTTTGATTTCCATTTTTTCTGCCGAAGTGAAGTATCTTGCATTTGTCCCTGTTGAACTTCATTTTGTTAGTTTCGGCCCATCTCTCTAGTCTGTCAAGATCGTTTTGAATTCTGCTCCTGTCTTCTGGAGTGTTAGCTATCCCTCCGAGTTTGGTGTCATCTGCAAACTTGATGATCGTGCCTTCTAACCCTTCGTCTAAGTCGTTAATAAAGATGTTGAACAGAACCGGGCCCAGGACGGAGCCCTGCGGCACTCCACTTGTCACTTCTTTCCATGATGAAGACGACGCATTGGTGAGCACCCTTTGGGTTCGTTCGCTTAGCCAATTACAGATCCACCTAACCGTAGTTTTGTCTAGCCCACATTTTACTAGTTTGTTTGCCAGAAGGTCGTGGGGGACTTTGTCGAAGGCCTTACTGAAATCTAGATATGCTACATCCACGGCATTCCCTGTATCGACCCAACTCGTAACTCTATCGAAAAAAGAGATCAGATTAGTCTGGCATGACTTGTTTTTGGTAAATCCGTGTTGACTATTAGCAATGACCGCATTTGTTTCTAAGTGTTTGCAGACCACTTCCTTAATGATCTTTTCCAGAATCTTGCCTGGTATTGATGTGAGGCTGACCGGACGGTAATTGTTTGGGTCGTTCTTTTTTCCCTTCTTGAAGATAGGGACCACATTCGCCCTCCTCCAATCTGCTGGGACTTCTCCTGTTCTCCAAGAACTCTCGAAGATGATTGCCAGTGGTTCTGAAATAACTTCCGCTAGTTCCTTCAATACTCTTGGATGTAGCTGATCTGGCCCTGGGGACTTGAATTCGTTTAGAGTGGCCAGGTGTTCCTGGACAACTTGTTTCCCTATTTGGGGTTGGATTTCCCCCAATCCTTCGTCCATTCCATGTTGCTGAGGTTGAAGATGGCTTTCTTTTTGTGAGAAGACCGAGGCAAAGAAGGCATTAAGCAGTTCTGCCTTTTCCCTATCCCCTGTCACCATCACCCCATCTACTCCTTGCAGTGGCCCTATCGCCTCCTTTTTCTTCCTTTTTCTACCAACATAAGCAAAAAACCCTTTTTTGTTGTTTTTTATGTCCCTGGCAAGCCTGAGCTCATTTTGCGCTTTAGCCTTGCGAACCTTTTCCCTACAGGAGTTGGCTATACGTTTGAATTCTTCTTTGGTGATTTCTCCCCTTTTCCACTTCTTGTGCATGTCACTTTTGTGCTTTAGCTCAGTTAGAAGTTCTTTGGACATCCATTCTGGCTTCTTTGCACTTGTCTTATTTTTCTTCTTTGTTGGCACTGTTTGCATTTGCGCCTTGAGTATTTCACTTTTGAAAAACTCCCATCCATCCTTAACTCCCTTGTTTTTTAATATCGGCGTCCATGGAATGCCGCTCAGTAATTCCTTCATTTTTTGGAAGTCAGCTCTCTTAAAGTCCAGAATGCGTGTTTGACTTGTCTTAGTTTCAGCATTCCTTTGTATTGCAAACTGCAGGAGCACATGGTCACTTGCCCCTAAGGATCCAACCACTTCAACTGTATTGATCAGGTCTTCCACATTTGTTAAGATTAGATCAAGAGTTGCTGATCCCCTTGTTGCCTCTTCTACCTTCTGGACCATAAAATTATCTGCAAGGCAAGTGAGGAAATCTAATTTCAGACACACAATTCATGGTTCGGCTGGCATAGAAAAAGGGACTATCTTTCTATCTGATTTTATTCAGTTTAAAGCCTTCAGTAAAAATATGGATATTGGCCTGCTGAATGGATTGGAGTGGGGAAGACAAAAAAATTTTTGTAAAACCTAATAAATATGGTAGCACAAGTTGGGAGGGATGAAAAAAATGTTCCAAAATATAATCAAATACTTTTCTTTTGCTTTTTAATTTCTTCTCCCTATCTGCATTGTTTCTCATATCATTTTATAACAATAATTAGAGTTTTAAAAATAATTCCCCCATAAAGAAAGCTCTGTTAGTGACAACCAGAAATCTGCTCTGAAGTATTTTTTTCCACACAGATAAAGCCCACATTGATAAGATGAAAAACAACTTTTGCATGGTAAGTAAAGCTCAGAGGTTTTCCAGAATTATTAAATGTTCCCCTGCACTAACGTGCCCTGCTTCAGATAGGTTAAAGCTACAAAGTAGCAAAACCCATCAAAAGAAAATAGGCTTATAAACATCTTAAACTCAACACACCATTCTGTATCTCAAAATATTCTCAAATTCTCAGAATTCATCATATCCTTTCACAAAGCAAAATGGGAAATTCACTTTCCCAGACAAGGGAAGAGCAATCTCCCCTAGTTATAAGATACATTTTTCAACAATGGCAGTATTTTTATCAGTGACATTAAAAAAAAAAACTTCTGTGAAGTATTTGGTTTCTTGCAGTAATAGTAGTAATCTGAAACCTGCAGAGAGAGAAAAAGAGAGGGAATAAAATCCATGAATACATAATAACAATAGTCATTAGAACTCTTTGTAACTAAAACTGGAAAAAAGAAACCAGATCATATCATTTTAAAGTCTCCATTAAGTCTGAGTCACATTCTTAATATACATGCTGCACTGCACAGGAAAGCAGTATGAAACTATTTACTAAAAATAAATTCTCCATAAAATATTTAATCCACCCAATATAATATAATAAAGGCAGAATGTCATAAATCCTCTCTATAGAATTCTCTGTGATGGATTATGGAATCTATACAGGGGACTTCATACTTTATTAAATCCCATACCAGAATTTCTTTTTAATATAATTGTTTTCATCCCTGTTAAATCTGACAAGATTTCATATGCATTTCCCTCAGAAGACATCGAACAATTTTACATCTTAGCTACACCCCCCCTTCTTTTTTACCCTTCTGTCACTTGTTATTTTCTTACAAATGTATGGATCTGCTGAGTAAACATATTCTTCCACATATTTTCTATTTTCCCCCTTGCTTGCAAGCACAACTAATGCCGGGACAAAGACTTTTTGTGCATGTAATTTAATAAGCTCCTTCTGGAAAATTTTGGATTTCTAGAGAGATTTCTGTACAACAGATGTATGCCTTCCAAAATGAAAAACATATATCCATTTGTGAGAAATCTGAACAAGCAATCACACAAACAAGTTGAGATTTGTTTATCTACAGATGGTTCTAGTTTGGCAAGAAATAAGAGGGAAGTTCAGAGTATGAGTAGATCAGTGACTGGGATAATAGAATTGGTTCCATTCTATTGATTCATCATTTTCAGATCACTTTATCAAAGTCTTTTTTAAACCTCTAGACATTTTATTTGATTCGAGTTGTTTGTCTTTCTGGATCTGATTTATCTTCCAGACTCCCATGAATCTGTGTGTTTGTGCTTTAAAAAATATCCAGGTAAACACCATTCATTATTCAGTGACATCCTAGCAGTGAGAAAAATAAGGAGATGGCACTCAATAAGGACACTTCTCAGGTCAACATTTTCCCTTTGACAATGGCAAAAATATATCTTTGTAATTCAATCATTCATATTAATTCCTTAAACCTTGCAATTGCCAGCATTCACTGGAGAGATACCCTGTTTCCCCTAAAATAAGACATCCCCAGATAATAAGACCTAGTAGAGGTTTTGCTGAATTGCTAGATATAAGGCCTCCCCTGAAAGTAAGACCTAGCAAAGTTTTTGTTTGGAAGCATGCCCATCGAACAGAACACCAGAGCATGCAGGATCGGTAAATATACGTACCATAAAGTGTTGTACATGGAAATATTGGTAGTAACAAGACATTTTGATAGGATTCACAGTTTTTCTGGTTATGCTGGTTTATGATGTGAATTCTTCTTTATGGAAAAATAAGACATCCCCTGAAAATAAGACCTAGCACATCTTTGGGAGCAAAAATTAATATAAGACACTGTCTTATTTCCAGGGAAACACGGTAGCTCTCTAACCACGTCATCACATTGGGGCAAATTGCCCCTTTGTAGCACTTTGGGGACAAGGCCTGCTGAGCACCATCACATGACACTTGACAGGCCTCATCCCATTGACCCTCCAAGTGCCGAGGAAGTGTTCCAAGATGCTTCCTCAGCAACTATGGAGAGGTAAGCTATCTGCATTTCTGGGTTCTTTTCCCCATCTGATGGGGGAATGTCACGACCCAGGCTGCAGAGCACCAATAACCATACACAGAGTCCAGAATCTATCTAATATCTTTATTGAGGAAATATATAAAGTTAATAAAAGCAAGTGTAGAAAATAGTTCAGAAGTAGATCTTTCAGGAAAGGTCAAAATTAGTCCAGAGAAACAATGTCCAATATGAGATATTAAGGTCCAAAGTTGTAATCCAATAACCGAAACACTCACTTTGCCAAGCAAAGTGAGGGGAGAAGACAAGGTCCTTAAGTCCATGAAACTTAGGCAAGGCAAGGAAATAACTTGATTCTTGGATACAAGGCTTAATTCAAGGCAACAAAGAACAAGGAGCAAAAACAGGATCCGTGGTAAATTCGTGGCGAGGTCAAGGAAGGCAAGGCTGGGTCCGCGAAGCAAAACAAGGTCCTGGGAAGCAAAGCAAGGCTGGAAACGGGAGCGTAGTCCACACACAACCTACTCCCGTAGTTGACGAATTGACTCCGCAAGATTCCTACGAGGGCAAAACACCTAAGTAGGGTCTCGGTTTCCCGCCAAGAGCAGATTCTCTGGGGAACCAGAAGCGAAAGCCATTCTCTGGGTCCAGATGCATGACTCCTTAAAGTTTCTCATGGGAAGCAGGCTAATCAACCATTTGTTTGGCCGCGATTCTCAGGCTTCTGCGATTAGCCTGTTGAGCTCCTCTCTGTTGTTGACAATAATCACGGCGAGAAAAAGGGGGAGATTTTGGCTCAGGGCTTGTTTGGCAAACTTCTGGAAAGCAAACCTCCTGCAGGTGCAAGGGTTCCAGTTCTGGCTGAGAAAGTTCCAATTCTGACTGAAACGGAGGAAAACCTAAGTTTTCCTCTTCATCTGTCACAACAGCGCTAGGAACGGGACTACATGGCCCATGAGTCATCACAGGGAAAGAGCAATGTGTCAACACACATGCTGCCCTTTCCCCCATCTGATGGGGACAGGGACATAGCACCAATGTGCCTTGTCCTGTTCCCACCTTGTTATGGAAGAAGGAGGAAGGATACAAGGTGTTCCACAAGACATTCTGCGTGCCTACCGTTTTACTGGCGACTGCCGGCAAAATGAAGCAACTCTGAATAAAGTGTGAAGACGTCCTGAATTTCCTTTGGTCCCAGTTCATAAAAACAATACCATAAAGACCTCCAGCCTTAGTCAGCATACTATGTATTGCATTTTTAAATTATGACTAAAGTGTGAGATTGTTAGCTTCCTTGAGTCCCCACAGGGAGAAAGGCAGGGTATAAATAAAGATGATGATGGTGATGATGGTAACAACAACAACAACAACAACAACAACAACAACAACAACAACAAATATTCTTTGGATGAGAGAACAACAAAGTCTCTTACACTGAGTCTTTGTAATATTTGCTTCACTTACAAATAAACAAGCAGAAGTGAAAAACAGCTGGCATTCCCAGTAGGCTGCATATTTTCTACCTTGTACTGAATTTGTTTCTGGTTGGATGTGGAGAACTAATAGTTCTGCTTATAGAGAGAATCAAGTCTAGCAGTTCATTCAATTTTCAGGGCAGTGCTCTCACCCTTAGATTTCTCCTCCTTGTGCTCAGGACTGGAAGAAAGTATCCAGGTGCTGAAACCAAGAGTTAGGCCCTGAAAACTGAAAGCTCTTATAAGTGCAGCACAGAAAATCATCACAGAACTGACTTAGATGAACCAGTACGCTGTTACTTATATACACTGAATAAGCCTATATTGCCCCTTCATATGTCTTTTTATTTGGTTGTTTCAAAGGCTGGTGTTCCATCACCTTCCACAACTATTAGAGCCATCTCCAGAATTTATGGTGTTGCAACAATAGCCACCCTGAATGGTCGTGTTATGGTTTATGTAGAATTAGGTGGATGAGAAGCATTTTGCTATGCATCATAGCCAGAGGCGGATTGATAATATGTACTCCTAAAATTCTGGAAGATGGTACCAGTCTGTGTCTGGCTATGGGCATAGCCAGATGCTTCTCTGTCTTATCCACTTCCACTCTCCATCAGCTGCTAAATGGCTATACTAGCAAAACATTGGGTGCTGGGGATGGTGAGCAGAGAGTTATAGCAGAATTCTACTTGCAGAACCTGTATGCTACACTGAGAGATAGACTCTCTGAATGGCTTCTTATTATATGTCCAACTTTCTCCAGTTGAGTAAAATAATATATCCTTAAGTCAAATACCTCCTTTGAGATATTACATTATATAGAGGAGAGTGTTTGTGTATGTATGGGCTGTTGGTTGATTAAATATTTTGGAGAGTTTCCCTTCACAAAAGTTTAGATTTTCACATCAAGAAAGATCAAAAACATGTTGCATCTTTAACAAATGGTTTCTGTATGTAAAACAGAAAATCATAAATGCCAGTTGGCTTGTATTTGATGTGTTGGAGATGTTATTGCTCTGCAAATGAAATGGCAATGCAGACAAATACTTTGCAAAAGTGACATGCTGTAATTTAAAAGGGGGCATTTAATATTTAGAAGACATAAAAGCTATCGCTATGCTCCCCGTCTTCTTTTAGTTGTCTCCCAGATTGCAGAAAAGATGAAAACCAAAACTAAGAAACATTGGAGCATATTGATTACTGCTGTTTCTCACACTCCATGCAAAAGGTAGCATTATTGACATTTTACTGTGTACATTGTCATTCTTTAGAACATCACACTTCAGATGACTGATGAATATATTATGGAAATAATATTACAAAGCGCCTCCTGAACTTTTGAGACAGAATGGTTTTTGTTCCTTCCACAAAGCAAACAAAACTGCTCACGTATCTTTTCAGGCTGCCTGACAATTACCCAAAGTAATCATTAAAAAGTGTGCATCTTAAAAGAACATTTTAAAGTTTGTCTAGAACAGGTTATTTTTTTTTGGAGCTAGCCTGTATGATTCAAATATATGGTGTCTTCTTTGTAAGAAGAATCTTTGGGAAAAAAGAGGCAACATAATGTTAAAAGCTGATGCATGTTTTCCTTATGTGACCCAATGTGGTCTGGTAGGAACCATTGTTTCTTATACACCTCTGTCGTTTCCATACATATGTATGGGAAATGGCACTCAGAAGGAGGAACTCATGGAAAGCTTCTATTTAACAAGGTGGATCACCTCTCTCCATGTGAAGATGGTACTGGAAGGAGGTGGGACTAGTACACTCTATTTGTCATGCATGTTCTTAAACCTAGAAGGGAAAATGCCTGACTAGAGTGCTAATAGTCTCAAGATAGGACAGATAGGACAGAGAAAAAAAAATCTAGGAGGGATGAATTTGATTTTTTTTAGAATAAGGATGGTAGAAAAGATGCAGAAGAAATGTACGAAGTGTCAAGTCAATCATGGTCATTCCTAATACAATGCTGATAGTTACATATAGACCCAGAATCAAAAATTGGTTCTGAAATATTCTGAATTACAGATGTGGAAACTATAAAAAATGTCTACCATTTATGGTTCCCAATTATTCTTCATTACAGATGTGAAAAAATATGTAAAACCAGGTCTTCAAATAATCCAAAATAGATCGTCTTAACCCCCACCCCCCGGCAAGTTAGCCATAGATTTACAATGCTAAGATTTACAGTGCTTCTGGCAACAGTAAATTGATAAGGTGTATTCTACTGATGGTTTCATGTTTAATAGGTGGAATGAAGAATGTCACACCACTTTCCTGACTGAACCTCTGGGATTTGTATCCACAGTCTCTGTTCTAAGGAGGAAAAAATGTCTTCCCATAAAATGGCATTACCTTCCATTACTGTTTCTTCTTAAATTTTGTTTGTCCAAGTAGAGGATTCTTCGACTTGCACAGATGGATTTACCCATTGTGCATCATTCTATGGGGAATCAGACATATAATGTTTTCATAATTATCCCCTTTTCTTCCTGCAACAGAACTTCCTCATAGATAAGTGCATAAACAACCAGTCTTATAAATTAAACCTGTGTTTCCCTTCCCATGATCAATCATAAAACAATCCAGACTAAATGCAAAATACATATATGACGAAAATCATATGCTATGTAAAACTGACTTTTTTAACTTCTTGAGAGAAAAATTCTGCAAAATAACACAATAAAAATATCAGTTAGTTTGATTGACTGTGTATTCTTGTTTTTTTCAGAAGCCACATTACTAAAGAAATTCATGGTAAATCAGAATTGTACCTCAGCTGGGAGAGAGCTTAAGATAAGCAGTATCTTTTTGTAATCAGTGAATTCCCCTAATGATTTTTATGAACAAAATGTCTACAAATATAATAACAGTTCTCCATGCCTGGTGAATTCCCATTTCACATGCAGAGCTCTGCACAGACATAATTTTTCACTTGGAGTTGACAACAGTGAATATAATCCTTATGTAACAAAAACAAAAATAAGTAAAAAGATCACAACCCGCAACTGAGCCCTGAAATATCACTATCACCTTCCAGAATAACCTTGAAAGTACAGTTTACTAAGCAAATGTTAAGTGTAAGCTCTGGAAATTGGCTAGACTCTGCTTTCAGCTGTATTATGGGCAAAGCTCCAACCTACGAATTGAACATGGCCCAAGATGCCCTGGAGTTATCTCCTGCCCTGCACATTTTTTTTTACTGTTTTTAAAAAGGAGAATATTGTCTTGATAACATATGTATTATTTTGGCTTTCACTTGCTAAAATGCTTTCAAAATTAAAATGGCTCCCCGCTACAACTATTACATTATGGCTGCAGGACAGATTTTGAAAATAACCTATTGAAACACATCAGAAATTAAGACAGTGTTGACTTTCTGACAGACACCAAACAATGAAATGCCTTTCTTTGGAATTTACAATCCGTGCTAATAGGTTAAGTAAAGGTTTCTCCTTAAGTCCAGTCGTGTCTGACTCTGGGGGTTGGTGCTCATCTCCATTTCTATGCCGAAGAGCCGGTTTTGTCCATAGATACCTCCAAGGTCATGTGACCGGCATGACTGCATGGAGCGCCATTATTTGTACAATATATTGCCCTTTCAAGCCTGATTTAAGCAACTTAACCTGGAGGAACTTCACCCTTAACAAATGCATTTATGAGGTGAAATTTTGGAGATATCACCCTCTTCTTCCCTCTTATTAATGTTTCACACCACATGAGATTCATTCTCAGGGATATGATTGTGTACAATTACTTCATTTCTATGCAAAATATATAGAAAGTATATAGAAAAAAATATCCATAGCAACATTTCTCAAGTGCTGATTTTTTTTAACTGTCTAGAATATTTAGCCATAATAATAAATGCTTATGTTATGTTTCGTTAGGTTTGTTGTGAACAAATGTCTTTAGCATTATAGATCCAATCTTATTAGTGGGTATAAGAAAAATTGTGCTCAATGGGGCATACTTTTGAGTAGTCCTTTAAATATTTTTTCATATCTACAAGAAGCTGGACATGTTGAATTTAACTGTTATGTTTGTGCTTGCTGTGGTCCAAAAAGTGACATGGTAGAATATCACTGAAGCCCTAAGAAAGAAATATGTTCAAACAGAGGCATTATCCCTTTTGTCTTTCTTTTATTAAATATCCACATACAGATGGCTTAGTTTAAATGGATTTATTTATATTCTACTCTTCTTCAAAGAAACTGAGTGAAACAAAAAGCCAATATACAGTACAAACATGCACTTAGAAAGAAATTGTAAATAACCCAAACCACAAACAACAAATATCTCAACCCACAAACATCAAATTTTTAAAAAAAGTTATGACTGGAATTCTGTATAAACTTATTCTTAACTAAGTAACTTCTCTTGGACCAAAACTCTCCAAATTTGATGGAAACATCATTCCACCATATTTTGATTTTTAGTAGAATGGACCTCTTTTTCCCCATGCAGTTGATAACCAGTAAAGAAGGTTACAATTGTGACAACAGCATCAAAGTCATGACTAAGTAATGATAATAATTTAAACAGTTTTATATAGATGATCACTGCTTCATCACAATCTTGACACTTTTAACATGCATGCACCTTGACTGGGTGTCAGCTGTACTGGAAGAAGGAGATCCTGTTAGTGATCAAAGCATGGCTGAATTATGTTTCCATCAGGCTTGGTGATGTTTCCATCAGATTGGATCTGTAAAGTTATTTAGTTAGGTACATCGTTAAGCATCATTAAGCATAATGTGGGATTCCATCCAAGAAATTATCCAACGAACTCAGAAGCAGTAAATCACCACCTTCACAGTAACAAGAGATTATAAAATTATGTATATTCTAAAAGTTACAAAGTACAAATAAACAGCTAGCTTGAATAGATCACCTGGGCAGGAAATTTCAGACTGTGGCCTCTTTTTAAATTCCCCACTTTCTCTTGTTCAGGGCCTCTTCAGATCCTGAAGCAAAATCCCTTTCAAATGCTATAGCTCCTTCCTTCCTTCCCTTTTCCTTGAATGTGTGGTATGTGTGAGAATTAAAAGAAAGACTGGAATGTCCAGTTAGGAAAAGGAGTCAAGATGTGCTTTTGAATACCTGCCAAATAGTTGCAGTCTTTAATTATGAAAGTTTAAAGATTTGGGAAAACACACAATTATCAACTGGAAAATGAACCTAGAAATAGTGCATTATATATGCAGACAATTCTCAATTCATCCCTTTCTAGACAGACAGGGTAAACTTTGCCTTACATCAGTGTTTCACAGTCTAGTGTTATCCATATACTTTGGCATACAGTTACTGTAATGTCCAGTCACTACAAAAACTGGCAATGTGATCAAAACCTAATGTGCAGTCCAAACATTTGGAAATCAACAGAATGTGGAATTTGTTTTTGGCTAAAACAATACACACTTCTTTTGTAAGATAAAATCATATGTATTTGCAATGGTTTCCAAATTTGACAGAGGTCATTGGTAATTCACAAATATACCATACAGGATTTCATTCTTCCCTTTTCCTTAAAAGGGGAAAAGGGAGAGGGAGGAGATATTTATTCACAAGTTATACCTTTTTCATTGATTTCTTTGGACAGATTAAACCATGCTAGGTCAGAAACATTAAAGAAAGTCAACACTTTCATTTTGGGAATGCTGGAAACACTAATGTCTGACATACAGAGGGCACAACCTTTAAATCAAGTACACAGACTTACCAAGATCAATGTGTGAATTCTGTCTGAAATACTCAGACTATCTGTTTCTTTGAAATAGACATTTATCACTGTGAAAATAATGCTCAGGAAAATTAAGGCAAATAGGTAAAGTGTTGCTACAAATACCATGAGTTGTTTTCAGCATCTGATCTGACTTTAAAGAGAGTTACTATCTCGAAAAATGCCCACTTTGGAAGAGCTGCATTGATATATTAGTAACAGTATTAGTAATGAAACCGTGTGAAGAAGTGATTTGAGCATCAGACTATCAACCTCATCAAATGGGGCTTACTTCAGCAGCATATGCCGATTCAGCCCTAGTTGACCCATGGAGCCTGCCAGCTCCCATCTCATGACATAAAGGAACCTCTGTCGGGCCTCCATCAGTCAACTTGCATGAAACCGGCATATGTCACTATTGTGGCAACATGGGAGGCTTCCCAAGTTGCACCAGAAGGAATGGGGTGAAGCTACATTTTCCCCTATGGAATCAGCTTAAAGGTAAGCTGGGCAATATGGGGCATGGGGAAATGGGTTCCTCATGCCCCCTGATGGCAGTCACTGGATTTGCCATAATGCATGGTGATTCCGACAATCTCTGTGAAGATGTATCTTGAGATCATGTGTTTTTGGGAAACTTTATCTTTTACCAGAACTTAATTTTGTGAGAACGTCTTTCATCAAAACAGAGTTTTCTAACCTAAGCTTTTCTCCTTTTTTGATAAATGGTAGGACATTTCCTGTCTTGGCAAAAGTTTTTGTTTATAAAAATTAATCTTGCAGAAATTTCACAATTAGACTGGAAGAATTGTATTTTGCTCTCTATGCATGTGTTCCCTGATTTTATGAAGAAATACTGTACACAAATTGTGGAGATTTCATTGAAAAGAGAAAAACATGCTTTGTCTCATATACTTGTGGCCAAAAAAAAAAATCTCAGGGATGAGGGTGTGGGTTAATAAATCTCTGCACAGGCTATTTTGACAAGAATATAATTTAGTGATATTTTTCACATTGCTACTCTAGGGCTGTAAGATGTGATTGTGGACTCTCACTTTCCTTTTGGGAGAATATCATCAGCCTGTCTACTGAAAGCTAAAGTTATGACTCATTCTATGGAATGGCTCCCTATTTCTTAGATAACTATTTTCCAAGTTTCCCCAAGAGGAATCCATGAAAGCTCTTTTAACCACGAGAATGGAATTATACAGTTTGCTAACTTTTTGTGAAATGCCTTCTTCAACTGATGTGTAACACCCCTGTTTACCTGAATAAATCTGCATATAGTAATCACAATCTGATCATACTGCAATGATAAACAAGGTTGGATGATAGGGTGCAGTTTCAATCAATCAGTTAAACACTTTCCAAAGTGCTAAATTACCGTATGTTGTATATTACAATGCAGTCAAGAATGCGTGCAGTAATGATCTAAAGGAGAAATCCTGCTCTTTCCACATTTGTTACTCTAACACTGGGACATACAGTTTGATCTTTAGGTGTTTGATGTAGATCAGCAAGGGGGTCTCATTTCTATTCATTTAACAATAGCAACATGTTGTTTTCCACTTAAATTATATATATATATATATGTGTGTGTGTGTGTGTGTGTGTGTGTGTGTAAGAGAGAGAAATGTAAGTGTAAGAGGGAGATTGATTTAGTGCTTAATTTAGTGTTAAACTCAAACAGTAAAGTAATTTACATATTACCATAGCAAGGGGGATACATAATTCTATTTAACTGTGATTTGTGGAGTTTAAAAATAAATTGATTTTAGTATAACTTTATTTTATAGAACTCATTTTTTTCTAGCAAGCAGCAAAATTCTGTTTCTTGGTTTCAATTGTTTTAGAATAAAACTAAGTTGTATACAAAGGGAAAGGTGATCCTTGATTGTGTAATCCTTTCTTTAACCTTAATATGCAGATATTTTTGGTAAGCATTTTATAGTGATGAATAAAGCTGTCAGTATGAATCCTTCAAAAAAGACAACTTTTTTGTTAATCTAAATCGGAAAAGAATTAGCTTATTCAAAAGAAGGTAGCTTGGGACAATTAGATGCTTATTGTAGTTATACCTGCAATATACTATTATGTTTAGAGAGATGGCAAGTATTAAAAAAGGTCACAAACAGGAGTTTTATAGCATGTTTAAGACCAATCATTTCAATTTTCTACCAACCTTTATACATGGGATTCTGAACAAGTGGGGCATGGTTCATGAAAGCTTAATCAGAAATAAATTGGTTAATCTTGGTGTTGATACTTTCTTTCTTGTCTCACTCGGATGCTCCATCCTAACAATTTGTAGCTTAGTGAAGTACTCGGTATTATCTTCTAGGGAACTGTAGTATACTCCCTTGAATGACAGCTCCAACTATATAAGGAAGTAAGGATTAGATCAAGGAATTTTGCTATGTTGAAATCAATGCTCTGATGGAAAAGTATGCCACATTTCTGTAAAAGCCTGGTATTTGGGAGATTAGTTTGACATGCAAATTGGTGCATATGTAAGGAAATGAAGTAAGAGAAGAAAATGGAACTAATAGTCCTTTTGTCATATCAAAATCAAATGAGCTATATCAGAGATATGTGGTACTTTGGACAATATATTACAAAATATATTATGGATTATATTCTTAAATATGAAACGGGAAATACATTTACAAACCCATTAAGATACTATTTATAGTAAATTTAGCAGGTGGAAATATCATCCATTCTTCTACATTTCTACTACAAGAAGCATCAGGACTGTTAATGTACTGTCCTTGCCTTTAATCTGATCCATGCCCTTGAACAAAATCTGAGCTTTGTGATCCACCAATGCCATGCCTGAGCCAATTTTAATTTCCATTCATTATCTACAGGAACTAGATAAATCTAATTCTTTATGGTTTTACTGCTGTCTAATGGACATGTGAGCATGCTTATACATATCATGTATCTAATTTCAGAGTCAGATATGTTTTATACATTGATCAGAAGGAATTTAACCAAATCCTGGTGGGTGGAATCTCTTACTATATGGCTCTGGTGGTCATGCCAACATATAATTTATTACAAGGACATGAGAGTACATAGATCACATTCTCAGATGAACAGGTGGTATAGTTTTTTAATTTAATTTTCATATTTAATGTGGGATGTATGAATTCTTTGACATTGTTTGTAAACTTACAGCAATCACAATGACCACATTTAAAGTTACCGGTGGTTGGGTTTCGTGGAACTATATTGGATTTTCTAATATCTGAGTGGATCAAAATATCCCTGAAGTTTCTAGATCTTTTATGTGCTATGATTGGTTTAGATTGACAACCAGGGATGTCCTGTAGTAAATGCCAGTGTTTAAAGATTATTTTTTGTATATTTGATGTCTGTGTGGTTAAGGTGAGGGGGCAAATAATTCTGTTGGATTGTGTTTTAGATTGGTATTTAAGTTCTTTTTGCTGTGAATCCTGATATTTATATACTATATTAGATATTATTGGGGTGTATTATACATGTCTATTTTTAGTATGGTTTGTATTATTTCTAGTATGGTTTGTATTATTTTGACTCAATTTACATTTAATTCTATGAAAAGAAATAAGACAGCAGAGCAGCAAACAGAGGGAACTCCAGGATTACCTGAAGAAGGTCTACCTGAAGAAGGTCACCGAAACTGGATGCATACCTGGGAGACCAGTCGTTACTATTGACATGGAACTTTGTTGCTATTGATATGGAACTTTGATTTACTATTGACATGGAACTTTGATTTACTTTGAATGATCGAATTTGAAGAAGAGTACTACAAACCTTGAGAACACTATCAAGATTGTATTTGTTAAAATTGGACATTGAAATATGTACTTATCTGTACAGTTGGAATATATAAATTGATATTACAGTCATAATATATGTGATTATATCACTTGAGGAAATATAGAACTATAACTTACTTTAAAGTACAATATATACCATACTTTTCCTTTTTTCCTTTTTACTGTATATAATAGACATCTGTGCATATAGCTGGTGATTATACAGACCTATGACACATGTTTGATTCTTTGATATTTGTCCATTCCAAATATAGGAGGGAAAGGTAATATTTATCTGCAAGACAGGGATGTCACTCTCAATGAAAAATGAACCAGACTTAGGACTTGATTGCATGATGGCACTATCTGATCAAGGAAAGCTGTAACTTAATAGCATGGTGACCCTCGATATCACACAACTGCAAGTGTCACACAATTGCAAGGCTTTAGCAATCTGAGGTCACACTTCTGGTTGAGTGGCATAACTCTGCCCTCCCAAAATCTGTTAAGGAAACTTTGCAATCCCTGAAAAGTGATGGTTAAAATGAATGAAATAAAATCTTTTTTTAATTTGAAGGGAGAGTGGGGGAAGAATCCCTCCCTCTGACATCAATTCTGTCCTGGCATGCAGGCACAGAAATGGCTGGAATCTTAATACCAGGAAAAACGTGGCATTGTGATCTGATTAGGGACTATTGATGGATTTGGCCCTTTAATAGCTGAGAACTGGTTTGTCACAGGGGGATTGCAGATTGGCAATGGTTTAGGCATTTGCTAGGGGAGAGGGGGAATGGATTGCCACCTTCATGCAACAAAGTCTCTAGTGTTTACAGACCAAGGATAGGTAAATTACTTTTATAGTACACTATTGTAGCAGTATGATTCCACTTTTGCCATCATGGCTGCTTCTTGTGGATTCCTGAAATTTGTCATTTTGGAGGTATTAGAGTTCTCTGACAAAATTCTAAATGCCCCTCTCTCAACCGCAAATTCTGAGATTCCATAAAATGGAGTCATGTAAATCATGTTGTATAAAAGGGACTTGGTGAGCCGGCATGTTTTTCATCTCAGATGCATTCATGATATGTTCTTTCCCCCAATTTTATTTTATTGCCTACTGCAGAATGGTTGCTATTAAAATCTCACACCTATCATTTTGGGGAAATGTAGCATTACTATGCATTTTTCACAAGTAAATGTCAGTAAGAGGTTAATTAGTTGCAACAAATAAATATCCCATGTTATTAGCATTGTACAGCCCTGAGGAAGGGATGCCACCTCTAGAAGACAGAGCTGGATTTTAAATGCTAAATTTCTTAATTCACAACTTGTAAAAGAGATAAGGAAGGGGAGAGCATTAAACATGCCCCTCCCAATGACAACAGAGAGATAAACACATGTGGGCTTATAATATTTGCTGAAAGAGAAATACCTTTAAAAATCTCAAAATATATCTGATAGTGTTCAGCAGATAGTAAGAGAAACAATGGAAAATGGCTCCTATATGAAATATACAGCCCCTATATGAAAGGTTTTAATTTAGGGATAGGCAATTTCTAGCAAACCTTATTACCCACAATCCATCATGGGCTATACCCTTTGCCATAATGAAATTTCATGGCAAATACACTGCTGAATTTCAGCAGTACCTTGAAAAAAGCCATTCAAACAATCAGGAAATGCTTGTAATAATATTGGTTGCAACCCCTCTAACCCCATTAACGAAAGCATTTCCTGTTTGCTTAACTAGTTTCATGTAATATTCTACTAAATTTTAGGGGGGTAGTTTTATGCAGGATGTTTGTGAGATGGAAAAATGTTTGCAGTATTTATTGGGTACAGTGAAACTTATTTCTTAAAGATTGGAAGTATGATTTCTACTTGTGATATTGGTGGTACAAAGAGAAGGGCATTTCTTGAGGGTATCAGAGCCTGGTCAGGTTTGTAAAAGGAGATATGATCTGCCAAATGGCCTGGACCTGATCCATAGAGGCCTTTATAGCTCATGAATTGTGCTGGGAAATACGTTGGCAGCCATTAGATATGTTGCAATAGGGAAGCTGTGCATGCCTTGTAGGCAGCCCCAATTAACAATCTGGCCATAGCTTTTTGGATCAGCCAAAGTTTCCAACCCTCTTCAAAGGCAGCCCCAAGTAGATCAGTAGTCACCCAAACAGAATGTAACTAAGGCATGTACCACCATGGCCATATCTGACATCTCAAGAAATGGCCACAGCTGGTGCGCACATTTAAAAGTGCAAAGGCACTCCTATCCATCATAGAAACCTGGGCTCCCAAGGTAAATTCATTGAGCCCTAGAGTTTGCCCAGACTGTGAACTTCTATCTTCAGGGGCAGTGTAACCCCATCTATCACACACTTGTATCTATCAGCTTCATCGTACCTAATCCTGCTTTAGCATAGCCTGTCAAGAACTCTGGAACCTTCAGCCACCTTGATTGCGAGTGGCTGAGACTAACTGGCAGTGAATCACTTATGTGCTGGGACATTAAAGTGTTCACTTACAGTAAATTTTGAAACTTTGTTTTTGCTGCTTTGGGTTATAGATCTGACTAGATAAATGTTTGCACATGATACAGGTTTGAATGTATAAATGGGATGTAGGGTAGTCAACTTTGATTTGAAGTATCTGACTGTATACAGTGCAATCAACTGAAATTGTGAGGAATATAAGAAGAGCTAAGAGATTCTACAGACTGGATCATTTCCTTATAATCAATCCTCACAAATGATGGAAGTAATGCAAGGTGAAATTTCTTTTCAGCAGTAGATGTATATTTTGCAGACATTGCCAACATGCCTCAACTGCATTTAAAACATTTTTCTATGTTTCAGGAACCTCACATTTTACAAGCAAAAAACAAAGCTTGTTTTGCTAATTCCCTTTGTAGTTTCTTTTTCAGCTGTAAATCCTTGCCCATATTTTAGCTGAAGACTTATAAATCCAAATGTTATGACTCTAATGTAGTTTTCTGACACTCTAAGATCATTTTATGCTATTGATTTTCAAATAGCATTCTTTTAAAATATGTTTGGTTTGAAGGAGTGACAACAATCACTCTTATAGCCAGAGTGGGAAGAATACTCTAAAAATTATTGTGAGCAAGAGTCTCCTCAAGAAGAAGCTTGTATGTTTTAGCACAATACTCTCTCTATGACACCTCCCTATCAAAGCTATGGTAAAATGCAATGTTTCTAACTTGAATTTTATTCAAAGACTTGTCATTGGTCAGTTGGTTATAATTTCTGCCTCTACTTCCAACTACCCAAACATCTGTGTACAATCTAATTAACTTTTAACATTCCAAAGTTAAATGAAGCTTAGTAACAGCTTCTAATGCAGGGTTTAATTACCATGCAAATGGTAATTTTATTTATTTATTTCATCATGGTTAATCACATGGGCAATATCTTGGCAAAGTAAATGCTACAATATTTCAAATGAAAGAAGTATATTATTTTTGAAAGAAATATTGTTGTTAATTGAAATTATTTCTCTGGGTTAAAACATGCTATTTTGTAACAGTGGTGCCAGGCGGTTGATTAATCAGGAATATTTAGGAATAATATGTAGAAATTAATAACAAGTTCAACAAAATAAGAATAAATGAATTATATAGTAAGAAAAATAAAATCAGTATTCTAATTTGATCACAAATAGTGTAGATATTAGAGATGAACAAGAAAATGTTCAGCCTTCCAGGCTAGTGTTTCCGTAAAAATCTCACATTTCTGTCCATTGTTTATTGGTCCCAATTCCACTCAGTAGAATAGGGAACAATAAAGTTTTCTATCACTTTTCTTCACTTTCTCACTAAATCTTCATCACTAACAAAATCCAGTTGAATTCTAGATTCACATTCTTTGCAGAAAGAAGAAATATATGAATGACAATTAAAGAAGATATACATGTTCAGTTGCCCTTTTTACATTATCTGGAATTAAGAGTTTATCATAAAATATTTTTAATATAAAGTCATTGCTAGGGCAGGAGGTTTTTAAGAAGAGTCAGGATTCAACCTCTATGTTGTGCCTGGTCCCAGATGTATGGTAACAATCAGTTTAATCATTACTGAAATGAAAGAAACTGGTCATACAATGAAGATTACTGTAATAATATTGCAAAAAGAATATAAAGACATGTATGAGGGAATTGATTCTAACTTTCATATCAAGCCATACATCCTAATATTTTCAGACATACACTCCAGAGCAAGTGTGAACAGAACTAATGCACATTAGGTTAACAACATAAAGTCATTCAAATGAAACCTTAATTTCATAAAAACAAGTGTGGTAGTGTAATGACAAAAAGAACAGGAAATGGAATACATACATGGGAATGATATACAATGAGCCAACTGGCCTTTTAACCTATTCTCACAAAAATGTCTTACATTTCTCTACGATTATTGTGAACAAAATGTTAAAAGTGGCCTGTTTTATAGTTCATATCAATTTAAGTGCAGTTCAGACCCCTCATTCTAGATACAGCATTTCTGGGATTTTGAAGTCTGGATTTCAAGTCTGTTGAAACAGTCAAAGAAAAGTTAAACTATGTCTCTGCTAATCATTCTGTTGAGAAGTAAACTCCTTATAATGTTAAACCATCAGCCTTCCCAGGAAGAACTGCATAACAATATACTTTAGAATTCTGTTCCTAGATTAAAGGCCACAGCATAAAAACAACAAGATAGGTTTCAGAAAATCATCTTATGAAGTATGTAGAGACTTTTGACACTGTAATTGTGACCCACAACACACACAAAAAAACTGTTGTTAAAGAGTAAAATTCTGACATTTCAAAGAATTTGCCACAGGTTCCTTGATATCTTCATGGGGTACATCTTCACTATAGAATTAATGCATATTGACTAAGAAAACTGAAAATGAGACCTATTAGAGAGAACTAAACTGAAGTTCCCAAATGCATTCAGTTGTATTACATAAAGTTGCAGTTCTGGAGTGTTTTTCCCATTAAAATTAAATTAAAAAAATTAAATAGGCTGGGCCTGCAATTGTATGGCAAAGTGCATTAAAGCGCTGAGCTGCTGAACTTGCAGACCGCAAAGTCCCAGGTTCTAACCCCGGGAGTGGCATGAGCGGCCGCTGTTAGCTCCAGCTCCTGCCAACCTAGCAATTTGAAAACATGCTAATGTGAGTAGATCAATAGGTACCATTCCGGCGGGAAGGTAACGGCGCTCCGTGCACTCATGCCAGCCACATGACTTTGGAGGTGTCTACGGACAACGCCGGCTCTTCGGCTTAGAAATGGAGATGAACGCCAACCCCCAGAATCAGACATGACTGGACTTAACGTCAGGGGAAACCTTTACCTTTTTTACATGAAAACCATGTATGAAAATGTAAGGATTCCCCAAACAATAGCACATATTACGCAAGTATGAAATCTGTGTCCCCAAGACATTTCAAGACTAACTTTTTTTACTGGACAAAATAATAAAAAAAAGTTTTCTTAGTTTAAACTTTAAAGCAACAACAGAAATGGCATTCACCCAATTGTTCCTGTAAGCATGGGCAGATGATATTGTAATTCAATGGGATTTTTTTGCATTTTTAAAGAAAAAATGTAGAATTAATGCAGTTTGTTATTACTTTAACTGCCATAGCTCGATGCTATGGACAAAATGTTATCTGTTAAATAGTGCTAGTTCATCACCAAATGACAACTCCCATGATCCCACTGAGCATAATAATTAAAGTGGCATAAAATTTCGTTAATTCTTCAATGTAGATACACCCAGAGATTAAGTAGCCAAAACTGTTCCCTTGTCACTCTCCCCATCTACAACATAACCCTACTTCAATATCCTATTTACTTAACACTTAACATATACTTTTTTCCAGCCTCAGTTAAGAGAGAAGTATGGAAACTGTTTATATTTGTACAGTTGTTCAACAAAATTCAATCACTTTCAGATTGAAAAATGTACAATTGAATATTATCAGACCAACCAAGTAGATCATAGGATGTGGAAAAAATTAATATCGTACGCATAGGGGAAGCTGGGGACAGATGTTGTCTTACAGATCAAAGCCCATATTTTAAATTTCTCTGTAATCTGCTGTGGTTTTTCCTTGCCTTGTAAGCAGAAGATCTGAACCTAAACAAACTCATTACATAAAGATTCATATCGTTCGTTGGTTATTGTATTTTTCCCCAAGAAGGAAGCTTGAAAAACAAGTTTGGGCTTCCTCAATATTTTCAGCTGAATGGTTGTGCTAAAAATTAGAGCCTAGTGAATAATTAGCCATGTCAGTTTGTGAAATGTCTCCAGGCACAGCATGATTATTTTTTCAAACTGATTGATTACTAGAATGCATGGGTCCCCTCTTTCCAACTTCAACACAAATAAAGTGTGACAAAGTGTTAGGTTTTTCTTTTGGTGGGTTTTTATGTGTGAGCATATTCACTGGCCTTGGCTCTGACAATTTGTTTTGAAAGGTCATTAGCTTTTTTTGCAATCAAGTTTGGGATGAATATAACTCTGTAAAGAAGGCAATAGGCTTGGAGCAAGCATTTTGGGTTGTAATAGAATCCCATGATTATGTGTGTGTGTGTGCATGTTTCACAAACTTTGTTGAGAAGCCCTGCTTGTTTCAAAGACTCGGGTGTATGATATAAAAGTAAATTAAATATTATTCTCTTTCATCATAGTCACATTAAGTACTTGCAAAATATGCACTTAAAGAAACACTTACCCTTTCTACTAGATTTTCCCAAGGCAACAGTGTGTTAGTGGTGAGGACGAGAAAAGGAGAGACAGGCTTCTCACTAGAATAAAGAAGAGTGTGCGGTGCCTCATCTATATAACTATTTCTTATCCCTTGTTGAAATAATAAATACTTGAAATCGTATGAACAAATCTGAAAAACACATACTTGAAAAAAGATCAATAAGATAAATGTCATTGCATTTTAAATTTTTCACAAATTGTAGGGGTCTAAGTTCTCTTTCATCCAATTTTTGACAATTCTGAAAGATGTTGGGTTCTCTTGAAATGACAATTTAATTTAAATGTCCATTAAATCTTCAGAAGTGAAGCGATTTCAAGGGGAAACTATACATTTTTTTTCATGATTAATACCAATATTTTATTTAGAAAAAAAATGTTACATTTCATTGATCGTAAATTTCATTCTCTCAATTCTAAAAATAGCAACTCTAAGAAGAATAGCATAAGTAATGATGTGCCCTTCCTTTACCATTCAAAATTATGGAAGGGTACTAATACTTGTTTGCAAAGTCAGATACATTATCCAACTTCTTTAACAGTGTTTTTGGAGTCCCTGAGCTTAACATTTTCCAAAACAATTAATATGTCCATTTTTCTTTACACTTTCTATATAGGGAAATCTGGAGCGGTGAAAAGCTTTGGCTCCTATGGAAAAAAGATGGAAATAATATTTTAAAAATAGTTAAGAAATAGTAAAAAAAATACTCTTCAGGTGTCAGGAAACTCTGATGAGCAGAATTCTGGACAGGTGACGGTTTGGGACATAATTCTAAGCAAAATGTACATGTGATTATTGGGTGTGCAAAATTGCCTTTTTTGCATGAGAAACTATTTTCTACAGAGAAAGTAAATTTTCTGCTGTTTTAAGCAGAACAAACACTGCAAGTGGGGGTTATTTTGTGCAAAATAGGCATGTGGCCGTTTGGCACAGCAGTATTTTCTATGCAGGAAATAGTGGGGCCCCACTAGGTTATAGGGAATTAATGGGGAGATTGGGGTCAACTAAAAAGGAGTTTGGGGTCACATGTAGCCTGTGGGTGGTAGTTTCTTGCCTTAGAGGAGAAAATTAGTTGAAAAGGGCAGGTTTGACAACTGACTGAGAACTTTTGAGAGAGGAGATGTTACCCCTCTTACTCCCTATGTTATTACAGCAGGCTCCTGTTGGGTTTTTCAATTAGTTTAAACAGTTTTTTGAATTTGAGAGGGTAGGTATATTTCCCACAGCTGAAGTATATTTTCCCCTCACCAATGAGAAAGGCAAATGTCAGGGTTCGAGTCAGCTGTCTTAAAGGGCAACGCAATGTGAGTGACAATGCAGACAGAATTCACAGTATTCCATGTACTGCTGCTCATTATTACTGGAAAAAATGTATTCCTGCTATCTACTCTTGCAGGTAAACATTTTCAAAATGTCAGTCCTTGCTGTACAAGACACAGATGCAATGTGGTTCCTGTCCAGAGCAGTTAAAATTAAAAAACCCACAATAGGTGGACAGAACCATTAAAGAAATCCACTTCTGCAAACCACCATAAGTTCTTTGTATCAGAAACTTTGATTCCAATTCATGGAGCAGATACTTTATTCCCTCAAGATTATGTTTCTGTCATGAAGGCGTTTTAGCACTTTCAAGAGCCATTTATTTTACCTCAGGAATGTGATCCAGTACTTTTATTTTGTACATTCAATGTTATTGTGAAATTATGTAGAATGCATTTGACCAAGTGTTATATTATTTGAGAACACAGAAATGCTGGACCACCCTAACAACTACCATGTCAGACTACACAGAGAAGCCATTGAAATTCACAAGCATGTGGACAATTTCAACCCAAAGGAGGAAACCATGAAAATGAACAAAATCTGGCTACCAGTATTAGAAAAAAACTCTAAAATCAGAACAGTAAATAAAGAACAACACCCAGAAATCAGGAGAATACCAGACAGAAAACAATCAGGGCCAGCTAACACCTCCTAACAAAGGATTCCCCCAGGCAGTAAGCAGCCAGTCCTTGAAGCTGCAAGGCCATTAAATGCTAACCAAGGTGGCCAATTGCTACATTAACACTTGCCTCAAACAGACAAGTGTTCTTTTTACCACCCTGGACTTTCTACAGATATATACTGTAAACCCATCTTGCCTAGTTTTCAACATACCTCACAACCTTTAGGGATAAATGCCATAGATGCAAGCGAAAAGACAGGAGACAAAGCTTCCGGAACATGGCCAGACAGCCTGTATAACAGCAACTTGGGGTACATTTCAACAACAATGCAATTTTGGGAACCTTTCCTTTTAGGGTTTTTAGCTTTAATTGATGCTTTAAAATGTAATTAATGTATGTGTTCACTTCCACTACATACACACTTAGATGGTCTTAACATCTATTGAACAATTTATATAGTGGATACTGGACAGCACTGGAAAAGTGTAGTCACAGTTATATCTGCTACAGTTGTGGGTACATTTGCACTAATTACTTAATGTGGATTGAAGCCATCCCAAAAAGGTGGTGATTAAATGGCATACTGCATGAATGTGTGTGTAAGAATGTGCTTTAGACCAGTGGTTCTCAACCTGTGGGTCCCCAGGTTTTCTGGCCTACAACTCCCAGAAATGTCAGCCAGTTTACCAGCTGTTAGGATTTCTGGGAGTTGAAGGCCAAAACATCTGGGGACCCACAGGTTGAGAACCACTGTTTTAGACTCTCTCTCTCCCCCCCCCCCTCCAATTGAGGGTATAATTTCTTTATGGAACTCTTCCCACAACACAGAGGAACTTCCTGTCAGCTCAGTCAGGATTCATTAGGGAAATATCAGAAACAGACACAAAAAAGGGAGGGGGGGGGAGAACATCAGAGATCATAGTATGGACTCACAAACCAGGATATAATTGGAGAAAACACCCAAAAACACATGGAATAGGAGCTGTAAATTTGCCCAGGTTGAATCTCTTCAGTGATGGAGATTAAGGGGCAGTTCCCTACCGTGCATTGACATTTTTCTCCCAAAACTCTGCTTCATGAGCCTGGCATGGTATTTTTTAAATTAATGTAATCATTCAAAATATCAAAATTTAAAAATACTTTTGTTTTTTTGTCTGTACTGTTAGCTTTTAAATCATTGACTTCTGCAATGGAGAGTACTGAGAGTGGAGAAAAGCCAGTATCTTCAGAGTGCTGTCTCTTTAATTGTTCCTTTACATTGCTTTTTCCTGTCTCTCCCCCAACGTAAATACAGACCAGTAAGGCAGTAACTAGTCATCTTTTACTGAGTGCTTTAGGTAAAGGTAAAGGTTTCCCTTGACATTAAGTCCAGTCATGTCTGACTCTGGGGGTTGGTGCTCATCTCCATTTCTAAGCCGAAGAGCCGAAGTTGTCCTTAGACACCTCCAAGGTCATGTGGCCAGCATGACTGCATGGAGCACTGTTACCTTCCCACCGGAGCGGTACCTATTGATCTACTCACATTGGCATGTTTTCGAACTGCTAGGTTGGCAGGAGCTGGAGCTAACAGCGGCCGCTCACACTGCTCCCGGGGTTTGAACCTGGGACCTTTCAGTCTCCAGCTCAGTGCTTTAACGCAAGTCACCAGCGGGGCTCCTACTGAGTGCTTTAAGCTTCATAAATAAGTTCCCCACATTGCAGTGCTTTTATATGAGGAGTTGGGGGCGCAACTGAAAAACAGAAGGAAAGAGGGAGCAATGAGGGAGCAATGAACTTTGGTAAATTCCTCTGCCTAAAGAAGAGCTTTGCAATGCAAGAGACATCTCAGCAAAGTCTGCTGTCCCACTTCCCAGCCTTACAAGGGCACAATTGAACTCGGTGAATGTCATTGGGTTGCTGCGAACACAGAACAAGAAACACTTCTAAGGAGCCTCCTGCTTTCCCCCCTTCACTCCCTCCCACCATCTCTCTTTCTCATTCAGAGATCTGAATTCCAAGAGGTTTCTCTACTGCCAGCTCAATATATCAGTGTCTCCCTCCTCCTCCAGGGCAGCAGGATGGAAAGGAAAGAAACCCCCAATATCCTCTAAGTTCCCCCCTCCCAAAGGTTTTTCATATTTTTTTTTAATGAAGTGGGCAGGAATTGCACTCGGTGTGATAAATCTGAACATAGGTTATTTTGGGGGGAAAGGCAAGAAAGAACAACATGTGATAAGGAATGACAGGTGGAGTTATCTGCTTTGTAACACTACAGGACTAAACACCACAATAATATGATCCCCTACCCCCAATGGGATAAGATTCTCAGAGACCTTAAACTGGGATTACAAAATTGTCGAATACAACAAAGGGGCCCATAGTGTGCATTAGCATGCATAGGTGTAAGCCACATCTCATGGTGATGAAGGGATGGACGATCCAATCTCTACATGTACATTGAGCCAGCCAGTTTTTTGTTTTTTTTTTTAAAAAAAAAATCTGAATTCACCACAATTATGAAGCCATAGATATTGCAAATCCTGAATTGGATGGGAACTCTTCAGTACCACCTAGGTGTCAACCTAGTCCCTGTGCTTTATTTGTAATCAGCTTCACATTTGCTTTGCTTCTGCCTCTGCTATTTTGTCTCACATTACTTGGTCAGTGTAGATGTACCCTACATTGTCTTTCTAATTCCTACTACTTCTCAGTTTGCCTGGAATCCTGGGATTGAAGATCTACTAGAACACCTGAACAGTTGTTGCAAATATTTAAACACCCTTCTCACTCCAAAATTCAGTTTGACCATCTTTTTCTGACTCTAATTTGGATTATGTATTCGAAACCAATGATTCATAGGATCAGCTCCATCTGGATTGTCAAAAAGACTCCATCAACCCTGCATTGTAAATTTAGATGCCTTACTTAGATGAGCAATTGATAAACAAACAAACAAAAAAGCAGGGAATACAAACAGGCAGCGCAGAGAAAGAAAATAGTTTATTTTACAAAAAGTATAGTCTATCAAAGTTTTATGCAGGAAGCAACATGGGTCTCTTGTGATGTTCTGCAAAAGAAATTTTTTTGTATCACACAAGAGGATAGGAATTCAGCAGACCGCAACGGGGCGCTTCTGGAGAAACTGGTTTTTCCATTCAAGCATGACCATGTGAGCCTAAGCATACCTCTAGGGAAAGAGCTTCTCCCTTGAGATAAAATATGCTACCAAGTACCAGTTGCTGGAAAATAAGAGCAAAAGAATGCTTTGCCTCCATTTGCTAGTTTTGGATTTACTGGAAAACTGGGTAACTGTTGGAAAGAACTGCTAGGCTACTGAACCTCATGCCTGATCTAGCTAGTGTTGTTAATTTTGTATTTCTGTTTATTCTGTGAGTGTAACCACGGAATTATAATTAAGAAAGCAAAAGATTGAATAATGGGTAAATGAGATAGGCCTTTCATCTATAGATTATAGCTATGTGTTTTATGTATATATATATCCCACCTTTTTACCCTGCCCTTCTCACCTCAAAGGGGACTCAGGGCAGCCTCACAATAGGCAACCATTTGATGCCACTTTATATCTGAAGATCTCTTCTCATAATAAAAAACAATGTAAAACAATAGCAATGGCTGGAATCCTGTTGGGAAGGTATGAATGCATATGTACTGCAGTTATGAAGTTAACCAGTTAATCCCATACCAATCTATCTCAATCTCCATTTACCATGCAGAGGCCACTATGATCAATGGGGGTCTGTTCCCTTGTTATTTGGGTACAGCTGACTGACATTTTCCCCTTCCCTTAATCACCTCCATTGTGACAAGCAGAAGTAAGAGCCCTGTTGCAATTTGCCTTTTTGCCAGAGATCACTTGTGTGATGTGGGTAGGCAGGTATGAATGACTATCAGTTTATTTCCAAACTACAGGAAAATTGAGCCCCTTTGATTGCAGCAACTGCTACTTGGTAAGTATGAATTGAGGGCCTTTCACAGTCCTTGTAATTCCTAAACTAGAGTTTGTATAGAAATCGTGTATACAACAGTCATAAGTCCATAACTAGGTTACACACTACACAGCCATAACTGCACAACAGGATTCCAGCCAGTAGTTTTAAATATATATTAAATACTTCAAAGCTTAAATATTTTTATATAGTGCTGCCTGGATAAAATCAGTTAGGCCTAAATGTTTTCATTAAAAAAAAAGATCTCAGTTTTGACACCATATTATGTTATACTGCAGCTTCTCAATTTTGAAAAACCAAACATTGAAGAGTCAGATTGCTAGGAGTTTGTGGTTCCAGATAATGTAGCCTATCTTAATTGGAGAAGATGGAGTTCTGGGGCTCATTCCTCAGTAGGATGTAGCAGATGCCAAGGATGTATCGCTTTCCTTTGAAGATCTCGTGAAAGATAAGGAGAAACATAGCTGATCCCAGCATCCATTAAATTGGAAATATTGATTCATTAAACATTTGGTGTCTGGAGACAGGTACCTAAATCTCCCAGTAACTTTCTGGTGTGTTTGTGCACCAAATCTCATGGCTGATTTCCTTTTCTTAGTGAGGAAGTGTATGTTAACAGCTATTCTTCACATCTCTATTACATGTACATTTATATCAGGATGACATGCATGGATAGAATGAAAATCAGAAAAATAAGGTCATAATATGAACACTAAAAAGAGAAAATAATCTATTTCAAATAAAGTCTTTTTGGGATTCATAGGCAAAGGGAAAGTTGTATGTGTTGTAACTTTGTGTGGGACTCTGGAGTAAGACAGAACAGAGAAGGCGGACTATTTTACTGCCTTGTTGACAAGGGAAAGTCAGAAGGTCAGGTTCCTAGGATTTCATGCCCTCCAACATTTCACAGATGGAAATGCAGACCACTTTGTAAAAAAGCTCCCATTTGTCTACCAAGCATCACCCCTAAGCCACTTATTGAAACACTATAGCCATATATTTTTGACCAAACAAAAAAAGTATACTTATGTTTAAAAGTTTGGCATGTTTAAGCTAACGTAATGTAGCTTTTTTAGCATCATGGAAGACTTACAACTGAAATGTGATTTAAAACATCTGCAATCTAGATAATAGGCCTTTGCAATCAATTAAAAAATGTTTTAACACTCATTACAAAATTAGGAGGTGGGGGGAAAATGGATTCTAAAATATTTCCAAAATTGGATGGGGTCTGTATCATAACTATAACAAGTTAACTACTTTTTCATTACTTTTTGTTAAGTAATTAATTGGGCTGATAAGGAAATTTCAGGGGTGCCTTTCTCGCTCATTGTCAGAGCTATCGGCATGAAACTTGCTAGGATTATATAACATGGTTACTCCTGTTAGCCCCTCAAGTTTCAAAATGTTTCATTCATCCATAGACTTTTGGGGAATTTTTAAAAATCTTTTACAAACAACATTTTTTGAAAACTACAAAAGCTATCTCCTTGAATTTTATATGCAACTAGCTTGGATACACGGTGATGCCCAGGTTATTTGAAAAGGGCTTTGTTTGTTTTTGGATGTTAGGTAATATCAGTTTGGTCATATGCTACACTATTTCTTAGAAAAAAACTTGTTTACTTTTGTTTTTTTTTAATGAATGTTCCCATTAGAAAATGTAGAAGGATGTGGGTGAACTACAGTTTCCAAAATGTGGTCCAGATCTGTCATTGGTGGGGTTCAGAGGGCTCACACAATACAGGTGAATTATAAGTCCTAGAGATACACATCAATCATCCCCAAACCCCACCAGTATGCAAATTTGGCCATGTTGGGTCTGTGTGCCAAGTTAGTTACAGGTCCATTGTTGGTGGGGTTCAGAGTGCTTTTAGATTGCAGGTGAACTATACATCCCACTCCCTACAACTCCAGTAAATCATGGTGAATTATCCCCAAACATCTCCAGTATGTTCAGTTGCTGATCAATTCCTCTGTTTGCTATGCACCACAGGAAAGAGTAGGAAAAGGTTAAGGAAGAGGCAGTGGGCGGGGTCATGCAAATGGGGAGAGAAAGGAACACTGGGATGTACTCAACCTGCAATGTCCTTGGAGGGCGTGACTTGGTGGCTCCTCAGCACTGGAAACTATAACCTGTTTGTGGAGGCTGTTGGCTGTCTGTGTGAGTGGACACCTGTGCCACATACACAAAGACAGAGTTTCACTTTTATTATGTGTATAGATGACAAAAGATAACAGGGGATCATTCACCTCAAGTTTCAGAAGTATTAATACATTTACTGATCTTTGGGATTATTTAAAACTTTTGACAAATTTTTTTTTTAAAAAAAGTCACAACAGCTATATCATACCATGTTTTCCCAAAAATAAGGCAGTGTCTTATATTAATTTTTGCTCCCAAAGATGTGCTAGGTCTTATTTTCAGGGGATGTCTTATTTTTCCATAAAGAAGAATTCACATTTATTGTTGAACAAAAAAATGAACATTTATTATATACTGTACAGTAGTTGTCATCACAAACCAGCATAACCAGACAAACTGTGAATCCTATTAAAAATTTCTTGTTATTACCATTATTTCCATGTACAACAACCTATGGTACGTCCATTTACCAATCCTGTATGCTCCAGTGTTCTGTTTGGCGGGCATACTTCCAAACAAAAACATTGCTAAGTCTTACTTTTGGGTGAGGCCTTATATTTAGCAATTCAGCAAAACCTCTACTAGGTCTTATTTTAAGGGGATGTCTTATTTTCAGGGAAACAGGGTAGGGGACATAGGACTTCAATTAAGTGGATTCTTCCCAGCCCAGCAAAGATTTACTTACTTGTACTGAAGTATCAGTCAGTCCTCCTCTTTGCAGATTCAACAATTTATTGGAATTCTGGCTGCTGCTAGGAGGGACAAATCTCTCCCTTATCCTAATTGGAGCTTTCTGAATCTGAGCAGAATTCTGGGAAATGTAATTTAGGACAGGGCCTTTTGAATTCTCTGCCTCTCTTTCTCAAACTACATTTCCCCAAATTCTGTGCTATCTCAGTCTCTTTCCCAGCTCACTCAGCTTGTCCTGCCCTCCTGCTTTCCTCTCCTCACGAGAGGCCATTAATTTAAAGAGGAATGGCAATCCTTTTGGCTTCTCTTGCATGCACTGAAAATGAAAATGACTTTGATAGGCTTCCGAGAATTACAGAATTCAAACAAAAAGTATTGGTTGAGTTTTGATTCTTATATATTTGCATAGGCACCCCCCCCCCGGTGTTTCTTAAGATCTATTCATATGTACAATTTATGAATTAGATACGACTTACTAATTTTGCACACCCTATTAGATAATATCTGAATATATAGTGCGTGCAGGGATAAATGGAGAGTACTACAGTAATGTGTTTTGTCCTACTTTTGACAGAAATGTTAATCTGAGTTGAGATGTATCAAGCCACTACTGCAAGAATTCAGTTGTAAACTAAGATCTAATCTCTCTGTAGAAAAGCATGATTTAGAATCATAGACTTATAAAGTTGGAAAAAGTCTCAAGGGCCATCCAGTCCAACCCCCTGCAATGCAGGAATGTGCAATCAAAGTAATCTTGACAGATGGTCTTTCAGCCTATGTTTAAAACCTTCAGAGAAGGGGACTTCACCATACTCTGAGGCCCTTTCTGCACTGCCATATAATCCCGATTATCAATGATCCACATTATCTGCTTTTAACTGGATTATATGTCTTCACTGTCATATAATCCAGTTCAATCAGATAATCTAGATTTTATGTCAGAGTGTATAAGAGGCACGAGGCAGCATTTTCCACTGTCAAACAGCTATTGCTTCCTAATGTTTAGGTGACTTGTCTTTAATGGATAAGACACTGATGAAAGTGGCTTCTATCTAAAGCAGTTAAAGAAAGGAAAAACACAAAGGATGTACAGAATTGGTAAAGAAGTCCACTTCTATGAAGCAGTATAAGTTTTTGTACCAGGAATTTTCTGTCCAACTTTATAGAGCAGAGTCTCCCCCATCCCTCAAGGTTATGCTTCAGCAATGGTGATATTTCATTTTTCTCAGCACTTTTAAGCGTCATATATTTTGCCTCAGGAAATCTGATGCTTTCATGTTTGTCTTCAAAGCTATTGTGAAACTATTTGGAATGTGCTTGACCAAGTGTCATAGGATGCATATTAAATATCATTATTAATATCTTATTGTTCATATTATTTGACATTTTGTAAAATCTGTGCTTAGGTTATTTATTTATTTGACATTATCTGATGTTTAGGATTTGGAAAAGGGTTGAAAAAATAAGATGGAGTTCTGCAACAGTACAATTTTGGGACCATTTCATTTTAATTGATGCTCTGATATATAATTACTTTATAAGTTCACTTCCACTATATATTTTAAACTATTGACCTTGGGAAAGAACTTGTGGACAGCACAGTAAAAGTTATGGCATGGCTATTGCCCTCTGAGGACTGAGTCTAAAGCTCAGAGAAAGATTGTTAACATGGTATTTAGTAAAATAACCATAGCTTTGTTTTTTTCTCTCTTCACATACATACACACAATTCATTGAATAATTGAACATAATTAACTAACATTTGTTTCCTGGGAAAGTGGATAAAAGCTTCTTCCACCTGTAAAGAAATCATTACTCTGCTCATGGAAAGTGGAGCAATCCATTTAGAGAGTGCCAAACAAACAAATACAGAAATGCCTATAAATAAATAAAATTGGTGGATTAAAACCATTAACTTCCATGTGGGGTCGGTGCTAATGAGTCTCTACAGAGGTAGGCGAGAAAATCATTTTCAGTAAATAATAATAACAACAATCCTTTTCACATGTACAGAGCTCTGAAGGTGTGAGAGTAATTCATAATGAATAATTTACCCAAGCAAATTGTCTGAATGGGGATCACAGTTCTATTCATATGTATTAGACTTAAAACAGATTTATTCATATTTATTAGACTTCTTTTTAACTTTCTAGATAAAGAGAATAATATACATACAAGGCATGTTGTCAAAATCTGTATTTCCTGGCTCAGAATATGAAGTTTGGAGGTTTGTAATTATTATGTTCACAACTCATAATTTTAAGGTAATATGAACAGGAGAAGAATTAAATTCATGTAATCTAGCAACCTGCTAGAGACTTGTAAATGAATAAGCTCCTCTACAGAAATGGTTGGACATTTTTAGGTGACATGGAAGTCCATGTTCTGGGGAGGATTAGTTGTGCACGTGTGCCATTGCACTTGATACTTGCAGTTATGTGCACATAACACTGCAATTGTGAATCACACTCTTGTTTTCATATTCTGTTCTATCATGTTGCAATTAGAGCACAATAACATGTAATTCTGAATATAAAGTTACATTTTGTCTCCTTGATATAGGATCCCAGCCATCTTCTTCACTCCCAAATGTATTCCTTTTGTACATATCCATATCCACAAATTAGAGTTGTGTGTGAATCTGTTTTCCTTCGGTACCTTCGGGACCATGTGTAAAGGCTCTTCTGGTACAAAAAACAGCCCGCAATGAAAGCAGGCTAGAGCTGATCTCAGTCCCCTCCCCCCAAACTTGGCATCACAGTTGAATCTTTTTAATTTTCCTTTATTTTTCCAATTCTTTGTATTTAGTGGGACTGACTGGGAGTTGGGGACCCGAGGGACAGTGTGCATTTGGGGCTTTTGGGGCTTTCACCCTTTTAGCTTATTTTCCTCCTTCCCTTCATCTCCTTCAGAAATTACTTCTAAAAGATAATAAACAATAATAAAGCCATCCAGGAAAAGGAGCATAACATTAATCAGCAGAGCTTGTCCTTGTCAGAAATCCTCCTAGGTCCCGGTCCTGCAATCCCTGCGGGTAAAAGAGTTCCCCGCCTCCTCCTCCAACATGAAAAACTTCAACACAACGGATGAAGAATCCAACCCAATGCTACCACAGCTCTTGGTTGCTTTCCTTCCCTCCTTCACCTCCCGCTACCATCCAACTGTCTGCAGCCCCTCCTCCACTCTGTGGGGGTTTTCCCAAGGAGAGGAAGATGCAGCAGCAACAACAGCCAGGGTTCCATTTCATGAAGTGAACCGACACCCATCTGCATTGGCAGAAGGAAGAGGGTGTTAATGTGGGATTTGTGTATTGGTAGTGTTTAAATGAAATTTGTGTCTTATCTGTATTGCATACTGATTGCATCATCCAGAGTGTACTATAGTCTGGAAAGAGTTAATTGCTGAGAAGCTGTGATGACCTTGATGTGCGGCTAGAGCTGGGGAGTGTCCAGACACAAGTGTGTAATCATTACTGATTGCATCAGTTCTGTTCTGTTCAGTTCTGAGTAGAGTAGAGTCAAGTCCTGTGTTTGTCTGCAAATCTGTTTGCCTTGATTACTGCTTACAGTAAAACTTGTATATAGTTTTACCATCGTCTCTGATGTCTCTTCATGCTACGTTCCTCTGACTCCATCCAACTGCTGCTGTGCTGCGTAAATTACTCTGACAGAGGGAACAAGGCTAAGTGCAGCCAAGGGCCAAGGAGCTCTCCCCTCTCTCCCTCAGCCCCCTCCTCTCTCTCTCTCTCTCTCTCTCTCTCTCTTTCTCTCTCTCTTTCTCTCTCTTTCTCAGAGACAGACCTGGTGCCACAGGAACCTCAAAGCCAAGCCACATCCTGGACACAGAGTGCAAGCCATGAACCACCCCACCCCATGTCTCCTTGGGGGTCACCCCCAGTTCCCTGCCCTCTCCCCCCACCCCTCAGGCCTCGTGGCTTCCTTACTGTCAAAGGATGAGGCAATCCAGAGTCACTCTCTCACTTGCACACAGGCAAGAGAGGGGATTTTAAAGGTAGTCCAGGGAATATAGCTCCACTGAGCTCCAGGTCATCACTATTCCTTCCCTGGGCCTCCTTCAAATGCCTTGGAAAGCTGCGTGGCATGGAGCTGGTGTTTGGAGAGAAAGCACACGTGCCTGCCTCTCTTCTAATGTAGAACAGTTTTAAGAAGCATTAAACCCGGTCTCCCCATATACAAAGGGAAAGGATCCAGAAAGAGTGGTAACCAATGCTTTTTTTATTCCAGATCTTAATGAAGGATTTGGTAGGGGAGCCTACCTAATGGGCTGAATAGTGTGCTTTCTTAACCCTGTTGCTGACAACCAGACTTCCCAGGGGAAAGGGGAGCCTCATAAGTTCCCCATTCCTACCAATGATCCGAAAATAACTTTTTTCAGATGCAGAATGAAAATGCACATTGAACAGCACACCCATTTTCAGGAGGCTCTGGAAAACAGATATGGGGGGCTTCTGGTATCTGGAAAAGGATAGTGATTCACCTGAAATGCACAAGCCTACCACAAATCTCAGTAAGCCAAGCCCACCATTTTTACAGTAGCAGTCTCAATGAGACTTGGTAAATTTAGTTATCCATAGAGCTTCAGGTGTAGGTGTTGGTTTTGAGGCATTTAAAGGGGGAGTGGAACAGAGGCTGGCTGCCAGGTATAAACAGGGATGTCACAGTACATCATAATATGACAGTGTTCAGTTTGGACAAATTTCAGTTTCGGTTAAGGACAAAATGAATGATTATCACACCTTCTGGTTGAAGTTGTTGTTGTTGTTGTTGTTGTTGTGTGTGTGTGTGTGTGGTAGGACAATTATAGAATCATAGAGCTGGAAGAGACCACAGGACCATCCTGACTGATGACCGATTCCTCTACCCTCTGAGGGAGTATATTCCACTGTTGAAAAGCTCTTATCATCAGGAAATTCTTCCTAATGTTTACCCAGAATCTTCTTTTCTGCAATGTTCGAGTCTCCAAAGCAGCAAAAAAACCCCCAAAAAAACAAAACAAAAAAAACAAAAAAAACAAAAAAAAAACCAAATTTGCCCCCTCCTCAATGTGACATTCTTTCAAATATTCAAACATGGCTATGATGTCCCCTCTCAGTTTTCTTTTCTCCAAGCTAAACATACCTAGCTCCCTCAGAACAAGAACACGGTAGAGCAGTAGTTCTCATCCTGTGGGTCCCCAGATGTTTTGGTCTTCAACTCCCAGAAATCCTATCAGCTTGTAAACTGGCTGGGATTTCTGGGAGTTGTAGGCCAATACACTTGGGGACCCACAGGTTGAGAACCACTGCAGTAGAGTTTACCATTTAACCTCTCACTTTTCCACTTAATGTGAGATTCTAGTTAAATCTCCACTGTCACCAAATGTGAAAACTTGTACAAATCCTCAAGGAGCAGGGGCAGTGATCATCCTTATCACTAGATGTTCACACAGACTCCATGGCTCAGAGTTGTTGGGCCAGCTGCAACTCGTCTGCAGGCTATGGATGTTCCTGGATATGAAAATATATCGCAGTCAATATACTGATCACTTCCCATTTGGATTACTGCAATGCACTCTATGTGGGGATGCCCTTCAAGATGACTCAGAATCTGCAAAATACAGAAGCTGGACTGCCCACTGGAACTCCATATAGATGCCATATGCAATCAATTTTAAAGGATTTGCACTGGTTTCCAATATGCTTCTTTCTGAAGTCAATGACATTGTGATATCTTGATACTAAAAAAAGTGTTCATCCACATACACATCTGCCTTGGATTTAAGGTTTGTTAGAGGGACCCTGCTCCTTGTCATTTCAGTCAAAGCAATATGCTGTGCAATGATAAAAGACAGGATCTTCTCTATTGTGGTACCTCATATGTAATACCATTTTTGGAGGTCTAACTGGTGTCTGGCACTGTTGCTATTGAGACACCAAGCAAAAACACAATTGTTTATGAAAGTTTTGGGGGCCTAAGTTATTGTACAAAAATGTTTCACATAATTTAACTTCATTTTAAACCGTTTTAAACAGAATTTCTATGGTTGTATTATGCAATGAGTTTTAATTTTAGCATAGTTTACCATTTTCAATCTACATATTTCTAATTAAAATCATGCAGTCTAGCTTTAATGTTTACAAACACAGAGAGAGAATGTCTATGGACTACAATCTGAAAATGTGTCCATTTCACATCTAATGTGTGGCCCAACGAGAAGACAATTCTGGGAATGATCTTTGGTTACATTTGATTGCTGTCAAGTGTTCCTGTCATCCAATGACTTCTAAAATAGGAAACCAAAGCAGTCATTCTGAAGTAAATTACAGTAAACATGTAATTACATGAAGATGTTGTTATAATTAGTGAAAGAATGTCAGCTGGTGGATCATACACATCTAGTGTAATTCTATTCACATCTCTTATGATTGTGACACCACAACACAGCCTTTTACCCTGCAAAAATTTGATAGCTGAACTTTTTCTCAGTCAATGTACTAAACAAACAGGAAAAAATACACCTCGTTCCCTCACCCATGTTGAGGCTCTGCCCATCCTTCTGTCATCAAATGTGACACTGTAGTTCTGGCAAAGCACAATAATTTCCCTTTAAAACATGGGGGATAGTTTCTTTGTTTCCAATATGAGTTATGTTTTTGGTATCCACAATGATGCAGCTTCAGAACAAGGTCATTGGTTATGTTAACTGCATATGTCTGAATGCATCTTCTTCTATGAACCACTGCGGAGATTAAGATCTTCCGGGGAGGCCCTGCTCTTGGTCCCACCACCTTCACAGGCACAATTGGTGGGGATGAGAGACAGGGCCTTCTCAGTCATTGCCTCTCAGCTATGGAACTCCCTCCCTGGCGAGAATAGAACAGCTCCCTCCCTCCTGTCCTTCAGAAAGATGGGACCAAGCCTTTGGGGCAGTGCAATAATGGCAGCAATAGGAAATGTCTCTCTTCTGACCAAATCTGGTATGTCTGACTTGTGATGGTTTAAAATAATTGTTATAATGTGAAAATTTTAGTATTTATGTATATTTATAGTTTATGTTCCGGCATTGAATGTTTACCCTATATATGTTGTCCTCCGCCCTGAGTTCCCTTCGGGGTGAGAAGGGTGGAATATAAATGTTTTAAATAAATAAAATAAATAAATATGCAAGTTTTGGGAAAGTGCAGCTCACAGCCTGCATGTTGCCTCCCCCTGCCCCATGATCTTTTGTGGCAACCTTAGAGAACCCCTAGGGATCATTTTTTTGCTTCCAAACCTTTTGTCCTCCAATTTCCCCTCCCACTGTATTGCTTTTAATTCTCCTAAGTACCTTCTGAGTCATGGATGCATTTTTTTCACATTTTTTTGCCTTTGCCTTTGCCTTCCTCTGAGGGTGAGAGAGGTTGAGTTGCCCAAGGTTACCCATATAGCATCTGATACTTTGTTTTACTTGTGAAATAATTGCACTATTCAAGTTTGGGGTTTGCCACATTGCACAGAAATAAACCCCAATGTTGTCATAAAATGTGTGGATGCAATTTTCAAGTGGAGATTCAAAGCAAAAATTGTGTTAGATTCAAAAACAGATGCACTTCCAATACAGCTTGATTCATAGTCATGGCAAATTGGCTAGGCTCAATCTTCATCTTTAGATAGCTTTCGACATTTTTTTTAAAAGTACATGTGATTCAAACAAACCTGTGACTTGAGAACCAAAACAACAACCACCAAATCAAGAGTTTTGAGTGATGTCTGAGGGTTTTAATGCAAAAAAGTAAATTCTGATCCTACGTGCCCTCAATTATCTGTAGAGAAGTATTTGGCCAGCAAGTATTTGTAAAGGATTTTTGGGAGTTTTTTTGGATTTGGTGGAAAGGGTTGCCAATTAGTTTTATTTTCCTGTGTTCCACAATTGACTGTTCTCTCCATGCTTCTAATCTCCTTGCAAACTATGCAGTTTATAATTTGGTGTAATTCTCAATTCTCGCAAATGACTGTCATAGTACATTACAGAGCTAGGCTGTAGCCCTGGAATAAAAACACAAGTGATCCCTTTGTGAGCTTGGCATTCTACTTTGGGTGTGAGAGCTTTCTAATAAAAGGAAAGCCAGTGCCCTGGGTTCATCTCCATTTCTATATCTGTGAATTACTCTAAAGAAATCCTTCTAATCCCACATAGACTGTTCATTGTGTTTTCAAACATTATATCACCTTTTCTTCCAGATATTTACCTCTGGATGGATTGCAGGTTCAGACCTGTGCTCAGAAGGGACCAGTAATATTGTTTTAAGGTTATTGATTTTAAAGATGGCAAGAGAGAAATTCAGGGTCATTATTCTGCAGCAACCTGAAGTGAGAAAAACCCATGACAAGGAAACAGGCTTCTGCAAAGATATGAAAGCGCTTTGGGATTGATGGAGAGTACATAACTATGGCTGTCTCTGAGTGCTTGAGACATTGCAGCATTACAGCTCGGTGAGCACAAATTGTGGAACTGAAATCCACCATTATCTTTAATGGCTTGAAGAAGTAAAAATATTCAAGCCCAGGTGTCGAATTGAAATTCCTTAAAGGCAATGATGGACTAATTCCAGATGTTTAAGTTGATTTGCTTTAATGGAATTCATAAAACAAAAGCAGCTTTTCTACTTTTAGTAGTAAAGTACTGGATAGGGATTCTGTGTATTCAACTTCACATCATTAATGTGGTATAACGGATAAATTCTCAGGGCTTTTGGTAATAAAAAATGAGAGGTTAGGTGCTTCCTTCCCTCCTGATTTTGCAATGCACTGCAGAGACACTAATGCTCAAAAATACTTTTTGGGGTCAGGAACTTGGAGTTTTTCCAGGTGTCAGACATCAATCTTCCTGTTGTCTTGATGACACTGCACAGAACAAACTCTTGGGGTTTATGATGAAATTAGGGCTAAAGTGCTAGCTGCTTTTTCCAATCTCAGCACTTTTTGGTCCTGCATATCTAAAAGTGTCATGGTTTGACTTCTAGCACTGATAAAATGTTTATTTGAAACTACAGGGAGTATACTTTGCATATGGACTGCTTTTGAAAATGTAACTATATGGAGACTTGTTAACTAATGATACAAATAAAATCAGTGCTATAGTCTTTATGCCATGGCTTTCATAGGCTCATAGAGTGTCATCTAATCTAACCTCACATCATTATTTAATGCATAGTTAAAACATCCCTGACAGGTAATTTGTTCAACTTGAAAGGAGAAAACATTTTCCACAATTGTCTAGTTCAGAAACCTAGCTCCTATTTACACATATTGTAGTCAAGTCAAATGCAATCTACCCTGTGTTTTTTGCATACAAAAGATGGATTGCACCTGATTTGATAGTAGTAGATGTAAATAAGAGCTATGTGTAAGAGCCCCCACATCTCTTTTCAACATATGTGGTCCTTTTACTTGAGTAACATGTACAGGGAGAGGATTAAAGGCAACACTTTCTGTTTCATACCACTTTTATTGTTGCTTCTTCATCCAGCTTGTTGTTAAAAACATCTACCTCTTAAGTGGAGATAGTGAGATACCAGGGTGTCTGCTGAAGGCCTTTCAATCAAAATACGACTGTTTTCCCCCCACTGGAAGAAAGAGATGTTTTAATCTGTCAAATAATCAGTGTCAAAAATAATTTCTTCTGCATGAGAGGTGAAGATTTCATCTAATATCGAGCTTGATGAGAATAATTTCTCAGTAGCTATTTGAGAAGTCATGTCATTGTGCATCAAGTGATATTAATTCTGAGTTGGCATGAAGTAATGTAATTTTATAACAAATCTAATTTATTGTGCATTGCAGAAATTAATTATGTTAAAGATATTTAGAGCACATATTTGTCATGCTGTGACAAATTGACAGGCAATGGGTCAAATTACATAAACACATCCTTTATGCGGCCACGTTAAGCATGATATTTTGAGATTTTGTTATCCACCATTCAAAGTGTTGAGAAAAAAGATTTGAAGTAAACCTTTATATCTTTAAACTCTTGAAATAAAAATTTCAGATGGCTGGGAGGACTCAGAGGAGAGAGGCGGGATAAAAAATAAATGTTGTGGGGTTTTTTCTGGATGGTATTTGAGTGTAAAGATGCCAACAATATGAAAATAAGGATAGAAGCAAGAAAGAATATGGCAGTATGAGGTTCTACCCAATCAGAATTCCAAGGACAGCATTCCATTTTCCATTCACCCCTGTATTTCAATCCACTGCTCTTCCCCATAAATCAGTATTCCATGGCCAGTGAGCTTTATTAGTCTTCCTTTACAGTATCTGTTTGAATTGTTCCTCTTCTCCCAGGTTTTAGAGATACTATTGATACTTGGTGTTTTCTCAAGACTTGGCTCTGTATAAAATTTGCCGGCTGTGCTTTCTGAGTAAAAAAAATGCTATGCTTTCATAGTGAAATTTCAAGAACCCTTTTCTGACATCCATTCTCCTGTTGCTATCATTATTAGTGAGTTTGGCACTTGTGCACACTATGCAGAACGTGAGAAAAAGGCAAAGAACTGCTTTGGGGACTCCCGGATGTTTTGATGTTTTTACTGTCCTTGTGGGAGGCTTCTCTTATGTACTCACATGGAGTTGGAGCTGAGAGCTCATCCATGCTCTCCCTGGGTTTAATTCAAACTGGTAACCTTCAGGTCAGCCACCCAGTCTTCAAGTCATCAGTCCAGCACTGCTTTATGTGCATGGCAGAGAAGAGTGTCAATCAAGTAAGCTAGAAGATTGTGAAAGTTGTAGTCTAAAAGTAACTTTTCTGAGAACTGTAACTATCATTTCTTTTCAAACACACTACTATGACTATGTGATTCTGTTTGTCCCTCTGGACTATCACCATCCTACCTTGCTAACTGATGTAAGAAGCCAGTAAATGTGTGTTGACTAGTCTTGTACATTTGTGTAAAATCTCTACCCATTTCTATTTGTTCCATTTTTATGGCCTTGTTTCTGTATCCGTCTGCTGCTTTTGAAACTGCTGCCCATCCGAATGAGCTTTTTCATTTCACCATCTGAATATACAAATGCATTTGTCCCACTGGCAGCAATGGGACAACTGTGGTATAAATTTCAGTAGCAGAAGTAGACTGAGTCCTTCTTGGAAATGAAATATGATTCACCACAGCATTGTACATCTTTATGGTCCACTGTGTTCCTAATAGCACTTAGTATGTGTACCTAGTGATGTTTTTCTAGTGCTTGGTCTTTATTAATTAGATAATATACTTGATACTACTTGTCTCCTGTAATTCTAATAATTCCTGTGCCCATTGTGTTTAGCCTGACACCTCTTTCCTCCACTTGTGCACAATAATGTCTATTGCTTTCCCCAACCTTTTTTTAACCAGCTTTTTAACCAGGCTATTTTTGTTATTGACAAATATAGACTGAGTAGGAGAGTGGTTGTGTACTGAGATTATAAAAGGGACAGTAACAACCGTTCTTCTTTCACCCATCTCAGAACAGCTGTTTATGTTTTACTTTAAATCTGTAAAAATGCTTCCTTCTAATCCCTTGATCTGTACAATAATTTTCCTTTTCTAAGATGTTAAAGGTGTCTTTGAACTATTTGAAGAGGCATTCTTCTCCTCCTTCCTTCTAGGCTAGACCACTTTAATCAAATAAATATAAAAAATGAACACCATAAAAAACTGAACTCTGAAATCAAAGCAAGAAAACAAAGGTGAGGGACCTGTGGCCTGCAATAGGATAAAATTCAGGAAAGCTACAGAAAACTATCAGTCATTATTGCTTTAAATTGCTCTTGATTTGTAGGGGAGGGCGAAGATCCCAATGTGCTAAACCAAATCTCTTCCTAGAGTTATCTTTTGTGTTCATTTCCTCCAATTTGGCTTTTTGAAATTCTCTCTCATTGTTCAACGCAGCCAGGAACAAGCCTGTTAAACCCGTCTTGTTGATAAGTAGGCGTTGTTACTTATGGTATCCCACTGGGCTAGCCTCCTGGAGTCTTGCATTTTCCTGTTGTTCAAGCTACAATGATTTCAGGGCAGCATTCGTGATGGAATACAATGTCGCGTAGAAAATGTGTCAATACAGGATTCCAAAATAGTCTCAATATTAGTAACTGTAAATTGTCTCCTATTTCTGTGTAGGACAAACATAAAAGTGGTTGAAAATCACTCGCTTTAAAAAAAAAATAGGAAGAAAAGAAAGCAGAGCTCAAAACTGAAGCTTGCAGGAGTAAATAGAAAGAGATGCCATCCATGTTGCAGAAGTAATGTAAATAGGCCATGAGGATTAAAGGGAAGACATTCACATCCATGGCCAATCAGAAGAATATTAATTCACAATTCAAACTTCTCTAAAAGCTAATCAGCTAAATAAAAGTGAGTAGGTGGACAGGTGGATGGGAAAGATGCTCAGGCCCCTCTTTAGAGGAAAGCACTTCAGGAAATTTTATGGGCTGACCATTACATTTAGTTGTGCAATGCAACAAAACTCTTCCAATGTTCTCCTAGAAATGGCTGCACAATCTGATACGTTGGTGTTATTGTTGATGTTGTTTGTTTGATAACCATGTGAGTCATGGAAGAAATGAGGAAATTACAAATAGGCTTGATCTCACTGGAAAGATATAAGAAGTGGTGTGTCCAAGATTCCTTATTCTGCTGTCCATAAACAAAAGGAAATATCTTGGCAATGGAGCACAGATTTTGCATGTAGACAACGACATTCCTTGATTTAGACTGTTTTTCTTTCAATTACCTTTCTTTAAAAACACATAAAGAAATAAGAATTTATCAATATGCAGATTTCTTCATTTACAGGATGGAAGAAAGAGGATATTTTTAGAACTATATCTGTATACAGATGTATACGAGACATGAAACGTAATAAATTTCTACATTTAGAGTCCGAGGGCCCTTCCAGACAGGCCCTATATCCCAGGATCTGATCCCAGGTTTTCTGCTTTAAACTGGATTATATAAGTCCACACTGCCAGATAATTTTGGATAAACAGAAAACCTGGGATCAGATTCTGGGATATAGGGCCTATCTGGAAGGCAGACATATAACCCAGAATATCAAGTCAGATAATTCACAGTATCTACTTTGAACTGGGTTATCAGAGTCCTCACTGTCATATAATCCGGTTCAATGTGGATTTTATACAGCTGTGTGGAAGGGGCCTGAGTTTTTAACCTTGAACTTTTGAAACTGGTTTTGAACTTATCTATTTTCACACATTTCAGTGATGAATTCAGATCTCTCTCTCTCTCTGCTTCTTGCAAGCAGATAAAGCATGTTGATCCTGATGCCAAAGCTATTGAATCTGGTCAGTAATTCCTTATTAATTAATAAGGATGTAATTCCTTATTAATTTTCTTCTTTAAGGAACAAATCAAGAAGCTACAATTATGTTCTTCTTCTCTTTGAGAAAGTGTTTGAAATCTGCCTAAGATTTTTCTGTACAAAATTTACTTCTGTCTATGCATTCTCTGAACAGAAAGGAGAGTTTTTCCTTTAGAAAATAATATTTCTTTTGGAAAAATGCTTTTATTGTTCTGAAAATGCTGTTTTCTTTTTTAAATGTGCAAATTTGTGGTGAAATAGGGTGAAACTGCATTACCTTTCATACAGAAATGCTGTTTCTTTCATGAACAATGTTGTTTTCTGTGTAGAGTTTCATGTGAATTTGAGTAGAATTATTCCTGAACTTTAAAGATCCTGATTAGACCAGGATTTTTCTCATAAATGTTTCTTAACACTCAGCAAATAGATGTTTCAACGATTTGTTAAACATTTTAAATATTCTTCCAATTCCTGATGGTCAATGTAAATTGGGAGAATTTCATACTAGTTTGTTGTAGAAAAAATATCAAAAATTGTGTTTTACATGTCTAAAATGTCACAAAATTAAGCTTTAAACTTTTTCCCTGTGTTGCCTCCTAAATTTAATCAACACTCATGTATTCAAGTTTAATTTTGGTAGAAGGTATCACTTATTCAGAGTAGTTCCTAGATGTTTCTGCCATTATGAACCATTTCACTGCTTCTGTTTCAAAATCATCAAATAATGACCCTTTTAAAATCATTTGTCACGAAACATTACCATTGCTCTATACATTTAACATGAAATTATACAAAAATAAATCTATGGGTTTTCATATAATGTACATGTCTAATCTGTTTTTGCTTTGAGCTTTTAGGAAGACAGTATAGAAAAACGTATGGTTCCAACATTTTTTTTAATCTGAAGTGTGAAATAATGTCTAAATATCTAATATAAAAACTTTAAAATGTTTTCAAGGTAGCAAGTAGTTTCACACACTCTCCTCTGTTTATGCCATGTTGTATTTACGGGGTTGTTCCATATAATTGATAAGCAGATATCAATCAGTGAAGAGTGACATTATGATCTTATACACCAATCAGATTTTTATGACAAATAGCAGTATGAGGGAAGATTAAGCTGGTGAAAAAAAAATCTGCACTTTGGCTTCAACCATGCAAAAACGAAATAGCAACCCCTCCACTAAAAATGCTCCCAAAATTCCTCCAAACTGCAGTTCTCAGCTACTTAAAAGACAAAAACAACATGTGTTCAAGGGTAGATTTAAATTGCATATGTTGCATATATTGAGTAAAATGTATTTTCACTGCAATCCTGTACCCACTTACACATTGACATCATTAGACTTATAATATGTACAGGACTGTGTTTTAAAAATTAACTCTAGTTTTAGAAATCAATTTAGGAAGATAACTTCCTGGGAAGAGAGGATTAATTTCATCATATGTAATTTGCAATCTGTATTACAATGCCATTTTCCCTGAAAGTTTTGAAACTGCTTGGCATGACTATACTGCAGAGCTGCATGTCACTAAGCCTACTCTAGGGAAGAATGGCTTCTGAGTTCCTTTTTCACATGATGGATGTGAGTGATTTTCTGAGAAAGAACCACTGTCCTTTTTGTATTACATTTTGGTAGTCCTGGGAGAAGAAGTAGCTAAAGGCATCAGATTTGATACATAGATCCATTTAAAGTCTTTACGTTGGGCCCTGCCACTTTAATATACTATACACCGGTTAAGACTCATGTTTTGTTGGAATTGTATCACTGTAATTAGCCCTGAATATCAGGCTGAGAATATGATTTGAACAATACAATCAGTCATCAGACCATGCACAATTTCAATAACACAAAAATTGCACACTGTCCTATTTTCCACAAAAAGCAATATTTCACCCTCCCAAAAAGGCTGAATCTTGAGTGCTAGGGAAAAGAGTTAGTGAGGTTAAAAAAAAAAGCTGACAGTCAGCAGGGCCTTATGAAGGTGAATGCATAAATCAAATAACTATGCCATCTGTTATACAAAAGGGAAAAAATACCCAACAACTTAGAGGGAATTATGTGGCTGATATTTGCTAAAAATACGTTTCTTCATAGTGTGCAAAAATATATCTTTGGGAGCATTCTAGATGCATCTGTATTAAGAAAAGTTATCAAGGAACAGGTATTATTAATTATAAAATCCAAATGTCAATACGAGCAGATCATGATCAAATTTACTTTTTCACAAGATTAAACCTCCTTTTTAAAAAACATAATAAATATACACTTCTACACAAATGTACCAATAAAGGAAATGATGCTGGCTCTTCACAGGCAGGGGAAAGAGAAAAGATTCTGGTTAACTTTGACAATTTTTGCATTTTTAAAAAGCCTTCATGGATATTGTTATGCATTGTTGTGCAGAATTTTCCTAATTACCTATTGTTTTGCAAGCACTTCTCTCAATATATGTCTATTTCTGCGTATTGGTTTCCTTAATGTATGTATTGGGGTACACACTAACGTCTGCATTTTGGTATGAATTTCTTTTTAAATTAGAAAACTATATCAGGAAATTCAGAGAAGTGTGAAAACCAAAAGGTAATTGAATTTCCCCTTAGATCAGGAACTGTGAATTAGTTTGGGGTTTTATTATTATTATTATTATTATTATTATTATTATTATTATTATTATTATTATTATTAAAAAGCAAACCACATTAATTTCTTTGCCAACCCTCACAATGTTATGATTGAGCCTCATGGCTCTGTTTCTGACAGACGTGGGCGTAAGACTCCTCGAGAGTCAGATACTCTCGAGGAGCGAGAAAGAAAAAGACTGCGAGACATTTTTGCAGCACCATCTGACGAAGAGTCTTTTGAGGGGTTTACGGAGAGAATGGAGGAGGGGCTGGTTAGCTCGGAGGAGGATGAGATGGATTGGACTCGGGTAAGGGAGGAATTGGGTGGCACTGGTCATGATGGGATAGAAGATGAATGGGGACCTTCAGGATTAGACCCATGGCTTAGCTGGAGGGATGGGACGGGATCCACAGCTGGAGATGCTGTGGGGCGTAGTCAGAGGTGTTCCAGCTCTGATGAGGAAAGTGATGAGGAAACGCCCGGGTTAAGGAGGACAGCTGACAGTGATGAGGATTTGTAACTGGCATAAAATGGGGCTTGGGAGCAATTGCAAATTGCGTTGGGCAAGGTAATCTGGACGAACGCTTGGGATCTGTGTGGGACGCTTTCCTGAAGACTGGTGTGTTTTCCTGTGCTGAGACGTAAGTTGTTTTGGAATTCAGGGTCAGACGGCGGGAGGAATTGTGTGGGCATTTGTTTGTGCAAACCTGTGCTTACTCTTATTAGCTTGACCTTCCGTCGTCTTCTTGACGGACGCCATCTCCTGCTTTGAAATCTCGGACTGAACTGACCACGGCTTGTCTTCCCCCTTCTTGGACTTGGAATCTACAAACGTCTGCTTCTGGCTTTGATCTACGGAAAGGAACTGGGTCTACTCTACTGCTACAATCCTTGGCTGATCTGTTCGTGTTGGAAATCCTGTCTGCTGTGTGTGTGGGAGCGACGCAAGTTACTCTAAGCACAGTGTTGGCAGCAGAGAGGAATCTGCTGCCAATTAGTTGCATTCTTTTGTATCTTTTGTTCCTCGGCTTTTGTTTTGTTTATCCCCAGGCTGAAGCAAGCAGTTTGTTTTTACCCGGATTAAACTCCGGTTTAATCCGGTTTATCTTTTGAACGTTTTCCCTTGCCCCTTTTTGCTCCTAAAGGCTAATACTGCTTGGCCCTTGTATTTTACGGGCATTTTTGAGTTCTGTAATCCAATAAACTCTGTTATCTTGAACCTTGTGGCGTTCTGTCCTTGACAGATTGCCCAACGCCCATAAAAAGTTTATTGCAGTAATAAACCCGTCAGGAAGACGATGGAGGTGTTAAGGGCCAAATTTGACCAATTGCAAACGGCTTTTACCGTCAGCCAAGCAGCTCATGCTGTGAAAGGACATGTTTTGACTCCTGAACGCTTTGACGGAACCAGGTGCAAGTTGCCAACCTTTTTGGCACAAGTGGAGCTTTATTTTTCCCAGCTCAGTGCTCATGCTTTTCCTACAGACACTAGCAAGGTGGCATTTATTTTGAGTTTGTTGACCGGTCCCGCAGGACAATGGGCCACTAATTTAATTTTGGGAAATGACCCAGTCAAGGACAATTTGAATAATTTCAAACAGTTATTAACTGACACTTTTGGGGATCCTCTCCGCACGGAGAATGCTGGGTGGGCTCTGTATCGGTTGAAACAGGGAAAGGGGACTGTTTTGGATTACTTAAATAAGTTTAACCTGTATCGCCACCAGCTGGATTGGGGGGAAAATGCATTCATGCTTTTATTTACTGCCGGGTTAAGTGATATGCTCCAGGATGAACTAGCACGCTTGGAGCCGGCTGAAAATTGGGACGCCTTAGTAGCTAAGGTGCTGCGTTTAGACGCAAGGTTCGAGGCTCGTAAACACTCGAAAGCAATGTGTGCGCCACCCATGCATATTACCAGGGCTCCTGTGGTGATGGGGGAAGAGCCTATGGAGCTTGGGGTCTTTAAAAAGCTGTCTACAGAGGAAAAGAGCCGTAGGAGGCAGCTGGGGTTGTGTTTGTACTGTGGGAATGCAGGGCATTTTGCCAAAAACTGTAATGTGAAACCTTCTCAGCTTTCGGGAAAAGGCCAGCCCTAGTGCGACGTGAGTCCAACGCACTAGGGCTCCTCAAGCAGTCAACTGAGGGGAGGAAGCATGTTTTCGTACCCATTACATTATCTGTTGGGGGAAGGGAACTTGTTTCTACTTTGGCACTGCTGGACTCAGGGGCTACGGTCTCTTATGTAGATATTGAGTTTGCTAAGAAGCATGGCATTCCTAGAGTGCGCAAGGCATGCGACGTGTGGGTGGAAGGAGCAGATGGGAGACTGGGGTGGTTAACCATGAAACCTCAGCAGTAATGTGGGAGGTGCAGGGAGTAACGGGAACGTTTGTGTGGGATATTACGAGCTTGCCGAGATATGATGTGATCCTGGGGATGGATTGGCTAGCTGTAGTAAACCCACAAGTAGATTGGGCGACACGTAAAGTGATCTTAAAGAGGCAGGATTGTTGCACTCTGAATGTTACTCAATCTGATATGGAGGGAGTGCCTGCTGAGTATGGGGAGTTCTCTGATGTATTTTGTAAAAGAGAAGCGGACAAATTGCCACCGCACAGGCCATATGATTGCGCCATCAAGTTAGCAGAAGGTGCGAAATTGCCAGCGGGAAGGCTGTATGCCTTGACTGTACCGGAAAGGCAAGCTTTGAGGGAGTTTCTAGATGAAAATTTAGCCAAGGGGTTTATTCGCCCATCTAGCTCCCCAACTGCGGCACCAGTATTCTTTGTAGCCAAAAAGACTGGGGAGCTTAGGCTGGTCTGCGACTATCGGATCCTAAACAAATACACCATTCGGGATAGGTACCCGCTACCTTTAATCTCGGAACTGTTATCAAGGGTGCAAGGGGCTAAGGTCTTTACCAAGCTTGACCTGCGGGGGGCATATAACTTAATCCGTATACGGGAAGGGGATGAATGGAAGACGGCATTTAACACGTGTTTCGGATGCCACGAGTTCCGAGTCATGCCTTTCGGACTTTGCAACGCTCCTGCGGTCTTCCAGAGGTTCATGAACGATGTGTTCAGGGACCTAATTGACCAATTTTTAGTGATTTATTTGGATGATATCTTGATTTTTTCTAAGGACGAGAAAGAACATCGTCAACATGTCAAGCAGGTTCTGCACCGTCTGCGGGCTAATGGGCTTTTCGCCAAGGCTTCCAAGTGCGTCTTTCATGTGCCTGAAGTGGAGTTCCTAGGTCATGTAGTGTCAGGTAGGGAACTTAAAATGGATCCACATAAGGTCGACGCCGTTAACTCATGGCAGGAGCTAAAGACTAAGAAGGATGTACAAAGGTTCTTAGGTTTCGCTAATTACTACCGGGAGTTTATTCCGAATTTTGCAAAGCTTACGGTACCTTTGACGCAGCTCCTGCGTAAGAAACAGCCATTTGTGTGGGGGCGGGAAGCTCATGATGCGTTTCTACAACTTAAGTCTAGTTTTCAATCGGATAACATACTAACACATCCTGATGTTGACAAACCGTTCGTGGTAGAAGCGGACGCTTCTAGCTACGCGTTGGGGGCTGTATTGTCTCAGAAGGATTCCTCAGGGACCTTGCGTCCCTGTGGATTTTACTCGCGGCAACTAACACCCTTCGAGCAGAACTATACCATATGGGAGAAGGAGTTGTTGGCGATTAAGGTGGCGTTTGAGGTGTGGCGGCACTGGCTTGAAGGGGCACGGCACCAGATCGTGGTCAGATCTGATCACAAGAATTTAGAGCACTTACAAACAGCAAAGAAGTTAAACCAGCGTCAAATCCGATGGGCTTTGTTTTTCTCCAGGTTTAACTTCAAGGTGCAGTTCGTGGAGGGGAAGGCAAACTTGCGGGCCGATGCTTTATCCCGCAAGCCGGAGTTTAAGACCAATGAGCAGGTAGTATGTCAGACCATCTTGCCTACTGCCTCTCTATGTGTTGTAGATAATGAGCTCGGGTTACATGACCAGATCCTTGAGGCTCAGAGGGATGATGTGTGGACTCAGGAGCAACTGATGCTGCTATCAGCAGGTAACCGTACAATACTGCCGCATCTACAAGATCAAGACGGAGTATTGGTACGCAGGGGGCAGGTCTACGTACCAGTGGGGGCCCTCAGGTTGGAGGTGATTAGAGCCCACCATGACGAACCCATGGCTGGGCACTTTGGCAGGTTCAAGACCGTACAGCTTATCACCAGGAGCTACTGGTGGCCAAAGATGCGGCAAGACATTCTGCGCTTTTGTGACAGCTGCGCTGTTTGCCAGCAGAGTAAGACGCCTGTTGGGCGCCCTAGAGGGTTGTTGTCGTCTCTACCTGTTCCGGAGAGGCCATGGCAAATCATTTCCATGGATTTTATTTCAGATTTGCCTAAGTCTGGGGGTTATACTTGTATTTGGGTGGTGGTGGATTTATTTAGCAAACTGGCTCATTTTATTCCTTGTTCAACCATTCCGGCGGCCCCTACGTTGGCCTTACTATTTACTAAGCACATCTATCGTTTGCACGGAGCACCCGAGGTGATTATTTCAGATAGGGCTCCGCAATTTGTGTCACGCTTTTGGAAACATTTCCATGAGTGCTTAGGGACTAAGTTAAACGTTTCTTCAGCCTTTCATCCGCAGACGGATGGACAGTCGGAACGGGTTAATGGGCTCTTAGAGCAGTATTTGCGTTGTTTTTGTTTAGATCAACCCACGGCTTGGGTGAAGTGGTTACCAGTGGCGGAGTTCGCTTACAATAATGCGGTGCACACGTCTAGTCAGCATACGCCATTTGAGCTAACTTATGGTTTTCACCCACGGGGAGGTGTGGCGCCGTCGACCAATGTGGTCTCTTCGGACCCTGTATACCGCTCTTCGGAAATGGCTGCATTGCATGATGTTGCCCGTCGCTTACTGTTGGAAGCTAAGGCAATGCAAAAGACTCAGGCTGACCGCCACAGGCAGGCAGGGGAGGAGTTGGAAGAAGGGGATTTGGTGTGGTTATCTTCCAAACATATTAAGCAGGCTGGGGGAAAGTTTGCGCCGCGATATTTGGGTCCCTTTCCTATCGTTAAAAAGATTTCTTCCGTTGCGTTTCGTTTGCGTTTACCGTCTAGTTTAAAGGTCCATCCAGTCTTTCATCGTTCGCTGTTGAAACTAGATACCTCTAGTCGTCGTGGTGCTATAGCGGAGGGTATCACTGCCACTTCTCCGCCATCGGGGGAGGAGGCCTTTGTGAGAGGGGATAGTGTTATGATTGAGCCTCATGGCTCTGTTTCTGACAGACGTGGGCGTAAGACTCCTCGAGAGTCAGATACTCTCGAGGAGCGAGAAAGAAAAAGACTGCGAGACATTTTTGCAGCACCATCTGACGAAGAGTCTTTCGAGGGGTTTACGGAGAGAATGGAGGAGGGGCTGGTTAGCTCGGAGGAGGATGAGATGGATTGGACTCGGGTAAGGGAGGAATTGGGTGGCACTGGTCATGATGGGATAGAAGATGAATGGGGACCTTCAGGATTAGACCCATGGCTTAGCTGGAGGGATGGGACGGGATCCACAGCTGGAGATGCTGTGGGGCGTAGTCAGAGGTGTTCCAGCTCTGATGAGGAAAGTGATGAGGAAACGCCCGGGTTAAGGAGGACAGCTGACAGTGATGAGGATTTGTAACTGGCATAAAATGGGGCTTGGGAGCAATTGCAAATTGCGTTGGGCAAGGTAATCTGGACGAACGCTTGGGATCTGTGTGGGACGCTTTCCTGAAGACTGGTGTGTTTTCCTGTGCTGAGACGTAAGTTGTTTTGGAATTCAGGGTCAGACGGCGGGAGGAATTGTGTGGGCATTTGTTTGTGCAAACCTGTGCTTACTCTTATTAGCTTGACCTTCCGTCGTCTTCTTGACGGACGCCATCTCCTGCTTTGAAATCTCGGACTGAACTGACCACGGCTTGTCTTCCCCCTTCTTGGACTTGGAATCTACAAACGTCTGCTTCTGGCTTTGATCTACGGAAAGGAACTGGGTCTACTCTACTGCTACAATCCTTGGCTGATCTGTTCGTGTTGGAAATCCTGTCTGCTGTGTGTGTGGGAGCGACGCAAGTTACTCTAAGCACAGTGTTGGCAGCAGAGAGGAATCTGCTGCCAATTAGTTGCATTCTTTTGTATCTTTTGTTCCTCGGCTTTTGTTTTGTTTATCCCCAGGCTGAAGCAAGCAGTTTGTTTTTACCCGGATTAAACTCCGGTTTAATCCGGTTTATCTTTTGAACGTTTTCCCTTGCCCCTTTTTGCTCCTAAAGGCTAATACTGCCTGGCCCTTGTATTTTACGGGCATTTTTGAGTTCTGTAATCCAATAAACTCTGTTATCTTGAACCTTGTGGCGTTCTGTCCTTGACACACAATGAGTAAGAATAATGGATCTCTTGCCTGATACTACTTCTATGTTGGTTCACTCATAAGTTCATTGTAATAATGCATTAATCTGCATTTTAACAAAAAACGATCTGTATAAAAAGTTGCTCTTAAAGACTAGGGCAGGAACAGATAACACAGCAAAATTCAGTGGATCTTTTCTCTCCTGACTGGGAATTGCAAACAGCTTATTTTCAGTTTAATGGAAAGTTGCAATGGAAGGTTAATCTTGAGAGTTTAGTGAAGACATTGGGAAATAAACACAAAGTCACACCATGATTGGAGAAGGCAAAATTACAACTTTATTCATTACAACTACATTCGTTTGGACTGGCATGAGGCAATAGAATAAGGAAGCAAATGGCCTACTTGTATTCTGATGTGCCCCAACTCCGTAAATTTGCCTGCTTAATGGTCAACTATGAAGTGACATTTAAGAGTCCATATGTGCAGAAGTCCCACATGAGCAAGTGATTTTCATGACACCTGGGAGTGAAGCAGGTTGAACAGCTGCTGAACTATGTCTAGTAGCTCAATTTGTCTCCTCTGTAAAAGATGAAGAAGATGAGTATTCAGCTGTCTTATAGATCTGGTCTCAGGCCCACACCAGTCAATTCTGACAAATGCAACATAACACACTATTGAATTGCCAGTGAACAATTTAGATGAGTAGCATTCAATAGGGTATCCATAAAACTATCCCAGGACTTGAGATTTCAGAGCCAAAGCCTGGCACCTAGGAAGGATGACTCATAATGATGTCACAGAAGGTGGGCTCTTTTATTTTACAAGGGTTACTTGTAAGGGGTAGCCCCTGGGGATGTCATTAAGTCCACCAGAGCTGCACGAGTTTGCTATTCAAATAAAGACATTGTGCCTAATAAAATAAGGAGTATACAAACACACAGCTCCAGACGAGGTCATGAGACTCAAACCAGGACTGAGATCTGGGAACCTAACAATCAGGGCAGTCTCCAAAGCTTAATACATTCGGTATGTGAGATGGTGTTCAAAGCAAAAACTGCTTGGAAATTGCTGGGTAGTATCCCTTTATATTTCTCCTAGAGCTAAAAATGTGAGGCTTCACAAGGAAATCCATGTCAGTTTCTCACTGGCCAGTTTCCCAGAAAAAAACAGTGTGTAGGCTCTTGAGATAAGATGTAATGCAAGGGCAGCAGACAAGCTACCTAGCACATCAGGGAGGCATATGCTCATTCCCCTCACAATTTCTGTAGATTTACAATCTATCTACAAATATATGATAAAGACTGGATCCCACCTATAATTCTATACAAAGTTAACTTATTTTCTCTCAAAATACTGCTTCCTAAAACCATGTTACCGCAGCAGTCACATTTTTGAATGCCTTTTACCTGGAAACAGCATCATAGTATACAGAAAAGTGTGAAATCCGGTGAAGAGCTTTGTTCTGGCTTGACACATTAATTTAGTAGATACTTATCAGGTCTGTACATATTAGCATTTATGAACACCAAATTCCTCAACCTTAGTGACAAGCTGATAGCAAACTGAAGCAACATAATGGAATGTAGTAGATGCAACTTTACGGTGGTGAATGCCATTTTTGAATTTCAGATTAAAAGTAACATCAAAAAACAGTTTCTCTGCTTTTTTTATGTTTGCATGAGCTTTCAATATCAGAAAGGATTCAAATATATCATTTCCTTTTTTAATTTTTTTCACTTGTGTTGACTGATCATATTTTTCAGGCCTCACTTGTGCTTGAATTTTTTTTTTTGTAGTGTGCAACTGCAGGAGCACTTTATCTAACCTAAAAAAAAATCATGGTGGGCCTTTGAAGCGCATCTTTGCCTTCCTTTATGGACTTCTTGTTCTTGCTACTTGTGTTCACAATTCAGAATACCTACTTAGACTTCAGGAGGGCATATCAAAACCCATGAAATGCCCAGACACAAATAACCCTATTTCAGAGGACATCTTAGATTATAGGAATTCAGCAAAGTCCTGGGATTGGACAACTGCATTGTCACTGAATTTGCTGCAGCCAACAAATTTGACAAGGTCACTTCAATTGTCACCAAAATTCAGCAGCAATTGTGGTGGTGATCTATGATTTAGAAAAGTGCTACATGTTCTTTTATGCATCATACAGCACAGCACTTCAGAGAAGGACATTAGAATAACATAGTTCAAATTTTCACGGCAGGAGTTAAGGATGGAAAAAAGTTAAAAGCAGTGGATGGAGCTCCAAGGCTTCCCTGACAAACAAATTAGTAAAATGTGGGCTAGACAAAACTACAGTTAGGTGGATCTGTAATTGGCTAAGCGAATGAACCCAAAGGGTGCTCACCAATGCATCTTCTTAATCTTGGGAAGAAGTGACAAGTGGAGTGCCGCAGGGTTCTGTCCTGGGGCCGGTTCTGTTCAACATCTTTATGAACGACTTAGATGATGGGTTAGACGGCACAAACATCAAGTTTGCAGACAACACCAAACTGGGAGGGATTGCTAACACTCCAGAAGACAGGAGCAGAATTCAAAACGATCTTAATAGACTAGAGAGCTGGGCCGAAACTAAGAAAATGAAGTTCAACAGGGACAAATGAAAGATACTTTGCTTTGGCAGAAAAAATGAAATGCAAAGATACAGAATGGAGGATGCCTGGCTCAACAGCAATATGTGTGAAAAAGACCTTGGAGTCCTCGTGGACAACAAGTTAAACATGAGCCAATAATTTGATGTGGCAGCTAAAAAAGCCAATGGGATTTTGACCTGTATCGATAGGAGAATAGTGTCTAGATCCAGGGAAGTCATGCTCCCCCTCTATTCTGCCTTGGTCAGACCACACCTGGAATACTGCGTCCAATTCTGGGCACCACAGTTGAAGGGAGATGTTGACAAGCTGGAATGTGTCCAGAGGAAGACAACTAAAATTATTAAGTGTATGGAGAAGAAGCCCTATGAGGAGCGGCTTAAAGAGCTGGGCATGTTTAGCCTGCAGAAGAGAAGGCTGAGAGGAGACATGATAGCCATGTATAAATATGTGAGGGGAAGTCATAGGGAGGAGGGAGCAAGCTTGTTTTCTGCTGCCCTGCAGACTAGGACACGGAACAATGGCTTTAAACTACAGGAAAGGAGATTCCACCTGAACATCAGGAAGAACTTCCTCACTGTGAGGGCTGTTCGGCAGTGGAACTCTCTGCCCTGGACTGTGGTGGAGGCTCCTTCTTTGAAGGCTTTTAAGCAGAGGCTGGATGGCCATCTGTTAGGGGTGTTTTGAATTCGATTTCCTGCTTCTTGGCAGGGAGTTGGACTGGATGGCCCATGAGGTCCCTTCCAACTCTATTATTCTATGATTCTATTAAGGAAAGCTGGTTCTTCTGCCAAGTCACTATAATTAGATATGTTATGAGGATTTGTTGATGTTAAAATACCCTATTTACTCAAATCTAATGTTCACCTTTTTTGACTAAATTACTTTGCAAAGATTAGGGTGTGCATTACATTTGTGTAATATGGTAATCTTAATGCAGATCATGCCATTTATGACAGACTTGTAGTTTGGTGAGGCATCAGGATTCGTTGGCTGAGAAGGTTCAAAACCTTATAAAACTACAGCCCCCATAATTCCATAGCATTGGATGAATGTTTAAATTTGTCATTCAAACTGTCTGGGTAGGCCTGCTGGAAGAGACAGGTCATCACATGCATCTTAAACTTCCACAGCTGATCTAGGTGTCAGAGCTCTACCGGCAGGTCATTCCAATATATGTGTGTATGTATGTGTGCGTAATTAGTTTGGAAGCAATTCCCATCCATTCAGAAAACAGTCATATTTGGATGTCTGAATCTTACTTTAACATTGGTGGCTCTAGATCAATCCATCTTAAACTAGGCCAAATTCTAAAGTTGGGATCATAACCAAATCATGTAGATTTTATCCACTCTAAGTAGATTGCCTTCTGAACAAGTGCAAATTATGTTAAATTAAATGCTTCTGTCTCCATCTTCTCTTCAAAAAGTCTTAGAATATTCTGGATGGCAAGAATGATATCAAATTAAGGTGACTGATGTTTGAAAGGGCTTAATCACACTCAAGTTTGGATCCACTTTAAATCCACTTTAAATCCACTTTAGGGAGAGGCCTTTAAACAGCTCAGCCAGACAGGTCCTGGGCCTCACCAAACTACAAACCCCAGATTTCTGCAGAAGGAAGAAACTGCATTTTAAGTGGATAAATGCTCAAGTGTGATGAGGCCCCTAGTGAATTGTGGTACTTTGAACATATTTAAAGTGGCTCAATTGTATTGAATTAAAGTCCGTTGTTGGTTTTTCCTATGGATTTTTTCCCCATATTATAATACAGAGTAACTGTCAATTGAAAGATTGTTATGGTTATATAACAGGTTTGGGCATTTATTTCTAAGGCAACATAACTTTCTCTACACAAATATTATATAACAAATACGGAACTGCAGGAAGGTGCCATACGCAATAGTAGTACATCAGACACATATTCTTGGGAGGCCATGCATATGTTCAAGTGATCATTTTTACTGTGGTTTTACTGAGAAAACACTGGGAAGTGCTCCTATCCTTTCCTTTCATGGTAATGTTTAGATGATCCCAGAGGTAGTTCTCAGCAGTAGTTCTGTATTTTCAGAGCATTATTTCATGCTGTAAGATCCTGAACTAGGCAAGCATTCTTTGGCTGCCTGCGGTAGAAAACAGCATGAACACTTCAGAAATAAAATAAATTATTTGTCACTTGAATATAAATTTGGAAGTGATGCACTTACCAGAGGGGTTAGGTATTGCAAATGCAGACTTCTGTTTATTTAGCTCTTTAAAAATAAGGAAAGGAAAGAAAGGAAAAGTACAAACATATCTCAAGTATATAAATATAACAGCAAATATATATGCATAGATAAATTACTGTGGAATACTTCATAATTCTTTTAAAGCCTAGCACAGCGTGTTATGGTTATTTTAAGCTTATGATATTTTATGTACATTGTTGATCAAAATAATATCCCATAGTATGGATTTTGATGTAACTGATATTTTAATGGAGTGATTGGAGAAGAGAACAGAGCTCCAAAATGTTTCAGTCTTTTACTCAGACAACCAAACTATTGTGAGATCGAGATAAATAATACTATGCCCTCCAAAAATTATTGGATTCAACATTTTATCATTTCTAACCATTGCCATCCTAGCTGAGGGTGAAATTTGTCCATCCAGACCTTGGAAGTAATATTACCTTTAACATGTTTTGGGGAAAAATGGGAGGAATGGGACATAGCAAAATTTCTTCTCTAAAGAATACAAACTCTTTTGGTGGCTGCGCATGAAATTCCATCTTGCAGTGTGCAAAGACAGAGAGAAGAGTCCATTTTCAGGAGTCAAGTGTTCCCTGACTCCTGGTTAAAGAAAGCAGTGGGAAGCTGAAGAAAGCGGGAAGAAGACAAGGAAATGTCGTGGGATGGCTGGCCACTCCAGAAGACAGATCTTGCTGGGGTAAGTCAGGTCCCCACTCTTAAGGATGCTTTCCCCTGCTTTCCTCGCCTTTCCTCCTGCCTGTGGGATAGAGTCCATAAACTAGCCTAGAGGCACATCTACACTGACCATGTAAAGAAGGTTGAAGCTGACTTCAAATTTTAATGGCTGCCACCAAAGTGTACTGCAGTATGGAGTAAAAGGTTTAAAACACATCAAACCAAGCCGGGAGAGAAACTGAGTTAAACCCATTAGTGTGTTATAGTAAAGCCAAAATCTAAACCACATCACAAGATAAAAATGACTCTGCAGACTATGGAATACTTTATAGATACCTGTTTGCATTGGAGTGCTTTGTATAATTCAGGAGGCTGCTGAGAAACAACTCAAATGCAGCAGGGGGCCAATTACGGGGAACTGGTAAATATCATCCCCCCCTTTTTTGCCTCTTAGGCCTCCACAGTGCTGCTGCACATCTTTCCCGGAAATGGTAAAAATACAGTGGAATCTGGAACCAGTTTGAGGCCAGCTTCTCTAGTTAATGTAATCACCCTTCTGGTCTCAAATCTGTTCCTATCATGCCAGTCTAGTCATCCTTGCTGTGAAAGCTATTTTTACCAAACTGGATTCAAACTGACCTAAGTGGTCACTTTAGATGTAATCTACAATGAAATAATTATAGTAAATGCCTAAAAGGATTACATTCTTGCCTTAACATTCACTTTGTTGAGAGGGTAATTTAAACCAATAGAAAGGAAATAAAATGAAAACCAATAACCTTTTGCACCCAGTTCACACATCCCTGAAATCAGAATAAGATGTTCTGTTTTATTTATTAGGGGTGTGCAAGTTTTCATTAGCAGTCATAAGTCTTATCTAATTCGTTAAATTCATACATATGAATGCCTGCATGGCCCATGCCAAAAATCTAAGAATCAAAACTTACCCAATACTTTTTCATTTTAATTTTGTAAATATCAGAAGCCTTACAAAGTTAATTTCATTTTCAGCTAAAGTAAGCAAATCAAAGCCAAAAAAGCTGCCTTTCCTCTATAATTTAATGGCCTCCTGCCATTAGGAGAGGGAAGCAGCAGGGAGAAAGCAGAGTTCACTGGGAAAGAGACTGAGAAAGTACAGAATTCTGGAGAATGTAGTTTGGGAAGGCAAGGAGCCCCATGCCAGAGAATTCAAAAGGCCCTGCCCTAAACTACATTTCCCAGAATTCTGCTTACATCAGAAAGCCCCCATCTGCAAAGAAGAGGACTGACTGATACTTCTAGTAAGTAAATATCTATGCTGGGCTGCAAATTAATCCCCAAAAGTAAGTTCTATTGGTTAACATGAGAGACATTCAATGAGATGGCTGTTGTGACTTTTTAAAAAGGTTTTTGTCAACATTTTAAAAATTTCCTAAAATCAGTAGATGTATGAATCTTTCAGAAAGTTGGTAGGGAATGATCCCCTCTTATCTTGTGTCATTGCATAAAAAAAATTCAAGGAAATAGCTCTTGTAGTTTATTTTAAATGTTGTTTATAAAAACTTTGAAAATTCACCAAAAATCCGTGGGTAAGTTAAACGTTCTAAAACTTGATGAGCTAAAAATAGTAAATGTGTTCTAAAATGTGTTCTACCATTGTAGCAAGTTTCACTCCAACAGCTGTAAAAGTGAGTGAGAAAGGAACCCCTGAAGTTTCCTCACATACACAGTGACTATAATGATAAAGTAATGAAATTTTGTTATTCTTGTTATAGTAACTAAATTTTTACTAACTATACTTTAGAAGCACTTTAGAAATGAAATGCCAGTGCCCCCTAATTTTGTAATGACTTTTGAATTTTTTAAAAAATTGATTGTATATGCTTGCTATTTATGCATTACTCTTTGAAGAAAAAAACAGTTAATGCATTACAGTAGAGTCTCGCTTATCCAAGCTCTGATTATCCAAGGTTCTGTATTAGCCAAGGCAGTTTGCCTTTTAGTAGTCAATGTTTTTGTAGTCAATTTTTCAATAAATTGTGAAATTTTGGTGCTAAATTCGTAAATACAGTGATTATTACATAATGTTTTCGTGTACTGAACTGCTTTTTCTATCCATTTGTTGTAAAGCACGATGTTTTGGTGCTTAATTTGTAAAATCATAACATAATTTAATAGGCTTTTCCTTAATCCCTCCTTATTATCCAACATTTTTGCTTATCCAATGTTCTGCCAGCCTGTTTATGTTGGATAAGTAAAACTCTACTGTACTTCAGAAAAGTAACAAGTAATACCTATCATGTTTCTTATTCAACACATATTTCATCCTCCAACATGTGAAGGTCTATTGCATTTCTAGCATTACCTCACAACAGATCCAGAAATATAATAGAAGGCATAATAAAATGGTTGTCTCCTTGTACAATTTGAATATACCTTTTCTGGAATTTCAGAATCTTAAATTCTGTATGTGAGTACTCAGCTGAGAATGCAAAATCTTTGCCTTTTGATGGCTCAGTGTATACAAACTTTATTTCATGTAAAAATTATTTAAACTATTAGATATAAAATTACTATACTTCTATATGAAACATAAATGGATTTTATGTTTAAACTTGGATCCCATTTCCAAGATATTTCATCATGTTTATGCAAATATTCCAAATTTTGAGGGGGGAGGGGGGATCCAAAACATGAACACTTCTGATCCTAAGCATTTTGGATAAAGGATACTCAACCTGGATTGACAAAGAAACAGGCCTGTTAATTCAGGGTTTTTTTTTTTTTTGGTTAGCATTTATAACCTTATGTACACTTACTAGATTAATATGTAGAGCAGAGAGCAATTATCTATCACTGAATGTTGTGACATAGTTAAAAACTCAAACTGCAAACCTAATGAGAAACAAAAACATACATGCAGTGAAATGGGAAAACAGTTTTAGGGACTGTGAAAATGTGTTATTTAAGCTGAATATTTGGGAAACATTTTCAATGAACTCATCTATTGGGGTTCTCCACATATTTGGCTTCATCCTCAAAGTTGTACACTGAGACAAATGGACACCATGAAAAAGGCAGAAAGAGCAACATGTGCAAGGGGTGATGGCAGCAACAGAAGAGGTCTGTCAAAACTCTCTTCTTAAATCCAGAATGTCTTTTCTCACTGGGTGTCATTACAAGCTCCATCACCTTTTGTGAAAAATAATGCTTACATTGTCGTTATAGACACAGGAGAGGTCTGTAATTACTTGGAAAATTGTGCCTGGCTGAGGGAAGCTGTGTATGTGGATAGAACAAAATCTGACGTTAAAGAATTGGCCACAAGATTAATGAACAGTTCTCACATTGCTTTACAATTTTCTCCTTCTTTGAAAAATAACTACAGTGGTTTTCACAATTTGCCATCTGTAAACTGGAGCAGCCAATTTTTTCCAGCCACAGTAGATCTGTATTGGAATCTGGATCACATAGTTTAATTCAGGAAGTATTTTCTCTTTTCTTGAAATCTTTCTCTCCCCCCCCCTCTCTCTGTGTGTGTTTTGTGTGTGTTTTCAAATTAGACTTATGGTAACTCCATTAATTGTATGGGGTTTTGTTAGGGTGCATCCACACAGGGTGGAAAATGTGTCCCCTCCCACATTTTTACCAAGCGATGCCTCAGATAAAGACAAATTCCTTTGACAAAAAGCGAGAAAACCCATTGTGACAGCTGGAAAGACCCAGGACTTTCCAGCTATGGGCACTCTGTGGATTGGGCCCAGGGATTGCATTGTGAGACTTCCAGTCCCATTCCACACAATTGTCTCTGGATTTTTAGGCACCTGGAGCCCGAAAAACCCAAGACAGCCCCCACTTCCTCCCAGAGCTCCTTTAAAAAACCTTAAAAAGAAAATAATAACTTACCTGGCTGGCATTTTGCTGCTGCCGTCTCTCTTCTGGCACATAGAAATGAAGCACCAGGAGAAGGGGGGAGGAGGAGGAAAATCGCTCCTGGTCCCCCTTTTCCTGGCATGTCATTTCTACTCTCCATGAGAGAGCCGGCAGCAGGGAAATGCCAGCCGGGTAAGTTATTTTTTCTTTTTAAGGCTTTTCTGGGGCGGGGGGGGGGGGGGTTCCTTTGTGTCCGGGTGCCCTCCTAGAAGTCTGGCAAGGCATCTGGACACCACCACCCCCAAGAAAAGCACAAGCTTTCTGTGGCATGTGTGCACAGTAATGTGTGCACAAGCTTTTCTGTGGCATGTAATGCAGGCCCAATCGGTTTTTTTCTGGAACCACCATTAGTGGCTCAGTAGAAAAAGGTGCCATTTGACATGGCATTCAGGATAAATTGGGAGATTTTGGTATTCCAAATGAGTTCATTTCTTTTGTAATCACAATTAGTTATTGGGTACATGATATAATCACCAACATCATTAAGAATCTATAAGTAAATCCTAATTTTGGAAAAATACTGAAATCCCTGGGGTTTTTTTAATCTGCAGGGAGTAATAAGAACCAATTTCCACTAAACATAGAGTCCCTGACACTTACTCCTCCAATTCTACTTTCTTAGAGCAAAGCATCAAAAGCATCACCATGAATATACAATCTGGTTCAATTGTGGGTGATGTTGCCAAGTAATTTGTTAGGAGTGTAACACTGATGACATTGAAATGAAGTGAAATCATCTATATTTCCAGTGAGTGGAATATTTCCTGGTGGTGGCGCAGTGTGTTAAAGTGCTGAGCTGCTAAACTTGCAGACCGAAAGGTCCCAGGGTCAAATCCCGGGAGCGGAATGAGCGCCCGCTGTTAGCCCCAGCTCCTGCCAACCTAGCAGTTCAAAAACATGCAAATGTGAGTAGATCAATAGGTACCGCTCTGGCGGGAAGGTAACGGCGCTCCGGCGGAAAGGTAACGGCCACATGACCTTGGAGGTGTCTATGGACAACGCCGGCTCTTCGGCTTAAAACAATGCCGGCTCTTCGGCTTAAAACAACGCCGGCTCTTCGGCTTAGAAATGGAGATGAGCACCAACCCCCAGAGTCAGACATGACTGGACTTAACATCAGGGGAAAACCTTTACCTTTTCCTTTACTAAAAAAAATATGCCCACAATATTGATGCCATAAATGCAGTAATACTTAAATGCCTTTCAGAAGTACCTAATTAGTTTATGGTTAAACACACAGAGGTGTGAACACATGTATTTTCAGTCTTTCTCTGTGTTTATTTAAAAATAAGCTGCCATTTGACTTCTTGAGACATAGAGTCCATATCATTGCTAAAATGTAAACATTCTTGTTGTTATTGCAGGTTCCTTCCAAGAGAGAGCAGCAGAGAATTGTTCTTAACGTACAAAATTACTTTCTTTGCATAGCAAGAGGCCCATCACTTATATATTTTCAACTCTGTAGCCTTTCAACCTATTGACCATGAAAAATGCTCCAACATAACGTGACACATATAAATGTTTAAAGTCCAAAGGGTAATTATCTATGTTCATAGTTAAAACTTGATTTTACAATAGAAACCATATGTTCCCTCAAAACACTTTCAATAAGCTGAACAACGCCCAGATTAACCCTGAGTTAGTACATTGGTTAAAATAATAGCAGCATCTTCTTCTAATTCAGGAGTTCATTTATCATTTTGGATCAAGGGTCTCAAGGTGAACTTTTAATATTTGAAAGCTTAATTTGAAAAATAAACCTAAAGCAAGGGCAGAAATTCTACAGATGTTCCAATCTTATCTTTTATGTATTTCACTGAATTGAATATCAACTTCAGATATGTTATGCAGTTGAATGTTCTGTTCCCTTTTACCATGTATTTTAAAATTTGCCCTGGATGGCTGTATTGTGTTATACAGCCATCTGTATCTGTGATACATACACATCTGAGAGACTGGTAGCAAATCTTAGATTCTGGGCATCATACATTTCTGCATTTTCACACCAGACAAAGGTAGGGCTGAAAGTCCTGTCCAAATGCCAGCAATAATGTATTAATATGGGTAGAAATAATCCTGAAATACAGTACTTCGAAACTTCGGGCTAGAAAAAAAAATGAAGCTGATCTCAAAGAGCATTTTAAAATGAATTCATCTTTCTATTGATCTCTGAAGACATGTCATGTGTAAGGCAAAAAAAGTGATTATTTTTGTTTCTGTTTGAACTTTTCACCTTAATAGTTCCCATTTTAAAATGTCTCAAGACTAAATGACTACAACAGTAGGGATGGGATTTGAAAAGCTTTTTAGAGACTAATTGAGAGAAGGATGTTGTAGCACAAACTTTCATACTAGGCAAGCCCACACTGGCTGTTTTGTTTCCTGCTTCATTACTTAATCCTAGGTTAAAGTTGCCTGCAATTTTTGATCCTGCCCTGTCTCTTATTTTTGCACTTCAATCACCTGTGGGCTATATGCCTGCAATGATCTTAGCCCAGGTGTACCTGTCTATGAAAGGACTACTTGGGATTACTGGGACTGCAAAGGGACCTAGCAAAGTCAACCTGGTCTACAAATAACAAGACCTATGGCATTGTCCTATGGCCTTTCAATCTTTATCACATAGAGTCTAGTGAGGTTCAAAATTGATTTGTTCCACCAGGTCTATTATTGCCCTTAAATTGGTAGATTTGCTTACTTGGCAAGGGATTGGTCAATCAGTCACACCAAATATAGGATATCATTCAACACCTTTTATTCAACAAAAAGGTCTAGGATGAGAGAACTGGTATTTTTCAAAGCCAGCTCAGCCACATGCTTGAGTCTTCACATTATATTTATAGTGTCAGGTTTTTTCTTCACTAGAATACAAAGCACTTAATTAGTTATAAGTAAAATGTTTATTATTCTACTTAACATGAAAATGGTTAAATCAACTAGTTATGCATTCTTATCTCATGGCATAGTGTCACAGTATAATTTGCATCTACTTGTAACACCAGGGAATGTCAATATTTCCATATAAATGAGAATAAAGTTGACAATCAGATCTTGTCTGGTTTTAATTCTAGTATGTTGTGTCAATAGTAATTATGTTGATGTTGTGTTTTTGTGTTGGTAGTTGAATGTTTTACCTATGTTGGAAACCGCCCTGAGTCCCTTTGGGGAGATAAGGTGGTATACAAATAATAATAATAATAATAATAATAATAATAATAATAATAATAATAATAATTGTGCGGTTTTCTGGCATTGTATATTTCTGCCGCTTCTGTGACTGTTCATTTGTATTTTGATTCCGTAGCCCACTTGTCGATGGATGTCCAGAATCAGCAGCATCCACCGCGGTCCTTTTTATCCTGGGCGACGACCGAGCCAGTATAGACTTCGTTTGGGTTTGATTCTCCATAATGCTAATGGGTTAGGTGCTCTTAGTTCTGCTCCTCAGCTGAGGCCTCTCTGGCTTGGTTGGACCTGCTGGTAGTTACACTACCACCAGCACAGCCCTCAGTCATGATTGGAGCAGTTAAGCCCCCCCACCATGTCAAGGTGGCACCTGCCAGCAGCAAAGAACTGGTGGGATCACAAACCTGCAAAAGTATTGGAAAATGAACACGCAAAGATACTGTGGGACTTCCGAATCCAGACTGACAAAGTTCTGGAACACAACACACCAGACATCACAGTTGTGGAAAAGAACAAGGTTTGGATCATTGATGTTGCCATCCCATGTGACAGTCGCATTGATGAAAAACAACAGGAAAAACTCAGCCGCTATCAGGACCTCAAGAATGAACTTCAAAGACTCTGGCAGAAACCAGTGCAGGTGGTCCCGGTGGTGATGGGCACACTGGGTGCCATGCCAAAAGATCTCAGCCGGCATTTGGAAACAATAGACATTGACAAAATTATGATCTGCCAACTGCAAAAGGCCACCCTGCTGGGATCTGCACGCATCATCCGAAAATACATCACACAGTCCTAGACACTTGGGAAGTGTTTGACTTGTGGTTTTGTGAAACGAAATCCAGCTTATCTATCTTGTTTGCTGTGTCATACAACGTCATAATAATAATAATAATAATAATAATAATAATAATAATAATAATAATAATAATAATAATAATAATAATAGGATGCATCAGCTATGGAGACAAGAGTACCTTGACTCACATATAACACAACCCTGACTGGCTGACTAACTAAGATTCATAATCAGAAACAAAGTAATCAGTGAAGTTGAACTCGAAGAAATCCAGAAAATCTGCAAAGCAAATTACCATCAGACTACAGCACAGACAGCAGTAGAGACTCCAGCAACACTTGGAATGGTGGAACAGATTGAACCAGAAGAAAGTGTGGAGCTTTTGCAAGAATTTGAAGAACCAGCACTTGAAACATCTGTTGAACCACCAGGAACCTTGACAGCAAGACAACAAGACCCTACTTGTTGTCTTGCTACCCTACTTTCTTTCAGGAAGAGCCTGAAAACCTGGCTATTCCAGAAGGCCTTCATTGACTGATCCTTGTGGGATCATGTTATTTACCTATTAAGCAGTAGACCCTCTGGATTGTTTTTAGGATTCATTCAGCACTTTAAGTATTACACCTGCTGTATAATTATCCCTCCCTGATAACTTGATATTGCTTTGCACCTTGGCCTGGATCTTTTGACCCAAATCGGGATTTTAATATTATTGTGTATATTGACTTTTATGACTGTTTTTAATCATGTTGAAGTTTTACTGCTCGGTTTAATGTTTTATCTGATTTGTGCTGTCGTGTCTGGGCATGGCCCCATGTAAGCCGCCCCGAGTCCCTCCGGGGAGATGGGGCGGGATATAAGAATAAAATTATTATTATTATTATTATTATTATTATTATTATTATTATTATTAGAGCTCAAGGATAAGATTATGGCTCATGCTGCAGCAAATGCAATAAGAAAGTGGCTCCCAACTCTAAAAACAGTGCCCAAGAGACACCTGGCACCTCTCATGAAAGATGTGAATACAGTACTCTCCACTGTCCAAATAACATCAATTGAACAAACAAACCAGTTTGCCTACAGTGCAACAGTGATAGTGACAGAAGAGCTTGGGCTCCTACAACCAAGAAAATTGACTGGAAAACCAAAGTGGAAGGTCAGGCTAGAGTTGAAAATCAAGAAACTAAGATCAGATGCAAGTAACCTGAAAAATATGAAAGAGAAGAAACTGAAGAATGACAAAATCAAGCAATACCTGATCAGAAAGTACTAGCTGAACACCAGAAAAATTGAAGAAGCTTTGGAAATAGTGAAAGAACAACTTACAGCAACAGCCAGAAAAATTGAAAGATATGAAGCCAGAATCATCCAGTACAGACAAAATCAACTGTTTCAATCAGACCAAAGACGGTTCTACCACAGTCTGAACCAAACAACAGACACAGTAACCATAAAGCCAGAGAAAACTACAACAACGAAGTTCTGGAAAGAGCTTTGGGAAAATAATAAGAACTACAACAAAAACGCTGGGTGGATAAAAACGTTTGAAGGAAAATTCTCACAGAACAAAATGGAACAGATGGCAATAACAACTGAAATGAAATGATCAGCAAACTTGTGCAAAAAGTCAAAAACTGGACATCGCCTGGTAGTGATCAACTTTATGGATTTTGGCTCAAACATCTGATGAGTTTACATGGAAAAATGGCCCAACAATTCAATGAGATGCTGCAGAAAGGAAGTATCAGTGAATGGCTAACAACTGGAAGAACATACCTGATACAAAAGGATCCAGCAAAAGGAGCAGCACCAGGAAACTACAGGCCAATAATGTATCTGCCCACTATGTTTAAATTACTGACTGGCATCATAGCTGACAAAATTCAAGATTATCTTGAAGAAAAAAACATCTTGCCAGATGAACAGAAAAGCAACAAATGGAAAAGCAGGGGCACAAAAGACCAGTTATTAATTGACAAAATGATTCTGGAGAACTGTAAAAGCCGAAAAGCTAATCTTCACATGACATGGATTGACTACAAAAAGGCCTTTGACTCACTCCCACATAGCTGGATCATCAAGTGCCTGGATGGCATCGGGATTAGTAAAAACGTTGGCACCTTTATTGAAAACATGATGAAAACACTGGAAAACTGAACTGTTTGTTGGAAATGAAAGCTATGGACTTGTCAACATCAGAAGAGGAATTTTCCAGGGAGACTCATTGTCCCCTCTGCTTTTCATTATTGCCATGATCCCTCTGTCAGCAATCTTACAAAAAACAAATCTCGGCTATCAAACATCTAAGAAATCTCACAAAATTTCGCATCTGATGTACATGGATGACCTGAAGCTGTATGGGAAAACAGAAACTGAAATCCAGTCTTTGACTAACACTGTCCGAATTTTTAGCACTGATATCAGCATGGAGTTTGGTTTGGACAAATGTTCAACAGTGGCATTGAAGAAGGGAAAAATCGTTGAAAGTGAGGGCATAAATATGCCTAATGGCCAAATGATCAAGTGTCACCAGCCAGAGGCCTATAAATACCTGCGCAAATTACAGCTGGACAACATCAAGCATGAACATGTGAAAACTGTGGTCAGCAAAGAATACACACAAAGGGTCAGAAAAATTCTCAAAAGCAAACTCATTGGAGGTAACACCATCAAGGCCATAAACACCTGGGCCATACCTGCCATAATATATTCTGCTGGCTGGACACAGGTGGAACTGGAGAATTGGACAGAAAAACAAGAAAACTCATGACCATTCATCATTCACTGCACCTCTGCAGTGATGTTGACCGGCTATATCTGCCTAGAAGATCAGGTGGCAGAGGACTCTTACAAGTAAAACAAGCAGTCAAAGAAGAAGAACATGCCCTGGCAGAATATGTAAAGCAAAGTGAACAACCTGCTTTGATTGAAGTCAAAAATCAGAAACTCCTCAAAGCACAGTAGACAAAGAATCAGTACAAGAAAACCGCACTACAACAGCTGACAGCTGGCACAACAAAACATTGCATGGAAAGTTCCTTGACAAAATTGAAGGAAAAGCTGATAAGGAGAAGACCTGGCTATGGCTCACGAATGGGACCCTGAAGGAGGAGACAGAAGGCCTGATCCTTGCAACCCAGGAGACACTTGGGAAGTGTTCGACTTGTGATTTTGTGAAACAAAATCCAGCATATCTATCATGTTTGCTGTGTCATAATAATAATAATAATAATAATAATAATAATAATAATAATAATAATAATAATCACAAGTCGAACACCTGGGATGGCAACATCAATGATCCAAACCTTTTTCCTTTCCACAACTGTGATGTCTTGTGTTCCAGAACTTTGTCAGCCTGGATTCAGAAGTCTCACAGTATCTTTGAGTGTTCATTTTCCACGACCATTGCAGGTTTGTGATCCCACTAGTTCTTTACTGCTGGGAGGTGATACTTGAGGCATAAGTTCCAATGAATCATTTGGGCCACATAGTTGTGCCTCTGTTTGTAGTCTGTCTGTGCGATTTTTTTCTTACAGCAGATGAGGATATGATCAATGGTTTCGTTGGTTTCTTTGCACAGTCTGCATTTTGGGTCATCAGCTGATTTTTTTGATCTTGGCCTTAATTGCATTTTTTCTGATGGCTTGCTCCTGGGCTGCAAGGATATTATTATTATTATTATTGTTGTTGTTGTTGTTGTTGTTGTTGTTGTTGTTGTTGTTGTAATCTCATTAACATAAAGTCCATATTTACTTGAATTGGTATTTAAATTATTTCTCCAATTTCTTTACTATCATTTCCCAGAAAATTATTGTCTTTGGGCATTCCCACCACATCTGAGTGAACATCCTTTATTTGCTCCACAATGTCAGCATGTTGAGCTTATTCCTATTCTCATAGTTGATAATTGGGCTGCTGTTCTATACCATTCCAAATACATTTTCTTTGTAATTCTTTATACTGTACTTCTCCATTTTTATTTTCTTAACTCTCTTCATTGGTTCCTCTATTGTTTATCTTGTGAGTAGGTCTTCCCTTTCCTGCTTTTCTTGTTACAATTTTCCATCAAGCAAGAGAAGAAAATACCTTTCTCTCGTACATGATACATCAGATGCATTTTAAAAGGTTTTCTTTGTCTGTAAATATGAATTGATATTTTCTGTACATATGTGAGAAAAGTGATGAGGACAATCGAGCAGTCAATAGTGTCAAGTTTAAGTAAAGATATTTCCAGGTTGCTTTCTGTAAAATTTGCTTTTTTACAGTGTCATTGTACACTGGTATTACTGCCTTGCCTCAATATGAAAAATGAAACTATGCAAAGAAAAATTCTTTGAAATTTATCAAGGTTCAGCTTTAAGGAACAACATTGACTTTGTTCCATTGTTTCTGTCTTTGGAATAGCTTTTTTATACAGAGAACGGTTTCAATCACATTCTTGTTTTTTTCAGATGAGTGTTCTGATCTGCTAGACAAAATCACTTTTTAAAAGTCCAGTAGATTTCAGTGAAATGCATATCTGTATGTTTGAATGAATTGGCCTTCAATTTGCTTTTCTATATCAGTTTACTATATCACTTACTTTTGTATCAGAAATGCTTTAAGTATTTCAGAAATGACTTGTAATAGTTGAAATATGGGCACAGCATGAAGTAAATGATCTACACAATCAGGGATAAGATTATAATCAGGTCATTTTTCTTGAAAATGTGGTCTATAGATAGAATACTGACTGCTTCATTATTTTAGTATGGGAAATAGATCCCAGTTTAGTACAATGCATATTCAGCGTGGGCACCTACTAGGGCTTGAAGGAATACATTGCCTCCCTACCAAGCTTCAAAATGTTGGTGCCCTTCAGCATTATAATAAAATCCATCTATCATCTTCCTAGGATACCACAGGGTCCCCAGTCCAACAGCCGCTATATATTGTAGTACCATCCTTTTTTTACAGAAATGTTGCCACATCCCTAGTTAAAAATGGAGGAAAAAAAGGGAAGGTGCAAAATATCCTTGGGAAACAGCATGTAGCCCATAGATAACTGAGTTCCCCACCTTGACAAAGAGTTGTTCTTTGAAACACAAGATGAGCACAATTATTGTGAGTAGTGTACGTCTAGAGTGTTTAAACCTGAAAAAGAATCTAAATATGGTCTTGTGTGACAAATCAGTCATTGCTGCCATCAGATTATTAAATTATTAGGTTATTTGTGAAGCATGACAAATAACATGGGGAAGATGTTATTAACAAACACCAATTCATTTCCATCTGGATTAACAAAAAGATAAAAGTAAGGCAGTCAAGCAGAATCTATAGGAAGGTTTATATCATTAGTTTTGTCATTAGAAAAGCAGGGGGAAAACTGATGTATCACTCAAGTAAAGGTTAGACAATTGATAAGAATAACTTTTCAATAATTTTAAAGCATAGGTTCTTTTTATTGCAATTTCAGTGTGAGAGGTATATCAGAACCTTTACAGAATAACACATAGAATGACATTAAACATAAAGACATACAGATTCTATGCAACTACATTGGATTCACAACAGTTACATTAGCTAACAAACAACCAAGGGGAGCGTGGTGTTACATTTTCACTCAGCATTCACACACATGTTCGGGCATTCATCTTCATGCATACAAATATTACCATATCCTTTCTCCCTCCTCGGAGAAGTATCTGCTCAAGCCAGGCCCTGCTTCCTACAGCCTGCCAATGCATAGTTCCAAAATGTCAACACACCAAAACTTCAAAACTCCCAAAATGCATCCTTTTCCCCTCAGAACAGTGCCAAGGATCAGACCCTGTTTCCATATGGCAAAACTGACTCCCTGCAACACATATGACTCCAAAATGCACTCAATCCTCTTCCCATGAGAAAAGGAGGCCAATGGACATAGAATCGTAGAATCATGAAGTCGGAAGAGACCTCATGGGCCATCCAGTCCAACCCCCTGCCGAGAAGCAGGAAATCACATTCAAAGCACCCCGACAGATGGCCATCTAGCTTCTGCTTAAAAGCCTCCAAAGGAGGAGCCTCCACCACACTCCGAGGCAGAGAGTTCCAGTGCTGAACAACTCTCACAGTGAGGAAGTTTTTCCTAATGCTCAGGTGGAATCTCCTTTCCTGTAGTTTAAAGCCATTGTTCCGTGTCCTAGTCTGCAGGGCAGCAGAAAACAAGCTTGCTCCCTCCTCCCTATGACTTCTCCTCACATATTTATATATGGCTATCATGTCTCCTCTCAGCCTTCTCTTCTGCAGGCTAAACATACCCAGCTCTTTCAGCCGCTCCTTGTAGGGCTTGTTCTCAAGACCCTTGATCATTTTAGTTGCCCTCCTCTGGACACCTTCCAGTTTGTCAACATCTCCTTTCAATTGTGGTGCCCAGAATTGAACACAGTGTGATTCCAGGTGTGGTCTGACCAAGGCAGAATAGAGGAGTAGCATGACTTCTCTGGATCTCGACACTATACTCCTATTTATGCAGGCCAGAATCCCATTGGCTTTTTTAGCCATCACATCACATTGTTGGCTCATGTTTAACTTGTTGTCCATGAGGACTCCAAGATCATTTCACACGTATTGCTGTCGAGCCAGGCATCCCCCATCCTGTATCTTTGCATTTCATTTTTTCTCCCTAAGTGGAGTATCTTGCATTTGTCTCTGTTGAACTTCATTTTGTTAGTTTTGGCCCATCTCTCTAATCTCTCTGTCTTCTGGAGTATTGGCTATCCCTCCCAATTTGGTGTCATCTGCAAACTTGATGATCATGCCTTCTAACCATTCATGTAAGTTATTAATAAAGATGTTGAACAGAACCGGGCCCAGGATGAAACCCTGCACCACTCCACTTGCCACTTCTTTCCAGGATGAAAAAGACGCATTGGTAAGCACACTTTGGGTTTGTTCACTTAGCCAATTACACAACCACCTAACCGTAGTTTTGCCTAGCCCACATGTGACTAGTTTGTTTGCCAGAAGGTCATGGGGGACCTTGTCAAAGGCCTTACTTAATTCCAGATACGCTACATCTGCGGTATTCCCTGCATCTACCCAACATGTTACTCTATCAAAAAAAGAGATTAGATTAGTTTGGCATGATTTGTTTTTGATAAATCCGTGTTGACTATTAGCGATAACCACATTCCTTTCCAAGTCTTTGCAGATCACTTCCTTAATGATCTTTTCCAGAATCTTGCCTGGTATCGACGTGAGGCTGACCGAACGGTAATTGTTTGGGTTGTCCTTTTTTCCCTTCTTGAAGATAGGGACCACATTGGCCCCTCTCCATTCTGCTGGGACTTCTCCCATCCTCCAAGAACTCTCAAAGATGATTGCCAGTGGTTCTGAAATAACTTCTGCTAGTTCCCTCAGTACTCTTGATGTAGTTGATCAGGCCCTGTGGATCAACTACAGACTGCTTCCCTGCAAATCTGCCACTTTCCCATACACCATCTCCATTGAGCATGGTGGGTGAAAGGCATTACTGTCTGTCATACTTTCTGGATTGTCATAAGATCACTTATATAACAATAGTTTTCTGATGTTGTCCCAAAGTTGTAAATGAATGATAGCCATCTACCATCCTGGCTACATCTCAGTTTCCTAGAGCAGATCTTGACTCTTCTTAATTAGTGTTGGCCCTGTGTCGACTTCCTTCTTAACAGTTGTAAACATTTCCTTAACTTGATGTAAACATTTCTCTTATCAGTCAAAGTTCTTATCACAGTTTACCAGGCAGGTCAACTATTTCAGATCTTCTTAACAACTTTTAATTACAATTCAGCAAGCAGGTAGTTAATTATTGCAGACTTTAGTATTTTAGAATGATATCTTCTCATTATTAGGTTTCATTCATACATCTTCCATACAGTTCCATTCATACCATATATTCATATTTCATTTTATATCGTTACACAATAATGGGGAAATTGCAGGAAAAGGGCTAATCAGAATAATAGAAAACATGAAAAAGGCTACATTTGCAGAATATAGTTCTAATCTAGAAAATAAATATATCATAACAACGTGTTAGGTTGTCCACAGACTGCTATATTCTATTATAATCCCAATACTTGCTTTGGAAAACAATCCAATTTGGTTTATGCCAGTTTAGGATTTCATCACATTAAGGATGGGATTTGCCACACATTGTGGTGAATCTGCCAGGGCCCAGTGTGAGGCATGGGGAGCCCATTGTCCTGCATCACCAGCCTTCCCCCTCACCCCATCCCATGGGGGGAGCATCCGTGGCCCGGCTTCTCCCCATTGTTACCTATGCAACATGGGAAGCTCTCTCATTTGCATCACAGAACCTGCTGGAAGTATATTGACATTGTGGGATAGGAGCCAACAGGCCCTGTGCCGCAAGTGAAGTGAATGTGTTGTACAATGGGCAATTTTGCCCGTCTGATGAGACCCTTAGAGGCTACTCAATTTAACTGGGGTTCAAAATTGAATTTTTATTTAGAAATCCAAATGCTAATGTCTTCTAGTCACTTTCACTGGATTTTTTTTTAAAAGGAGCTATAACATTGTGTTGCCAAAGGCTTCCATGGCTAGAATCACTGGGTTGGTGTGAGTTTTCCAGGCTGTATGGCTATCTCAGACAGGCCCCTACATTGGCAGTCTTCAGAAAGAACTTGAAGACCTGGCTGTTCCAATGTGCCTTCCCAGATTAATAGGAAATCTCCAACTCCAAGTCCCATAAGCACTTTATTAGAACTAGATCGTATATCGCACTCTGCACTTGCCCTAGAAGCCTTAATTTTACCTGTCACATCAGCACTTTTAATCTTGTACCCATTACTCTGGCCCGGCCCAGTTTTTTTGTGTTTTAGCGTATTGTTTATTGCTTGTTGTTTATACTGTTTTAATTGTTTTAATTTGCCTTTTGTTTTGTATTGTTATATTGTGTGTTGAGGCCTTGGCCTTTGTAAGCCGCATCGAGTCCTTCGGGAGATGCTAGCGGGGTACAAATAAAGTTTAATAATAATAATAATAATAATAATAATAATAATAATAATATTTTAGAAGAATTCTATCCTGATGTTTCGCCCACATCTATCGCACACATCCTCACAGAGAAGAATGTATCCCTTCCTAGCTCTGCCAAACCATTTTTGAAAGAGAAGTGCTGAGCTGTGATAATCTCAACATTCTACTGAATGAATAATAGCTTCAGTTATCTGTAAACTTCCTTTATTTCCCAACCAGTTTCATGCATTCAGGTTTTGAGGGAAATAATATCCTTTGTCAGATTCCAGCTGAAACTCCAAAGATTGTTAATAAGATAATGGATTTTCAGATCATTCTATATGTGGAATTATATTTGCACAAAATATTTAAGGAAATTGGCTTAAAATTAACAGAAGGAAATGAAGGGTGAGGCCTGCAACCTCTTCACATGGCTGTGCTGTTGCACCGGCAATCGCTGGTGAAAAAAAGCGTTAGAGGAGGCTCAAGGCGCCCTGCATGCCCTCCCTTCTCTCCTCATCACATGGTGGAGGTGGGAGAGTGCTTTGGCACCCTTTCCCTCTTTCCATCAGATGGCAGAAAGAGCAGCAACGTGCATTGTCCTGTTGCCCTTTCTGCCATCACATGGCAAAAAGGGGAGGAAAGTGCAGCTACTCCTTTGGAGCTAGCCAAAATACACTTTCCTCTCTGTAGTGGAGGAGAAAGTGCCTTTTGACACTTCCCCTCCACTTTGGGAGGAATATGGGTGGGGCTTGCCATGTGTTGTGTGATGGTGCATGGCAGGCCTCATCCTTGCCTCTCATAAAAGTAGAAAATGGGGTAAAAATGTTCCATGTGAAGAGGTCCCTGGAATGCAAATGATTGCAAGACAGATGGTTTTTTTAAAAAAAAATTGAGAAAGCACAGCTACATTATACTCCAGGGCAATGGCTGCAGTTTGCTGTGATCTGAAGTTTAGTGTACATGGCACTGCTTTTGGTACCTATGGTACAATGAATATCTGTGAATACACAGACAATTCTGCTTCATCAGAATGTTTCCAGAGAGATAAATCATCAATGAGTACCAGTTTAGCTGTGTAGAAAAGAAATGCAATCACTCTCATTTCAATGTTGGACTCCAGTCATCAGTCACACCACATTTTTACACACACACACACACACACACACACACACACAGTGTATAAAAACTAAACAAAAACAGAAGACTACATTATTCTGTACATGTTACAGAATACTGCACACATTTACTATGGGATTATGTGCATAATATTCTAATGATTAATATTCATAAATTGTTTACAAAGCATGGATCATGACTTATATCAGATAAATTTATATAAGGGGCCTAAAATAATGGCCGATTGTTATAGGTATTTATTTTAAAATAAAAGTAAACTATGGGCATGTATCTATCACTCAGGTTCTCAATATGGGAGTTAAAAGACTTTTATTGAGAAGTTTTCAGTTCAAATGAATTTTTTTTTAAAAAAAAATCAACACTGTTATTGATTTCTAAAATCATGTTTCTTATCAGATAATATCATATCCATATATTACTAATTTACACTTTTTTTCATGTCCATCATAAGAACATAGGAAGAACTCTGCTGGATCAGATCAAAGACCTATTTAGTACTGCACTTCTTTGTCTTCACACAGTGATTACCTAATGTTCATGGGAGGTGTCCCCAAGAAGGAGCCTTCTATTCATATACCCCATCAACTGATATTAAGGGGCACATTGCCTATGACCATGGTCAAATCCCTCAGTACCTCCCAAATGACATCAGATTATTTATTTTATTTATTTATTTCTGGTGTTTCTACCCCGCCCTTCTCCCCTAGGGGACTCAGGGCGGCTTACAAGTTGGCAACACAGTGCCATCACATCAACAATACAATAGGCATTAAAAACTAAAAACATTTAAAACATCATAAAAACCAATATACAATAATAAACATTACCATGCACCGAGGTAATGTCCTTTCATTCACTAGACCTTGTTAATCCAGAGTCTTAATGTCATACAGATAACATTGTTATCCTTTACATATTACTTCCAAGATCTGCATTGTAGTACAGCTCATTGAAACCATGGATCTACTTTGGATCCTAGAGTTTAAATATGATCTTGGAAATTCTTCCCTTAGACCTCCTGATATGTAAGTGAATGAAGATTTTCAAAGGCATTAAACACACCTAAGAGTTGATAATGCATTGGAAGTTAATGGGACTTGCACTCATAAACGACTTAGATTCATTTAAAATTCCACCTTCCGTCCCTGTTCAGGAGAGCATTTAAGAATGTGCTTAAAGCTAAGCATAAGTATAATTACTTTCCATAAATAAGGCCTTCAGGAATAAACTTAGCAGCACTACCTCATCAGAACCAATGTATATTTGCACATATGGTATTAAGGAGCATAGCCATATAGAAACGTTGAATTCAACAAAAACCATCCAGCATATGAAGAAGGTTTTGGTGTGTTCTTTTTAAAATTTTAAGTTTCTGTAAGAAGCCATAATTTATTTTCGCTAGGCTGTAATGCCTTTTGTCTGCTGTATTGTGTTAGTAATATTTTTGGTAAAGAAATATTGTATGCCAGTGCCTAAGAATCCTTTTTGTAATTTGTATCATTTCTCTTAGTTCAGTGTTTCTATTAAGAACAAAATACCAAGTGAGCTTGACAGTGTCTGTGGCATATTAGATTTTATGTATAGCAATTAAACTCCCCTCTGAGCCATCTGGTTTATTGGTTGTACAGATTTAAATTTTCAGCTTGTCCTTCCAATTAACTTCCATTAAAGCTAGCTTGTTTTGTTCCCTTTCCTTAAAAATTCACCCATATTTATCCATCACTACTATGATAATGGTTGCTTCTTTCTGAGCTGTTTAATAATATCAAGTCATGTTTTCGAACATTAGTGCCTGGGAAAGAAATACAAGAAAATGGGGCATAACACTTCATGTATGGTGAAGTGAGTGTTTGAATTGAAAAGCTAACATTCTGCAGTAACCTAAAATGACTTTGTAGTAAACATAAGTATTTGAGCTAAGAGAAGTTGAAGACCAGAAGAACAAGACTGTTACAAAATGGAGAGCCACAAAGCATGATGGCATGGAGATTTTGGCAGTCGAAGCAAGGAACAGATGATCCATGGACTAAATTCTGCAACTTTGTAAATGGAGGACATCAGGGACACCTCCTTACTGACACAACTAAGGGAGGACAACACTTGGGAGGTTGCTCCTTCGACGTGATGGATTGAGCTTGAACTCAACAAAGGGTACCTCCCTGACAGGTGCAGTCAGGCATACAAGGGACTAGTACATGAAAAAAAACTGTGATATTACATGAAAAGGAGAGTTTGTTATTACCATGAAACAAAGAAGCCATAGACTAGAATTGCTACAAAAATGATAGAAAAAGAGGATCTTTTCAGACGTAGCGTCATTATCAGATATAGCACTACATCTGCATCCCGTCATTTCTATGAAGGAATTGATCAATCCTTTGTGAGAAACTTGGTGAATATGTGTGTGTGTGGACCCACATGGTACCAATGCCATTTATAATTTTAAATGTTGAATAAAAGTTACATGCATAGTGTTTAAACCCAGATCTGTTGTCTCTGGTACATTCTTCAGAGTATACAGTCCCAGAGGTAAAGATTATTCAGTTTTCCTTTTTCTCTAAAATAGAAGACAACCTGCATTTTGTTACACATGTTCTTGCCAATTTTTCTGAAGAAGCATTCTAGAGCATTCCATAATTATTCCGTACCCATTAGACAAATGTCACTGTCCAAATGACCTATTTTACTAACTACTAAAATTTTGTGTAGAACTTATTATTAGAAAGATTATAAGAATAAATAATAAAAGTATTTTAATTAGTATTATAAGTAATATGTAATAAGTACTAAATAGCTTTCATTGTACAATAAGACACACATTTACTGAACTAATCTCACTTGTTATATAGACCTAGGAATTGTCTTGAAATAATTTAGGCTGCAATCCTAAATGTAATAACTAGGGATTGTGGACAGGGACACATCTTCACTTAGGACAATGCACTGTATATGTTTATGCGCTTTTTTTCTATGCTCAATGCTATAACAAGTCACAATGCTATAACAATCAAGATCTCATTAAATTTCAGTTGAGGTTTTAAAAAATTATTTGGGGTTGGGGGAGAAAAAAGCCCAGAAGACAAAATGGCATTTCATGAAAGAATAAGAAGAATCATACTTTCATTTCATATGATGAGCGGCAATCAAGATAATTTCTGGTGTAACATATTAGCAACTTGTTGCACCTGAACCATAGAATCACAGAATTGGAAGTGATTACAGATGCTATTTAGATGAACCTCCTCCCACTCAGGAATTCACACCTAAAACACTCTTAACAGAGACGTATAAACCCTCTGTTTAAAGATATCCAATGAAGGTTTATCTTCTGCCTTCCAAGGCAATTCCACTGTCAAACAGTTTGTACTGTCAGTAAGGTTTTCTTAATGTTAAGTTGGAATCTGTTGTCTTGCTGTTTTAATCTATTGATTCATATTCTAGTCTCTGGAAAAGAAAGTAAGTTTACTCCCCCTTCTCTGGATATTTTAAAATAGACATCATTTCACTTCTTTTAGTCTTCTTTCCTCTCAGCTTGCAGGATATTTCAGGGGGGGAAATCCACTTAAACATTCCTGACAGTAAAAGCTGTTTGGCAGCAGAATATGCTGCTTTGTAGTGTAGTGGAATCGTTCCTTGTGGTTTTTAAGCAGAGGCTGGATGGTCATCTGTCAGGAATGCTTTAATTGTGTGTTCTTGCATGACAGGGGGTTAAACAAAATGGCCCTTGAGGTCTCTTTCAGTTTTATGATTTTATAATTCTATGAAATATAACCAGTTCCCCAAGTCATTCAGCTTGTTTTCCAGACCTTTTGGCATCTTGGTTGCATCTTGTGGACATATTGCAGCTCATCAATATCCTACTTGAATTGTGGTGCCATACCATCAGGTCACCAAGGAGGAAGAAAGAGGTACAATTGCTTCATTCAGTCTGGACATTGTAATCCTGTATATGCAGCCTATGACTGAATTGGCTTTTTTGGACACTGCATCACACTGTTGTCTCAGCTTTAGTTGTGGTTTACTGAAATCTTGAGGGGTTTTTTTTATTAAAAGGGGCTCAGTGAATAATCTTACTCAGGATCCTAAACTTCTTAGTTCTAAAGGATATTTAAATGGCCACATGCCAGATTTGAAAGGTTAAGTAAGCCACACTTGAACTTTCGAAATTGCCTCTGATTTCCAAGCTGAAATGGGTGGTTCCTGAAGCTTCATATCTGCCTTGGAGTCTGAGAACATGCAGTTTTATCATGTAGGGCAGAAGAAGTGTCCTAGGATGCTTCTGCCCCAGTTCACCCATGAAGCCTACACCACCCATTATATGAATTAGAGCAATTTCCGGTGGGGCTCTGTTGGCAAACTGGAGTAGCAGCTTGGTGGGATGCTGCCACTGCCAACATGAAAGCCACCCCATGTTCTGTTAGGAACAATGGGGCTTCAGCAGAGTGTGGACGCTTTCCCATGTGGGATGGGAAAGCATTAGCTGGCGGCCAGGGTGCTGGGATTGCCCCAATGCTGCCCCACTGCCACCCAGATTCTCCATATAGGCTGGTGAATCACGACACTGTAAATCACATGCTATTTCACTACTGTCACGTTTATCAACTAAAATTCACTACAGTCACATTGTAATTGATTGTGTATAAATACCATGTTGAGTGCTCTAAATATCACACCTCTCTTGCACTGATTTACCAGTTCATGGTCCTGCAAAGAGGAAGGAAGATTGGTGGAAAATCACGCATTTTGACATCTGTTATTGTCAGCTTGTTGGCATAGAAGTGGAAGGGCCCATTACACCAAAAATATGATGGGAACATGGCAGGATTGGAAGCTAGTGCTGAGATTCACCTGTCTATTTCTAGAGACTACAGATTTTTGTGGGGAGGGGAGGCAGATTTTTGTGGGGATGGAAGGTTTGTGAGGATAATAAACGCCTCACTGGAACAGGGACTTTTTCCATCCATCTTGAAGCAGGCATTGGTTAAGCCGATCCTGAAAAAGGATCCATCGGTACTTAATAACTACCAGCCAATTTCAAACCTCCCCTTTTTGGGCAAGGTTCTGGAGAAGTTGGTTGCTTCGCAGCTCCAGGGGTTCCTGATAGAGACTGATTACCTGGATCCATCACAGTCTGGTTTCAGGCCCATTCATGGTACGGAGATGACTTTGATCGCCTTGGTGGATGACCTCCACAGAAACTTGATAGGGGTGTGTGTGACCCTATTGGTTCTCCTGGACATCTCAGCGGCTTTCAATATCATCGACCATGGTATCCTCTTGGGACAGCTCTCCAGTCTGGGTATTGAGGGTGTTGCTCTGCAATGGCTCCGCTCCTTCCTGGAGGGCCGTTTCCAGCTGGTGAAGCTAGGAGACTCCTGCTCGGACCCCTGGCCATTGTCCTGTGCGGTCCCGCAAGCTTCCATTCTGTCTCCCATGCTTTTTAACATCTACATGAAACTGCTGGGTGAGGTCATCCGGAGTTTTGGAGTTGGGTGCCATCTCTATGCAGATGACACCCAACTCTACTACTCTTTTCCACCTAACTTCAAGGAAGCCCCCCAGATCCTTGACTGGTGCTTGACTGCTGTGATGGACTGGATGAGGGTGAACAAGCTGAAACTTAATCCAGACAAAACAGAGGTCCTCCAGGTCAGTCGTGTGGCCGATCGGGGTATAGGTTGGCAACTTGTGCTCGACGGGGTCGCACTCCCCCTGAAGGCACAGGTCCGCAGCTTGGGGGTCCTCCTGGACTCAGTGCTGACACTTGAGGCGCAGGTGTCAGCGGTGGCTGGGAGGACCTTTGCACAGTTAAAGCTTGTGCACCAGCTGCAACCATACCTCGTGAAGTCTACTTGGCCATGGTGGTCCACACCTTAGTTACCTCCAGGGTGGATTACTGCAATGCACTCTACGTGGGGCTGCCTTTGAAGATGGTTTGGAAACTACAGTTGGTACAAAGATCAGCGGCCAGGTTAATAATGGGAGCAAGCTATAGGGAGTGGTCCACCCCCCTATTTAAGCAGCTCCACTGGCTACCAATAAGTTTCCGGGCCCAATTCAAGGTGCAGGTTATCACCTATAAAGCCTTAAACGGTTCAGGACCTGCCTATCTCCGTGATCGCCTCCTCCCCTATGAACTTACATGAGCCTTAAGATCATCTGATGAGGATCTTCTCTCACTCCTGCCCCTGTCTCAGGTGCGGCTGGTGGGGAGAAGGGAGAGAGCCTTCTTGGTGGTGCCCCCCCGGCTTTGGAACTCTCTCCCCAGGGAGATCAGGTTAGCTCCGTTATTGCCCATCTTTCGCCGTCAACTGAAGACATGGATGTTCTGGAGCGCGTTTGAATAAATATCCCATCTGACTTAGTATTTACTCTATGTTTACAACCTTAATGGCACTTTATCTTGCTCCTCACTCTACATGCTATAGCACTTTAAGTGAAATTGTTCCCTTGTTCCTTCTTTACTCGTTTTGATTCTATTCTTGGACCTGGTAGAATGATGTATTAGTCACCCTCTACTGTGCAAAAAAATGATTTTTTGGTTTTTAAAGTAACTATTATGTTGTTTTTATCTTGTATTGCATTCTTTTTAAATCTCATTGTTTTAGTGGATCGTGTGTATTGTATGTTATGTTGTTGTCATATTCTCGTTGTAAGCTGCCCCGAGTCCCTGTGGGGAGATGGTGGCGGGGTATAAATAAAGTTATTATTATTATTATTATTATTATTATTATTATTATTATTATTATTATTTATTAAAATGGACTTGTCATCATATGATAGGGTAACAGTACAGCTGCAGTGCTAGTTTGTCTCAGAAGGTTTTCTGAGGGGAGTTGTTTTTGTAGTTTATAGGGAGGGCTTAATGCAGAGGTAGAGGACATATAGCCTTCCATATGCCACTGGACTTCAAGTCCCAGGCTTTGCTTGTATAATTAATGGGGAGAAATTATGAGCACTGCAGTCCAAAACTACCTAGAGGACCACACATTTCATATCAATAAGGATAAACTTATTGATAAAATGAAGTTACAGTAATGGGCTTGGTTTCTTAGATGTGAAAGGAAGGATAAGGAGGACTTAGATATTTTCCTTTGTATCAGAAGACATGATGATACACCTTTTGTCCAATTCTGCCAGATATTTAAGAGTCCACAGGCATCTTATATTAGTATCATTAATCTTTGCAAGATATGCTACAGTCAATGAGAGATATGCATATATGATGATTACACATTTTTTCTTATACCCAAGAGCACATCCATAGCATGTTTTGATTAATCTTGTTAGCTGAGTTAATAAAGTTTTCAAAAATAAAATAAAACCAGAAAAAGCTACATATAATCCTTCCCAAAACCCAATGTTTCCTTTCTTTCCATTGTAAGAATTACTTTGTATGCCAAGCCAATGTGTGTTATGATTTCCAAAGCTAAATAAAATGTTATAACAGAATTTGTAACACAGATTCAAAGAAAGATAGAACATAATCATGTTAAAATGTGGCTTTTGGTCTCTCTCACATTAGTTTCTTGTTTGAATGGATGGAATTATAGCCTGAATCACTATTAAAGAATATGATAGCATCCAATCAGCAAATTTTTACCTTCAAAGCTCAATGAATTGGTAAAGCTAAATGAACATGCTTTTTATTTCAGATATTTCTGCATTTCATGAGTTTACTTTACTTTTTGCATTGAGTAAAACCAACAGGATGCATTCATTTTTATAGCAATAGAAACGTAAAACCATAATTTAGGAACCTGCTTATTTAGTTGTCAGTAAGTTTTTCTTGCAGAGGGGCATGTGCGATGCTTAGAGACCAATTGTCCTTCAGAAAATCTATTTTAAAAGGAAGGTCTGATATAAACATTCTCTTTCTGTTTTATTTACATATATACATGAGGTATCTCCTAACTGCTGGTTATTTCTTTATTAATAACTAGGAATTGATGTATTACAATACTTCATCCTCACAAACAAGAATGAATAATTTCCATCATTTTCTCTCTGGTGTGAGAAGAAGCAAATATGTCTGCATACTTGCATAGTTCTCATCCAGTATTCATACATTCTGAAGTGTTTGGGGAAAATATTCCACTCATAATTTGTTTTGGTATTTGCAAAATGTCACCTTACTGGGATCTGCATGCATTATTCGCCAATACATCACACAGTCCTAGACACTTGGGAAGTGTCCGACATGTGATCCAGTACAACAGCCAGCAGAGTGTCTGCTGTGGACACATCTTGTTGTGTTTCAAATAATAGTACCGAATAATAGTACCAAAGCAGTACCGATTTATCTACCTACATTGTTGTTTTCGAACTGCTAGGTGAGCAGAAGCTGGGCTGACAGGAGTTCACCTAGACCCAGGTTTGAACTGCCTACCATCTGGTCGGCAGGATCTTCTATAGCAGGCAGTTTAACCCGCTGTGCTAGCCTGGCCCTGAAAAACTCAGGGCCCATGCAGGTTCATAAACGGAGATGCAGACAGCCAAATAGCCTGGATCTGAGCCATACAGGCCTTTAAAGGTCATAACCAGCACTTTGAATTGTGCTTAGAAACAAACGGACAGCCAATGAAGCTGCTACAACAAGGAGTTGTTCGCTCCATGTAGCTAGCCCCAGTTAACCACTGCCTTCTTTAGGCAAGTTGGAATGTTGTATTTTTCAAATGAGGCATTGACCATCACCTTCACCCACTCTGCCAGTCCCCCTCTGACCTATTTAATCAGCCAGGAAGGGCAAGGATCTGGAATACATGTGGTAGCTCTCACTTCTCAAAGAAATTACTAAATCATAGATATAAAGTTATATATAACAACAATTTCTTAATTTCAGCTAATCTGTCCTTTAACAGAAGAAAGTATGATACATTTTTTACATACCCTGCAACATGATTCATAGTCAATTTGATTTGTGTGTGTGTGTGACTGCAGTAAGTTTGGCTCACATGAAGCTTCAAACCGTGTTTTCTTGTTTGATCTTATTCATTTTCTTTTTCTTCTGACAAAGTCCAGTTGCCTTCTTGATTTCTCTGTCTAGACAAACCAGGGCCAGATCATGCAGCCAAATATAATGGGCTGGTAGATGTCATTTCCCCACACAAGACCATTTGGCATACCAGCTCACTTTCCATCATCCCCAGATGAACATAAGGGAATGGGACATACATATGTGCATACAGCTCAATGGAAAGCAATGGAAATGCTGTGTTTGATCTACTCAATTAATATACTAAATCAACTACATTGTTTCAACTTGCCTGCACTGCATATTATACATCAAAGGAGTTATATGATCTTTCAGTTCAAACTATGCCCATATGAATTAAGGCTGTGCATGTGGTTCATATAAAGCCTGAATTCTGGTATTGATCAATTTGTTTTGGTTTAATCCAGGTCAGATCGTATCAAGTAGATTCAGTTCCAGATTGGATAGCACTATTTCCAGAGCTTTCCAGATAGACCTTACCTGAAATGTTTCATTGTAAGATTAAAAAAAAAAACAATGAAATTTCCTCTCCTATGTAAGATAGTCTAGGATGTGCTGTGATGTACTTCCTCTTGTGTTGTATTCCAATTTTGTTGTTCTATGCCAATAAAGGCTGTGTGTTTAGTGTTGTGGTGTAGAGTGAGTCCTTAGTGCCAAGAGTACCATAGAAAGCTAGGTGAGTGCTATTTTATTTGTCTGTTATTAGCATGGTATTTATACTATTTCTCTGGAGCCTTTGTATTTTCATTGTTTCTCAGTTGGGAGTGGCACAAAAATCTCATTCTCTTATAAACAGAATTTTCTTGTCTCACAAAATCAGGTAAGCTTTCTGTCTCTTAGCTTTCAGTTAATAGCTTAGCATGCAATCCTGTAAATGGTCCAGCTACAAAAAAAGACAGGACATCTGCACCTTTAACAGTTGTATGGAAAAAGGAATGTCATTGGGTGTCATACAGACCACCTAAATTGAAATTCCCCTTTCTTCTTAACTAATAGAGGTACTGTACATACATTTTGTCCTCTTTTGCATACGACTATTGTATTTTCACTATCATGCTTAACACTCTTACTTGATTGTTTCTTCTGTTTTGTTAACATCTATGGATCTTTCAAGTTAGAAGTTTTATAAAATGCACTGCGATTCATACATGGAAGCTTGTTGAACAATACACTAAAAAGGTAATATTTGTAGTAGCAAAATGTGAAGTCTAAGAGGAGATTTATAGTCTCAAGTTGAGCTTTCCAAAATAATGGGGCATGACCAGTCACACACACAGATCCTGGTGGAAATAGCTTTTTCACAGCTCTTCCATCCTAACCCAATATTAGCTATACTCAGACTTAATATACCAATTTTCCTCTCCAAATGTTGGAGGGTGTAAGATTATAGCATGTCAAAAGAAGCAAAGGAATTTAACTACGTACATTTCAGAAGGCATTGTCTAATAGTTTGCATTGGTTTTATGCTTTTTTCTTTCAGGGCTTCTGTATTTTCAACAGTTTTAATGGAATGGATTATGTGAATCTCTCTGCATCATTGCAACCCTTTTCTCGGGAGAGTTGCACCAGCTGAAATCTTTCTGTCTGGAGGAAGGAAAAGGCAAACTCATTTATGGGATGAAGAGAGACACCCCTAACTTTAATTGGTGCTGTATGTTTACGTCGTGTTCCAACCACTATAAACAGGAAATTAATGCCACTTAACATATCTGTCCTTTGGAAATCATAGAGACACATGTACCTTTATTCTACCAGAAAAAATATTTAGGTCTTAACTTTTATTTGATGCAGAAAGCCAACATGAATAATTTTCATGGAGTCAAAAGAATATCGTCATCATTATCATGTAATCACCTAAACCATTTGTTGAATTTACATCCTAACTTCCCACCAAGTTGACTAATAGTGCAGTATCAATATAATAACATAGAATGAAATAACATTGAAAGAGAAAATTAAAACAAAGGAGACAAAACATCAGCGAAAGCAATTGCAGTATTTAAAAATATTTACAAGTTTTCAGTTAAGCTTAATGACCCAAAGACTAGTCAAAACAAAATGCCTTTGGTTGCCAGCAGAAAAATATATTGCCTGGTAAAAAAATATCTAGCATCTGAGAGTAGCTACTCCAAACCCCTAGCTCTCATACCTGCCAAATTCATTTGAAATGTTGGTGGTTCAGAAGGAAAATGGACTTGGTGGCCCCAAAACATAGCAAAATGTCCCCACACACAACAGAGAATGTATATTTATTTATTTAGGTTTGTATTTATTTTGCAGTGATGGCAGTGTAGTCCCACAAGGCCATATGGAACAATGCAGCCTCCTATTCCATATAAAATTCCACTTTGCATATTTAAGACAATCATGAAGTTTTGATTGACAGGAAAACATTTGAGACAATTTTTTAGCACTAACCTAAAGACCAGCAATACCTCTATATTGTTAAACAGTCTAACTTGTCCCTTGTTTTATATGCTTGTAATTAAATAAAGTTGTATGTTGTTTGATCTGACATTACAACTACTGACTCTGTTTTTCACTGGAAGGAGGGATGTTTCTTTAAATCAACATGATTTGTTGAAATAAAATTCATTTATTTGTTTGTTTATTTATTATATATCTCACATGTTTCATGGAATTGGCATTTAAGGCAGAAAAGGAGAAATCTGAAAAAAGAAGAAACAATTAAAATGCAAAAATATGCCATTTAAAGCATAAGAGATTAAAATGCAATGTATTAAGAATGAAAGAACAGGCAACTCCACTTAATTGGCAAGGCCTATGTAAATTCAAGGACAATTAAAGGAAAACCAGGGATAGACTGGGGATTCTGTTGGTGTATTGTCCACCCCGCTGCATAACAGAGTCCCTGGCTGAGCTCACAGAACTGGGCTCGAAGTGTTGTTGTAGACACCCAGACTTTGGCTTCTGGGTGACTTCTGAGTGGTAACTGGAGATCATTTTGTCAGGTGCAGCTCAGGAGTTCATAGTATCCAGGACAAACATGGGCCCAACCCGATTGTTTCTTGACTGACACATTCAGCAGGTCATACCCTTGATGCAATTTTCAGCTCGAAACATACAAATCTGTGGGCAGAGGTGATCAATACTTCCGACCAGATATCACTTTCTGGTCAGGGCTAGTATCACAGCTACAACCTACCCCTGTAGAGATGGAGGACCTATTAAAATTGCCCACTCTCAAAGGCTAATAGATCCTCTCAGATCCTAGGAGGCTTTGGAGGGTAATATGGCTGGCATCGCCAATAATTCTGTTGAATCTAATATAAATAAATGGAAACAGAATCTTACCAGGGCTATTGCCACAATTGCTCCCAAACAGCCTTTCTGACCTGCTACAAATCAGGCTCCCTGGTATACAGAAACCCTCAGTGAAATGAAACAGTAAGGATCACGACTAGAGCGCAGATAGCAGACAACTCAACTTTTATGTGACATGACATGGTATAGTGGGCACCTCTGCTCCTATAATGGTTTGGGTCCATGTTACTTAAAGGATCGCCTTCTCCCATACAATCCGTCTCACATACTTCAGTCTTCTGGGGGGCATCTGTTCCAACCAGCCAGAACTTGACTGGCAACTACCACCCAAAGGACCTTTTCATTGGCCACCCCACGACTTTGGAATGACCTGCCGGAAGACCTCCAACAGCTAAATGAGCTGTCAGAATGTAAAGACCATGTAAAGACCTATATCTTCTGGCAGGCCTACCCAGACAGTCTTTAAACAAGAATTTTAAGGGTCTTTTGTTTGATCTCTGTTTTGTGGGTTTTAGAATGTATTTTGAAGAGATATGTTTTGGTGTGTAAATTTTATGGAGGTATGTTTTAGTGTGTGTGTTTGTAGTATTTTTGCTGTGCTTATGTATTTTCATTGTTTTGTAACCCGCCCCGAGTCATGAAGAGAGGCAGGTAAAAAATAAATTATTATTATTAAGTGGCAATACACATAGAGAAGAAAGCTTTCTTCTCTGCATGCATTGACCTACAGGTTCACGTCCAGTTGAGCTGTTCAGAGTGGTGAGAAGCTTAACTGAGGTACTCTCCCCTTCAAGCCCATTATTAGAACCTTCTGTACCTTACTGTGATGCTTTAAACAACCATTTTGCAGATAAGATATCTCGCATAAGAGACGACTTAGATGCTGTCATTGGAGCAGAAGCCAACAACGAGGTGTCTGGCAACTCTGTGAGTAGGATTACACTGGATCAGCTTCAATTGGTGAGTACTGTGGATGTAGACAAGCTTCTGTGGGAAGTAAGGACAACAAACCGCTTTCTTGATTTCTGTCTCTTTTGGTTGGTTGTCCTGGGAGGAGATGCAATTTGATCTCAAATACAACAAATTATCAATGCATCTCTCAGTGAGGGGAATGTTCCATCCTGGTTAAAAGAAGCAGTAGTTAAACTACTGCTGAAAAAGCCCCCCTGGATCCCCTTGACCTTAATAATTACAGGCGAGTCTCTAATCTTCCTTTTTGGGGCAGCCTTGGATGACACACACTTCCTTGACCCCATTTCAAATTGGCTTCAGAGCAGGATATGGAGTTGAGACTGCTATGGTTGGCTTAGTGGATGATCTCCATCTTAATACTGGCAAGGGTAGTGAGTCTCTGTTGGTGCTTCTAGACCTCTCAGTGGCTTTTGATATCATCAACCATGGTATCCTTCTGGAATGCCTGGGAGTTTGGGAAGTGGGGGCACTGTGCTGCAGCAGTTCTAGTCATACCTCTCAGACAGATTCCAGATGGTGGTGCTTGGGGATAGTGACTCCTCATAAAAGGAGGTGTTATGTGGCATCCCACAAGGTGCCATACTATTCCCAGTTTTTAAAAAATATTTACATGAATCCACTGGGAGATATCATCTGTAGGCATGGGGGTGGAATCTTATCAGTATGTTGATGGCATCCAAATACATTTCTCCATGCTTTCAAAAACAGTTCAGCTAAGGATAGCATGTCTCCTCTGAATGGATGCTTGGAGGAAGTAATGGGCTGGATGAGGAAAAACAAATTGAAACTGAATCCAGACAAAACAGAGGTGCTTGCTATCAAGAATTCTAATAGTTCTAGATGTGGTTGCACTCTCCCTGAAAGACTGTGTTTGCAACTTGGGAGGGCTCCTGGATCCGTCTCTCCAAATGTCCACCCTGAACTTTGAGGTCCTTTTGGGGGGGGGGGGTGCTCCAACCAGCAAGAACTTGACTGGCTACTGTCACCCAGAGGACCTTTTCAATGGCTGCTCCAAGATTGTGGAATGACCTGTCGGAAGAGATCTGACAACTAAATGAGCTGTCAGCATTTAAAAACCAACTAAAGACCTTTGTCTTCTGACAGGCTTACCCATCCAATTTTAATCACAAATTTTAAACTTGTGTCATATGCTTAATCGTTATTCTGTGTATTTTAATATGCATTTTGTAGAAGGTTTTTAGTGATGTTGTAACCCGCCTCGAGCCACGAGGAGAGGGTGATAAGAAATATAATAACAATAACAATATCAATAATAATAAGAGTTATGATAGCACCTCCATACCCTGGAAATAACTATTAACCAACTCAGTTTCATCTCCACCAACATGATTTCAGGAACACCAGAAGAGTTACCTACAAAATTCAGATAGGATCATATGGAAGAATGGCATTATTTAACTTGAAATGGAATCATATATGGATTTATAGGTGGATAAAACTATTTTAAACAAATATTACAATATATTGACTAAGGAAGAAACATGGCAGAGCCTTGCAGTTATTATGAAATCTCCACAGGCAATCATATTGTTACTGAATTGCCTTTTAAAAGAAAGTTCATGAGTTTAAAAAATTCTACCATGAACTACACTAGTTCTAGATATGTAAAACAATATTGTGAATATATACCCAATTTTTTTTACACCAAAGATGCGTTATGCTATGGGATGAATATCATGCCATGGTTATATTTCTGTAACAATATTAAATTTTAAATTTGAGCCTTCATTTTTTCTTTATTGGTCTTATCCATTTTGTTGCCCTCAGAATGTTTTTGACTCTAACTCCCTTGATTGCTTAGGACCCATCTATGCCGACAGGATAATGTGAACCACAACAGCCACAAAAACCATGCCAGTAATGAGTGCTTCAGCATACATTACAGTTCATGTCAAATCATAAAACATGCTGCAGCAGATCCCAGTACATCTCAGATCTAGGGAGAAACTGGCTCTGCACAAAAGTGGAATGTGGTTTTGATACTTCCTCCTGCTAAAGCTGAAGGAGCTGTGGTGGTGCAATGGGTCAAACCCTCGTGCCAGTTGAACTGCTGACTCAAAGGTTGGTAGTACGAATCAGTGAGATGGGGTGAGCTCCGGTCTGTCAGCCCTAGTTTCCCATGCAGGGACATGAGAGAAGCCCCCTGTTGGATGGTAACACATTTGAGCATCCCCTGGGCAGCGTCTTTGAAGATGGCCAATTCTCTCATACCTGAAGTGACTTGCCTCAATTCGTTTCTGACACAATAAAAAAGCACAATAAGAATCCAAAATAGGAGCTCTCAAGAAATGCCCCAAGACCATGGCTGAGTAGCAGCAAGTCTTATAAGATTTTTTTCAAGTCTTATCCTTGTTGCTCTTCTCTGAACCTTCTTCAGCTTGCCTACATCCTTCTTAAAATCAGTTTTGAGCACCTTATTTTAAGAAGATAGTTGAAAAGTCAGAGTAGATTCAAAGAAGAGCAAAAAGGATAATAAGGCATATGGAGTAGGAGCTCGGCATGTTAAGCTTGGTGAAAAGAAGACTGCATTCTTTAAAAAACTTCAAGGTTTGTCACAGAAAGAAGACACAGACCTGGATATTAAAGACAGGTAGTGCCTCTATACCATAGTTTGATGCTACTTTAACTGCTATGGCTCAGTTCTATGGAAACATGGGAACTGTAGTTCAGGGAAACATCAGCAATTTTGGCAGAGGAGGCTAAATTTCTTTTTAAAATTGCAGTTCCTATGATTTTATAGCAATTAAGGTGGTATCAAACTGTATTAATTCTATAGTGCAGACACAGAAATAATGAGAGTGAAAATATCCACATTGTTAATCCAAATGCAAAGGGTCAACTGTGTGGATATTTTCACTCTTGTCAACGATCAGCGTAATAAGTGAGTTTTTCCTGCATCATACAAATAGAATAAACTAAGATATAGCTCCCAAATGAATGTGCATCTGACAGCAAATATAAAGTTGCCTTTACAAACTAAATCCTCTAAACCGTACAGTGCATAATTGGGACCATTTTCTTTCTCCTGTAGTCTGATTTTGCTAAGGTGTGAATTTAAAGAAATGCAAGGGTACAGTTCTAATTGTAAATACAAATGCCTCAATCTGTAGGATTGTATCTACATTCCCAGTGCTTCACATATTCAGTATGAAACACATGGGGGGGGGGGTTGTGATATGCTTAATCTTCAAGTTCAGCCTATTGAATATTTTCTGAAAGGCTCATGCTGTCATTTGCTTGTACTGAATTCTTAAATGTGTTTACCTGGATAGGTCAATAACTGGTTTCTCCTTCCAAACTCCTCTCTAGGCCAGATAATAACAAAGTATTAGTTTCTGTTCATCTTCTGTTGTCAGCCAAACCACAGGGAGTCTCCAATGTGTTCATTCTTACACTAGTTTTAAATGAGAGGTATAAAAGTATATTTGAAATGGCACTTTTTGGCAGCTTTGATATATACTTTCACATATAAAAAGAGGAATTTTATTAAATTCTAATCATCTCTAAATAACAATCCCATTATTAATCCCCACAATGTGATAAAGAATACAAAAACCTGGACTATTCTGTGCTACTTGAGCAGAGAGCATAGCACCATAACATGTGTGCGCCACTGTGTGTGTACTAAGTGTATATTAGCTCTCACTTGGGGGGCGGGGGAGGGGTTTAAAGTGGATATATCAATGCCTTATAAAATGTTTATAATATCCTGGGAGGTTAGCTGTGTTAGCACACTGAACAGTTCTGCAGTACTTGAGCACACAGCATAACCTGGGGAGGCATCCAAGTTCAATAGAATTATTGCTATTTTTCAGTGAGGAATTGAACATTTAGCAAGAGCTATTGTCTAAAGGGGACTGTAACCTTGATGCTGTATATTACTGAATTTTATCTGCTGACAGTTTTGACATTGAGTGTATTTATTTTCTTAGACATTACCTGTTGGCAAATTTTGAACTAGCTACTGCTTATTCTGATGGAATGTTTCAGGGGTTTTTTCTTCTTCAAAATATTATGAGAATCTTGAATTGTTCCTTGACAATACTGCTAATAATAATAATAAAAGAAAAAGTTTCTTTTAAATTGAGGTTATTTTTTATCATAAAGGGGGATTACCTATTGCAACCTTTCTTGGAATTTCAAATGAAAAAATTATGAAAGTTGTTTTTAATAAGCATTAAATTCTTCTTAAAATTTAAAACACATATAATGATTTAGGGCATAAACAATGTTGAGCAAGTATTGAAAAAAGATCCTAAATGTGATGCAAGATGCAAGAATGGATTGTGGAAAGATTTACATTTCTAACATTTATTCACAGGATTAAGAATGATGAAAGTCATGTCTTCGAACCCATGGATGAGTCTGATAAAGCTCTTTATTGCTGGAAAGGGGGTCAGTGTGTGTGACATGCATAGTCTCTTTTCATTATGTGATCATAGAATAGGGTTCCATTTCCTGCCCTTCATTTCCCTATGTGTAGCTTGAAGAAGATTGCCACCAATGAGGTCACATTGGCACAGGCCCTGGTCTCTTTGCAGCCATGCAGTTCTTAACTGTGTTTGTGAACACCTGAAACAAACTTATTGAAGACTGCTGTTTGAAGGACATAGCAAACATGCACATCTTTTCATTTTCTGTCAGGTATTGTGATAGTTCTTTTTAAAAAAGCTTCCTGGTGGGAAGTGTTTCCTAGAATGAGACAGAGCGTACAGTTAATTAAGTGAGTGAAATAGTGCAGAGATTATTATAAAGTGGAGTTAACTATGTCTACCGTATGCTCAGTTTTGCTTTCAATGTGAGTTTGAAGGGATAATTATATAGTTACTCAATGCTCCACTTTCCCCGTAATTTACATAAAAAGCACTACACTAAAGTGATGCTAATAACCTGAAGAAAACCCTTACAAGTAATGAAAGCTATAGTTTGGGATTAAACCTTTAATACCTCACTAAAATGTGGATCAGGGGGATAAAGTTAGGTAGTACTCTGTAGCAATTAGATAGGAAAAATTCAATCCTTTCCTTAGGACTTGGGTCTTTGCAGAACGTAGTTTTTATTAGGACTTTTTAATTTGAATGCATCTAAATGTGCATAGAATATTTTTTCATTTATAATGAATCACTACTCAATAAAGCTACAAAAAATGTAAGTAACATTTTATGTTGGTTATAGGGAAAGCTGTTTCCATTCTTGACTTTCCAATGGCCAGAAAGTTGTATTTAAATTAGAGGACATCAGGATGCATGCTACTGTGACATGAGCAGACAGATGGGGACTACTGATTTATTAAAACAGTATCTTAACCTCTTCAGGCACATCTAAACTGACCACTTAGGTTGCTGTAGGGATTAATCAGCCCCACGGTGGCTAAACATCACAAGGGGGCTGATCCGCCTTTACCCAGGGGAAAGTAATGTAATGTTGTTTGCTCTCATGTTAAGCTTGGTTGGTGGGAAAACTGCATCCTGAGGCAGGATTCGGATTGTGCCCCAAGTTAGGGCTTCTTAAGACGTCTGGGCCAGTTCTGGGACACCAGGTCAAACCCGCTTTACTTTTTAGTGTAGAACTGCCCTTTCAAGTTCAATTTGCCATGAATTGAAAGGCTTAGGTTTTGGAACCTTAGACCAGATATGGTTTTACATGTCACTTTTTTCAGTTGGTAATACAGAATCTAATGTGGTGCAACATAGGCCCGGTGCAATGTGGAAGCCACTGAAGCGGCCGCATCGGGCGCACATCAAGGGGGGTGCTGTCGAGGCCTCGACAGCGCCCCCATGTAAATTTACCGAGGAGGGAGGAGGCGGCGGCAGCAGGGACCATTGCCTCCCTCCTCGGCAAAGGCCCTTGGCAAACAGGGAAAGCCTACTGAGGCCTAGCTTTTCTCACGAAGTCTTGCGAGTCTTAGGACTCAGTAGGCCTTCCCCATTCGCTGAGGGCGGCAGCAGCGGGACCATCGCCTCCTCCTCAGCGGAAGTTGAGGCCTTCGCTGAGGAGGGAGGCGATGGCCCTCACCCCTGTCTCCGCCCTCAGCGAACGGGGAAGGCCTACTGAGGCCTAGCTTTTCTCGCGAAGTCTCGTGAGTCCTCGCGAGACCTCGTGAGAATACCTAGGCCTCAGTAGGCCTTCCCCGTTCGCCGAGGGTGGAGGCAGCGGCGGGACCATCACCTCCCTCCTCGGCAAAGGCCTCAACTTCCTCCAAGGAGGAAGCGATGGTCCCGCCACTGCCGCCGCCCTCGCGAGTCCTTGTGAGAATACCTAGGCTTCAGTAGGCCTTCCCTGTTTGCTGAAGGCGGAACTCTCATGAGACCTTGCGAGAATACCTAGGACTCAGTAGGACTTCCCCATTCACCAAGGGCGGAAGCGGCGGTGGGGGCCATCGCCTCCCTCCTCAGCGAAGGCCTCCGCCCTCGGCAAACAGGGAAGGCTTACTGAAGCCTAGGTATTCTCACAAGGACTCGCAAGGACTCGCAAAACCTCGCAAGAATACCTAGGCCTCAGATAGGCCTTCCGCGTTCACCAAGGAGGGAGGCAACGGGGACCATCGCCTCCCTCCTTGGCAAACATGGAAGGCCTTCATCTGGGAGGGAGGTGATGGTCCTCGCCGCCGCTGCCATCATCGCTGCCGGAGGTATGTGCGGGACCTTGGGGGTGGGGGGCGCAATTTCGGGGGGGGGCGGCCACTAGGTTCGCTTACAAAGAGAATAGAATTTATGAATTCTTAATCATACAGGAAGATAGCTGTATTGGTGTGTATGCTTAACAGTGTGTGTGTTTGTGTGTGTGTGTCTAGATATAGATATAGATATAGGAAATGAGAATGCTGGACCTTTTTTTTTAAATAGCTTTTGTTTAGACAAATTAATACAAAACCTATATATTGTGATACCTTGATTTAAAAGTTTACTTTGTTCTGTGACCAAGTTCTTAACTCAAAATGATCTTATCTTAAAGCAAAATTTCCCATTGAAATGCTATTGATCCGTTACAGTCTTCTGAACTGCCTCCCCCTATTTTTTGTTAGGTGCTTTTAAATAGGAAACTATACTTTATAACTGACCCAAAGTTTTTCAAAGCTGACAAGAGCAAACTGGACAGCAATCTCCAAAAGAGTACGAGACATGGAGTACGAGGCACTAAGGCTGTTCTCTTGAAGCCCTAAAGTCCTGTACTATCATTCTAGCGCCATCTCAACTCAAAATACTCATAAATTGGGATGCTCTTAAGGAGAGGTTCCACTGTACCAATATAGAAATAAACAAACAAAAGCAAAGTTAAAATATTTTTCTAGAATAAAACAAAACATATTAATACTATTCCATTCTATACATCACAAAATATTAAGTACATATAATCTACATTATCTGTATCTGAGAGCTTTACATTCTCTGTCTAGTGGTAATATTCTCTCAATTTTTACACCCATTAAATGAAAAAGAACTATTGATACAATTTTTCTACACATAATGACACTCTTCTAATCCAAAATGCAGTGATTGAGGTTTCACCCCATCTTTGCCGGAGGACGAGGAATGAATGGGCTCCAGTCTTCCTTAAAGTTAGTTAGAGATCTCAGTTTAATTAAAATAGTATGATAATCTATTTCTGCAAGTTCTCTAATTTTCATAAGCAAATTTTCTTGTGGTGGAATATTGAGTCTTTCCATCTTTGAGCATAGATAATTATTGCTGCTGTTATCATGTATAGTTTTACATATGTGCCACCACTGCCATCAATTTTAGCATATATCCCACTGACCACCGGAGTCAGTTCATAGAGCCACTCAAAAAATGAAGGGAAAATCTGACTCAAAGAGTGATGGCTAATATGCAGACAGGCCTCCTCCTTATATTGATGCACAGAAAGACACGCTGAATACTTGTGGTGAAGTAAAAACAGATTTGTGAAGTTTATTTGAACTAAAACAAGATGGTTGAGTAGTGGTTACAGAAGATTAACAAGCTGGTTACTTAAAAGAAAATGGTTCTTTAACTTGTCTTTCTTAGAACTATGTTCCCTCACAAGAGAACAAATCAGGCTTTCCAATAACCCCGCAGTCCTCCCTTCCAGAGGCTCTTAACATAAGCACTCTGTTCCTTAGAGGCTCTCTACAATATATAGCACTTCTTCCCGAAGACTATTTTTAACTTTCCTCCTCACAGAGCTTCTTTTCTACCAGCTCCAAACACTTCTTTCTCCTCACACTCCACTCCCTGACAGACTATCTCTCTGTCTTTTAATACTTTGAATCTGACCCTTGGACTTTTTCTTTGCCAAATAAATGTTGATAGGTCTTTTTGCCATTGTTTAAATAGGGGTATCATTCAGTATGATTGGCAAGGCTTGAAACAATAACAGCAACTTTGATCATACATTCATCTTTATAGCTGAAATTCTATCTATAAGTGATAGCTGCAGACCTTTCCATCTATGTAAATATTTTAACTTATTTTCATATTAAATCATAATTGTCATTAAACAGGTTTGAGTTTTTAACAGAAATATTAATACCCCAATATTTAATTTTTTGTACAGCTTGAAAACCCAATTTCTCAGATAAGGGTTTCTATTCCCTTTTTTATGCTCTTGGTCAACATGGTTGTTTTCTCCTTATTAATTTTAAATCCTGATACTCTTCCATATTCTTTCAGGATAAGGTTCAGATTTCTTCTTATATTTATTTATTTATTTATTTCAATTATTTATATCCCGCCCTTCTCACCCGAGGGGACTCAGGGCGGCTTAGAAGTGGCAATTGATGCCGTTACACTGATATACAGGGAACTAAAACGTTAAAACAGTTAAAACAGTCATAAAATAAAATATACAAAGTTTAAAACAATGCTAAGTGCTTATGCCATTCATCCACCAGACTTTATACAAGAGCCATAATTCAGACCGCGTCGAAGCCAACACATGCTTATTCTTCAAATGCCTGCGTACATAGCCAGGTCTTCAGTTTTTTTCTGAACTCCAGAAGGGATGGGGCCTTCTATTCAAAGGGTCCTTTAAAAATCACTGTTAAAAGCTTTCAAACTTATAATTTTGTCATGTTATCTTTACTTCTTTGATATCTTCTGCTTTTTTATGTTGTTATTGAAAACCTGTATAACCAACAGAAACAGCCTTGTCTAGTCTCTTTCTGTATTTCTCAAGATTTAGTCAGTTCCTTGTTGATCAACATTTGAGCACTTTGCTTATTATAAATTTGTTTAACCCATCTTTGAAAATGCTGGACCTTCTAACTGTCAGCGGGAATGATGGGTAGCAGAGTGAAATCCAAAAATTCACCATCCCGGTCGTCACCTCCTTCTCTCCAGACTGTCTCCCGGTGTGGAAAAACAGCACTGGACAAACACACTCCAGCAGATGAGGGTTCGGTTGGAAAATCCAACGGCAATCAACTTTTATTTACAAGACTATATACAAAATAGAGTAAATCAGTCTTTCTCTCCATGAGTGCTTGCCGAAGCGACTCATGCACACAGCACACTGCTCTTCGCCGCTCTACCTTCTGATCTGAAGACACTCCTCTGCATTCCACAGGAACAGGAAAGAAAGTCCCGGTCAAAACAAACTTGACCCCATTGGTCCTGTGATACATCAATCATAGCAGACTCTCATCAACTCCATAACTGCTGAAATGCCTTGCCAAAAAAACAAACACATAAGGCATTTCTAATAACCCAGATTGATTTTAACATTTCACAATACACAATACCCTGACACTAACAGCACTGTGAGGTGTGAGCAGATATGACCTATAATGAACTATGAGCATATGTAATATATGCTCAATTGTAATCAACATGACAGGACTTCTAGATTTGCCTGTGAATAGCCTGCTTAGCTGATGCACCGCTTGATACAATCAAGATAGCTGCCTTCAAAGGCCTCCAAGAGTATCTTGAGTGCCTCATATCTAAAGATCTCTGTTTTGATTGGAAATCATTAGCGAGGAATAGTTTTATTTTGATTTATCTTGAGTGACAACTGATAGCTTGTCAATCAAAAGAATAGATAGTGAAAGAATAAAAGGAGCCAGGATAGGGCCAGCAGATCAGATTGCTTTGCAGTTTTTACCAGTGAAAAGCACAGTCTGTGACAACTATACTGTTCCTGATAAGTAAAAACTCTCAGGCATGCTGAAACATACTGAAAAATATAGGAATAGAATTCTGAACACATGAAAGTTATCATGAAATTTCTGTTTGAGGTCTCCCTTAACAAATATGGAAAATATGAAAGAATCTAATGATTTACCTATTTAGCCATAGACACCACCACCAAGTTTGTTCATACTTTCCATAGAAGAATGTTACCTTTCTAGATTCTGTCAAAGAAATGAAGAGAAAAAAGTTCAGTCTTACCAATACTTACCAATATCAATACTTACCATTTCCTGATATGTAATTAATATATGATGCCTTACATGCAATATACTGTAATGAGATGAAAGCAAGCACTCAATACTGACATGTTTATATTTTTCCATAAGGAGAATGTATGTGTGTGTGTGTGTGTGTGTGTGTGTGTGTATATATATATATGAATGCATATTAGAAATAACCTAAATGACTACCAAAAGGTATAGTAATTTCCCATGTAAAGCCTCTGAGATTTCAGTACTTAAGAATGCTCAAATGGAGTGTAGATGTTAACTAGGCCTATCTGGTATAACCACTCTCACAAATTGGGCACTGAAGTGGCAAGAAGATAATAGAACTCCACACAGACTCCAAATTACTTAACAAGTGGCAGCAACCCCTGAAACTCTTGACTTAAAGGGGTGGGGAACTACTCTGTTTCATGGTCGATTGATGTGTGATCATTTTTTTCTTTTGCAGTACCCAAGCACTCACAAATGGGTTGCATCAGTGCTTTCTGAAACTATTAGAGTGATTGCATTTCCAGTCACCATTTGGAACCAATTTTTGGCTAGAAACTGGTAATTCCAGGCAGATCTGGGGCAGTGGAGCCAAACCACTATATTTATGAATAGAAAATCAATCTGCCCTTGGATTGACTGTAAAATGTTAAGAGTACTATCAAAATCCACTGTGAAATGTTCAGAGGACTGGGTAGAAAAATTGATGATATGCCTATTCCCTCCCTCCCTCTCAAAACTCAGAATTTTGATTCAAGAATTGTATAAGCAGCACAATTGATGAAAGAATCTAAAAAATGCGAAAGGAAATAAAAACATCAGGTGCTACAAGCAGATCTTTTTAATATATACAAGTGCAGCAAGTGTTTGTATATAAAAACAGCACCTTTTTAAAATGGGAGTGATTTTCTAGAAACGAAGCCAGGCCAACCAGGATTTGAGAGAAGTAGTCTTCTAGCCTTCTGTGGCTCCTATCTTTGACTAACCATGTCTAATGAACTCAAGATGATGATGATGATGATGATGATTATTATTATTATTATTATTATTATCCCTGAGTTTATTAGACATGGTTAGTCAAATTTCTTTCCCGCCTCTCCTCATGGCTCGAGGCAGCTTACGACATTGCTAAAACACACATTCACCTAATAACATTATTTACGATACACATATTAAAATGTATTTCCACAAAATAAATATCAACATACAGAAAACAGAGATTAAAAATAAGATGCAAGTTTAAAATTCATCATTAAAACTGTCTCAGTAGGTCTTCCGGAAAAGATAGGTCTTCAGTTCTGTCTTAAATTGAGACAGCTGATATAGCTGTCTAAGATCTTGTGGCAAATCCACTGCCCTGGGGCAGTCAATGGAAAGTCCTTCAAATCTAGGAAGGGGCACAGATGGCGTATCAGTCAAAGCTGATATTAAGTACTCCTGACTATTGCATCTACCTGGGCTGACATTTGGAGCACTCCCGAGCTGCAAGCACAGTCTTTCAGGGAGAATGCAACCCCATCTAGAACTGGTTGACACACCTCAATCCCCAGATTAGGATCCTTGAGGACAAGCACCTTTGTTTTGTCTGGATTCAGTTTCAATTAATTTTTCCTCATCCAACCCATTACCTCCTCCATTCATTCAGGCATTAATTCAGAGGAGACACACTATCCTTAGCTGAGGCTGTTTTGAATGCATGGAGAAATATATTTGGGTTTCATCAGCATACTGATAACACCCCACTCCATCCCATGTTTACCTCATGTTTCATTACTTTAAAAATTAAGAATGATTTGCATTTCTTATTGCTTACAATACTAAAAAAAGGTGATTATATTTTTAAGTACTGAGCTAAACTTGTTGTGGAAACAGGATATTATGTAAGTTAACTTTTCATTGAGATTTCTCGTTGTGGATTGATGGGGCTTACTTTTTATCTTTGTGGTGTTTAGAATTTAAGAAATAACTAGAAAACACCTGCTAGCCCTTGCTAGCTTTGAACTCAGAAGATTAGGGTGATCCTGCCATGAATTATTCAGGTCTTGTATAAACTCATCATTGCAACCAGCAAATTGAATACTGACTCTGCAGTTAGTTTTGATCTTCACCCCTCATGGGCGCTTTAGGGCACTGTTCATCTTTTCAAACAGGGAGAAAAATATTTTGGTTTTGCAAACATAAATATACTGCATTTATAGTTATGCATTTATTCCCAACTGATAAAATCAATTAAAATAATATTATTATCATGTTAATAAAATGGTTAGCTAACAAAATTCATCTTGCTAAACTGTTTTGGCTATGGGGTAGGGTGGTGGTGGAGTTTCTGAAATTTCCTTGAAAATATGGAGGAAATAGGAAAGACAGTCAACCACCTTTATGCTTCTGCTTCACATTTATAGAACTATAGAGAGGAAAGGTGTGTGAAGAAAATGCAGAGAAGGTACTGTCAGATTGGCCGCATATTCTAAATATGTTGTGTGTCTTTTCACCTTCTGATTCATTATCACAGAGTTTTTTCCTGCAGAGCCAGAAAACTGCCCTGGTGAGCTAAAATCACACACAAGCAAAACTTGCAGCATAGCACTAACTCTATTCCCCTCATCCCTCCTCGACTATTTATCAAAAAGACTTGATTACAATTTAACTGGATATTTTAGCCAACTTATGCAATAGGACAGCTGTCAAACATGATAGGAGACCTTCATTTCTCCATATTGTTCCATGTTTTATATCTGGTAGTTGTAACTTTGTGATGGCCATTCATTGGCCTCGGTGGCACAGCAGATTAAACTGCTGAGCTGCTGAACTTCCTGATTGAAAAGTCAGCAGTTCAAATCCTGGGAGTGGGATGAGCTCCTGCTGTTAGCTACAGCTTCTGCCAACCTAACAGTTTGAAAACATGAACATGTGGGTAGATCAATAGGTACCGCTCTGGCAGGAAGGTAACGGTACTCCATGCAGTCATGCTGGCCACATTACTTTGGAGGTGTCTGTGGACAACGCCAGCTCTTTGGCTTAGAAATGGAGATGAGCACTATGGAGGATTGGGAGTTTCAACAATATGTAATGGGGAGGATTTTTCAAATTGGCCAGAATTGCAAAGGCTTTTATTTCTGCTGCCACCACTATGTAGAGGATTCGAACTCGCTACCTCTATCAGCGCTGCCACCAATACTTTATTCAGGAGCCTTTTCTAGTTTAGTATATTGAGAGAGACACATGTGACACTTTATGTGAGGAGAAACAAGAAATGGTTATTGATTTGTAGTTTGAACAGTAAATATGCATGATGGTTTCATTAACATTGAACAGTAAAGATGCTTAGCGCTTTCATTAAAGGCTTATGCTTTTCCCTTCAAAGGATGTTCATATAACTTGGTTTCTGTGTAAATATGTTCTTGTTGTATCCCAGTCTGCACCTAAGCTGTCAGGTGAGCCTGAGGTTGAGCCTGTTCAGCCTGTGACTGTGCCTGCACCGGACCTATCAGATGAATCAGGGTTGGGGCCTAGGATTCCCATGCAGCCAGAGTTGGATGAAGCTGCTGTTCCTGTAAAGCCAGAGTTTGTTCCTGAGGATTCTGGGAGCAAGCATACAATGGTTTCAAGCAAGGAGCTTGAACCGCATTCCTTGGGACAGTCAAGGTCGAACTATCCCTTGGCAGATGGGCATTACAGTTGTGATAAGAGTAATGAGGTTGACAGAAAGAAAGCAATATGTCAGCAGAGACAAGAAAGGGAGAGTCTGAGAAGGAGCATATGGTTGCTAATGAGAAAAGGTTTTCAACAAACTTCCCACAGAAAGAGGCCTTGATTTCAGCTTTAAGAGGAACCACTTCTGAGGGAGATTTTCAGAGGTGGTAACTTTGCTCACCAAGAGTGTTGTTATTGTTTATGAACCTATGTTTCATGCTTCATAGAATCCTGTTTCATGTTCCTGTGGACTTTCATGCCAAGTTCGTGTAGCCTTGTTTCTTGAGTTTTGTTTCAGTCCTTGTTCTTGGGGAATTTTGGATTATCCAGTCATTGTTCCTGAAGGATTTGCAGTTTGGATCCCTTGTTCCAGTTAAACATCCTGTTCTCTGTTCCAATTTTGTTTCTGTTCCTTGGACTAATTTTGATACCTTGTTGAAGTATATTCTTGTGTTTAATTTCCATGGACTTTTACTTCAAGACTCTCAACTATCTTGTACCTGGTGGACTAAAACCTTGTTTCATTGACTCTGAACTTTGATTTGCTATTGCTTACATATATTCTTCAGTAAAACTTGCTTTGCTTATAGTATGGGGCTCCAGTGTGGTTTTGAGGTGTCTCAGCAGTCTAGGGGTGCAACAGTTCCTACACCAAGGAAACACAATCAGGACAATTTACTTTTAAATCCACTTTTCCTGGGATTTAAACAACAATACTCTAGACTATAGAGCTCACAAATATAGTTCTCAGTCCTTCCTTTCCTGAAGAATTTAACTATATTTCCTCAAAAAGGATTCCTTTTAAAACACGGTTCCAACTGAGTGAATTCTAAAAACCAACTCCTAACTGGTTGATTTCCAAACACTAACTGAAAAAGAATTTCCTGGCTCCCTGGCTCCACCCATTTCCAGTTGCTAAGCAACTTCTCATTTGCATCAGCCAATCAGACTGCACCTATTGTAATGGCTGTTTGACTGCTCCTACCCCTTGCTCTGCTGAGCTTCTGCAAGTAAGGCCTGCAAAATGGCCACACCAGCAGCCCTGTTTACAAAACGGCTGCACACCAGTCCTGCAAAGTGGGCCACCTACCAACCTTGTAAGGTAGGCAAAATCTGTTACAAGCACCAACCCCTAAATTCAGACACGACTAGACTTAATGTCAGGGGAAAACCTTTACCTATTTATTTCTGGATGAATAGTTTGGCTTCCCCCAGCATCTTGAACCAAAATGTTGTTGCCTTCAAAGTGTGGCATGGTTGATGTCTACTGATCACAGTTTTATGCTCTTATTTTACTATGTTTAACCCATTTTTCCTTTTCTTTAAGATAGCTTTCTGCAGTTTTTTCCATGAATAAAAGCAGTCCAATCAAAATGGCAAATTCATAGGAGAAAAGTAAGTCCAAGAGAAATTAGGACATCCCTACTAGTATGAGCTGATGCTTTGAAAGTAATGTGGAGCCCTGTGCTGATGTCTGCAAGATATACTGTATATTTAAGTACATGAAGTATAAACAGCATATTTAATGCAGGATCTTGTATCTTTCTTGAATTAAATGCTGGACTTAAAGCAGAGATAGTTAATGCAGAACCTTGTATCTTTCTTTCTTGCATTAAATACTGGACTTAAGTATTTAATAATAAGTATTCAATAAAATAACATTAAAACAGTTAAAACATTTAAATAGTATCATAATATACAATAAACAAAATTAAAACAGTGAAAAATGCTTGTGCCATTCATCCGCCAGACCTTGTACAAAAACCTTAATCCAGACCACGTCGAAGCAACGAAAACTTATTCTTTAAATGCTTTCTCGCATAGCCAGGTCTTCAGTTTCTTTCTGAACCCCAGAAGGGATGGAGCCTGCCGGATGTTGCTGAGGAGGGAGTTCCACGGCCGAGGAGCCACTACCGAGAAGGCCTTGTCTCTCGTCCCCACCAACCGTGCTTGAGAGGCGGGCGGGATTGAGAGCAGGGCCTCCCCAGATGATCTTAATGTTCTGGTAGTTGTAAATCTTGTTTCAACCTTACAATGCATGCCTTCAACCTCATTGGGTGATTTTATAAAATTTTCTGCATATTTTCTTGCTTATGTACACTTGCTCCAAGTGTTTACTCTATTTTTTACTGGTGTCATTTCTTGTGCAGTAGAGAACTGCGGAGGTGGTTGAAGCATATGTACATGTATAATGACGTTGTACTGAGCTTCAATACATGTGTTAAGCAATTCATACCTTCTAGTCATGGTAATTTTTTTAAAGTAACACTATTTTGCATCTGATGATTTGCTACGTTTTGAAATTTTCTTTTGAATATTTTAATTCAAAAATAACACTCAAAGTGGTTCTAGAAAAGTACTAGAAAGTATTGCTTGTTGTATCAATTCCCCTACCATTTTTATTTATATTACTTTTGAAATGTGACTTCATCACAACCTCACAAAAATAACTAAAGCTAAAACTAATTGTAGGTAACTGCATTAATTGAGAATTGTTGCTCTCAAGTTTTGGTTAGAGATGTATTAAGCCTGAGTCTTTTTGCTAATTGCATCCAATGCAGATCCACCAAATCAGTTATCATATGAGCATTTGCCCTCCAACCCTCCGAAATAACGAGACAAGACAAGTAAGCTTGGGTTTAAAACTGGGCAACTTTATTGATAGTTACCTATTTAACTTTAATTTGGAACTAGGGCCAAAAATCCTTAGCCATCTAAGAATTTGGTAAGGCATAAGCCGATATTAGTGGTCATACCCGACCATCCATTAAGACTGAATTTAGGGCGAAACACCAGGTCCCCAGTCTATCTAAACCTGGATGACCTAAAGGGGAATGTGTTGGAGAGTTTTGCCTCCGAAACAAATGAGGTCAAAGTCTCCCATTCCAAGGCCATAATCGTTCACCCTCGCCGGGGCTGTAAAAACCCTAAGCGAGGATTCACGCCTCTGGCCAACACCAAAACAGAGGTGCCTTGTGGTGCACACCAAAATAAGAGATTCCCCTAAGCATTCCGCTGACCACCTAATTAAATGACCACATCCCCCAATTTACCACTCCACACAGTATAGGGTAGGCGAATAACCCTCCCAGAATATGGGAGGGAAAAAATTCCTACCCGGCCCATCTAAGCGACCACACTACTGCTATACTGTTAGCGGCGGGCGGGTGGGTCGAAGCTCCAAAAGTGAGTGATCTAAGAGGCGGGCAGCTTCCTAGAAGCCCCGCCCCCCTTCCAGAAGTCTCTCCTTCGTTGGGAGGGGGCAAATCCCCTTCCCTCCCCCAGCTGTGCAGTGGGGGGAAGTTTCTTGCCCTCCAACCCTCCGAAATAACGAGACAAGACAAGTAAGCTTGGGTTTAAAACTGGGCAACTTTATTGATAGTTACCTATTTAACTTTAATTTGGAACTAGGGCCAAAAATCCTTAGCCATCTAAGAATTTGGTAAGGCATAAGCCGATATTAGTGGTCATACCCGACCATCCATTAAGACTGAATTTAGGGCGAAACACCAGGTCCCCAGTCTATCTAAACCTGGATGACCTAAAGGGGAATGTGTTGGAGAGTTTTGCCTCCGAAACAAATGAGGTCAAAGTCTCCCATTCCAAGGCCATAATCGTTCACCCTCGCCGGGGCTGTAAAAACCCTAAGCGAGGATTCACGCCTCTGGCCAACACCAAAACAGAGGTGCCTTGTGGTGCACACCAAAATAAGAGATTCCCCTAAGCATTCCGCCACAGTTCAGGAGCAAATGTCTATTTAGCTCCTGACCCCCACCAAATTCGAAAGAATTTCCCTAATTCCTTTCTGCAGATCCGCTAAGAAAATTTGGTTGCCCAGTTCGGACAGATGGATCCCATCAGTCCGATACATCGTCGAATCATTGAATCTAATGGTGTCATGAGGGATATAGTAACCCATGCCATTTTCCAAAACCTTCCGCAGGGCCCTATTGACCCGTTTCCTTGCTTTGTCCAATTTTTTACCGTCCCCATAGGGCCAACGTGGCCTAGGAATAATTGCTGACTATGCCAATCCGGTATAAGGCCACACCTCCTGGATCTTGTGCATGTCATTTAAAACCTGGAGAAAAAGGGCCCTGCCTTTAAGCAGCCCCAAATCATTGCCTCCCAAATGCATAACAATAAGGTCAGGTGGAAAACGGACCCCTGACCCAAACAACAAAGGGAGCAAACCCTCCCACCGCAGACCTCTTCTTCCCCTCCATTCAACAAAAGCCAAGGAAGCGAGGCCGAAATGCTGGCCGTAGGGACCTCTGCGCGCCTGTCGCTCTGCCCAGTGCACATAACTGTGCCCGCAAATCAGGACGCGTCGTCTACTTGCCAACAGGGTGGGTTCTGAAAAACAAAAAGCCATATAACTAATCCGATATATGACGCACATACGCACGGTAGGCACCAGATTTCCATCTTCCCAACATCTTAATTTTGTCTATAGAGTAGCCCATAACAGCAGCAGTGGAAGCAGCCCCAATTCTAAAGGAATGAGTACCAAATTTCTGATCTTTGATACCCAACATTCCTAAGGCCTTAGAAGTCAAGGCCCAGAACTGGTATTTTGTCAACGGTGCTCCATCCCGATGACAAAAAAGAAAACCAGCTGACGTTCCTCTGCAGGACACAAAAGATGACAAAGCTGCAACTGGGCATAATTCCAAATCACTACAGCATCCCAATTTGATAATGGAACCCTTCCCTTTTTGATCCGTTTTAGAAGTCCTGATAAACAATTCCAATTTGTCCTGCTGGAGCCGCAGGTCCGAAAATTGCAAGGCCCTTCTAGATTGATCAGCCTTTGAAGAGGCGACCAGCTCACTAATACGAAGAGCCCCAAAGAAAGCGGTGAGAGCCGCTGCCTGCAATAGCAAAGCTTCGTAATGAGATTCACAAATTTTGGGCCAAATTTGCTTTAAGCCTTTGAGAATTTCAGGTGTCAATGGCTGACGGCAGTCACGTGGCCTAACCTGCTCCCGCGACAAACCTTCCAGCCATTTGCGAAGCCTAAAATCGGCTGTAACATCTGGAAAGCCCTGAGCCTTAAGCCAATAAGCCAGGGCAGATAATTTCGCATGAATAGTTTGAGGGGCCAACCCCTTCCTTTCCAGAAAAACACCAAACTGTGCGACGTGCTCATATGGAATCGGTGAAACAGAACTTATGGCATACAACTTTTTAAACTCATGAAACTCCTGCACCGCTCTGACGTAAGATTTTCTGGAAGTCGTGGCCAAAGCCAACTTCATTCCCCGGACTATGGACTGTTCCCAATTTTCCAAAGATGGACCGGCATGTTCTGGGGGTGCAAATCTGCGCTGGGGGCAAGCTGCCTGAAGCGATCCATCTGCATACGGGACAGAGCATCAGCGAGAGAATTATCTGTCCCTGCAATATGAAAAGCTTTAAACAGTATATTATACTTTAGACAGTGGAGTGTAAAAAACCTCAAAGCCTCCATCAGTCTGACTGACTTAGATGTTAAAGAATTGATAACCTGCACCGTAGCCTGGTTATCACACCAAAAATGAACGGTGGAATTTGTCATTTGATCAGCCCACAGCGTGACAGCCACCAAAATTGGAAAAAACTCCAAAAATGTTAAATCGGACGTTATACCCTTGGTGTGCCACTCCCTGGGCCAAAGCTCGGCACACCAATGCCCATTAAAAAATACACCAAAGCCGATGGCTCCAGAAGCATCAGAAGCTATCTGAAGAGCATCCTTCAACAAAAGATCCTGTCTCCAAAAGGAAATCCCATTATATTGATTTAAAAATTGTAACCAAATGTCCAAATCAGCTTTGATCCCACGTGTAATCCGCACATGATAGTGCGGAAGTCTAACCCCAGAAATAGCATCGCAGAGTCTGCGCAAAAAAGGACGCCCAGGAGCTATGACTCTGCATGCAAAATTTAAATGCCCAATAAGCTCCTGAAACTCCCGCAATGTGGCCTTGTTACGGGTAACAAAAGCTCGAATCCTATCTACTAGATTAAAAACTTTCTCCCTAGGTAAACTGGAGGCTTGCTGCACTGTATCAAGCTCAATCCCCAAAAAGGTCAATTTAGTAGCCGGGCCCTCTGTTTTATCGGGGGCTAAGGGAACCCCTAACTGATCGGCCAGTTCCTGAAAAGAATGCAGAAGAAATTCGCATTCTCCAGAACCAGACATCCCTATAAATAAAAAATCATCCAGGTAGTGCACAACCCCCGATAAACCCGATTTTGATTTAAGGGCCCACTCCAAAAAGGTGCTAAAGGACTCAAAAGCAGCACAGGAAACTGAACAGCCCATGGGAAGAGCCCTGTCCATATAGTACAACCCCTTGAACTGAAAACCCAACAGCTCGAAGTCCAGCGGATGTACAGGCAGTAGCCGGAAAGCAGACTTGATGTCACACTTTGCCAATTCTGCCGCCGGCCCCCTAGATCTCACTTTCCTAACCGCCAAATCAAAAGAAGTATAGTGGACTGTACAAAAATCATCAGGAATCGCGTCATTCACTGACCTTCCCCTGGGATAGGAAAGGTGTGAATGAGTCGAAACTCCCCCGGTGCCTTCTTTGGAACAATCCCTAATGGTGAAACCCTTAACCTAGGAGTGGGAGGAGACCTAAATGGGCCAAGAACCCTACCCTCTGCAACTTCCTTATTGATTTTAGCAAGGACAACGTCCTCCATGCCAATAACGGATTTCAGATTCGGTGCCCTGAAAGGAGCTCTATGTCCCATTGCAGGAATCCTAAAACCCTCAAAAAACCCAGCACGCAGATAACTAGCTGCGCCTAAATTGGGATAACTGGATAACCACAAATCTAACTGAACTAGATTAATTGGGCTGGGCCCCTTTGGAAAACCCACCTGAGCCGAAACCTCTCCTGGGATCGTGGTTACTCTTTCCCCCACCCTTACCAGGTTTTCCCTTACTGCAAAATTTGGAAGAATGTTGCCCTGAACAGATGGCACAAACGTGCTGGAACTTGCAACCTCTTCGGGAACAAACTCCCTGCGAAGAATATTCCCAGCATAGCAAGCGTTGTTGAGATTGCTGTGGTTGCTGATACTGGGAATATGGATGCTGACGAAAGGACTGCCCAGCTCGAGAATTTTGAATTGTGTGCCCACTGTCGGCCTTCTCGCCCGCAATGGGACGTGCCGGAGTTAGAACCTCCAACCACAGCTGATGGTCAATCAAATCCCAGCGCAAAGTTGGAGAGTGAGCCGCACGAAGCCTAAAGCGCTTGTCATACAAGAGCCAAGCGCTACCTGTAAAATTTACATAAGCTGAATTGATAATGTTCATGTACTGAAAAAGAGAATGGGCTCTGGAAGGGTAAGCCTTCACTAGAACCCCTCCGTAAATTAAAAAGCAAGAGAACCAATTGCCCCAATTCTGGTCCACTTTGCGTTTTTTCATAATTTCCTTTCTTTCATCATCTAAATCATCTTTTTCTTTCTTATCAAGTTCCCTGAAATACAGGGTAAAAATGTCGATGTATTCATTCCTTAAAATTTTATCAATTGTCTTTTGAGCCAAATGCGAGCCTAAAGCTGTAGCACTAAGGCTATCGGAGGCCGGCAAAGGCCAATCAGCCGTGCCCCAAAAACACAAAGAATTCTCAATAGTAGGTGTTGAATCCAAAGAGGCTACCACCACGCTTGGTGTCTCAACCACCGGAGCCACGATAGCTAATTGCGTGCCGCTGGTTGATGGAACAGGCTCGTCACGTGCTTGGGTTGTGATAAGATCTTGAGAGTCTGCCACTCCCCAAGGGAAGGTGTGTGTGTCCCCTTTACCTAAAGCGGATACGGCACTTCTCATCTCAGCTGCTGCCGCCGAAGTAGATGGAACAGCTTCAGCGGTCACCGGCGTAGATGTAACCAGGCTCGCATCAGCGACAGGCACTGCAGCACTCCTTTCCCCTTCTAAGGCAGAAATACGGGAAAATAAGGACCTAATTAACCCGGTGTTACTGCCCCCACCAGCCTTCTGCGCCTCCGCAGCAGCAGCCGCTGCTTTCTCTCTTTCCAGTGCCTCGATCCGGGCGACCAACACTCCCAACAACTGTGCAGAGTCTTCATCCTCGGTTGAAGGACCACTTGGTGGAGGCGGGCGCTTTGCTGGAATCTTCTTCGCAGGACCCTTGCCCTTAGGCCCCCCAACATTCTTCTTCGGTGGCATACTGCAAAATAAGAAGTTCAGTAAGACCACGAAAAGTTAATATTGAGGAAGAAAGTTCAGTAGCAAATAAGTGGGGGGGGGGGAGGGGCTGGCAGAAACTAGAATGAGCCAACTCCCTACCCTATCCAAGCCAAGGGACCCGAAGCGACTAACGTTTCTTAAATCAAAAGCAACCAAGCATCCATTTAATTAAAGCATACAATACCACACACTGATATGCACCTACTATATAAACATGATATTAAAATTAATTCAATAAGTTAATACCCCAATTTATATAGAGAATCTCATTAATTTATTGTCCTCAATAGCATATTAAATAAATTACCCCATGAAATTAATTAAATATATTAATCAATTAACCCCAATATCAATTCATTAATTAATCAGCCACCATAAATACATATGAATTAATTAATCTCCATACATTATCAATGACTTAACTTGAACCATCTAATCAATTACTAATAATCCATTTGTATTTTTAAAAACCAATCAGTCAATACCATCAATTGTTATAGCATTAAACCAATGCAATGTGAGTATGCCCAAATTAAAAATGGCCACCGCCATTAGAATCCCTTAAAAAACGTTCTGTAAAATGGCTGCCATGAAGCACCTAAAATGGCTGCCATTCCCTTAACAAAGATGGCCGACCGATCAACAAAATGGCCACCATTGTACTATTTAATATGCCAGCTACAAAAATGGCTGCCCGTCCTTTCCAGCCTAATTCCCTTAACAAATATAGCCGCCGCAAACACTTGCCCATGCCCACAAGTAAAATGGCTGACCAGCCCTCACTCAACATGGCGCCCGTCCTTTCCAGCCTAATTCCCTTAACAAATATGGCCGCCGCAAACACTTGCCCATGCCCACAAGTAAAATGGCTGACCAGCCCTCACCCAACCTGGCAACCAACATGGCTGCCCAAGGAAAAACCGCGGCAAACTACAAGCAAAAAGAGCGCGAAATTCACAGAACCGACACAAACGGCTATGGCAATCTGCCCAGCAACAGGGAATTCGCGCCACAAACACAGCCAATCTGCCCAGCAACACCTCTACATAAGACTGGTAATAAAAATGGCGACCCTACCACATAGCTTCCATTCCCAAACGTCAAATCAAAAAGCAACCCAAACAACCAATTCATCATTCATACCATCCAAATAAAATTACACAATAAATAAAGCCAACTTAAACATGGAAAAAAGGTACATCATCCCCATATCTCCCAAAAGTAAAGCCCCCGCCTACACCTTCACACTCATGGCTCAGGACCATGCAAAGGAAGAAGGGAGGAACGGAGAAGAGGCGCGAGGGCCCCGCACGCACCCTCCTCCGCCCAAAACCCCTTAGAACTGGGGAAGCAAATTAATTTCCAAACAAATTCTTAACATTACCAGGCACAATGACGTCGAGGGAGAAGCCAAGCAGCAGCCAAGGCCAACCCTGGCTCCCCTGCCTCAGCCTCTCTCCCTTCCTATACAGACCTCAAAGCAGTAGTATAAACAGATGAAAAAAGGGGATAAATCTCCCTCGACGTTCTCCTCCTGGACCTCGGCACCAAGGGACAGGAGCTCCCACTCTTGGATCCTCTCACGTCGAAGCTCCAAAAGTGAGTGATCTAAGAGGCGGGCAGCTTCCTAGAAGCCCCGCCCCCCTTCCAGAAGTCTCTCCTTCGTTGGGAGGGGGCAAATCCCCTTCCCTCCCCCAGCTGTGCAGTGGGGGGAAGTTTCTTATCTAAAGTCCCTTGATTCTGTTATTGGGACCGATACATGGATTCTGGCCCAGTTCTTTGAGTAACAGGAGTAGGAAAGAATCTTTGCCTTAATTCACTATTTGTGGACATTTTAGAAGCATTTAGCTAGACAGTATGGGAAACAGTAGTATTGCTTCATGTAGTTGAGTTCAAGTTGTTGTTTTATATACTAGTGATTTTATTTTGTATTGTACTGTGTGTTTATTTTATGCGTTGTTTAAGGCATCTTGTGCCATCTGTAAACCACCCCGAGTCTCTTCAGGGAGATGGAGGCGGAGTACAAAAATAAAGTTATTATTATTAGATAAAAATGTTATACCAAAGTGAGTCTTTTTATTGGTCAAAAAACTATCTCAAAACTCTTTCTGGACTCCTGAGAAGGCTCTTAATGAGCATTCCAAGCTGCATTTCATCATCTGACAAAAGGGACAATGGACAGAAGGAAGAAAATAGAAAGGAGGGCTGAGAAGAGTACTGTCAACTGTCTCCCTCCACTAAATCTGTCCTCTGCAGTTTCCCCTTAGGGGGATACCTGGATAGGAAGAAGAAGTGACAGGCAGGTCACAGCAGGGGCATACAAAAATATTGGGCTTCTCATTGCAAACGAATTGTCTATTGTACAATAAAAATGTTCAATTTCATGGCATTATGAACAAATGCTTTATTACATGGTCAAACATCCACAGTTCTTAGGACCCTCAAATTAACCTGCATATTTCAGCAGCAGTCATGGCATTAGTTTATAATCATTTCACAGCTTGGAAGCAATTGCAATTCCAATATGAACTGACCTGATCTGCAACCTTCTGGGCTAGTGTCTGGATTCAAATTTAGTTATCCACTGGCTTTTGCACTCCCAAAGTGTTCTGAAGCGGTTCTCAGATCAAAAAATGTATGTGGAAATGCAAGTTGTGAGAGTAAATGCATTAAGAAGTATCTATTCTAAGAGCAAAGATGTTTAAAAATGCATATCGAAATAAGTTTCACAATGTACTTTTTGTGTGTTTCCAAGAAAGAAAGAAAGAAAGAAAGAAAGAAAGAAAGAAAGAAAGAAAGAAAGAAAGAAAGAAAGAAAGAAAGAAAGAAAGAAAGAATTACTAGACTGCAAATAAGCTGATATAAGTATTTAAGCAAAAGTGATACAAGGAGGCTGATAGGACTTTTCCTCATAGCTAGTCTGGAACATGTCTACCTGTTGTCTCACTGAGATAATTACTACCTGTTCCCATTTCTTCACAAAAGTCCTCTGACAATAGAAACTTTATTTTGAACAGAATCGAAGTAGATGTGAAACAAGTCTATCAGGCCAAGCATGCAAATGAGAAGCAGACTGGGAAAAACTGCTTCCCAGAAATGTGCTCTCATGGCCAGCTTTGGTTTGTGACCTGTAGACTTGCAGTGCTTAAGCTATTGCCTAATATGACAGGGACTGGTGTCATCTTTGTGCCCATTGGCAACAACTGTTTCTCTTTAGAAGACTATTTCTCTGCATACTGGCAGATGATGGTTTGTGAATTGGCACTGGTCCATACACTTTGAGTAGTATTGCAATAGAATTTGTGGATTAGTGATCTTTGTGCTTTGATGTTGATTGAGGATATGTATTCAATAGACATCTAACCCAATAGTTCTCAACTTGTGGGTCTCCGAGTGTTTTGGCCTACAACTCCCAGAAATCCCAGTCAATTTTACCAGTTGTTAGGATTTCTGGGAGTTGAAGACCAAAACATCTGGGGGCCCATAGGTTGAAAACCACTGATCTAACCAAAGGGGAAGTCATTTGTGCGATGGGATGGCACTTTGCACATGTGTTTCTAGTGTTAAAACTGATACAGCAGAAATTCCCACCCAAATCTATGGAGAAGGGAGTTTTTAATCTTAAGTCCAAACTCTATCTAACTCAGTGATTCTCAACCTGTGGATCCCCAGATGTTTTGGCCCTCAACTTCCAGAAATCCTAACAGCTGGTAAACTGGCTGGGATTTCTGGAAGTTGTAGGCCAATATACCTGGGGACCTACAGGATGAGAACCACTGATCTAACTGCACCATCTGCCTCTGTTTTTTTAATACTGTAAATGCCCTGGAATGAGACTAACCAGTTAAAAAATGGCAGTACAATTTGTGCCACTTCTAACACAGGAGATGGTAAAATGAAGCCTTTAAAAAGTGAAAGCTGTATCTATCTATGCCAGTATCTTTTACAATAGTTTCCCAGCAAAATTTGGCCTTTCTAATGGTACTAAATTCACATTGCTTCCTGATAATCAGCCAAAAAAATATTCCAGGCAATGCCCTCTCTACTGAAACTGAGCCAAGACATCTATCAAAAATTTAATAGTATAATAACAAATATTATTGAATAGGACAATGCTTTATATGTAAGGAAGGGGGAGATTATTAACGTTGAAACAGAAACACACTTTGTATTTGAATTCAAATAGAGAATGTTCCAATTCTTGATGCCTGAGCCCATGTATCAAACAGAACACACTTATCTTTTGTTTTTCACAGTTTTCCAAATCTTGTGATGCTGTTCCAAAAATTGCAGAGAAATGTGCTTCTTATCAGGTGAACTGTATTCAAAAATGCATAAATCAGGGGAAATGGCATGTAAAGAGGCTTCCAGAATTTTGTATGGACTTAAAGAAATTGTAAACTTATGTGGAACTGGGACAGAATGAAACTACACATGAAAAATGGGGAACTTTATAGAATATGAAACAATCAAATTCACTTGTCCTGTTTTTATACATGTACAAACATTTCTAATGTAATGTTATAACTTATATACTGTGGTAGCAGAATATATCAGGTAGACTATCAATTTTTCCCTGCCTAGATTGTCTGCAGAAGTTAGCTTTCAGAAAAAAGACACTCAAAAAAATGTTTCATCCACCTGTTTTCAAAGATGGAAAATAATATCACAGAACAATGAAATCTCTGCTTTGTTTCATTACTCAACATGATATATTTTTCTTTAAAAACCTTGAAAAGTTGTCTGACTTTATAATGTTGACATATTTGAGACAGAAATACAATTTTCCTGAAGCAATGAATGCAATTATTAATAAAACATTATAATTACATGGCAACTGTTGTATTTTTCACAGCCCGGAAGGACATATCTTTAGGAATGTGAGTGAGTGACATTGTCTATTGAGAAAAATTAAATCAGGTGCTTTCCTTTATTTCTTTATTGTCTTTTTTTTCTTATAGGCCAGTCAAGAATTGAATGGATGTCTTCTATTTTTTAACACTAGTATTTATATAGGAAGGGCTAAATATAAATATTTACATATGTCCCAATTCTAATTTATGGGAATAAATACATGAAGAAAGGTAGGGGCTTGTATGGAATCACTCATTGGAAGTCGTATATTGATTTATCGCCATTTCACAGGGGGTCTTATTTCTTATCAAAGGGATCAAGTCACTTAACATATTCACCTAGAAATATCTTCTCAAATTGTGAGATTTGCAAAAAAATAGGATAGCACTTTTGTACAAATCTCAATTCTTTTTGGTGGGGTTTAACCAAAAGAACTTATTAAGGGATTGTAGTTACTGTGTTTAGTTCAAGATTAGGATTGAAACCAGCATTGTATCAATGTGCTCTTCTGATCTAGGACATCAATGGTGATCTTATAGAATTATAAATGTCCATGTGGCCTGTTGAAGAAAGAGATTGGCTCATTTTGATTGTCATTTCGAAGCACAGGAAATTGATAAAACATTTGGCTGACAGACAGGGCTGACCCTAGATAATTTTCAAGTGTAAGCAAACAGAAATTTGGTGCCCGCCCCCAAATGCAGTGAGAATGAGAAATGTCAGGAAAGAATGCTTCTGGAACATGGTCATACAGCCCGGAAAACTCACAGCAACCCAGTGACTCTGGTCATGAACATCTTCAAAAACACTTGAAGGGACACATGGCACTTCCTGTGTAAATATCCAGAGCTATAAGACCCCTGCAGAGCACTTGATGAACCAACCTCGACACAGTATATTATTTGAAAACACAGAAATGCTTGACCACTCCAACAACTACCATGTCAGACTACACAGAGAAGCCATTGAAATCCACAAGCATGTGGACAACTTCAACAGAAAGGAGGAAACCATGAAAATGAACAAAATCGGGCTACCAGTATTAAAAAAAACTCAAAAATCAAAACAGTAGATGGGAAGCAACAGTCTGAGGGCAGAGGAGCCCCAAAGACGGCTAATGACTTAACAAAGGATGCCCCCCCAGGCAAGAGACAAACCTTTCCAATGCTAATTAGGGTGATTAACTGAAACATTAACACTGGCTTCCAACTGACAAAGGACTCTTGTCACACCCTGGACTCTCCACAGATATATATTTTTTCCTTCCTTGCCCAGTTTATCCATGCCTCACAACCTCTGAGGAAGCCTACCATAGATGTGGCCGAAACATCAGGAGAGAATACTTTTGGAACATGGCCACACAGCCCGAAAGACATACAACAACCCTATTTTTTTATGGTTTCTTTAGTCCAATAAGCAGAACTTGTTACAAAGGTTTCCTTCTTCAGTTTCACCTGTATATAATATAGATAATATCTTTCATTCTTTAACATCAACAACTTGACTGAAACTTTGTCTCAACAGTATTTCTTTCCCTCAGCTTTACCCAGCTGGGAACCAGGACATAAACAAATCCTTTTTATACTTTAATATAGCATTAGTAGTTGCACACTTAAACACATATATTCTCCCCTCTAGCCCACAGGTTAGAAACTAAACCGAACACACAGAAGTCTTTCCTCTATCTTCCCTCACTGAAAACATGAATCTAACTCTTTTTAAAAACATTCCCTCCTTTTTCATCCAGCTAGCTCCGCCCCTTTCTTGATAGCCTCGAAATAGTTACATTTCTACAGAAGCAGCTACGTTACCATGGCAACACATAGCCAATCAGCAGTAGCTAACTCCTGCCCACCTTTACCATTAAACCCCACTAAATAACATAGACAAAAATCCCCAATAAAACAAGGCTTTCCATTGCCATCCCTGCTGACAGATATAGTAATTGATCTATATTGATTGACTGGGTTCTATTGGCAATTTTTGGGAAAACAAGGAATTTCCTCATGTTCATATTTTTCTGGGTGATCTATATAGTATAGGGTGATCTATACTTGAATTGCCTAGGTATATTTCAAATGCTTCTGCACAGCTATGTTTTCTCCGTTCATGGTATCATCTTGATTATGCAGGCTGATTTCCAGGGGCTCTTTTTTGGAAAAGGCAGAGAAGTTGGACCAGATGTATTTATTTATTTATTTATTTATTTACAGTATTCATATTCCACCCTTCTCACCCTGAAGGGTACTCAGGGTGGATCACAATATACATATACATGGCAAACATTCAATGCCATTAGACATAGAACACACACAGACAAAGACACAGAGGCTATTTAACATTTTCCAGCTTCTGGTTTCATGAGGGTATGCTCGATTCCGACCACAGGGAGAGCTGCTGCTTCATCATCCACTGTGACACCGAGTCCTTGATGGAGTACTTCTTCATCTTGTGTTTCATTCTAAATGTCTTGTGTTTCATTCTAACTTTGCATTACAATTTTTAAAAATTCTAAAATCCTTCAGGTAGGGTGCAAATCATTTTGTGTGGAGTGGAGTGGGTCTGCAGCCCCCCAATGTCTCATAGGAAGCTAATAAAGGTCCACCTAGCCTTTTACAGTTGCCCACCCCTGATTTAGGAGAAACCATAAGAGAAAAGCAAAGATAAACAACCAAGAAATGAATATATGTGTACAATCCTGTACATCTTTGCTATTGTTGTTTTATTATTATTATACCTGGAATACTGTGTCCAATTTTGGGCACCACAGTTGAAGGGAGATGTTGACAAGCTGGAAAGCGTCCAGAGGAGGGCGACTAAAATGATTAAGGTTCTGGAGAACAAGCCCTATGAGGAGCGGCTTAAAGAGCTGGGCATGTTTAGCCTGCAGAAGAGAAGGCTGAGAGGAGACATGATAGCCATGTACAAATACGTGAAGGGAAGTCATAGGGAGGAGGGAGCAAGCTTGTTTTCTGCTGCCCTGCAGACTAGGACACGGAACAATGGCTTCAAACTACAGGAAAGGAGATTCCACTTGAACATCAGGAAGAACTTCCTCACTGTGAGAGCTGTTCGACAGTGGAACTCTCTCCCCGGGGCCGTGGTGGAGGCTCCTTCTTTGGAGGCTTTTAAGCAGAGGCTGGATGGCCATCTGTTGGGGGCGCTTTGAATGCGATTTCCTGCTTCTTAGCAGGGGGTTGGACTGGATGGCCCATGTGGTCTCTTCCAACTCTACTATTCTATGATTCATGATTCTATATTACAGATGGGTAAAGCATTACAGCCTGAAAGAGTTTGTGATGCTCCTCTATAGCAGTTGTTTATAATGAGATTAAACAGTTTAAGACTTGGTTCTACAATTCAACATGCTGTAGAGAAAACCTTCCATATAATCTTGCTAAAAATGCCACTATGTTCACAGCATTTGTTTAAGTTACTTATTGAAAATATCATTTTTATTCAGTCAGCTTTACATACATACAACATATGCTTAGGAGCCATTATTTCCAAGTCATTCACATAAACTCACAAATCCTACACATGATTTCTAATTCTGTTGCAGACACCCATACTTGAACGACATAAGCCATCTGTGCTTTGTAAAACACCTTTAAGCTATTGTTTTAAAGTTTTATACCTTTTAATGTTTTGATATTTATTTCCTGCTGATATCAACACATAACCTGCCAAAAGCAATCTTTGGTGGATACCAACATATTCATATGGAATATGTGATCCAGAAATTCTGCAGATAAATGGAGTGAACATCTGTGCAATGAAGATAATTTTTAATATTTATGGATAGCTCATTTCCATGTCATAATCCTTGATATGGGATCAGGTTTGCAAAACTCTATGCAATGCCAAGCCATTCCTCTGTATTCTAGTCATGGTTAGGTAATGATGGAAGTAGAGGTTTTGAAGTTGGAATAAGAGGGCATGTGTATTAATTAATATGAAATAATTATTCATGTGAAGCTCAATATTATGTAAAACATTCACATATGAGCGCTGATTGTGTACAATTTCAAGATTATCATAATGCTCTCGCTTGGTGCTGGGAAAAAATGTACCAGAGGGAAAGCTACAAGGCATAAACATTGAATTGGTTTTGGCTACCAAGTAATAGAAATTTAAAAAGGAGCAACTTAACAAAAGTATTATGTAGCTGATGTATTTTACTCATTTCTAAAACACATTGCACAAAGTAGGCACATTTGAATATATTTATGGCATCTGAATATTTTATTCTGTTTATAGCTCTTAAGAGGGATGTGAAAATGTCTAACAAGGAACAGATACCTGTCTACTTCTGACAGGACAATAAAATACTTTTTAAAAAAGTCAACATTGTTTCTAGAAGCAGAAATGAAATGAAAATAGAGGTGATGGATTCCTTGGCAAAAAGCAATTTTGGCAACAATTTCTGAAATTAAAATAGAATATTTTATTATTTCCTTCTATTTCTGATCACAATGATTCACTGAAATTAATAAGACCTATGAATTGTGCAAATATTTGAACTACTAATCTACCTGTAAGGATTGAATTATATTTGCTGGACTTGACAGTTTGGATGAAAATATTTTTTCAGTGCTTGTGAGAAAATATCTTCATCAGCCTTTGTATATTTGTGAGGACCACAGGAAGTTGTAGAAGTTGCACAATAAACAAATTGCACAAAATCAGTTTTAAAATACAGGTGACTAAACACAGATATTTGAGGCATGCTGAATGCATGCATTTAGCTACTATACAAATAAATGTGAAAATTAGAGAAAGTGCATTGACTAGAAAACTACATGAATTTGAACAGCAGGAAGAAATCACAATATCTCACAACCCAGTACTAAACAAGAAGGAAAAAAATTGCAAGTGGGATTCCAAGAATTTTAATAAATCTGATACAGAGATATTTATACATCCCTTGTATTCTAGTACCTGTGTGGTCTGTGGTCTTCTTAAGTATTAATGGAACACTATTTGACTAATGCGGAGTGAATCAGCCCTATATAACTCTTTGAAACAAGACAAGAAATTCAGAGCATTCCATTTCATTTGAGAAAACCTAACTTACAAATCAGTATCAGCTTAAAATAGTTAGAACACATTGAAATGATCCATAAATGGTTTCAATATCCATTCAAGCTACACAGGATTCATAATGGAGGATGTGAAGCATTAGGAGATTGGACCACTATCTGGCTGTTACGTCAAATGATACTCACATTTTGGGATGAGATCTTAATTTGGGTAAGCCAAATAATAGGAAAAAAACCACTTTTGATGGACATTACTGCATGTCTCCTTATTTGAAGACAAAAAGGAGAATCTATCAAATATATACCTTATAGTACTTTGGTATGCACTGCAAGAGGGGAAATAAAAGAAAAATTTTTGAGGTTAAATCAGCTATATTTGTCACAAATTTAAACATCTCATAAATGAAAAATGGGTCACATGTAGCCAAGCAACATTTCAGGGAATCAAGATGGCAAAAGTTATTAATGGGAAGCAGATAAATTAAGGACTATAGCACTTTGCTTTTGATTGAGTGTCTTATGAAAAGCAAGATTCTACACCTCTTCTCCCCCTTGTTGAGTTTGTTCACTGCTTGTTCCTTTTTTTCTGGTAAACTAAAGCCAAAATATTTTCAAATAAGCTGTCAGTTCATTATCATATATCTCAGTTAAACTTTAACAAATTTAGCTGACTGATGCTCTAAGGAACAACTACTCAGAGATAGAGGGGCAAATTTAACATCCCTCCTGCAGACTGGAACCCCTGATAGTGATCCTCTAATAAATATAAATCTATCTGACAAAAAATGGTGACCATAACTGATTCAGTGTTGCTTTTGGTCACCATCTTGACTGGTATAGGGCCAATACCAACTTTGGACCACTCTGGCTAGCTCAGGAAGAACGATGATTGATCAGTGGGATGGTTGGTACACCACCAGAATTCTTAATTTGTTCCAGTCACCTATCTTCAGATGAACACGTGAACCCAGAAAACTGTAGGATAGGGCACCTGGTCAGAGGGATAGATAGATAGTATCCACCACAGACATCAGAAGAGCTGCAAGGCCAAGAACAAGCCATGAGAGTCAAGACAAAGATCCACCCAGAGGAAAGGTGTTCTTACCATACATCAAGGGAACCACTGACCGCATAGGCAAACTGATGAAGAAGCACAACCTACAAACTATCTACAGACCCACAAAGAAAATCCAACAAATGCTACGGTCAGCGAAGGACAAGAGGGATCCTCTCTCCTCTGCAGGAGTCTACTGGATACCATGCAGCTGTGGACAAGTCTACATAGGGACCACCAAATGCAGCGCCCAAACAAGAGTCAAAGAACATGAAAGGCACTGCAGACTAATTCAACCAGAGAAATCAGCTATAGCAGAGCATTTGATGAACCAGCCTGGACACAGGATATTATTTGAGAACACAAAAATGCTGGACCATTCCAACAACTATCATGTCAGACTACACAGAGAAGCCATTGAAATCCAGAAGCATGTGGACAACTTCAACAGAAAGGAAGAAACCATGAAAATGAACAAAATCTGGCTACCAGTATTACAAAACTCCGAAATCAAAACAGTAGATGGGAACCAAAACTCTGAGGGCTTGACTGAACAAAGGATGCAAGAGACAAAACATTTCCAATGCTAATTAGGGTGATTAACTGAAACATTAATGCTGGCTCCCAGTGACAAAGGACTCTTACCACACCCTGGACTCTACACAGATATATATTCTTTCCTTTCCTTACTTAGTTTATCCATACCTCACAACCTCTGAGGATGCCTGCCATAGATGTGGGCGAAACATCAGGAGAGAATACTTCTGGAACATGACCACACAGCCCGAAAGACATACAACAACCCACTTTATTTATAGACCGCTCTCTCTTCCTGAGGGGACTCTGAGTGGTTTACATACAAAAAGGCAAACTTTCAATACCATAGTCAACGAAAGTGCATAAATCAAAATACAAATTAACATCAATAAACTTAAAGCGACTATTGCAACTCCACCACCTTGCTCCCTGCTTCTGAACTGAGAACCCAGATGACAAAGTTGAGCGAGAAAACCCCCTTTCCCAGTGTCATCCAAAAGGTCTCTGGGATACTTGGCAGACAGCTCATCCAAAATAATGTCCTAGGTCTCTAAAGTAAGTAATACATGGACAAAGAAGGAAATACTTGTAATTTTAGTCTAACACAGGACACATCCACACGAAGCACTTAGGTCAGTGTGAAACTGGCAGAGAAGAAAATTCTAGAACTGGTTTGACTCCTGGATAGTGCTTATACAAACCACAAAGGCTGACCTTGAACTGGTTCCGGGATCTGTAGGATCCACAGCTTCATGATGTGGAGCAACCATCCCTTGATCATTTCAGCCATGTGATACAGTTTATACTTACGTGCGCTGTTCCTTATTATGGTTTCTATTTCAGACTCAACTTTACTTATCTCAGTTTAAAACATTTAATGAGCACGCGTGGCTTGCATCATTTAAATACTTCACTGCTCTCTGATTATCACATTATGGAACTAAAGAATTTTTGGGCAACGAAAGTAATGGAAGCACTACTCTAACTTTATTTACCTTTAAGAAAAAAGGTTTGACCCTTAATGACTTGGATTTAGGAGGAAATATCAATGCAAGGTCATGTTTGCACCAGAAATACTTTCTAAGTCAGAGTCTCTCTTTAAGGTCTGTATCCATAGAAAGTTAACATCCCCACCCCCCATCCCTGCCCATGTTCACTGTTGTGAATAAACAGAAAGATAAAGGATTTTTATTTTTTAAATCCCTGTAAGTAGCTAACCATCCATTAGATTTTATTTATTTATTTATTTATAGCATTTGTACCCCACTTTCTCTCTCACAAGGAGACTCAAAGTGGCTAACAATTACAATTGCACAATGTATTGGAACTTTAGTTTTGGAACTATAACTTTAACTATTTTTGAAAAATATTTTTTTCAAGCACTAAATCTCACCAAAACTCATACACTGTTCTTATAACATGGGTCTATAATAAGGAGACAATATGTGTTTCCCCAAAGTTTCCTTTGCATTTTAAGACTGGGATAAGACAAGGGAGTTGCTGAGAGCCAGTATGATGTAGTGTTTGGAAATTGGACTAGAATCTGGGAGACAAAGGTTTGAATATCTGCTCAGCCATAGAAAGCCACGGGGTGACCTTGAACTAGTTACCCGCTCTCACTCACAGAGAAAGGCTATGGCAAACCCCTTCTGAATAAAGCTTTTCTAGAAAATCCTATTATAGGGTTGCCATAGATTGGAAATGACTTGAAGGCGCACAATAAGAGCAATATAAATGCAGAGGCAATGTATTTTTACATGCTGCCCTTCAGCTTGGTTTAGCATTCTTTCCAGGAACCTAAAGTCATAGACAGTCTGTCAGCTACTTCTACATATTTCTTCTCCAAAGATTTCAGACTGCATGCTGAACTGGATCTTTCAAAAATGAATTCATTTCCCAGTCACTACTGAGAAATTGAATGGTGCACAGCAGACACTCTCATTCCATCTATTTAAATAGTGACAATGAAACATGCAATTAACATTAAAGCAAAGTGGCAACCAAACAGTTTACACTGGAGGACAATACCCTTATCACACCCTTGGCAAGCTCACAGTAAAGTTAAACGCCCACTCATAAACCAAAATAACTGAGCTCATAAAACACCATCTGTGCGGCTACATTTTTTATAAAAAATACTATAGAGTTACACCAAACTGGGGAAAGCATCAGCAAATCTTGAACCATTAGAGAAGGCAACTGATGTGTAAATTAATACTAACAAAACCCAACAGCCACATTAACAATTCAAACAAACCAGGAGATGGAGAAATCACAAATGCATTGAATAAAATGATGCTGACTGAGAGGCTGGAGTTTTCTTATAGGCCTTTTTTTTTTTGCAGAGCTAGGAAATAAGTTGCTGTGCTTAATTAAGTAAAATTGAATTTAAATAAGTAATTAGGTAAAATCAAATTAAAGCCAGTAACTGCTAATTTTACTTCAATAGTTGGAAACAAACCTTCTTTTTTCAATATGCAAGTTATAGCTAAGTTTACATTATGATGTAAAATAATGATTAATAACTTCACTGCTTTTTCTGTTCATCTTCAATAATTAGTTACATTTTTAATACAATCTTTACTAATTTAGTTAGTCAGTCAGTTGGGCATGCTTTTTTTTTCCAAATCTGTGTGCTTTGTAGCATTCATATAACCTAATCTTAACTAAAAAGTAACCCAACCTTAACTATTTCAGTTTATAGAATCATAGAATAGTAAGGTTGGAAGAGACCTCATGGGCCATTTAGTCCAACCTCTGCCAACTAGCAGGAAATCGCGTTCAAAGCACCCCCGACAGATGGCCATCCAGCCTCTGCTTAAAAGCCTCCAAAGAAGGAGCCTCCACCACAATCCGGGGCAGAGAGTTCCACTGCCGAACAGCCCTCACAGTGAGGAAATTCTTTCTGATGTTCAGGTGGAATCTCCTTTCCTGTAGTTTGAAGCCATTGTTTCGTGTCCTAGTCTGCAGGGCAGCAGAAAACAAGCTTGCTCTCTCCTCTCTATGACTTCCCTTCACGTATTTGTACATGGCTATCATGTCTCCTCTCAACCCTCTCTTCTGCAGGCTAAACATGGCCAGTTCTTTAAGCCGCTCCTCATAGGGCTTGTTCTCCAGACCCTTGATCATTTTCGTTGCCCTCCTCTGGACGCTTTCCAGCTTGTCAACATCTTCCTTCAATTGAGGTGCCCAGAATTGGACACAGTATTCCAGGTGTGGTCAGACCAAGGCGGAATAGAGGGGTAGCATGACTTCCCTAGATCTAGATGCTATTCCCCTATTTATGCAGGCCAGAATCCCGTTGGCTTTTTTAGCAGCCGCATCACATTGTAGGCTCATGTTTAACTTGTTGTCCACGAGGACTCCAAGATCTTTCTCACATGTACTGCTGTCGAGCCAGGCATCCCCCATTCTGTATCTTTGCATTCCATTTTTTCTGCCGAAGTGAAGTATCTTGCATTTGTCCCTGTTGAACTTCATTTTGTTAGTTTCGGCCCATCTCTCTAGTCTGTCAAGATCATATTGAATTCTGCTCCTGTCTTCTGGAGTGTTGGCTGTCCCTCCCAATTTGGTGTCATCTGCAAACTTGATGATCGTGACTTCTAACCCTTTGTCTAAGTCATTAATAAAGATGTTAAACAGAACCAGGCCCAGGACGGAACCCTGCGGCACTCCACTCATGACTTCTTTCCAAGATGAAGAAGACGCATTGGTGAGCACCCTTTGGGTTCGTTTGCTTGGCCAATTACAGATCCACCTAACCGTAGTTTTGTCTAGCCCACATTTTACTAGTTTGTTTGCCAGAAGGTCATGGGGGACTTTATCGAAGGCCTTACTGAAATCCAGGTACGCTACATCCACAGCATTCCCTATATCAACCCAACTCGTAACTCTATCGAAAAAAGAGATCAGATTAGTCTGGCATGACTAGTTTTTGGTAAATCCGTGTTGGCTATTAGCAATGACCGCATTTGTTTCTAAATGTTCGCAGACCACTTCCTTAATGATCTTTTCCAGAGTCTTGCCTGGTATCGACGTGAAGCTGACCGGACAGTAATTGTTTGGGTCGTTCTTTATTCCCTTCTTGAAGATAGGGACCACATTTGCCCTCCTCCAATCTGCTGGGACTTCTCCAAGAATTCTCAAAGATAATTGCCAGTGGTTCTGAAATAACTTCCGCTAGTTCCTTCAATACTCTTGGATGTAGCTGATCTGGCCCTGGGGACATGAATTCGTTTAGAGAGGCCAGGTGTTCCTGGACAACTTGTTTCCCTATTTGGGGTTGGATTTCCCCAATCCTTCATCCATTCCATGTTGCTGAGGTTGAAGATGGCTTTCTTTTTGTGAGAAGACCGAGGCAAAGAAGGCATTAAGTAGTTCTGCCTTTTCCCTGTCCCTTGTCACCATCACCCCATCTTCTCCTCACAGAGGCCCTATTGCCTCCTTGTTCTTCCTTTTTCTACCAACATAAGCAAAAAAGACTTTTTTGTTGTTTTTTATGTCCCTGGCAAGCCTGAGCTAATATTGGGCTTTAGCCTTGCGAACCTTTTCCCTACAGGAAAAGGCTATACGTTTGAATTCTTCTTTGGTGATTTCTCCCCTTTTCCACTTCTTGTGCATGTCTCTTTTGAGTCTTAGCCCAGTTAGAAGTTCTTTGGACATCCATTCTGGCTTCTTCAAATATGCAAAAGGTTGCTTTTAGGAAATTGCAAATGTAATGGTAATTAAGTTTTCAAAGTAACTGACCTGAGTTATATTTGTACACCATTTAGGTGTACTGGATTTTTGGAGTTCTATTCTATTTCTTGAAAGATATATGAAATATTTTTAAGCAGCTGTTAAATACATTATTTGTTCATCAAGACTCATGTTGTTAAAATTTGGAATGGTAACTGTAAAGGATCCTGGGATCACATTTGTCCCATTTGAACTCCCCAATCCCTGAAAGTTAGTTCACACTTTAAAAAGGGCTACTCAGGGCCCCAGAAGGTCTGTAAATAGATGAGGTAGGGACAGCATTGAGTAAGAGAAGTTTTAGCATGCTGTGACATTTTCAAAATCCTGCCAGAATGTCATCTTCATAATTATTATTTGTTCCCAAAAAGAACAACTTGCAGAATTTTTTTACCCATAGCAAGTTGCTTCTTTAAAACTATGTAATTTTGAGCAGTATTCACAAGTCAGGACGTACTCTACAAACAGACAAAAACAATAAGAGGAAGGAGTTTTGCAGAAATCTCAAGTTTCTTTTGAATGGGTAATTTAGCTGTGTTAATTAATCTGGGTCAAGACACTCTGGAGCTGTTGTGATACAGCTAAGGTGTATCCCTGTATCTTTATGTGAGGATGGATACATATCATCCAAAGATACATCAGGCTGTATATAAATTTCTGGAGAGCACAAGATATAGATGAAATCTTGTTTTGTCCTGTTGGTAGACTTTCTTCAAACAACTAGTGGGCAAAGGCTTGAACTTAATATCGGAATAGATTGGCCTTTTGGCTGATCCTATATAGATCTTCCTATGGTTATATCCATCTTTTTTGTCTTTTTTGTCATTTCTTCCATCCAAGAAAAATAAAAGTTAAAGGGAGGCCTTCTGATACACTGAAGGCCTGCGTCTTGGGGGCCTTGATGATTCACACAGGAGAATGCAGACCAGACTATGTTTCCTGTGATTCCTGGATCTATTGACTGTTCTCAGAGAAACCCCACCATTTCTATTTTCAACCTGTAGTATCTATTTATCCCATCCATCCTCATAGCAACTATGACATTATTATATAAGGCCCAGGCTTTAAAAAAGAAAGCTAAGTGAAGATATGGTTACTGAGAAAGAGCATACATTTCTTTGAAAAATGTTTTATTGTTACTGATGGAAGTATTGTTTTTTGAGTTACATGCAGATGAGGGCTCTTACAAACTCCTAAATGCTTGACAAGAGATTCAAACTTATTTGCATTTGGAAATATGCAATGAACACTATCAAGCAAATCGCCATTAAACGTGACAATACTACTATTGTCAAATTATAAAACTGTTGGAACCGAATGTTGCCAGAAGAATAAATAATTGCATTTTTAAGAAATGTGAACATTTTTGCCCTTCAAATTGGAGGGCTGTGTGCAGTGCTCAGATAGATTTTGTGGATTCTTTCACCTGTGAACCAGCCTGATCATGTAAAGAAGATAAACACACAGTTCCTTTCCTTGTAAAATAAATGGGGGAGGAATAATGAACAATAGGTTTTATGTACACGGAGCATGGAAAACTAAACATGATGGGCTATATTGGCTAATTTTTATTTTGTAGAGATTTGGATCTAAAAGTCTTCTTCTAGATGCTTTCTTCTACTTAAAGTATATTTTATACCATCTATTTTCTCCTACTTGAGCAAATTCTTGTGACACACTGCTAAAGAAACTGACTCTTCTGGCCTGCATCAATAGGGGAATAGCGTCTAGATCCAGGGAAGTTATGCTCCCCCTCTATTCTGCCTTGGTCAGACCACACCTGGAATACTGTGTCCAATTTTGGGCACCACAGTTGAAGGGAGATGTTGACAAACTGGAAAGCGTCCAGAGGAGGGCGACTAAAATGATTAAGGGTCTGGAGAACAAGCCCTATGAGGAGCGGCTTAAAGAGCTGGGCATGTTTAGCCTGCAGAAGAGAAGGCTGAGAGGAGACATGATAGCCATGTACAAATACGTGAAGGGAAGTCATAGGGAAGAGGGAGCAAGCTTGTTTTCTGCTGCCCTGCAGACTAGGACACGGAACAATGGCTTCAAACTACAGGAAAGGAGATTCCACTTGAACATCAGGAAGAACTTCCTCACTGTGAGAGCTGTTCGACAGTGGAACTCTCTCCCCGGGGCCGTGGTGGAGGCTCCTTCCTTGGAGGCTTTTAAGCAGAGGCTGGATGGCCATCTGTCGGGGGTGCTTTGAATGCAATTTCCTGCTTCTTAGCAGGGGGTTGGACTAGATGGCCTATGTGGTCTCTTCCAACTCTACTATTCTATGATTCTATGATTCTATGATTCTTTTATGTTGGTCCTTGCACAAAGGCCGTTGAAGCCTTGGACATAGGGCTTTCCATTGAAGAAGTATGGTAGAAGATATTTTCTTCTGACCATGGCTGTTTGGACTTAACTCTGTCTATGTCTGTATGAGTTATAATCTTGGATTATATAATGATATTAACTATGGTAACAGACTGACCATTTTGCTGTGAGGTATGTAGTCAATAATAACTAGATAGTATTATCATATCCAAAATGCTTGGGATTTGGGGATTTTTTTTAAAAAAAATGGTAATACCTGTATTTGTATGGCTACATTGTGGGTTATCTTGAAGGTGAGCTCCAAGTCTCAACACGGAATTGATGTATGTTTCATAAACACAGTCTGAAAGCCAGAAACACACTAACTTACAGCACAAAGAGTATAGGACTGTTGCAAATGCAAGTAGACATACTGTTTAGCAGTTGAAGGTAGCCTAACACAAAAAAGATTGCTATCAAGCTACTTCCATTTAAGTCTTATGGTACACCTACACTGTATAATGAATGCAGTTTGACAATACTTTAACTGTCATGGCTCAATGCTATGAACTCAGGGAGTTCATAGTTTTTAAAAGTTTTCCTTAGTCTTCTCTGTCAAATAGTTCTGGTGTCTCACCAAACAAAAAATCCCAGATGCATCCTTATTCTTGAAAAAATGCTCAAAAAATTCAATAGCACCTTAAACCCTTTCAGGAATTTTGAGGTTGGATGACATTTCTGTTTTTGCTTCAAATCAAGAAACTTTCTTTTTTTCATTTCTATAGGAAAAAAAGTTTTGAATTGCCCTGGGCCAAGCCTCAGACTACATAGATGCATATGTGCTATTCCTAGAAAGCAGTGATCTCCTCCTTTCAATCTGGTGGATCCTTGCATTTTCATGCAACTTCTATTGCAGTAGGGCTGTACAAAGCTTCAGAAGTCCATTTCATAATTCAGATTAGTATGATTAATTTATTCAAATTTCCAAATTACTAATCGGAATAGGATCCCTCCAAAATGGAAGCCTTCAAAACATTTTGGAGATATTAGTTAAAATTTGTTGTTTCAGAATGTTTCAAGCTGTGTTTCTTTCAATATAACATACTCTGTAATGGTTTGGGTGGGAGGTGTCGAGGGGGCTGAAATGACTGACAACAGCAGCTGCATGCTGATTTTTTCCTTGTCAGCCAATCACATGACTTTCTGCAAAGCTGGTGTCCTCCCCTCAGCATATGTGTTTATTTGTGGAGTTAGTAGGAGAGAGATTTAATTATGAAGCTTCGGAGATTTGGATTACAAAACGAAACAGGACCTCTATGATTTTTACAAAGCAAAGCGAGAGTCATCTGAATCTCTGAAACAAATTACTAATTGGATATCAGCCACTTTGCACATTTCTATATTGCAGGCATTGTTGAAAAATAATGTTTAAGGAAAAGCACTCCAGAATGGCAACTAACACTTTAACAAACTAACAGGATTTCAATTTAATACTCTGCTATAGGTCCAATTTACAGATTTCTTAGGACCTTATCCCATATAAGTTTACCCCATTTTCTCTCTGTTTTCACATGCTGGTAAAATTGAGTCCCACAGAGGTCATCCCATGATGCACTGCCACTTCTGGTGGCTGCCGTGGGAATCCATCTTGCCAGCATGTGAAAACTGAGAGAAGACTAATTGAAGAAAAGGGGGTGGGGTAGGGAAAAGATGGTGAAAGCATGTGGGATGGTTGGCCATCCCTGAAGATGAACTTTGCCGGGGTAAGGTGAGTCCCTACTCTTCCAAATGCTTTCCCCTGCTTTTCCCCACTTCCCTCCCACCCATGGGATAACATCCTCTGACAGTTTTGAATGTAGATGTTCCATACAAGACTTTCTTCTGTGTCCTATCCATTGACTGTTTTTTTTTTTTTTTTTTTGTCCTAGAACAAACTCCATGTAATAGATCAGCAGGAGAGAGTTTTAAAAGTAGAGAAAGTATTTTTTCCTTTTTTTGTTTGAAACTGACAGGCAGGTAATGGTTTGATCAGTTATTTTTTCAGTAAGACTGCTGCTTAGGCACCACTTGAAATAACATGAGAGTCCCCACAGAGCTTGATCTGTAATCAAGTCCATTGCAGTTGCATTAGGAATGTGTGATTGGTCAACGATTTTCAGTTAGGTCCTCCATTCTTCAGTTGAAAATGAATTCTTATATACAGTATAGTCTTCTCTAGACATAACTGCAGTGAGAGCTATTGAGGTCAATGACCATCTGTAATGCATTTGACAATGTGATGCTTTACTGAAAGGAAGGTCTTTTCAGGTCTAGATTTACATAAACCTATGGGGGAAATTGAGTTTGTTAACCATTAAATGTGTTGTTGAAAGAAAAATGATATGGTAGCAATGGCTGACTAATTCCCCATACAATTTATATTACTGCATACTGCTGAATCACCCTATCTATGAATGTCTACTTGTTCAGGTTATCACTATCCTTGTTACTATTTTGAGTTATGGCCCTATTTTCAAGCAAGCTAGTTCTGCTTTTATTAAATTTTGAGCATCTTTAAATCTGTACTTTGGGAAATGAGTCATGAAAGTAGGAATGAGTGAATCAATCAACTCTGTTTATGTTTCATGTGTTCACCCAGAGGTTCATTTTGATCCATTTCATCATTCATCTGTAAGTATATGAAATCTGTATGGAATCCTGTATTAAACCCTTTATTCAATTCTGCATGAAAACTTTCAACTAAAATAGGATTGCAGGGGGAAAACAGCACAAAGTTTAACCAGTTGGGAGGAAGAAGGAATTTCATATTGTTGTCATATAAGTCACAGCTGATTAAAATCCCTCTTTTGCTAAACAAATTATAGCAGCCTCCTCTTGTGTTACATCTAGCAGTGTTAAATTAAAGCATATTTCAATGAACCTCCGTTCAAAAGACATGCAGTTGTTAACACATTTCTTTTTAAAAATTCTTATTTTAAGACCCACGTAAAGAAACAAGAAGTGCACCACAACACTTGGAGAAATGTGAAATTCAGGGGATGGTTAAGTTAAAGTATGCAGATTATGGTGTAATGTACTAATCATATCAGCTAAAAGCTTAGAAATGTTACTGAAATGGGCCAATATATTACTACTTCATTACTACTTATGAAGCTATGATAGGTAGGCATTACTTGTTTAATTATGTGTGTATTGGGGGGAGGGGGTTGTCATGTCACTAACAATTTATGTGGCATAGGCTGGTTAGCAGCCAGCTGCAACAAATCACTTTGACCAAGAGGTCATGAGTTTGAGGCCAGCCCGGTGCTTGCGTCTGTCTCTGTCTCTGTTCTATGTTATGGCATTGAATGTTTGCCTTATATGTGTAATGTGATCCGCCCTGAGTCCCCTTCGGGGTGAGAAGGGCGGAATATAAATACTGTAAATAAATAAATAATAAATAATTTTTTAAAAGGTAAAGGTTTCCCCTGACGTTAAGTCCAGTCGTGACCGACTCTGGGGTTGGTGCTCATCTCCATTTCTAAGCCGAAGAGCCGGCGTTGTCCATAGACATCTCCAAGGTCATGTGGCCGGCATGACTGCATGGAGCGCCTTTTAGTAGCACATTTATTAATAATTTCTTAAAACTGGGAAACAATTCACTCAAATGACGGCTTGAAAATAATATTTTGAAATGGCATTATTATTAGTCCAAAGTCCATAAAATGTAAATACTTGCTGCAATTCCCACCAGCATCATAGGTACATTACCCATGCCAGTCATGCCAGCCACATGATCTTGGAGGTGTCTATGAACAACATCCGCTCTTCGGCTTAGAAATGGAGATGAACACCAACCCCCAGACTTAATGTCAGCGGAAAAACTTTACCTTTAACCGTTACCATTTTAATTATCATTGCTTAATGCTATGGAATTCTAGGAGTTGCAGTTTGGTGAGACACCAGCACTCTTTGGCAGAAGAGACTAAATACCTTGTAGAACTGCAACTCTGAGGATTCCATAGCATTGAACTAAGGCAGATTAAGTGATGTCAAACTGCATAAATTCTACATTATGATTCACCCCTAGGCAAGTACAACTAGATAAATATCCTTAAATAATATCCTTAAATAAACAGCATCTCCTAGTCCAGTCCCACCTCATCCTGCCTAACCAGATATCAACCACTTTGAGAGATGGAAGTCTGTTCTCCTGCCAATAGGGACATAGGATAATGATATTCCTCTAGCACAGTGGTTCCCAAACTTATTTGGCCTGCCACCCCCTTTCCAGAAAAAATATTACTCAGCGCCTCCTGGAAGGGGGGCATGGCTTAGAGGGGTTGGTGTGACTCCTGCTCAAGAGGGCGGGGCTGAGCCTCTCCCCTAGTACAAAAAGCATGGCTGGGAGGGGGAGGTGGGCAGGACCACAAATGGGCAGCCAGGACTGGGATGGGCTCAGAGGCAGGGCTGAGCTTCTATCCCTGTCCTGTGGTGCATACCAGGACACAGGGGGTGGGGCTAGAGGAGGGGGCGGGGGCTCTTTCCAAGTGCCTGATGGGGCTGAACCTCTATACCTTGCCCCCATGTTCTAACAAGCTCCTCAGGGGAGGTATACAGAGGCTCAGCCCTGTTTTGTGCTCTTGGGAAGAGGCCCTGTCCCCACCCCTACCCCTGCACTTTAGTCCTAAAAGGCCTCTCAGGAGAGGTATAGAGGCTCAGCCCTGTCTCAGGCTCTTGGAAGGAGGCCCCGCCCCTTCCCTAGCTCCACCCTCTGTGTCCCAACAAGCACCTCAGGAGAGGTATAGATTCTCAGCCCTGTCTCGGACTCTCAGGAAGAAGCCACACCCCTCCCCTGGCCCCGCCCCCATGTCCTAATAGGTGCCATCACCGCCCCCTGGATGGCTGCAGTGCCCACCAGGGGGCGGTAGCGCCCACTTTGGGAATCACTGCTCTAGCACTCCCTTCTACCAATGATCTCCATGCAACATTCAATAACAGGATCCTTGTTATAATTCCTCATTGCACAGGAGATGGATCACAAGAGAAAGTTGGAAACATCAGTCTGCTGTGTCCCAGACAATAGAAGGACATCCATCCATGATTCCAAAATATTTCCTATGCTATTGATATAATAGTGAATGTGGAGGGATCATGAATACACATCAGTTACAGATGTATAACTCTAGGTTACACATTTTTAGCTGAAATTGTGAATTCCAGCCATGGTTTGTAGTTTTATTACCTACATCTGGACGAATTGATATGGAATTTGAGCCGTGAAATTTTCAGGAAACTTCACAAAGTAAGCCCGAGTTTCAGACAAAAAGTACTGGTACATATTTTAATTTGGGTAATGTGTTTCCAAACAAAAAATAACTTTTTATTATTTTCACTTAAACTTTAAAGTAGGAATAAGGAATAATTATGCAATTTATATTTATAAAAACTGTTTTGGTTTGCCTTTTAAATATCCTGCAATTGTTAACTACTTGCAAATCTGCAAGCTCATTCATACCCAGGTCCCACAATCAGATATGTGGAAACTGTTCCTTTAAAAGTCTCTTTTTATTATATTTCCAGTAGGGAGCTAGAAAATATATCAAGGAGAATGTTAACATGATATTAACATTTGGATATGTTTGGCAGACTGACGTAGATTTTTATCCAAAATAAACATTTTTATTTAGCAGAAACTGCTACTTTTGCCATTGGTTTATTAGTGTGGAAAATGATGCAAATGATTTGTACAGAGTCTGAGTAAATGCTGCCAAGACAAAGCCAACTGGAGACTCTTAAGAAAAACTGAAATGGTTTAAGACCAAAAGTAAATTATTTTTTGTAACCTACTAAAATTACTTGAAATACAGTCCTAGCACATATCAGATTATTTCTCTTTTTAAAATGCTCCTTAGTGATAAATTTCAAAATGAAAGAAGCTGGTGTTCTATGCAGCAACGTTGTTTCCATTAAACAATTACTGGGGAATGGGAAGACTTGAAAAGATAGCAATTTCTTTCAGGAATAGAAAGATACAATCAGGCCAAAATTAAGCATTTTTGTATTATAAACCTAACCACAGAGCTACATTTCATATTGAAATGGGAAGAATTGCCCTCTGTGAAGAGAGGAGCATCTACATTGTAGAATTAATGCAGTTTGACACCACTTTAACCACCATGGCTCAATGCGATAGAATTCTGGGAATTTTAGTTTGGTGAACACTCCTTCAAAGAAAAGGCTAAAGACCTTGTCAAACAACAGTTCCAATGATTCTATTGCCTTGATTCACAGCAGTTAAAGGCCCCTGCCACACAGCTGAATAAAATCCCACATTTTCTGCTTTGAACGGGGATATCTGGCAGTGTGGACTCAGATAACTCAGTTCAAAGCAGATATTGTGGGATTTTTTGCCTTGATATTCTGGGTTATATGGCTGTGTGGAAGGTCCCAAAGTTGTATCAAACTGCATTAATTCTACAGTTTAGATCAGAGCTTTCAAAAAAAAATTATGTTGGTGACATGCCTTTTATATATGCATCTTTCGCAACATGGTAGTTCAGATTAACTAGCAAACTGTAGGTTAAACCAACCCCTTGTAATATATGTGCAATGATTAGACCTGTGCAACCAATTAAAATGTATTAATACTCATTACTAAATTAGGGGGGTGCAGATAATCATTTCTAAAGTGTTTCTTAAATATTGCTAGGGGTCTGTATCATAACGATAACAATATAATGAATTCGTCTTTACTTTTGGTTGCATGATTGTGCAAGGGGGGGGGGGAGTCCAACCCCCTTCTGCCAGCAGGAAAAACATTGTCAAACTACACCCAACAGATGCCCATCCAGCCTTTGAAATTATAACAACAACAACAACAATAGGAAATCTACTAGGTTAAATTTAGAGTTACTGCCTCTCAACTTTGCCTGCCTCACAGGGTTGATTCAACTCCTAACAATCACTTTTTATCTTGAAATCCCTTTTAGAGGATGAATATGGGTTTCCCCCCACAAAAACATTCAGGGACGAGGAGGAAGAGGAGGTGGTGGTGGCGGCGGCAGCAGCAGCGGCACAAGGTGGCAAGCAGAATTCTGGAAATGAAGTTTGGGAAGGTGAGGACTCCTGTGGCAGAGAATTAAAAATCTCCACCCTAAACCATGTTTCCCAGAATTCTGCTTGCTTCTTGCATTAAAGTGCTTGGGTTTCCCTCTCCAGGTTGGAGAAGTTACTTTTAAAACACAGGTACTACATTGCCTCCAGCTCAGCAGCACCAGATAATTTGAAAAGCCCTGCCCTAAACTACATTTCTCAGAATTCTGCTTTCTATGTTAAAGCTTCAATGTGAGTGTGGTTTCTGACTCTCTCTCTAGGCCAGCAATGTGCTGGAGGGACTTTTTCCTTGCCTGGCCATCCCTTGCTGCCCCCTTTGTGGAAAAAGCAGAGCTTCTTCCTCCACTCCATCCTGTGATGACTCATGGGCCATGTAGTCCCGTTCCTAGTACTATTGTGGCAGATGAAGAGGAAAACTTGGGTTTTCCACCGTTTCAGCCAGAATTGGAGCCCTTGCACCTGCAAGATGTTTGGCCACAAGAAGTCAGCCAAACAAGCCTTGAGCAGAAATCTCCCCCATTTTCTCGCCGGGATTATTATAATCAAGATAGAAGCGCTCGGGAGGCGACTCGCAGGAGCGCCAGGATAGCTGCCAGACAATTAGCTGATTAAGTCTGTTTCCCTTGGGAAACTTTAAGGAGTCATGCATCTGGACACAGTATGGGTTTCGTTTCTTGTTCCCCAGGGAAAGTGTTCCTTGGCGGGAAAACAAGATCCTATATAGGTGTTTGCCCGCAAAGAAATCCTTGCGGAGTCAATTCGTCAGCTGGAGGAGTGAGATCGTGTGTAGACTTCGTACTCCAGTTTCCTGTTCCCCGGACCAAGTTTCCAGCCTTGCCTTGTCCCGCGTTTGCCCACGGATCAAGTTTCCAGCCTTGCCTTGTCCCGCGTTTGCCACGGATCTTGTTTACTCTTGTTGCCTTGTTTCAAGTCTTGTTCTAGCCAAGTATCAAGTTTGCTTTCCAGCCTGATTGTCAAGTTTCTATGGACCTAAGGACCTTGTCATTTCCCCACACTTTGCTTGGCAAAGTGTGTGTTTCGGTTATTGGATTATAACTTTGGACTCTAATATCACATATTGGACATTATTTCTCTGGACTATATTTGACCTTTCCTGAAAGGTCTACTACTGAACTATTTTCCACACTTGTTTTTATTGACTTTATATATTTCCTTAATAAAGATATTAGATTCTGGTCTCTGCGCATGGTTATTGGTGCTCTGCAGCCTGGGTCCTGACACATCCTCACCATCCTTGGGACCCTTTTGGGGGAGAAGCAGCGCCAGTTATGGAGACCTAGAGGCATTTACGAGACTTACATAACTAATCCTAAAGACATAGGTCAGTGTTTTGAAACTTTTTTTTTTTTTTGCATGGGGCCCCTTGCATTTCTTAATATTGTGTCGCATGTATAAATGTTACGTAATAGATCTGAAAAACAAATTACAAACAAAGTTTTGCACACCCTAGTAATTGTGTGTGTGTGTGTGTGTGTATACATATGTGTATGTGTATGAGATACATAAGTAATACAGAATCTTGACTGTATAAACAGGGTTTGGACATTTTTCCTGTACACTTTTTAAGTACTACACTTGATTCTTGTGTTGTTTCCTCTATGCTGATCCAAAAGCACATGCTTTGATTGTGCTTTTCCTGCATGGCAGGGGTTTGGACTAGATGGCCCATGTGGTCTCTTCTAATTCTATGATTCTATGAAATTATGCAAATAATAAAAGTTAAAATTGTACTTGCACTTGAACACGCCAGCACTTCACTTCTGTAGTGATTAAACAGCTCTTGATGTTTTTAAACAGAGACTGGATAACCATCTGTGGTGCTTTGACTGTATCTTCCTGCCTGGATAAAGGGGCTTGGACTGGACTGGACTGCCTTTGGGGGTCTTTTCCAATAAACTCTCATTCTGGTGTGTGTGTGTGTGGCGGGGAAAAGAAAATTCACTTTTACTCACAGCTCACTAATTGCTCCCATTGAATACAGCACAGGTGAAAATCTACTATCACTGATACAACCTAAAATGGGATTTTTTAAAATAGAGGGACAGAGGATATGGGACCTGGTGCATGAGGTTACCAAAGTAGTGGAAATAACCTTTGAAAATTTTTGAGAAAATTTTGGAAAAATGTGTTTTTTGAATGCCAAGAAGCTCTGACAAGAATACTGGACTGACAAGAATTTTCACATTTTCTGTGTGTCTGCTCAGAAATATTGGGTCATGCATAGAGAATGCTGTTGCTGGGGAAAAATACACATTGACACTTTACACATAATAGGTCGCTAAAATAGTATTTTATGCACAGAAATATGCAAATTTTGCACATAAATCCCAAACTGTGAATACTTTCTGGAAATTGTGTAGCCTTTCTTGCATAGATAATAAAACAGCTAAAGAACGTGATTGTTCCCTTCAAGAATGAAATAAGCATAGAATTACACCCCTGGGTGATACTGCTTGAGATTGGTGTAAACAAGGCATATTATTCCAGAAGGAATAATTATTTTAATAAGTCTTCAAAAACAGATATATCAGGCATCCATGCCACCCACCATAGAAAGCAGAGGCCAACTGATAAATCAGTTCACCAACTGGAAGAAATTTCCATATTTCCACTTGGTTCCAAATCCAGAAGAGATATCATAGGGAGGAAAATAGCTAGGGATGACATTTTCCAGGAAGAATGGGGAAACATAAAGGATAATAATGCTCCATCCATCCACTACATTCTTCTTGTCATCCCACATGAATACAATCTAGTTGCATGCTGAAGATGTGGCTGTTAATAGATAATCTGCTTCTGCCCAGAATGTATAGATGAGAAACAACGACTTTCAAGCTGATTTGGGTTTTCTCCATTATGAGTTTAGTTAATCAGGGAATGTGTGTACACAATGGGGACCTGAACTATGAATTAATCAGAGATTATATGACCTGTAAGCGACAATGATATGTCTACATTATTATGACCTCTGGGTCTCCACTGATACCCTTTACCCTTAAAAAAAGATTGCTTTAGAAAGAAAGAAAAAGAAAGAAAAGGGAAAGCAAGTATAACATTGCATTGGAATTATCTTGAGCAGTCACTTGCTTTAATAGCTTCATTAAATGAAGTAAAAGATTGCAGGTCAATCAGATGGTGAGAGATGGTAAAGTAAGAACTCATAGTTAGGCTGCAGTTCACTGTTCATGTTTGGGAAGAAACATTATTTTCCTTTCCCAGGATCACACTTTCAAAGCAGAGCATAAATGTAACTGTTTATGACTCTGGTGTACATAAAGCCCAGCTGTGAGTGTCACTTCATCACCTAATGCACTCCAGATGTGCATCCCACCACTAAGTTTAACACTTAAAGGAGTCTTTATAGCTTGCCCCCCCCCCCCTGCATTTCAGATTAGTTTTATCGTGCTTCTGCTATAGACCTATTAGGACACATCTCATCTCATCTCATCACATACATACATACATACATACATACATACATACATACATCCTCTCCCTCTCTTTTTCTTATTCTCACACACACATCTCTAAGGCTGCCATTCTAATTACCAGAATTTCTGAGCTTACCTCATATACTCACGTCAATGCGAGTATTGTATCTCAAATCTTATCCAGAAAGGAACCATTTCTTTCTCTGAGTAGAGTGGCAAAAGAAAAAGCTTAGTTTGTTCTGGAAGAAGCTAAAATAAGTAGCAACCCATCTACCCTCCTTGTTGTTGCTGCTTCTGGCCTTTTTGAATGCCTGAGTTAGAAAATGGCAGCTGGTTTTCCCCTCTTTCCAAAGTTACTCTTGACTTCTTCATGGGTTGTATCAAAATTCCCAACTTGCCCTTGATTTATACATGAGGTAAAACTTATACATGAGCATATAATGTAAGTCCCACCGAATTCTACAGGGAAAGAGATTCCACCAAAACATTAGGAAGAACTTTTTGTTTGTTAGCACTCTTTGACTAGGGAATATGCTGCCTTTGAATATGGTGGAGTGTCTGCTTTGGAGAATTTTAAATAAAGGCTAGATGGCCATATATCGGGAGTGCTTTGATGGTATGTTCCTGTATGGCAGATGTTGGATAGGATGGCCCTTGTGGTCTTTTCCAACTCGTATGATTCTATGACTTGACCTAAATCTGCTTGCAGATTTTACATCCTGTAAGAGACAATGCATAATGGGAAGGGAAGATGATATCCATTGCCAGCATGCATTCATAAATGCAGAGAATAATATAGCATTAATTGCCCCCAATCAAATTTAATCAGATGGTCATTTGCAAGTTGGTAGGCTGTCATAAGGTATCCAAATACGCTTAAGCTAGTTACTTTGACCAATCCATCAAATGCAAGGAAACATATGCAATTCTATTTTTAGTATGAAAGAAAATGCAGTAACATTTATCTGCAACATTTATAATCTGCAAGTATGATGGTTGAGATCAATTGATGCACATTATGTACCTCACACTCGGTGAATATTCATCTACACCACTGCTGCTTAAAACTGTCAGCTGCAACACCACATGGGCTCCCCCTTTTACTCAACGTTGGGATCATGAAAAATGTGGCCACAGTAAAAGGTTTCTGAATAAAACCCATTTACACAAATCTGTTAGCAACAATGTGCATGTTTACAGTGTAGAATATGCTTTAGCTGTACTTTATAAAAAGCAGCATGTTTAACAAACCTTGCAAATGTTGAATTAATATCAGTGAATGTTTGGTTTTTATTCCTAGTTTATATACAGTGCCTATATTTCTGGGGTCACGCAAAGTTCCTGGGCTGAAAAGGGGTGAAAAACATTTTAAGTAGCTTTGATCTACACTAACCTTACCTACAGAAGAGAAATACATTCTGAATGCTCATTTGTTTTAGCATACCAACTGCAAATGTAATCTTTTATCACATCCAAATACATATTTTCTTATATAGCCTGATATGATCACACCAGACTTTTTTTTTTAAGTATCCCTCAGTACTTAAGGATATCCTTTCAATCTATATTTGTCCATTTGTTGTTATGTATCTTCAAGTTTTTCTGACTTATGGTGAACCTAAGGTCAATTTATCAAGGCATTTTCTTGGCAATTTTTTTTCTGAATCATTTTGCCTTTTGCTTTCCTCTGACAGAATGTGACTTGCCGGGGGTCACCCAGTGGATTTCCATGGGTAAGTAAGGATGTAAAACCTTGTCTCCAAAGTTATCCACCACCAAAGCATTGCAGCATGTTGGCTCTAAATGAAAAGCCTGTATTCTTTCACACCGGTACAAAATCAATATGTTTGAACAAGTATAATATATTTAGAGATGAATTCACATATGAAGCAGACCTTTTCGATGTGTAAGTTTTAAGGCTCTGAAGCTTCTCTATTTCCAGTCTCTTGCAAAGTAATTCTTAAAATGCAGAAGGTGTGAAAAAAGTAAAAGCAGTCAGAGAAAGAAAAAGGTGCACTGTTTCTCCTTCCAATTCTATCATCATGACACAAAGACTTCTTTTTTAAAGAAAACCAATTCATTCAATGTGCATCAGAAAATGATGGCTGAGAACCTGCATCAATGAGAGCTATTCTTCTTATAATATTTTTACCTTTTATACAATGGAAAGGGAATCAATCGTAGATCGTGAAGTGAAAATCAAACATGACACACACACACACAAATGAAAGCAGCAACAGTTTTAGATGACGGTATTCTGCCCTGTCTATACATTGCTTTGAGCTATTCCTGTATGAATCTCCACAACTGGACTGTTAAATAGTTCACTAAAGATTTTGCTGTATTATTCTCTCACTCTGTATGAAAAATAGTTACGATTTGCATCCTTCACCCTTTTGAATGTCTAATTACTTACTAGATGAAATCTTCACCCTGAAGACTGTAAAAAAAAGTAAATGACATGTAATTTTACGAATATATTTTCAAAAGGAAAAAAAAGGCATTTTAAGGTGTCCATGCCACAAAAGAAATGTGTGGGTGTTTGGGGACCTCTTCTCATAGCACTACTGACGAATCTTCCTTTTAATCTCTGACTCTGTTTTCATTCTGGCATTTAAATTTATCTTTGCAAAGAACTGTTTTGTGTTGTTACTGTTTTCAAAGCCCAGAAAAAATGGCATTATGGACAAACCTCCTCTCCTTTTAAAAGGAAAAGAAAGGAAATCTTGAAACCAGCAGCAACAACAAAAATTATCAACATCCTGCTGCGCTCTGCTTATTTTCGATGACCTTTTCACACACCCTTCACTCACAACCGGTGGAAGCAGCATAGCACAGCAAATCCACTTGGTTCATCTGTGTATGGAACATCTATTCATGGTGCCTGTATTTATTGAGGGACCCCTAATTGCCCTTGACATTTTGGGGCTCTGAGGAAATGGGAAAGTGAGTTATTTTTTCTTTTGGTTATTTTCCTCCCATAAGCTATTTTGTCTTTGAGTGATTTCAGTTCCTCACGTCATTCTTTTCTGGTGGCATCATTAAGACTGAAAGCCACACAATGTTACCCACTGAAAGACCTTTTCAGTACTTAAGGATATGCTTTCAAGCTCCAAGTGCATTCACAGATGTGGCCATGCTCATTTATCAAGAAAATATATCCAGGTTTTGTTTGTGGTATTGTCAAAAACCTTGACAGCTAAGGAATTCATTATTAAAGGTGTAGGTTCTTTTCTGCTGTCATTCACAACTGAGGAGAGGCCTTCCTTTCACATGTTGGATCCAATGCCACATTGATTATGCAAATAGTCTTTGTGAGTGCCTGAAGCATATATTACTTACCTTCTTATTTTAGCAGCTTAGAAAGCAGTCCTGAACTGCAGAATGCTCTTACTTTAGTAAATTGTATTCCACTAAGACATCTGTTTCTTTATTTTCCTGATCTCTGAAGCCTATATCATCACTATCTTTATTTCACTAAGCTGGAGTTAAATTTCATTCCTGGGAATTTATTTCTCACCCCCACCATGGGCAAGCCTTAAACACATGGCTTTCTTTTTCATGAATGCCAAATAATAATAATAATAATAATAATAATAATAATAATAATAATAATAATAATAATACTCTGCATGTCTTGCAATCTGATAGCATCAAGATCCTTGGGTTCTATGCAGTCATATCCTCATTTCAGATGAAATTGTCCAACATTAGTACTGAAAGGGTCACAAATCAGTTTTTGGTCAACTTTAGATTCAGTTTGATTATTTGGGGTGCCGATTCAGAAAAATGCATTGCATAGATCACATTATTTCTAGTTTCTGATACAGAACATATGCCATCCAGTAGTCGCCATCTGCTTGCCCACAGAAAACCATATTTAATAATCTAGAGTTTATGTGGTCTATCCAATGCAATGGTCATCTCTGCAGAAAGGAGTGGGAATAAAATTAATTAAATAAATAAAGAGGAAGGAAGTTCATGGACCTGATTTTTGTTCTTGCGGTCCACTGCTGGGCTATGGTCCACAGGTTGAGAACCACTGGTCTAAGATAATGGATAGTTCCTGTTGAAAGGTACATGGGAAACCAAATATCAATTCAATACAGGGCAGTGTGGAAAAATTACTTACCCCCAGGAATCCAGAAAACTAGGGCTGAAGTGGTGAAATAGATTAAATCAAGGTAACACTTTAGCTTTATGCAAGTGCCTTCCTGTTCATATCTAGCAGCTGTGCAGATCTCTGCACATCCTATTCCTTGTCTGTGTCAAATTCATTTCAGGGGTTCAGCTGAATATAGTTAGAGAACTCCCATGATTGGGACTTATTAACATTCCCAGTCATGGGAGCGTTGTAACTGTCCAATAGAACACAGTAACAGAGCTCTACACAGCCCTTCATGCTCAATGAAACCAGAAGCTTCATAGTAAGACTGGGCTGTGCTCAAACATGCACCCATGCCTTGAGCGTACAAAATCTGTGAGATATTTCCTTAAGGAGGTATGAGGGACCAAGAATAGGCTTTTCCTTTTGCTTTTCACAGCAGTGGTTGGTAGGTAGGGAAAATAGTTCAGTTAAGAATGGATTTAGATAAATATGCTGTTCCATTTAAAGCCTACTTCAGGAATGGGTAGAGGTCACATTGCTGTCTAATACCCACACAGGTATGACCACACTGAGAGCTATGAGACATGTGAGAGGTATCTCAAGGAGGCCTACTTCCTCTTTTAGGGGGTGGAAAAATGGCTGTGTCCACCTAGGCCGACACTAACCCAAAGACCTGAAAACATATATCTCCACCTATGGGAGAGCAACAAATCTTTTTTTCAAAACTTGGAAGTGGCATCCATTGATATCCAGTTCTGTTTTATTCTGACATTTTTGGGAGGCCATATGGCTCAGAGGAAGTTCCAGGAACACAGTTGTATATTCCTCATGGCATCAACTCTGTGTAAAGACAGTATCACACATCTTTCATATGGGAGGTTGCAAAAGAGGTAATCCAGAAAATGATGGGAATTCCATGGGGAAATGGTGCCTCAGTCATTGCTTTACCTATTTTAAGGTTTGGACCGCCAAACATTATCTGCACAGAACTGGGTAAAGTGCAACACCCACACCTGTTGTTGACTTGTCTGTGGAGACCAAAAGTAGTTGCAATAAAACATTATCAATAGCTGGAAGACATAGCACACGGACCTAGGTAAGTGTTCTCCATGTATTGGAGGGGAAGGGTACCATAACAATACAATAGATGATAGGGGAGCAACTAACAGTTGTGTGTGTATACAACTGAAGTATCTTTTACCATTGCTGAGATTTTAGCTGACACTGGCTATGTGAGAGTGCTGATGCAACACCTCAAGGAGTCTCTAGCTGTTGTGTGAAATCTAAACTGTAGCATAAAGCTGATACCGTTTTTGGTGGGGGAGAGTTCTCAAGTTGTACAAAATAGAATTAACTATTTTTACATAAAGCAAGTGTATTTTTCTTTTGGGAAGGAAAGCATACAAAATCACAGCATGCACAGGAGAACAGGGCGATTGATTAGAAGACACATAAACACAAAATTATCAAATAAGTGGAATGCTTTCTAATGTAGCTAGGCAACAGTTACTGCACTTTTTGATACTATGTATTTTACAGAAAGCACTCATGAAAATGCATAATGGAAAAAACCACATTTTTATTTGAGACCAATGGAAGCAGCATAGTCTATACAACAATGGTAGGCATCAAGGTGAATTTTAAGTGGTCCCATGTACGATACAAGAATCACTCAAGAAAGGATTTCATCTTCCAGTACAGACATAATTCTGGTTTAGAATACTAAATATCCCTTTACTTCTCATTAAATCCAAGTAAGCTAAATGTAGTCACTTCAAGAGAATGCATACTATGGAAATGTGAGAAAATAGAAGGAACTTTCCACCATTTGTGGTGGTCATGTGATAAGGCCAAACTGTACTGGAAGGGAATCCATGAACTAAACCAAAAAATTACTAAAAACAAAAATACCCCTAAAACCAGAATTTTTTTGTTAGGAATAATGAACATGGACTGGAATCTGAATAAAGACAAGCTTTTTATCTACATCACAACAGCAGCAAGAACTATCTATGCAAGAGTATGGAGGCAGAAACAAACACCAACAAAAGAAGAGTGGATTGAAAAGATGCTAGACATCATGAATATGGACCAGCTGATCTCCCTGATAGCTAAATCACAGGGCAAGGTTAGAAACAGAACTGACTGGTCCCTCTTTAAAGAATGGATGAAAGAAAATAAGTTAAAGATTCTAATCTAAAAGAGCGTGAGAAGATCGAAGCATTCACAGAAGAGTAAACAATGACACGAGAAACATAGACATTCAAACATGAGACTAGCTGACCCCACTGTAAAGAAGAAAGGAAGTACTGGGGGTTGTTTTCTCCTCTCTGTCCTCTCTTTTTCTTTCTGCACCCATTCCCCTCCCCCATTTCCTCCCCCCCTCATTTTTTTCCAGCTTTGCCCAGTGTGAAACTTTTTACCTTCCGCACTTTTTATTTCAAAAAAAAAAATTCCCATAGTGTCAGATGCATCATCTCTGCCAGTTCTCCTTCTTCCTCTTCTCACTCCCCTCTTGCTCTTTGCCATTCTTCTCTGCTGTCTCCCCTTCTCTCCTTCTCAGTCCTTCACCTTCACCTTCACTTACTAAAGGCAACTGAGGAATAAGGCCCTTTATAAACTGCGCCTGAGGTTTTCCTTCTGGTCCATTCACATTGGTGAATCAGAGTGAACCTAAGGTTTGAATACAATTGGCTGCCTTTCTTGTCTTTCCCTCCTAGGCTTCCAAGGCATGGGGCACATTGGTAAGGAGGAAATCCATACTAGGGGAGAAAATGTCAGAGTTTTTACATTATATCATTTCTTAAGTGACAACAAGTAAGTGTAAGGTTCAGGGCCAAAACGCATTGAGTCAAACCACCTGGATAGCATTAAGCAATCTAAAGCTAGGGTGGAGGAACTGTAAGAGAACTAAAGAAGCACAAGCTTTGTTGTTGGTGGGGATGTGTGCTGTTGGAAGATGAAGCTGCAGAGAAAGGATTGGTGAAGAAAAGCAGGGAGCCTTTTGCCAAGAAAAAGGTATGAGCTAACAGAGTATCAGGAAGAAGGGCTGGAGTATAATTCTCTTTTTCAATGCTGCAGTTTTCTACTTCTAGAAAACTAGCTTAAAAAAAAAGAAAGAAAAAGAAAATAAATATCAGGACTTTGACTACTTCCAGTTTAAGCCATTTATATTTATTCAGAAGTTTCTGCTGTATAAGCACAGATGAGCATCACTGAGGGCCCATCTACACAAGCACAAAATGTGGCTCAGAACTGGCATAAAAATGATGGTTCCACGACGCATTGAGGCCATACAAGGATGCCCTGAGCTGCCAAAGGGGGTTCAGCTGGGTGGAGTATGAAGTAGATTTCCAAACCCCAGCACCCTAATTCTCCTGAAAAGGGCAAAGCAGCTTGGGAGGAGTGAACCCCCTTCTCCAAAGCTGCCAGTTCACAGAATGATGATGAAACAGGAAGAGTAGGCAGTGCTGGTAAGGGGAGATTTCCTTGCTTTTGGGGTGGGGGATTTGAGTGCTGGAGGGCAAGAAGGGACTTCCATCCCACTTCCCTGGGCTGCCTGAGCCCAGGGAGCATGGAGTGGCTGTGAGGACACGATACTGGATCTTGCATTTGGATCCAGGATGGCTGTCTCCACTGACCCAAAACAGGGGAACATCCAAATCTTGGAGAAGGATCAGACGTTCCCTGGTGTTTTTTTTTAACCCAGGGTGCAACCGCAGTAAACTGTTTACTCCAGTTTAAATCATATTAGCTAACCTTCATCCCTTTTATGAATGTAACCTGCTAATGAGATACCCACATTGCAATATTTGGCAGTGTAGATACAGCTTAAGGTAGGCAGAAAAAAACCCATATCTTATACATCTTTCTCTCTCATGAACACTTCTACTTTCCTTGCCATTTCAGGGAAGAGGTACCACTTTCTGATGTTCCACCTGACTGTGAGGAACTGAACAGCAGGGCATGGGGGTGTACTGACAATAAAATCAGCACCCTCTTCCTACCCATGTTACACATATGCTGTACATATTTGATATAAGTCTGGAGTGCAGCAAATGAACAGCCCTTGCAAACATTGCAATGTAAAAATATAACTATTTGTGGAATGAAGAAATAACAACTTCTGTTAGCCTCAGAACTGCAGCCAATTTCACTGAATGGTCTAACAGTATTTTGACAGGGAGAATGGAATGTACATACTTGTTCTTGCCTCTTCTTTTGGCAGTCGGGAAATTATGACCAATATGTGGAGACTGGCAATCATCAGTGAGACTGTACATATTAATGTATAAGTCTAGAAATTTTAGTAAAAAATGAACTCCCAAAAACTGAGCCAGCTTATCTACAGGTTAGTGCAAGTACTGTACCATACTCAATGCTGTGGAATCCTTGGAGCTGTAGTTTGGTGAGGCACCAGCACTTTGGGGCAATGAAGGCAAAGTACCCTGAAAAACTATAACTCCCATGATTCCATGGCATTGAATCCAGGTAGACAAATCTCAGGGCTAGTGTCACTGGAAGATTTGTTTTTCATCTGTAAAAATTAGTAGGTCATTTCAAAAGCATCTATAAAAAGCTTGCTTGCAGGTTAAAGAGATTTAGAGTTCTACTCCTGTTAAATTACAGAAAGCTATTCAAATAACTCTTGTTTTTGACCTACTCCATCCACAACTGCATGGGAGTTCAGCCTGACAGCTGTTTACCTGTGGAAATTTTAAGCACCATGACTGAAAACCTAGAAGTCCTGAAACATTTCCCTTGAGGTATCTCCTGCTGTTAGTTTACCTGCACTTTCTTGCTTGCTTCGGTGAGCTTCTTTTCCATTATTAACACAGCTCTTGCCAGGACAATGTATGTTATCTATTGCATATTTCAGATTTGGAACTTCCACATAATATGGAAATGTAGAGAAAGATATGATGTTGACATTCTTCCCATTAGATTTGCTTTGCTTTAACTCAATTCCCTTATCTCAACTGCTTCCTTTTGCATATTAAATAGATCTAGGTAGTTACATGTTTGCTTTGATTCTGAATGTTACTCAATTCCTATATATAAAAGTGAGTGCAATAAAAAGAGAAAAAAGAAAGAAAAAAGGTAATGAAGAGATATTATTATTTGCTTAAGCCATATTGAACAATATAAAAAATATTTAAATAATTTAAATCATCTGGCTCATTGGAATTATACCAATTGTGTGCAAATCTAGTTGAAACTGCTTCTGTGATGAAAAGTAGTGGTATGGCACAAAAAATCCTCTTAAAATGTAAAAAAACCTATCATTTGTTAGATTTTTGTCAAGTCAATTGATTTCAATATGATGTACATGACTGTCCTAGTCACATGTTATCCCCATAACAATTCTGCAGTCTGAGAGTGATTTGTCCCATGTTATATATTGAGTTTAATTACATAGTAGGGGACAAGCTGGTTTTTCTAAGTCATTATACAAAGCATTGTCATACTACTCATTATACCATATCAAAAGTATATGACTTCCCTCTATCCATCTTCCTTGTTCTTTTACACACGCATTGTGATGGGAACAGAATACCTTATTTTGTTGTGATTTTACAGGAAAGCCATTGCACAGGAAAGCCATTGACGACGATAGATCCTATAAGTGAGTGAGTGAGTAAAGATCTAGCCAGTTGTAACTTTCATTATATATGTTCCATAGACATTAAAAACCCATGAACTCAAAAAATTGTGTGGTTAGGTGGATGGGATTTTGATAGACAGTAGCACCTCTGTGTTTCACACATACATTTCAGCCTCTGTGATACATGTCAGGTCAGCATGCTCATCCAAGAGTCCTGAATTGCAGCTGTCTTCTCATTTACTTCACCATGACATTCAGCATCAGAATTTTTACACAAGGTTTTTGTTGCCAAAGCCACTTAGGTTTTTGTGTTAGGAACACGTAGCTCCCTATTCTTGTCCTGTTGATTAAAGTGTAACTGTCTCTGCTTTTCATATCTCCTTCTAATCTGTACAACTGTATTGGTTGCTTGAAAGATTTATATTCCATTCTTCATGTCATATTTTCTGATCTGATGATTAATCTCATTGTTATTAATACGAAGGCGGTGGACAGCATTGAAAGGCCTGGACATCTGGCTTCTGTAGTTGAATTGTTGCCTTTCTGGAGGCAAAGCTGACTTATGCCAAATAGGGTAAAAAGATGAGTAGCTTATGTCCTCAGTCTCAAACAGTTTAGAAGTCATTTATTACTTGCAAGACCTTTTGTATAATGAATATCCTAGTACAAAAAATCCTATTATTTTTGGCACTTAATACATTACCATTGGCCTTTACAGCAAAAGAAAACATTAATGAAAACCTCTGATACATGCTTCAGATCTGAAGCACTGGGAATAAAAGCTTCAGTATGCCTCAACCATCAGGATTTCAGCACTATTTAAGGATTTGAATAACTCACTGAATGCCCAAGCCACGGGAAATCAAAGAAAAATTGGTTTCTTGGCAATTTTGTTTTATGAAGAGACTGTACGAAATATTTCAATTTTGTTAAGGTTTCTGTTTAATAAGTTTTCATGGGAACTGGTTTAAATAATAAATAAATAAATAAATACACTCTCACACCTGGTTTAAAAGACTCTTTTGTAGATTCCGCAGGAAATTGGCATTAACAGGTTTCAGCTGTGTTGGTCATTGGGGTACTAATTAGGACTTGTTTTAAACCACTGTATTTTTCCCCTCACTGTGGTCTGCACTACAGACAGATTATGCCTCTGGCTATTTTTAATTCTTCCTCTTTTAATAATAATGAAACGTACAGTCACGTTATTTGCAGCAATCAACACAAAATGATTTGGCAGTACCGATCGAATGTATGCATGTCACATTACCATTTTTACCCTTGAGTTACTAATTGGCCAGCGCCATGTTCACTTCTATTACTGCTTGTTGCCTTTGTTTCACTAATATGTGCTGACAGAAGAGATGGCTGATTTCCCTCAAGGGTTGTAAGGGTAGTGTTAAAATAAAGAGCAAGACTGCTGGCTGACACAAGTGCTCCATCTTTCTTGGAATTACATACATACTCTGCTTGGAATTTGAAACACTTGCAACGCTTCAAGCTTGCATCCATGCAGTACAGATGTGTAAAGTAAAGCCATGAGGCTGCATGTGGCCCCCAAGGTTTCTTTTTGTGGTCCTAGATACCTCCTCAGATCTCCCAATTGCATTTATTCTAGTCAGGAAAGGTAGGAGGGAATTACATTTCCTGGAACCCTTTAAGAGTAGCAAGTTATATAATTCACATGTATTGTTTGACTTCAAAATTTGTCCTTCTTCCAAAATTAGAAATGGATTTTGCCTTATAGTTTTGGTTTGTTTCCAGTTTTTGTCATTTTTGACAGTTCATGAAGCCTTCAGACCAATTTGGGACAAAAAATAATAATAATCTCCTACCCAATTTAGAGCAGTTACTCAACCCTGCACTGGCATTAGTGTGAATGCAGTTATAAACTTCTTTCTTTTTATACTTTACTAGCTGTGCCCGGCCACGCGTTGCTGTGGCAAAGTGGTGGTGCTATTGGTTAAAAGTTGTTGTGGAATTTTTATTTGACGTTATTTGTATTTTTTAAATTAATTTTATTGTAACTTATCTTTTTTATTTATTATATTTTATTATTTTGTTGTATTATTTTTAGTTATTTTGTTATAGTATTTTATTGTATTAATTTTTTAGTGTTTTTAATTATTTTTTATTGTATTATTTGTATTTATTTTTTTTTATTCTTTTATTAACACTGGGCTGAGTGGGTTGCTAGGAGACCAAGTGGGCAGAGCTTAGAGCCTTCTAAGTGGCAGCAATTGGATAAAAACAATTATTTCTCTCCCTCTAATTAGGACTTTATTTTTCTTTGCTTTTTGTTGTATCAACCTAGAGGCGTGGATGATGGGTTGTGTTGTCAAATTTCGGGGTTGGGGAGCTTGTAGTTTAGTTGTTTTATGGGTCGCCGTGATGCCATCACTCTTTTTTATATATAGATATACTATACTTTATATACATATGGTAGGAAAAAAATAGTTTAGGAATGTCCCAGGTCCTGAGAATTCAAATCCTAGATTCAAGGTTTCACGGTTATAACACCCCTGTGATATCAGTAGGCATGATAAGCTGAGCATCAAACACAGTTGCTGGGAGCATGTCATTCAAATAACACATCCCATGTCTAACAAAGCAAACAAAAAGCCTTGCTGGAAATGAAGCTTTGCAAATTTGGCATTGGAAATAAAAACATACATTTTTCCATCTCTGATTTTAACATTGTTGTGAGAGCTAATAAAGTGTTTCAAACAGGATATGGAACTGAGATTCAACCAAAAAACTCTTATTCGAACACAAACTAATTTACAAAAGCCACTCCAAAGCAGTCTATAATAGAAGGGTGTATATATATATATATATATATATATATATATATATATATTTAATGGAAAAACTGTAAGGTTGAACCTTCTTGCTCTGAGGAGGACCAGAGAAGAGGGTCAGGTCCTGTGATATAGAAAAACCACTTGCTGGTCGTGATTCAGATTTTCAACACCATTTGATGTAGATGTAAGTTGCCTTATTCTGTGTGAAGGTAGCATCCAACTACCCAAAGACAGTATGTCTTTGTATTGATGTTTGATTCATGTTATTATAAGATATGTAAAATATATATACAGTAGACTCTCAAGTAACTGAAAATCTCAAACAACCAGCAAAAAGAATCAAAGAAATAATAGTTTAAATACAAAATTAAAATGTTTATATAACAGTTAACTGTGTTACATTAAGTTAAGGTTGTCTTCATTTGCTTTTTATTACTATATTTAAATTAAATATTAATGGTATACTATGGGGCATAGTATACCATTAATACTTAATTTAAATATAGTAATAAAAAGCAAATGAAGACAACCCCCAGAGTCAGTCACGACTGGACTTAACGTCTGGGGAAACCTTTACCTTTACCTATGGGGCATAGTATGAGATAGGCCTATTTTTAATAGTAACTATCAAGCAGCCAAAAACAACATGTATCTGGTATCTACCGATTTCCATGAGTGCCAGTTAACTGAGAACCTCCTGTACAAACATAATAGATACCATGGATTTGTTTCTGTGACTAATTAAAGCAGAATGACACCATATTAGCAACAGAATGTGGCATTGCATCAATTTTGGATATAGCAGATAAATTCATACCTGTTACCGTCTATGTCAACTTAATTATTTTCATAATCACTTAAGCATATCTAAGTTACCTTATGATTCTAAAATAATTAGAAATAATGATATTCCATCTTCAGCATAGCTGTTTTGTTATTAATTGTACAAAGCTTCACCATACATACCGTATGCAAAAATGTTTTATCCAAAGATGTAACTTCAAAATAGTGTATTACCTTTGAATTATAAGAAAGTAAACTATTTCTTTAAATATGTAGCTATAAAGATAACTAACTACACTTGGCATTTAAGAACTCTAGCCAATTAATTTCAAGTTCTGGTTTAAAGAATGCTACCATGCAATATATTTAGATTCTGAAAGAAAAATCTATATTAGTATCGTGGAAAAGTGATTTCCTCCCCCCTTTCAGTTGCTAGGTTTTCCATATGTCTTGGTTTGTTTTTCAACTGCACTAGAAGATTGTTGTCCTTATATCCAAAGTTTGAAATTTATCATATTTACATCCGTTTTAATGTTATTTCTAATAATAGGTACACAAAGTTCAAAGATCATTTACATTTTTTTAAAAGCCCAATCATGTGTATTCAGTAAGGACTTCAGATCAGAATCTTCTGCTGATAATACAGACATAGTAAAAGCAAAAATTTGATAAATCCTGGATGAATGCACATTCAAGTTCAGGATTTTGTTTTGGGTTTAAATGTTGCATTTAAATTGTTTGCTTGTATTTTTCTTTTGTAAAATGTGACTTCATTTTTAAGGAATCAAGGTATTTTGTTTTTTGCTCTGCAGCAAGACTTGTACTACAAAAAGATAAGAACTGTGCCTACAACAATATGAAAAATAATACAAGAAACCATGGTGTTCGGTTTTCAGCAAAATATGCCTGTCCTCTGACCTGGGAAGAGAGAGAGTCAGAGATCAAGCAAGTTCTATAAAATCTATACTCAAATAAAGCTAAAGCGGGTCACAAAGCATCGGTTTGTTTGATTCTTTAAAGAAAGGCTTTCCAATCAATCTAACAATCTTAAAACACAAGTCACAAAGATCTTCAGCATAATTTAGTTGGGTTTTTCCTCATTAATTTTCTCTGACTGAAATACAGAGGATACAGTTTTTGAATAAAACATATGACTAGTGATTAATCAAATTCCTTTTCTGATGTGAGCAATAATCTGGCACCTGAAGGGTATGAAAGGACAGAATGAGAACACTCAGTGAAGAAAGTAGAATTCCCAGTTTGATAGCACCAGAAAAAACACTTATTCAGCGAAAGAGCCTATCCAAGTTACTCCCCCTTTCTTTCTTTTGAGTGTCTAAATTAAGGTTACCTTGAGAGTGATGATGTTAGTTAGACGTGACTACTATGTTAATTTTGGACAATGTGCTTAATTTGTCATTTCAGCTGATTGAATGAAATAACACAAAAACTTCAGACTAATAAGTTGCAGTGCAAATTAATAGAATGCAACAGCTTCAGCTATCGGCACAGATATATCTTAGCAGCAACACCCACCCTATGCAATGCCCTTGTTTTGTTAGAAAGATCAGAGTCCATGCATCCAATCCATAGAAAATAGCATACATTTCCATAAATATGAAAAATAGTATAAAAACCAAAAATAAAACTTTCCTGTAAGCCCATTTACTCCATTGTAAAGCAGAGAATAAATCTATTTGTAGGCATCCGGGGGGACCTGAAAGTATATGTTGTTTGATACTATGGGGTGAAGGGACGTGGCTTAATTGAGTTACGTAAAGCAGCCACATGCTAGGGTTGGGCTCAAATCAGTCTGAATGAAAGTGATGTGTAAAATTCAGTGGTTCATTTTGAATATCCCTCAAATATGACCAGGTGGTAGCCTGGTCATTTAGTGGTAGATAAGGTGGTAGCCTGGTCATTCCACAATTTTTCCGCCGGGTTTGGGGAACCTCATGCTCTCCCTCATTTGTGGCTCCGTTACAGGGCCACAGATCTTCTAGCCTTCCCTGATTGCCCTGTGCTGAGAGGATGGCCAGCTCCATCACACTGCTTCACCCTTGTTGTATATTTGCAGAGCATCGTGCTCTCCCTCATTCATGGTTCCTTTTTGGGTCCAAGGGTCTTTTTCCTAGCCTGGGGTTTTTTTCTAGCTGCCCCAGAGCATGCTTCCCAGAGTCCTCTATCTTTATTGCCCTATGGCAAGTGGGCAGCCAGCTCCACTGCACCTGCTCTCCTCGCTGCGTTTAGCCCTGCACTCTCCTGCATTCCCCATGGTTCCTTGAGGGCCCTGTCACTATTTTGTTTGGGTGAGAAGTGCTAGCTATTTTGTGGTGCACATTTCTTTGGGCACAAGAATAGGAGCACCAACCATTTTGTTTGTGACATCTTTTGGTGGGAAAATAGTGGTGGTCACTTTGTTGGCACTTGCCTTCCCATTCCGAAGTGACCATTTTGTGGATCTTTTGGAGCCTGAGAGGGTGTGACTTAACCCAATCTTTCAAGTTTTGGGGTGGGAATCCCTAATAACTATCTTGTGGCTTATTGTTACATGATGCTACAGATCCCTGGTCGCTACAAGTGGTCTTTGCAGTAAGCATCTTTGCAGTGCTACTACTACTGCGAATAATAACAACAACACATTGTTGTACTTAATATTAGTTCTTAATGGTCGTCCCATTCATAGACTGGGAAAAAAAGTGGTGTACATATTGTTAGCATCTGCCTTCTTATCATGCAATGGCCATTATATGAAGCTGTTTAGGTTGAGATAGTGTGACTTGCCCAAACTTTTACTATAAGGGATACTTCCAGTACTAATATTACTGCTTATAATAATAATAGCAATAATATCAATACATTGTTGTGATGGTTTTTAGTGGTAGATAAGACTTATTGTGTTCTTTGACATCATGATCATTGCAGTTGGCATGTTATTTCAATAGTTCATTGTTGGATATAGTTTATATCAAGATTAGTCATGCCAGACAAAAAGGGGAAGGGAGGTCCAAAAGGCAAAGGCCCTGTTAAGAAGCAGCCACAAAAATGGCCAGTGTCTGAGGAAGTGGATTCCCCTTCTGATGAGGATGTGGGTTATACAGCACAGCTCAATCTTTTAAAGTGCATTCAGGCATTAGAGAAGGGTGAAGTTTTCAGTCAGGCTTCTGGGGGATCTCAACCCCTTATGAAAGAAGTTTTAAAGATTTGTGAGCATGTGTTTCCCTTCTAGAGTGGAATAAGCAGAGTAAGCGGGGAGCAGGAGGCAGCAACTTGCATGCTCAGGACCTGGACCTTGGATCAACTGGTGGTGATCTCATGTCAGTGGATCCTGATTATATTCTCTCCACTTCCAGTGGGGATGCAGCTGTATCAGCCTTGCCAAATGAGTTGTCGCAACAGGCTCTACTGGGTCTACTGTGCAATGACCGTGACCTTGTTTTGCACAGCAAACACCAAAGTCTCAGGAGTTGGAAGCCAAGGGGATGCATTCTTACGATGAGTCCTGATTTGCAGTCACAGCTATTATGATGGTGATGATAATGATTATATTTATTTATATTCTGCTTTTTCTCTCCATAAGGAGACTCAAAGTGGTTTAAATTAAAAGAATTACAATGCAATCCAAAATTTATTTATTTATTTATTTATTTATTTATTTACAGTATTTATATTCCACCCTTCTCACCCCGAAGGGGACTCAGGGCGGATCACATTGCACACACATATAAGGTAAACATTCAATGCCTTAACATAGAACAGAGACAGAGACAAACGCAGGCTCCGAGCTGGCCTCGACTCCATGACCTCTTGGTCAGAGTGATTTGTTGCAGCTGGCAGCTGGCTGCTCAAAAGCCTGCGCCACATATACATATACAAATATACAAATATACAAACATTAAAACAGTATTAAACATCATTAGAATTAAAAACAATTCAGATTAAATACATAAAGACGTAAAAATACATCGTGTGGGTTGAGCTTCAGGGTCACAGAAGCCAGTTCACAGAAGCCAGTGATGTAGCCTGCCTGCTCACATTTTAGTAATTGATTTTTGGGGGTAACTACCTGGAGCTTTTGGCTGGAATGGTTCTTCTCATGCAGACAGTTGGGGACACAGGGAAGATCCAGGACTGATAATTTAATACTAAATAGGGGTGTGCATAATGTCAAAAAACTACAATTTTTGGTTCTGTTTTTGACTGTCCCGCCAATTCTATTTTATTGGAAATTCCTAAAACCAGGAGGAGAGGGGGGGTGCTGTTTTCATTCTGATAAAATTCGGTCCAGTGGTGCCAATGGGGAAAATTTAGAGGCTAATTTCTCTGGCATTTTAGGCCTATTGGGATGACACTTGCATCACCTGTAGGCCCCATTTACGACTGCAAGCCTGCCAAGTTTCAGAACATTTCACAAATCCACTGATTTTGGGGATTTTTTAAAAAAAAATTAGCATAACATTTATAACAAACCCACAAGAGGGGGTTCTGGGAATTGAGGTCCCAACAAGCACGTGTCACAAAGGGGGGGGGGAAATGGACACAATCAATCAGACCTCTGATTGGCTGAGAACGAGATGTGAGAAACAGAGAGAGAAAAACCTCAACTCCCATCATGCCCCAGGAGGGAGTGCAGAGGCTCCTTCAATGCCCACGCCATGCAATGTTCTGCTGGGAAAGGCCTAGGGAAGCATTTCTCACATTTTTCTCTATCTCTCTTTCCAGAGGGAGGAAGCTTTGGGAAGGAGGAGGCTACTTGGGAAGAAAGAAGAGGAGAATCCACTGCTGCTCACTTTTGCATGATTTGTGAAGCTGCCTACACACCGTAGCTTCCACGTCAGGTAGAATGTTGATCATTCCCAGCGCTGGGGGTTGATTTCTGGGTCTTTGACATCTCCAAGAGGTCAAAGCAGCTTTGAAGATTACACTCTTTGATTAGCCCTCCAGCATATGAACTGGACCTTTGAGCAACCATTTTAATAAGGGAATACTCTCAGGAGCTTTGGTGTTTCGCCCATGGGAGGCTGGGGGCAATAGCTCCAGCCACTCCCATATCAAATTTGTCTCCCCCCCACCCCAATTTGATTGGCCATCAACAAGAAACAGTCAAAAGGTAACAATTTAATAAAAGTTGCCATTAGTTTATTCCACCTCTGTTGTCTGGTCCCTTTACTTCCCTGGTTTGTCAGCAATGGCAGATAGAGAGAACAAAGCCCAAATGGCAATTGCTGGTTTCTAAAAGAAGTGTATAAAGGTTATTTTAAGTTACAGAAGACAAATTGATCTCTTCTGTGAGGGGAGTGAGGATAAACAATCATTCATGTGGACTTATTCCATCTTGATGGTTTGGTGCTGTATTGGTGTGGCATGTATACTATCGGGTAATATGTGGAGAAAATATGTGGAGAGAATTAATACAGAGGTGGAAAAGATAGAAGTGAATAGCTATTCCTATACCGTGCTGGAAACTTCACATTTTCAACAGCAAAGAGAAATGATGCTATGTGTGGCATTGCCCCAACAAATGGTTGTTGGATGGGATTTAGGATCATTTAGTGTAAACATCTGGTGAAACTGTTGAGGAGGGGAAGAGTTTCACAAGCTGGTTTTCACAAAAGTTTTACAAACTGGTTTTTATTTACAATTTTTGGGCCATTGTCTTTGTTACCATTTTCATAATCAGCTAATCCTGCCTTCCATTTTTATCTACACCACACCTAAGACATCACAAGAATTCACCAAAGGGATGTCTTTGCTCCTGTGAAATTTCAAAGACATAATTCTTGATCTCAGGTTTTGTCCCTAAAATGAGATACTGCTGTCATAGCATCCTCAATTTTTGATATTGAAGCATGTGGATTCTCTATGGAATTACTCCAACTGGCTTTTAATTTTTAACTAGTGTGCCGTCCGCCGGACAATAAAAAACTATAAAACTGAAACGTGCTGTCCTTTATCCGGGCGAACTGCAAATCCCTATAAGCTGTCCTATAGATATTGAACGACTGAGTCTGGATAACTTCAAAAAAGGATGTTTATTCATACAAGGTTGTAAACCTGGCACAGATCTTAAAGTTGCAGAAAATGAAACAAATTTCTATAGGTTTTAGTCACAGAATTATCCCTGGTTCCAGAAGGCAAAAGTGATTATAAAACCACTATACCCTAATCACGCTGCCTATATTAGAAGGAGAAACTCTTTCCTTCCCTATCTTTACAGCAAAGATTAGTTCTAGAAGCGATGGAATAACTCTGCTCCTCTAACTAGATTTCCTATTCCAGATCAATATAATTCAATACTTATCTAATTTGGATAGGCTTAGATTGGCCTGGTTTTGAGGATGATTTGTCCCAGTTAGCCTTGCACAGCTCCAGCACGTTGGAAGACTATAGCCAGAATGAAGCTCCAAAATGGAGACTAGACCCTGGTAAAAAGGGCGGTCCTAAGATGTTGCACTCTTTGACCAATCACTGCAAAGAAAACTGCAGCCAGCTCTTGCAGATTCCAAGCCATTTTTCCTAGGCTTTTGCAGCCAGAGGCTCAAACAAAATGTAAAGGAGGGAAAACAAACAAACGACCAATAGGTAAGGCAAACCATCGTCCTGGGGGACGGAACACTCCCCGCTAAATTCCCAGGATATGGGAATTTACCAATCAAAAACATACAAACACCTTTGTATACACAACAATACAAACACTAGAACTTTAAACATCTCCAATAAGCAACACGAGGTCACTAATTGGTCTGTCCAAAATGGACACTTTGCCTCTGTTGCAAGTCTTTAATTGAACTTTCCTGACCTTACCGTCCGGGCAAGGAAAGGTCTTTAGTGTAATGCCCATAGGCCAGGCATAGCGGGGCAAGTCTTTGTCCTTTAGCAACACAAGGTTTCCCACCTTGAAATTGTCCTCTGGGGTTTGCCAGAGTCTTCTGGTTGGAAGCTGGCTTAAGTATTCGGCCTTCCACCTCTTCCAGAAGTGGTTGGCTAAGGTCTGCACATGCAAAATTGGTGCCACAGTCCGACCAAATTAACTTAATTGGCCCTCTGAGGGCTATGAACCTTTTCAATGCGTTTATGAATGATGAAGTGTCCATTCCCTCTGCAACCTCTATATAGACAGTTCGTTTTGACAAACAAGTAAACAAACCCGCCCATCTTTTGTTATTTACAACACCACCCCTGGTTTTCCTAGTGACAACCTCCCAAGGACCAAACACATCGATTCCCACATGGGAAAAGGGGGGGTCTGTCAAAGTCCTGTCCTGAAGTAACTCAGCCATCAGCTGACTCTGACAGTTACGTCTGAGTCGCCGACATTTGACACACTTAAAAATAACACTGCTGACCAAACTTTTAGCATTTACCACCCACAGGCCTTCATTTCTAAGGGTCGCCTCAGTCAGAGTTCTACCTTGATGATGGATTTTCTCATGGTAGTGACGAACCAACAGCAAAGCAATATGGCTATTGGGGGGTACAATGATGGGGTTCTTTATACACACTTTGAGTTTAGCTTTGGCTAACCTTCCTCCAACTCTCAAAATACCCTCCTTGTCTAGAAATGGGTTTAACTCATTTAGAAGACTTTGATTAGGGATGTTGAGCCCTTGCTCTAACTTGGCTATTTCTAGACTAAACTCATGCCTCTGAACTGACCTGAATATTACTCCCTTAGCCTTCAACATATCCTGAACTTGCAAAGGCTGACTATCTTTGCAGACTAAGCGATGTATAAGCCTAGCAACTGCTCTAAGAAGACTGTGCCACTCCGAAAAACGTTCAAAACGGTGTGGTTCCAGACAAGATCGTTGGCCCATCTTGATTTCTGTGGTTGATTTGCAGGCTTTCACCTCTGCACTTCGTGAGACTTGAGCATTCATAATGTCCGAAAACCTTTGCTCATCTTTCGAGAGCGCTATGGCTTCGTCTCTCTCAGAGACTTTGAAGGTGGAGGAATACTCTGGAGTTATCCCCTGACAATAGACCGAGATATGACTCAAACAGCTATGCATTAGTGTGGGGCGACTACCTTGAAGCACATGCGCTTGACGAGTGCCCACCGACGATGGAGGGTGCATCCTATTTATGCACACTGGGCCTGTAACTGTCCAGCCTAGTGGTAGCAGCTGAGCAATGGGCGCCCCTGGAGGTCCCTTAACTTGGTCGTTCACATAGAACAAGTTCGGACAGTCCGCACCAAGCAGAAGGGCAATGTCCACATCTGGACGGAAAGCAGGTAAGGCGTTCTTCAGCCTTCGCAAGTGTGGATGAGCCTCCACAACTTCTCTAGTTACAATTTGTTTTTTGTTCCGAGGGATGGAGGAACACTCAATCAGGTCTGGCAACTTGAACTGTCTCTTCTGGTCGCAAGAGGAGACAACAAAGCCAGATGCTATGCGACCCTGCAACTTCTTTTTTCCTGCACATGTAGTCATGGTGTAATTGACCATCTTGGTTTTAAGGTCAAACATGCGGAAGAACTCTGGAGTAGCTAGGGAGGCGTCGCTCTGTGAATCCAGGGCCACATAGAGTCTCTTTCTAAGCCAAGGGCTCTTGGCTGGATATACATCCGCTAGGCAGATAGGATGACAAACTCTGTACTGGTGTGAGTCAGAACACAGCTCTGTACAGGCGACTGCTGAAACTTCCACCTGCATCTCTGGTGCGGCTGGCTTGTCGGTGTCTTCGACTGCTGACTTTTCTTTTGGTGAAGCGTTCTCTTTGGGGTGGGAGATGATATTGGAGTTGTGCATTGCGGTGCAATGCTTGAGGCTGTTGCATTTCTCACACTTGATGTTTTCTTTGCAGTTGGATGCAAAGTGTGGAGTTGCTCCACAGCATCTAAAGCAGATTCCCTGCCTTTGAACTAGCTGTTGCCTTTCTTTGTATGTCTTTCTACTAAACTCCCTGCAGTTGGCCAAGCTGTGAGGCTTTTGGTGAATAGGGCAAAGCAACTCTTTTACCTCCGACCTGGGTTCGTCAGTCTTGTGTTGAGTTTCGACTGCCTTTACGCTGACAGGTCTATTGGCCTCTCTAGGTGGTTTCTTGTCCACTTCAGGTGCCTTCTCTGGCTGGGTCCCTTGGTATAAGGTGGGGAGGCCCGTCTGTGGATCATTCCTTTCTCTGGCTGCCCTGGTGATGAACTGGACCAAATGAGAAAATGGAGGGTATGCCTGGGAGTGGGCCTCCTTGTAGTTGAAGACCTCCTGTCCCCAGCGTTCTTGCAAAGTGAAGGGCAGCTTGGTCAAGATCTGCCTCTGGGACAGGTGCTGATCGAGGCACTTCAAACCGGGCAGTTCTGGATTCTCCTTGGCCGACTCTAATTCCGCAAGGAGATCGCTGAGGTCCCACAAGAGTTTGAAGTCTTTGAGTTTTAAAGCTGGGAACCTTTGGAGCTTGTCCATAAGAGATGCTTCAATCTCTGTACTGGCCCCATACCTCTGCTGCAACCTGGCCCAGGCCTTTTCCAGGGCTTTGTCGGGATCGGCTACGTGGGCTGCGTAGATCTTCTTAACTTGTGAGGATGAGGCTGGGCCCAACCATGCAGCCAGAAGAGTCAGTTCTTCCTCAGGCAATAACTTTAAGTCTCTGATTGCTCTCTGGAAGGTGGCCTTCCAGAGAAGAAATTCCTCAGGCTTGTCCGAAAACTTTTCGACACCCTTGTCCTTAAGATCTCTTCTGGGGCTTCTGATGATGGAGACAAGCTGGGACTCCGGCGTCGAAGGGAACAATTGAGGAGTTTGCTGTTGTGGAGTGGACTCCCACCGTGTACCTTGCGTCAACCTTTGGCCTCTTGGAGGGATGACATCGACCACTGACGAATCGATGGTTCCCTGTGCAGCTGTCTGTAGGGGCCAACTAGCACTCGGCCTTGAGGCCCTGATTGACTGACCTAGGGTTTTAGCAGGAGGCACAGGTAGCTCGAGCAAGGGTGAGCTCCCCGCTATGACGCTCTGCTCTGCAGGAAACTCAAAAGTGACTTTGGGGCCCTGCTCTGGGTAAGGAGAGAAGTCTCCCTGTTCCTTATCCGAAAACTGACTGTACATGCTGCCAAGGTGCGCAAACACTTTGGCAGAAGGGTCCTGTATTGGTAACTGGCTTACATATTCTTCTGTGAGTGGCTCAATTAGGGCCTTGGCCAAAGTCTCAGCCCTTACCCTTTTGGCTGCGGCATCCATCTTTATTCTAAGCATCTCTATACGAGCCTGTTCTATTTGCATTTCGCTTTGTCTACGGGCCTGTTCCATTTGCATTTCGCTTTGTCTACGGGCCTGTTCTATTTGCAGTCGTTGCTCTTCTTCTTTAAAGGGAAGGGTGAGATCAGCTGCCTTAGCATCAGCCTCCGCCCCCGCTACCTTGCTCTTTAGCTCCAGACGTGCAGCCTCCTTAATGTGCAAGGCAGCTAGGGAAGAGATGGCACTCCCAGCAGCAGAAGACTTGCTAGAGTGGCTGTGTTTAGACGATGCACGCTCCCTTAGTTTAGATACCTGGCTAGAGCGGTTGGACTTAAGACTAAGTGCCACAGCAGGTGATTTCAAAAGATTGGTCTCATGGCTGCATAAGGAAGCTAGGATTGCCCTCACCCTATTTTCTTTCTCATTAGTGTCAGCTAAAACACTCCCTATTTCTAACTCTGAATCCTTGGCGTTAATGCGCTCGAGGACCTGGACTATCTTAGACACTAAACCCCTCCAAAGACCGAAGGCTTCTTCGAGGTCTGTCTGTAATATGGCTGGCACCCTTGTGATACCCAAGCTCTCTATTCTGTCCATTAATGTTACAATTCGCTCCCATGCCGAACCTAACCTCACATGGAGGAGCTCCTTTTCATCTATTAGATGGGCTAGCATCTTGGCTGAAGGGTGCTTTATCCTTTGGGGCCTTTCATTCCTACCTTCAGCCTCAGAAGGAGGTATACCATCTGTATCATCTTGGAATTGCATAGACATTATGTATTCTTAATAGCAAGTAAATTTACAACAAAGGCAAATGCAATATACCTGCAAGTAAATTTACAATAAAAGCAAATTCAATATATAATACAATTCACAGCACTTAACCATAGCAATATATATCACTAAGTAACTATACTTTACAAAGATTGTGACCTTTGGCGCCAGACTTTGGTGGGCAAGCTGCAAAATGTCAACTGACAGCAACTTGCCACTTGATACCTCCCTTGCCCGAGTGACGTAAACTGCCAAAATGGCGACTTCGCCAAATTTTCAAGCACCTCGTGCTCTGCGGCTCGAGGCCTGCCGCCGAAGGAGCACCGAGGCTGGCTTTGGAAAGGAGGAGAGAAGAGACGCCTCCTCCCCGCTGTGAAGGGAGGTCACCACCGCAGGTCGATGAAGCAGGTCACCACCGCAGGACGATGAGGCAGGTCACCACCGCAGGACGATGAGGCAGGTCACCACCGCAGGACGATGAGGCAGGTCACCACCGCAGGACGATGAGGCAGGTCACCACCGCAGGACGATGAGGCAGGTCACCGCCGCAGGACGATGAGGCAGGTCACCACCGCCGGACCATGAGGCAGGTCAAAGCCGGCCGAGTGCTCCGGCCGAACTCCTGATGAAGAGGCTGTCAAAGCCGGTTGAGTGCTCCGGCCGAACTCGCAGCAGCGTTGCCAGGCCTGTCCAGGTTCTAGCCTGGTTCTGGTGGGCTTCACGCCTCAGAGCCAGCCAAAGAACTGTCGCTGGTGCTCCGCGGCTCGAGGTCTACCGCCGAGGGAGCCCTGGACGTTGCTGGGAACTGCACAGCCTGTGCAAACCCAGAAAGCCACTGGGCTACGTGCGCACACGCGAGCCAAATAGCAAGGAAATAGAGCCCCACTATTTGACTCCTTCAGGTCTGAGAGCGGGCTCCACTGCCTCAGACGCTGGTAGAGTCTTTAGGTATGCAGACTGAGCTCAGGCGGAAAAGCCGCAGCCTATACTAAAACTTCCTAAACTATAAAAAACTATAAAGCCGTGCAAGCTAGCTCAAGCGGAAAAACCGCTGATCTACCTCAAAACTGTGCCGTCCGCCGGACAATAAAAAACTATAAAACTGAAACGTGCTGTCCTTTATCCGGGCGAACTGCAAATCCCTATAAGCTGTCCTATAGATATTGAACGACTGAGTCTGGATAACTTCAAAAAAGGATGTTTATTCATACAAGGTTGTAAACCTGGCACAGATCTTAAAGTTGCAGAAAATGAAACAAATTTCTATAGGTTTTAGTCACAGAATTATCCCTGGTTCCAGAAGGCAAAAGTGATTATAAAACCACTATACCCTAATCACGCTGCCTATATTAGAAGGAGAAACTCTTTCCTTCCCTATCTTTACAGCAAAGATTAGTTCTAGAAGCGATGGAATAACTCTGCTCCTCTAACTAGATTTCCTATTCCAGATCAATATAATTCAATACTTATCTAATTTGGATAGGCTTAGATTGGCCTGGTTTTGAGGATGATTTGTCCCAGTTAGCCTTGCACAGCTCCAGCACGTTGGAAGACTATAGCCAGAATGAAGCTCCAAAATGGAGACTAGACCCTGGTAAAAAGGGCGGTCCTAAGATGTTGCACTCTTTGACCAATCACTGCAAAGAAAACTGCAGCCAGCTCTTGCAGATTCCAAGCCATTTTTCCTAGGCTTTTGCAGCCAGAGGCTCAAACAAAATGTAAAGGAGGGAAAACAAACAAACGACCAATAGGTAAGGCAAACCATCGTCCTGGGGGACGGAACAACTAGAATGTATTTATTTACAGTATTTATATTTATTTACAGTATTTATATTCCGCCCTTCTCACCCCGAAGGGGACTCAGGGCGGATCACATTATAACACACATAGGGCAAACATTCAATGCCCATAAACACATCAAACAGAGACTGAGAGACACACACGCAGAGGCAAGTTAACTTTCTTCTGAGGGGATGTTCGATTCTGGCCACAGGGGGGAGCAGCTGCTTCATCATCCACACTGACGGCACTTCCTCATACCAGGTCGTAAATTAGTTAATCTTGCCTCCCCACTTTTATTAGTGGTACCTTATCTCCTACTTGATAGATGCAACTATCTTTCGGGTTGCTAGGTCAGCAACGAGCAGGGGCTATTTTTTATTTTTAATTGACGGGTGCTCACCCCGCCACGGGCTGGCCTCGAACTCATGACCTCATGGTCAGAGTGATTTAAGGCAGCTGCTCAACAGCTGCGCCACAGCCCGGCCCCTGTATGTGCCCTTAGTGTTATTGGGTTGATTGCAGAGGTGGTTGCACTGTAGAAACTGATACCACTTTAGCTGTCATGGCTCAATGCTATGGAATCATGGGAGTTGTTAGTCATCTGGCCTTCTCTATAAAAGAATGCTGTGGCCTCATCAAACAATAAATCCCAAGATTCCATAGCATTGAGCCATGGTGGTTGAATTGGTGACAAACTGTACAAATTCTACAGTGGAGATGCATTTGTTATATTTTCACTGGATCTACACTAGATGGTAAATCTAAAAATAACTGTATGTTACAAATTGACATGTATGTATACACACACACGGGGTTGTTTAATTACAGGGTAATATAAAAGAAATAGGTTCTCTTCCCCCCCCCCCCCCAATTCTTGAAAACGATGGAATCATTTTGTAGAGTCATCTTTGTAGCATTGTCATAGTTTGTCACCATGATCATTGCATTGCTGTTAGCGAGAGAAGGATCTGCAAAGTATTAGTCAATGACCATACAGTGAAAGCTGTCCTCCCAGCAATTTAATGAAGACATCAATTTCGTTCAAGGTTTATAGCAGGTATGTTTGGAAAAGGGTGCATTTAATGTGCTTGCATTACAGTCTATTATCAACTCATCATGCAGTTATTATATGCACTCTTTAAGAAGAAATACCTTTTCTGTCTCTAATGGAAGTCTCCTTCCATCTTTTCCATACACCCTCATAGTATTTTACTGATCACAGTTTAAATATGCAATTTAAGTCAATGATAATTTAAATCTAATTACAGGAAATCCAGAGTGGTAGACAGTGTGGATTGTTCATTTTTCAAATAGAACTGCCATAAGTATGTTGTATAACATAGCACCTCAAAATTACCTCAAATCAATCAGAAAGGAAGAGAGACCCCTTTGAATGTTATAAATGTTGCAAAGAAATGGCTATCAGTTCGGTTCGGTGGAAATATGTTTAAACAAGGACAACCCACACCATATAATTTTAAAGAAAAAGGCAGTATGAAAGGATTTGAGTAAAAAAGTTGCATGGAAGTTGATGCATACTTAACAGTTTGGCCACCTACCATGTATTAACCTGAAATCTTTCTCCCAGATGTTTTCCCAAGACACTGTTTGATATAAATTGGGAGTGCCAAAAATCTGTGTGCAACACATAATTAGTCTTGATGTACAAATAACTAAGGCAGTTAAGACAACATAGGGCCAATCCATCTCTACCCTAGTTGTGTCAAGAGCATAGCACCTGTGTAAGAAGACCATGTTAGGTCTCACTGGGACTTCTTCTTGCACTCAGTGTATGTTTAAATTGTGAAAGGAAAAACTTCAGGAAATAAGATATCAGTTTCCACACCTTACATAATATCATCAGGACTCTGCTATCTCCATTTGTTATCCAAAGAAGCCAAAATAAGAACAGTTACACATTTGGATGCTGAATATGTGACAGAACTAGATTATCACCGTATTTTCATGTCTTCTTTTCCCTATTGTTATCAATAAAGCCATGTAGAGCACCAGTGCACTGACTTCTTAGGCTGTAATAGGCTCAAATCAGCCCTGCAGTGGCTAAATACCACACAGAGGTGATCTGGATTAACTCAGGACAACCCATTAATGTGACCTTTCCCGAATTCACATAAGTCAAGGGAAAACCTGGACCCTGGCCTAGAATTTGGATTGCCCTCCAACTTAGGTGGAGTGAAAACTGATTGCCAAGTAGAAATGACTGCAACTATCTTGAGCTCAGTCAGTGCAAGGACATGGGAGAACAATCCCCTATTGTCACCCTCCCACATGTCGCAGTGGTCCCCAGCTGCAATATGGCATATACCTGCTTCCTGGCAATCTGTCTAATGTCTGGAAGAGCACCACCATGCTGAGAGTGATGGGGGGTGGGGAGAGGAAGGTGCTTTCCCTCACTCTCCCATCCTATCTCGAGCAGCACTCTAGTTGACTCTAGCCAGAGAACCAAGAATAAGGTGGATGCCATGTTGCAGCAGTGACCACTACGAAAACGAAGGGCGGGGGACCTCTAGGTTGACTGCCCAATGTTGCCAAAATGTGTTTAATTTGTTTGGGCGATAGGAACTCCTCCTGCCTCTAAAGCAGGAGTCCCTGTCAAAACCCCATGCAGACTAGATTCAGCATCCTGTTCTTTATTTAATGTTTTCCTTAATCCCTCCTTATTATCCAACATTTTCACTTATCCAACACTTTTATTTTTCAGTGATTGGTTTGGGGGGGGGGCTGCCAAAATTCAGTTCACCTACACTTGAAAATTACCTTGGGCCGGCCCTGCCTCGACTTGATTAAGTCCTCCAATTTATGATCATAGCACTAATGTTGAGAGACAGGATTCGATCTTTGCTAAACAGTGTTTCCTTATCAAAATTTCTACCTCTCACATTTTTGTAAGTCTTCCAGTGGTTGCATTGTAGCTCTCTCTCTATATTTTTTGCATTAGGCCCACCTTCATAGGAGCTTCAGGATACAATTAAGATATGAGGAAAAAAACATGGTACATGGGAGTTAACCTCTCTCAGCACTGCCTCTCTGATCAAAATAAAAACCTTCTCTTTTTAACTTTTAAGTGAAGAAATAACCTTAGGATATACATTCACAGGTAACAGCTCTTCTGCAGCAAACATTTTTTAAATAAAAGTTTTCTTGCTGTCATAAGTTTCTAACTTATTTCTGAAGATAGTGATCTCAATCAGAGTTATATGCCATGTTGAGATGGACATTGTTCTAAAACTTTAGCACTTTTAAGAACTTAATGTACTTCATAAATATTAATACAAGGAGGGTTATAATTTTACATTTTCATAGGAAAAGCCAATAATTGGGTTAGATTTATTATTATTATTATTATTATTATTATTATTATTATTATTATTATTTTAAAAGGAAAGCCTATCCTTTAACATGAGTGAAGAAATCAGCTAAATTGTGGAGGAGCTTGGCATCTTCCAATCACTTCTGTCTATAGATGTCAGTTATCACCAGCGTGGAAATCATCTATCAGACAGACTATATAACCTCAGCAGATTGAAAGCCAAAACCAAGGTCACAACAACATCTGTTATAGAACTTCAATATGCTGATCATAATGTAATCTGCGCTCATTCAGAAGAAGACCTACAAGCCACTCTAAACACTCTAAACATAGAAAAAGCTTGGCCTCTCACTGAACATCGAGTAAATCAAAGTGCTCTTTCAGCAAGCACTGGGCAATCCCTCTGCAATGCCCGGAAATACAGCTTACTGGTGTAACGTTAGAAAATGTTGATAATTTCTGCTATCTTGACAACCACCTCTACACAATTCAACATTGACACTGAAATACTAGTACAACACCATCTGAGCTCTGTGAGTGCAGTATCTTTCCAAAGGAAACAGAGAATGTTTAAGTATCAGGATATTCATAGGGATACCAAAATGCTTGTTTATAAAGTTATTGTTTTCCCAACCCTGTTCAATGCCTGTGAAACGGGGACTATCTGTAGACCTCACATTTAACTTCTGGAATGATTCCTCAGAAAAATCCTGCAAATCCCTTAGGAAGACAGATGGACAAATGTTAGCTTTCTGAAAGATGCAAAGACCACCAGCACTGAAGCGATGATCCCCCACCATCAAATTCACTGGATTGTCCACATTGTCCAAATTCCCAATCACTGTCTCCCAAAGCAGTTACTATACTATCAACTAAAAAATGGAAAATGGAATGTTGGTGGACAGGAAAAGAGATGTAAAGATGGGCTTAAAGCTAATCTTTGAAACTGTGGCATAGATACAGAGAACTGGGAACCTCTGGCCCTCTAGTGTCCAAACTGGATGTTAGCTGTGATCAACAGTGCTGTGGAATTCGAAGAGGCATGAATGGAGGGTGAAAGGGAGAAAAGTGTCATAAGGAAGGCATGTTAAGCCAACCCTTGTTGGAACCCCTTCCACCTGTAAATCAATGTTCTCACTGCAAATGAACATGCACATCAAAAATAGGTCTCTACAGCCACCTATGGATCCACTGCTAAGACTCTATACTTGGAAGGCAATCATACCTAGCCATGAGTAATAGCTGATGATGATGATGATGATTTATTTATCGTATCAGAAGCGAATCGAGGGTGTAGTTGTAATGCATTTTAAAAGCACAAAGTTAAAAACTTGGCATTATACTAAATGTCTTTTGACCAGTAGCTGGCCACATGGAGTGCCTCTGGTGTCACTGTAAGAAGGTCCTCCATTGTGCAAGTGGCAGGGTTCAGACTGCATTGTAGTAGGTGGTCTGTGGTTTGCTTTGCATCTTGTGGTGCCAGAGCACAGTCTGTTCAGCGCCTTTCAAGTTGCCCAGTCTTCTGTGTGTCCAGGAGGAAGTCTCTCATTTGGTATCAGCAGTGGCTTGAGGTTCTGGGTTTTAACCTGCCACTTTTGGACTCTCTTTTGCTGTGTTGTTCCTGCGAGTATGTCTGTATATCTTAGAAAACTATTTCTTGATTTAAGGCATTGGTGTGCTGGCAGATATCTGAATAGGTGATGGGCCAGAGATGTCACTGTCTTGGTCCTTTCATTGTTGGCTGCTACTTCCAGCAGATATCAGGTGGTCCAATACCAGCTAAACAGTATAATTTCTCCAGTGGTGTAGGGCATAGACATCCTGTGATAATGTGGCATGTCTCATTACGAGCCACATTCACTGTTTTACCATGGTGAGATGTGATCCACACTGGGCATGCGTACTCAGCAGCAGAGTAGCAAAGTGCAAGGGCAGATGTTTTCACTGTGTTTGGTTGTGATCCCCAGGTTGTGCCAGTCAGCTTTCATATGATATTTCTAGTGCTTACATTTTGCTTGATATTCAAACACTGCTTCTTGTAGGTCAGAGCACGGTCGAAAGTAACTCCCAAGTATTTTGATGTGCTGCAATGCTCCAGTGGAATTCCTTCTTAGGTAAACCACAGAGCTCAAGTTGGTTGTCTGTTCTTAAGGTGAAAAGTACAGTTCTATGTTTTAGATGGATTAGGAATTATCTGGTTTTCCCTGTAATAGACAGTAAGAGCTTTGGAGAGCTTCTGTTCAACCATTTCAAAGCTCCCTGCTTGGATGGTGATGGCATGGTCGTCAGCATAGATGAAACTCTCTGTCCCTTCCGGCAGTGGCTGGTCAATTGTGTAAATGTTAAACATTGATGGAGCAAGGAAGCTCCCCTGAGGCAGGCCATTCTTGTTTTTCGCCATCTGTTTCTCTGGCCCTGGAATTCAACAAAAAAGCTCCTACTATGTAGCAGATTTTCTATAAAACGGGTGAGTTGGTAGTCCTTTGTGATATTACAAGTTTTTCTCAGGAGAAGGTGATGATTTACAGTGTCAGAAGCTGCTGACAGGTCTATGAAGACAGCTCCTACAATCCCTGCCTTTCAAAACCAACTTCTATGTGCTGAATCAGATTCAATACTTATGATGTGCAGCTTTTGCCTTTTCTGAAGCCAGCTTTCTGTGGAATCATACATGGGTCTATTTTTTCCATAATTCTATGCAAAATACATCTCTCCAGAACTTTGTAAAGATGGTACAAAAAGGAGACTGGTCTATAGCTTTTTGGATCATTACAGCCTTTGCCTGGTTTCAAGATGACTATGACTCTTGCTTTCCTCCAGATTTTGGGGAATCTGACAGGATGCGATACAGTTGTTCATCAGCTTCATCAGCCAGCACCTTATTTTTGGGCCAAAGTTTTTAGTTTGTTCCATCCGCAGAACATTCACTGAGGCAACCACGATGTTATTATAAAATGTGGTTAACTATGTCATACAAGAGGTTCTAATGTCACCTTCTTGCCAAAACAGAGATCAGTACATATTGTGTGATTGGTTAGTATACTTTTAAATTATGTTTATTTTGTGTGTGTTACCTAAGAATATTAAAGGGCATGCAATTACTGCACAATAACAAAATATAGGAATAGCTGAATTTTAATGGGTTGAATTATTGCTTGGATTATTATTCTTGTCTGCCTTGCATTTTGTTAGCCCTCTACTATCTAGTCATTACTACCTATATATTAATCAGCCATTACAGTTCCAGGACTTCCATCTTTTTAGCAGACAAATAATCCACAGAAGCAAAAGCAGACCCATCACAATGTATCTGAACATTATAATATTCTGCAGGTGTGCAACATTTAGAATTTTCTCTGTTGTAGCTATGGCTAGCATGCTTATCCAATATTTTGCTTTTTCTCTTCCACACTGGGAATTTAGAATATTCTGCGCAATTTACACAAGCTACATTCAAGGGAAACATTTTTTTTACTTTATTTAAAAAATAACCATGTTTCATGTACCATATTTCACAATTATGACTTTGTAGAAGCTCTCATGGGGTGGAAAAGAGGCAACTGTTTTACAGTGCTGTGTAACATTTACTTTCCTTCTTTATTACTGAGCTTATTTAGCTCCCCAACATATACTATCAAGCACATATATTTTACATTTCATTATAAAGGCCTACCACATACTGAAGGAGTTGACTAGCTTCTCTTAGCACATATTTTTGAAGGGTTGCTTCAGCTACTTCAATAAATATTAAAGGAATCAGCCATAAGTTTAGTGGTTTAGACAAAGTACATTACCTGGTTGACATTGGATCAGGTCCAATATTTTCCAGCTTTCTTACTATGATTTATTTTTCCAAACACCTGCACAGCCTTCCAATGAGTATTTCATATTTTTAGAAATGGGGCCGGAGGCTAAAATGTTATGATTGCTCTTACTCAAAATGTTTGTTTTCCCTAGAGATTACAAAAGGTATAATTTCAACATTTCAACTCCTGATTCCTAGTGCAAGAGTGCTTGAGTTTACAGCTACAATTTATGGCATTGCATGAACTCTGGAAGGAATTATAGTTGAATGTGACCTGTTTGAGACACATTGTTATTCTTCCCATTATCCATGTTTATGTCTACAAAACTTTCTGTGACTGGCACTTGATGGAAAAGCAGGTTGATCTCTTGCCTCCTGAATGATTTTCAGCAACAGATGAGACAACTGCATCTTGACAAACATGTCTTTATGCAACAGATTAGGCAAGAAAACCATTTGAAAACTTTGAAGTCCCGTGATTTGCTTAGACCCAGGATCTCTCCTCTTGCAAGATGGCACTTGAATTTGGCAAGTGCTATTCCATAATGATAGTAGCAATACTTTGCAAGAGAAAAAAGTAACTCTAATAGTTCTTTTCCCCCTCATCAAATTTATCCAAAATAGCACATATGAATAGTTTTAAAGTATTGTGACAATTTATGTTGTCAGTCCTTTACAAAGAGTGTTTGTTCTTGAAGTAAGAAAGGATTGATGCTTTCAACACAAAAACAAATTGGGTGTTTTTTTTTCTTTTCATAAAGACATGTTGCTTAAAATATTTTGATATATTTATCAGCTGAATCCACAAATTGTAATGATCTAGTGATTTTATTTACTGAGTGGTTTCAGAATGCCTTTTTGAGGTTTATGTGCTTTCTGCGCCTACATTTCTTTTTCTTTGTTTAAAAATAATTTATTTATTTCTCAGAAAAACTGGTGCAAATATTGCATTTGGTAGTAGTATACTAATAAAAAAGAAGCATTAGGAAAGCCACTGCTCTTATAATCTGACTTTAGAATGAGACATGGGAAAATTGGGCTACCACAGCATCAGTGACTAAAGATGCTGTTGTTATTCCCAAATATAATAGATATATTAAATCATCAGGACTTAATTTAAATGTTGATTTAATATCTCTTTTATTTTCTGGGTCTATTCTAGTTGGGACTAACAATGATATTTTGTCCTTTTTAATGCTTTGACATTGGGTGAGTACAAGATTTTCCATTGCCAAACAACTATCAATGTAAATTCCATATTTTTAAGGGAGACAATGACTTAGGTGGCAGGTTAGAAATGTTGTACCAGATGAGTTTAAGCCCTTCCTCATACTGTCAACTTTATCAATTCACTATGGGGCTTCTAAATTTGATTATAATCATATTCTTTAACATTAGCAATTAATTAAAGAGTGGGAAATTTTTCCTTTGAGAACAGGCAAAGTGAGATTTACATCTTCAATGAACATAATGATACTTTTGGTTCCACTCAGATGTACTAGAGATCTATGGTTAGAAAAGCTCAACTCTTTCCTAGGTAAAAATGGTAAAGATAACAGAACTCAGAACTTTACACTTAAAAAAAATATATCTTGCATGACTACTCCCAAACATTTCTTCATCAAGATAATTAACTGCAGAGTGTGCTACTGAGGCTAACTTCCTTTATTTTTACTTCCAAGTTTAGTGTTGGGATACTTTGTCTGTACTGAGACCACACCAGATAGGAAGCATCCTCCTGAAAGCTTGTCCTAATACTCATTTACTTCCCTAAATTTAGCTCTCATATATTAAAGGGTTGAAAAAATTGGGAAAGCCTCTGAAAACAAGCATGAAAGATTGACTAAGGGAAATGTGGTTGTGGGAAACCATGCATGAGAGCCAGTAGTGGAGTAGTTTTAATGCTGAACTACTGGAAAACGTGAATCACTGCTAGAAAGGAAAAGCTATTCAAAAATATTTCTAAAATGTTATGCATAAAATTTACACATGGTTGATTTGCATAAAAACAGTTATTTCCACCAGGAATTAATATTTCTGTGTTGAAATATTATTAAAATTTTCTGTGCAGAAAATATTGCTTCTGGGCAAAACAATCCCTTGCCATTTTTTTCTCAGAAAAAACTTCCAATTACAGTTCTTTTTAATGCAGAAAATAAAAATTTCTGTGCAGGAATAATTTTTTTCTGTGCAAAGGCAATAACATTAAAAGCTTGAGCAGAATAAACATAGTGTCATACATTGGTTTTAGTTCTCAAAATAGTTTTTTAGAAACTGGCAATGCCTGGGCTAGAGTTATTAGTATAGATACAAACATCCTCATTTTTAAGTAGTTTGTCTATGAAGAACTATTATCTGCAGTTTTGAATATCCACATGAAATCCAGAAATATATTAATAAAATACTAGATAAAAGTAGCTCAGAACAATTATGGTTTTTTGGGGGGGAGGGGAGGGGGCGCTGTAGTGTTTTATCACCACACACAGAGATAATATATGTTTATTTGGGAGGCATACAAATTAACTGAATAACTAGATATATTCTGTGTCTGCTGTATAAGTTTGATTATTTTAATTTTTTAAAATTGATATTTTCACAGGACTTTGGTTTTACTTTGAGAGTAAGATCAGATAGTTTGGAAACCTAAAAGGGCATGGAAATGAGTTCCATTTAAAATTTATTGCTATAGAGCATTGTTTCCTTGACCTTCTGTAAAAGTGAGGAAAAAAGAACTCAGAAGTAGATTAAACTTGGCTCAGGAGAAGCTTAATCTAACTTATTGGTAAACTTTGGTATTCACTGGATCAAGGTGGGACTCAAAAAAGGGACTGTCACTATAAATCTGATCTATCAGTTGAAATTGCATGTTCTCAAAATGGATTTGTTTTTCTACACAGAATCCCAGAACTTTGTCATTTTTGTCACAAGAGAGTAAACATCTGTCCCTCTGAAATATATCACCATACAAAGATGTCTTTTTTCCAGATGTACTCCTAACCAAACTAAACACAACTCATGCCCGCTTTTTGAGTATTTCCTTTAGAGAAATATCTTATTTTCCATCAGTTTATTTGGCTCTAGATCTGAGTTTTTCCTTTTCTGTACCAACACTAACATCTTTTTAGTTTGAAGGGGAAGTTCAATTTCCCAGGAAAAAACACACACATTGAAATTAGAATTCCACTATTTTATCACTGTATTTTGTTCTTGTCATTTGAACAAAATTAAACATTACTCAAGTAGCTGGATTATCACTAGGTTAGGAATAACTTTCCTGTTGTTCCTTTGTTCATGGAACTTTTCTCATGAAGAAATACCCAATGGGTGAATTTTGCATGAATTCATGTTACCACAATAGTATGCAACAGTTAAGGGCAGAAAGGGAAATAATATTTTTAAAGGTTTAACATCAACTTTTACAAGTACTTGTTCTATGATAACGTATCTATTTTAACTCTTTTATGGACTTCTCAATTTTCAAATTTACGTTGACAGCAGAAGGAACAAAATATACTTTATTGGTGTTCCTATGCATGTAAATTACACCTTTTCGACATGTGTCAGCTTCTGGGTAAAGTAAATATAGCCACCAATTGAATTCAAAAAAAGCAATTCATCTGAAGTTTCTTACTGACAACACGAGCCCCAAGAGCCTAGTACTTTGTGACAACAGCAGCACGTTACCACAATTGTACGACATCCCATGCATTTGGCTGGGGAACTGCAGCCTGCTACCTGGATGGCAGTGAGAGCAATTATTTACAATTTAACTTTGATGTGTGAGAGATGTTTTATCATGTGTCAAATACCATGTGCATGCTGGAGAGAAATTTATCATAGGTGACACACAAGGGAAAGCGGAGAGTTTTTTGCCTTCCATAGATATGTGAAGTACAAGAGTTTACAAGTAACAGAAAAAAAGTGTATACAATTCTTCAAAAGTTTTGGACACCTATTGATACTTAGAGTTAGGTTAGAGACATTCTCTGATAGTTCTTCTGAAAAATACAGATTCGGAGTTCCATTATTTAATACTGCTATGGATTGGAGATGGTAAGTTTCTATCTCTCAATGAGAACTTGCCTAATTAAAAAATTGGAATGATAATGATATTTTGAAGGTGTGTTAAGCAAAGAAATAAAAGTTTCAGAACCAAAGAACAAAAACAACAAGAGCCACTTTTTACACCTGTCCTTAGTTTCTGACTTTTATTTAGGAAACAACAACAGTGTTCTCTGCTTAAACATAGTTTGGCAGAAATTGGGGGGTCAAATCTAGTTAATACCTTTTCAGGACAACTAAATTGTTTCAAAAATTGTGGAATGACCTGCACAAAGAGATTAAACAGCTAGATCACTGTCTGAATTTAAAACAAAATTAAAAATCAGTCTCTTCTGGTATGACTGTCCAGATGGTTCAAAAGATACGAGTTTTTAAATTATGAATTTATTGGTTTTAATATGTATGATTTTAATTGTTTTTAATGCACCTTTAACTAATTCTGTATTCTGTATGTTTTAGCTGTTTTATGTGTCTATTTTTCTGTATTTTAATCTGCTGTTCTTTTGATACACAGGAAGAGTGGGTAAGAAATAAAAATAAAAAAGCAGCACAAGCATTTGTGTTCCCTGAACCTCTTCATCAGTGATGTGGAAAGAGAAGTTCAAAAAATTTGTCTTGATTAATCCTCCATGGTGTCTGCTTCCAATGTTGCAAAAAGCATTCCTGTGCAGGCACAGTGAAGAGAAAAGGGATGAAAAGTAGCAGGGCTCTATCACACTGCACCGTTATAGCACTATTATGCCACATCTACTGCCATGGTAACATTCTATGGAATTCTGGGAATTGCAGTTTATGTCAAGACATTTAGAATCTTCATCTAGAGAGCTCTTGGGCTTCATTAACTCTAAATCTCAGCATTCCACAGGATGTGGCCATGGCAGTTAAAATGGAGTAACAGTGCTATAACAGTGTGATGTGATAAGGCCCATTTGTTTGGACTAGAGAAGAAGGAACCAGTATTTGCAGGTGATTTCTTTACACTTCCACTTATCCTAATATAGCCATACAACCTCATCATACTAATGTTTTAAAGAGTAAGTAAAGTGTTTGTATCTGCTTTTAATCCTGTGGCTTCCTCCTGTAGAATTCTGGGTTGTCTAGTTTAGGGAGGTGTGAGGTCTTCTTTGGTTGAGAATTCCAAAAGCCCTGCCTTAAACTACAAACCCCAGAATTCTGCAGGAGGAAGTCACAGGATTGAAAGCAGTCCCAAATGCTTTACTTATTCTTTAAAATTCAGGGAAAAGGCCTTTTCACATGAAGCCATTCTTCCATTTTGCTTTAACTGCCAAAATCATAGGCAATCCTAAGGGTTTTGTAGTACAGTGAGGCACTTGATCTGTACGGCAGAACATTCTGAATACTATTCTTTGAACTAAAAGTCCCAAATCTCCACAAGAAGTTGAAGTTGCACCATAATACTATAACAGTGTAGCATGAAAAAAAAATCCCAACAATGCTGTTGTAGGAAGAGGCATCAACCTTTTACACTAGTGATTCTAACCAGTACAGTACCAATTTCCTGAAGGTATTTTGAAACTAAGGATTACTTTGCAAGGACAGTTTTGTTATAACAATCCTGATTAGGAACATGGACGTGAGAACTTAAACTTCTTCCTGCCTCCTTCAGCAGTTCTGCATGGGATAAGAGCCATTAACAAGTCCAAGGAAGATCACAGTTTCCTTATTGCTAACAGCAGCTAAGAAATGAATAACTGCAGAGTTTCAAAGACTTCATTTCTGAAGGTTCTTCCAAAAGAATGCCTGATTAACCTGTCCTTCTGGGCAAAGTTTGGAATTCAATACAGTAAGCTGTCTTCACATCTCACGCAGGACAATGACACTTTATTTGAATTCAAATTCTTTAAAAGAGCCACCAGGAACACAAATACATTACTGAAATATGGTATTTTGTTCAATCTGGTTGAGCTGAAGCTAAAGGTAAAAGTAAAGGTTTTCCCCTGACGTTAAGTCCAGTCATGTCTGACTCTGGGGGTTGGTGCTCATCTCCATTTCTAAGCCGAAGAGCCGGCGTTGTCCATAGACACCTCCAAGGTCATGTGGCTGGCATGACTGCATGGAGCGCCGTTACCTTCCTGCTGAGTGGTACCTATTGATCTACTCACATTGGCATGTTTTCGAACTGCTAGGTTGGCAGGAGCTGGAGCTAACAGCAACTGCTCACGCCGATCCCGAGGTTTGAACCTGGGACCTTTCGGTCTGTAAGTTCAGCAGCTCAATGCTTTAACACACTTCGCTACCGGGGCTGAAGCTATTCATGATTAAAGATACTTAGGATTTACAAGCACCATGTAGAACAGTAACTGCAAGCAACATAAAAATTCTACAGAATGCAAGCTACAATGCTTTGTAAAACTGGGATTAATAGGGAGAAGATAGGTTGCTCTTTTCTATATTCTTTCAAAAATGCAGCATTGTTTTCAGAAACACAGAAAGGATATCACTTTGCCCCATTTTTGCCTTTTTGACAGTTAATGTCAACTAAATTATATCTCCAAAATGCAATAATGGAAGACAACAGTATTTGAAAATATGTTATTATTCAGATTCAGGGCAGCGTCCTGAAAGTAACAGCTGAATATCCTGTTCCCCTCTTTCAATTAAAGACACCTTCATTTTCACAACAAAACATTTTTTTGCAGAAAAGAAGTAGACTATGCTGAATTTATTAGGCCATTGTGATTTTTTTTAAAAAAAAAAGATTTGCACTAGAACTGCATTTACATCTACTTAAATATTCTGGATTTCTGTGTTTCGGAGCCATCCCAGAGTCCTTTTCAAGTCTAAACTGACACTGAATTGGGACCACTGATGCTGTTTTACCAGCCAAAAGCAGCATTCTGGTAGATTCTTGCTGGCAACATTGCTTTTGGTGACAACAGGATGATAAACCATGTTATCACCAGAAGAGATGTTGGCTGCAAGGCTCTTCCAGAAGCCACTTCTAGCCAGGGACAAAGTGGTGGGTCTGTTTGATGGGTGTGCACACTGGCTAAGGTCAGATCCTGCCCAACTGAGCTGTCCACATTTCAATTACACTGAGGTCACTCTGAAGCTTCTTGAAAACTCCAGAGTAAATTGTGGTTCTCCTTGTGCCAGATTAACTGCTGGAAGCAGCACTGTTTCAATGAGTTTATATATCATGCAGACTACTCACAGCAATTGCTAGGAAAATCAGTTTTATTTGCCCAATGTCTAAAACTAAGAATATATAGTATGACAGTTCCTTAAGGTTTTTATCAGCTAAAATGGTTTAGAAAACATTGCTTGCTTAATTTCTATTTATTCAGGTTCAAACGCTGTTTACAATCACCCTATCATGCTTCTTTTTTTTTTTTTAAATCACTTTAGTATCCCAATCTTAGGACCAGAAAATTACAAAATACAAACGAAAAAGGATTGAGTAAGTTTTAATTCTTAAGTTTTAGTTGTGGGCCATCCCACGTATTGAAAATCACTTCAGAATTACAGATTTTGCTAACTTTAATTTGACTTTAGAAACTTTAGAAACTTTTGCACCAACCTATGGGTTACCCATATTTACATATATAGATCTAGTCAGGGGGTTTTTTTTTAACTTTGAATATGTTTTAATGGATTTTAACTGCGAATTTTTAATACTGTTGATGTTTAATTCTGTTTTAATGTTTTCATATTTGCATATTTTAAATTGTATGCTAATGCTTTTATGTCAAGCTGCTTTGTCTCCTCCAGAAGAGATAAAGGTGAGTAATAATAATAATAATAATAATAATAATAATAATAATAATAATAATAATAATATGTGAAATTTTGGCAATGAGACTCAAGCCCAAATTCATTAATATTTACATGAAGCCACTGGGAGGAATCATCTGTAAGCATGGCGGGGGTGGGGGGGGTTATCGGTATGCTGATGATATCCAAATATATTTCTCCATGTCTTCCAAAACAGCCTCAGCTAAGGATACTATGTCTCCTTTGAATGTATGCCTGGAGGAGGTAATGGGCTAAATGAGGAAAAACAAATTAAAATTGCATCCAGACAAAACAGAGGTGCTTGCCATCAAGGGATCTGGGGATGGAGGTGTTTCAACCAGTTCTGGATGGGGTTGCACTTCCCCTGATAGACTATGTTCGCAGCTTGGGAATGCTCCTGGATCCATCCCTCCAAATGTCAGGAGTGCTTGCTATCAACTTCTCCTGATCCGCCAGCTGCATTCCTAGATTTGGAGGAGCTGAAGATGGTAGTGCACACACTGGTAACCTCAAGGTTGGACTTCTGCAATGCACTTTGCATTGCAATGCACTTTAAATTAGGCTACCCTTGTACTAAGTTTGGAAACTCCAGCTGGTTCAAAATACAGCAGCCAGATTGGTTACAGAAACATCTAGGAGTGAGCATATTACACCTTTCCTAAAGTCACTGGCTGCCAATGACACCTTTCCTAAAATCACACCACTGGCTGCCAATTAGTTACCAGGCAAACTACAAGGTGATGGTTTTGACCTTTAAAGCTGTAAAGAATTTATAACAACTGCCACCAATTTGTAACGAATTTATAACGACTGCCACCAATTTGTAAAGGACTAAGAACGACCAAGGTTCTTTCAGGCAGGGGGAATCTTTTTATGCACCCACTGCCACCAATTTGGGAAGATGCAACCACCAAAGACTCAGAGAGGAGACCTTTTAAAAAATTTTCCTTTCTTCTTCTTATTCACTTTAGATGGTAATGCAACTTGATTTATAATATATGCAACAGAGGCTTAGATGTTGGAGGAACAATAACAAGTTTATTCAGGCACAGAGCTTAGTGGTTACAATGTTGTTTCTCACTTAGAGGCACTTTTATTAACAGTTACAATACTAGAATGAGATGAGTTAAACTCCCTAAAGTGTCATTTCTTTTACTTAAAGTAGTTAGAACTTCTTCCTCTGCTACTTTTAAACCGCAGTCACCCTGTGATATACGATCACAGATTCTCTGTTCCTTACCAGGACACAGACTACATTAAATAAGTCACCAAACTTATTTTAAACCGACTCAAAAATGAACAATTGAGTCTCCTTGATCCCCCCAACCTAGGATCAATCTTCCCTGTGCCTCATCAGAACAGAGACTGAATCCCTTTTTTAAACTCTACTTCTTCAACAAACGGCAATTGGCTCCGCCTGCTTCTCCATGGCAACCAGCCTCTGAGTGCTGAGATGCAATAACTAATACTTACCCTTTTAAAACACAAACACACAATTAAGCATAACATCTGTAAACCAAAAATTCATACTTCATTACAAAAGCCCTACATGGTTTGGGTCCATGTTACCTAAAACATCGCCTTCTCCTGTACAATCCTCCCTGCACACTTTGGTCTTCTGTGAGGCATCTGCTTCAACCAGCCAGAACCCGACTGGCACCACCGCCCAGAGGACCTTTTCATCAGCTGCCCATGACTGTGGAATGACCTTCTAGAAGAACTCTGACAGCTAAATGAGCTGTTGGAATTTAAAAACCATGTAAGGACTTATCTCTTCTGGCAGTCCTATCCAGACAGTCTTTACACATGAATTTTAAATGTGTGTTCTTTGTTTAATCTCTATTTTTTGTATTTTAATATGTATTTTATAGAGATATGTTTTAATGTGTAACTTTTATAGATATGCGTTTTAATATGAGTATTTGTGGTGTTTTTGCTGTGCTTATGTGTTTTAATTGTTCTGAAACCTGTATTGAGCCATGAGTTGAGGTGGTTAAGAAATAAAATTATTACTATTATCATTATACATGTTATAGATATTAGGCTTGCTCAAATAATTCGTTTTCCCCGTTTACCGTTATTGATTCGTTTTTTTCCATTGTTTTGAAGCAATATCGAACCTTGGTTGTCCACACGTCTGGATATCGCAGTTTCGAATCGCGAGAGGCCGTTTTTTCTTATTTCTTCGTTTTTTTCGAAAAGAAAAAAAAGCTTTTGCAAAGCACCCAAACTCCTTTCCTTTTGCCCCTCAGCCAATGGGAGGCTCAGCCAATGGGAGGGGGCGAGGGGGAAGGAGGCCGAGGAGGAGGAGGAAGACGGAGGGGGGAAATGGCCGCCGCCGCCGCCTCGCCTCAGCTCAGTGCATTAATTAATTGGGCCTTAATGAGCCCCCTTCCAAGCCAAACCCACCAGAGAAACACCCTCAATGCAAACCTTGCAACGTCCTTCTCTCCTTCTTGGACACAAAGGCAAAGGGAGGAGGCACTTCGGGTTCCCAAGCGACCTGAAAAGAGCCATAGAGAAAGGGAGAGCCAGTGCGCATGCTCCACCCTCCAAGGCACACAAGGGGGAGTTCGCATGGGAGCCGGAAGTGTTGGGGCCTCCGTCCCTCCCTTGCTTTTCCTCTTTGGTCTCCCTATCTTGAACACAGAACACGCATGAAAAAAAACACACCATAATTTCACAATATATAGTTTAAATAACAAAAGGAAGAGGAAGGAAGAGGCCCGGGATGCGAGGGGGTGTGGGCCAGGCCCGTCCTCGGCTGCTCCCAGGGGCCCAGATTCGCACCCTCCCTCCCCCCAATACAGGTCTCCATTCCATACTACGCTACATGAACTTGAATGGATACTGTGGTTGTGTTGTCGAAAGCTTTCATGGCCGGGATCACACTGTTGTGGTATGTATTCCGGGCTCTATGGCCATGTGCCAGAAGCATTCTCTCCTGACGTTTCACCCACATCTGTGGCAGACATAGAGGTTTTGACGTCTGTGCGAAGCTAGGCAAGTGGGGTTTATATATCTGTGGAAGGTCCAGGGTGGGAGAAAGAACTCTTGTCTGTGGGAGGCAAGTGTGAATGTTGCAATTGGTCACCTTGATTAGCATTGAATAGCCTTGCAGCTTCAAAGCCTGGCTGCTTCCTACCTGGGGGAATCCTTTGTTGGGAGGTATTAGCTGGCCCTGATTGTTTCCTGTCTGGAATTCCCATTTTCTGGGTGTTTCTGGGAAGGTAATGGCACTCCATGTAGTCATGCCGGCCACATGACCTTGGAGGTGTCTATGGACAACACTGGCTCTTGGGCTTAGAAATGGAGATGAGCACCAACCCCCAGAGTCAGACATGACTGAACTTAACGTCAAGGGATACCTTTACCTTTACCTACACACACACACACACACACACACACACACACACAAGCAGGGACTATATATATATATATACACAATATATATCACACACACACCAATTTAACAAAGTTTCAGCCACAAAAACAAAGTTTCTGAAGTAGAACAATGACTTTCACAGTAAAGACAACCCAATTTAACAGGAAATAAGACTTTCAAACCAGGAACAGATTACTGCAATTATTAAAAAAAGGTTTATTATAAAAGCTATGAAAATTTGCCAAAAATCAGAGGATAAGGGAAACGTTCCACATTTTGGTGAGCTATCAGTGTTAAATGTGTTCTACCACTGTACCAAGTTTGAAGAAGATCACTCAAAAAATGAGGGCGGGAGAGCCCCCTAAGTCCCCCCCCTTCGGGCTGTTTTTGGGCCACCGCGCATGCGCGTCCGCCATTAACGAATTAATTTAGAAAATAACGAATTTTCATTAATTTCGAAAAATTTTGGGGGCCAAATTCGTTATTAGCAACAAAAACGAAAAAACTGCCCCCTCTAGTATTGAAACGAGTTTAGAATCAAATTTTTCATGGATCGATCAAGCCTAATAGATATAGCCTAAAGGTAATTTCATTTAATATTTTAATGTTTGTGCATGAAAGAAAGTGTGTGTACAATGAATTATCAGAAAGGAAAGTTATATCAGACATTCATGTGGATAATTTTGGATTTTGGATTCCTTTGGACTTCAGAATTCTGGATAAGATGTGATCAACTTGCATTTTACTCCATGAATATACCAATCACACTTGTTTCCTTTTCATCTCAAATATACAGGCTTAAGGGACTTCAATTTCACAAATATACAACAATATATAATCTCTAGCCCATAACAATAATATATTTTAAAAGCCAAGTGCATTTCAGACAGGCTTCATTCAGTAAAGAAACAACCTGTTATACCTCCTTGAAAATCTTGTATTAAGTCCACAATACTGTTTCTGACACTCTGGTAGCACAGCTGCATTTTAATGCTACTAGCAGAAGAAACATGATCTTATCACTAAGAAAAGACTGGGAAAACACTGACTATTGAAATGATCCGACAAATTTATTCTGTTGCATTGATAAAAACTAGAAAAAGGTTCAAACCAATGATATCTGTAAAGCTTCAATAGTTCAAGGATGCTGATTGATTTTGCGTGGTGAAAAACTTTAGATGAAACACACACACACACACACGCTGCATGCACACAACTTTTTGCAAGGCTATTTTCATGTGACTTTGCCATTTGCAATGTGAATTATAAAAATACACTGGTGAAAATAGAAAAATGGGAGAGAATAAAAATGTCAGATTGATCTATTCAGACCCAAGGTATTTAGTGCTTAATTCTTCAATGCTCTGGGCTTGAATCCATATCTTTTCAATCACATCAATGCTGAATTAGAATCAGTATCTAATTTGGCTCCTTGCTTTCACAAACTCATCCTCTTTAACATGATTACCTCCATACCTGGAAGAATATGTGTTATTGAAATTAAATGCCTTTTGTTAATGATAAATTTACCAAATTGACTTTTTTCTTCATATTTAGGGCACAAAAACTTAGAATTGTAAAAGAATCAAATCTGAAGAAATTAAAATGTATCATTTTTCTATCTTTACTTCTTGATTGCATGAAGATACCTGCAGACTGCATGGAGAAAACCTACAAACTTTACAAAAGTATACTGTACAGATAATTTTTGGTTAACAAAAAGTTAGTTCCTCATTGTCATGATAGGGTGTAACAGCAAAAACAACAATAATGTTGTGGCATTCCATTGTCAGTCAGGTGGATTCCAACCCACTTCATCAGGTACATTTAACTTTAAAAGGTCCATAAATTATGACGAGGCATTTATTGATTTGGGTATGAGCAATAACCAGAGTTGAGTAATATCCTATTTTGGACAGTAACTCCCAGAAAACTCAGCCAACATGATCAGCAATTTTCTGTATTATTGCTCCTCTTGGTGTTGCTTGGTTTACTACTTGTGTGCTGGAAAGAAAGTCAACTGTATGGTTTATTAATGTGTAAGCATTCAAGCTTTCCTTCTAGGAAAAAAATCTATTTATGAAGAATCTTGTCATTTGGGAAACATCTTATTGATTCACTTTGCATCAGATAACATAACTCCTTGAGGCATAAGCATGATGATGAACCCTGTGTAGTTAATAAAGCTTTCAGAGTTTTGTATCTTCTCCATCCCAAGTGAATTCAGTGACAGATCTGGAAGCTAGATACACAGTACTTCTAAAGATCCCATACTGTTCTTTTCCACTTTAAAAGCTATCTTGGTGACTGCATGACTTTTCTGATCGTTTTGCTGTGGGAGATGAAATTGGACCGAAGAGAATCAATCAAGACAGCAGAACCAATATCTGCAGAGTGTTAGTATAGCCCCTAAGTGCTTGTTTGCTAATTCCCATCTGCATGTGTCTCAAAATATCTTTCAAACATTTTCCCTCTTCAGCTTGGTGGATAAAACGGCATTCTACTTGTGTATGCAAGTGCCATAGTGGTATCAAACATTATGAAAAAAGCAGAGTTTGTACACTTGCCTCAAAGCACTTCCAAGTTACCAAGGTCTGGTAATTATGGAAACTGCATAATTCAAACAAGCTAAGGTTTCTGGGAAGTAAAACTATAGAACAAGGCCAGGCTCACACAATCAATATACATGGTTATTTGCTGTATCCCTTTGGGTTTTGTTTCAAAAAGCATATTTTTCTACTTGGGACTATAAGGATTTTTTCTTCTTCTCTGTGTGTTTGTGTAATGCAAACTTATTCAAGTACCACAATGTCCAAGGTTGCTGGCCTTCGTTTGGTGTGCACTCTGGGTCTGATCTAATGAAGGAATTAAGCTTGGCTGTATGACTTCACATCATCAGGAGTAAAAAAAAAAAAAAAAAAGCAAGGCTTTTACAGGCAGTCTTTGAGTTATAAACATCCGACTTACAAATGATTCATACTTACAAATGGTGTGACCAAAGGAAGTGAGATAAATCTACCCCTAGGAAGGGAAATTCACTCCTGGAAGAGTTGTCATGGGAAAATGGGGTCTCAATTGAAGCTTTCTCACCAATTCTTGTTTCCACAATAAGCCATTATTTTCCGAAATCCAACAATCACAGGGACAGGAAGTGTGGTGAAATCTTCTGAACAGGGCAACAGACAACAAAACAAACACCTCAGGGGTGTTAACCCTTCCCTATGTTATCCAAAGTGTATGTGTGTGTGTATCTCTAGAGTTACACTTTAAATTGTACCTATTCCAACTTACATGGAAATTCAACTTAAGAACAAACCTACAGAACCTACCTTATATGTAACTTGGGACGGGGATGCCAGGTTTGAAAATTAATTTTATCATTACCACTGCTGGCAATTGTTTAATTTGCTTT